>NC_091282.1:266124811-266800811 GCF_032444005.1 Ranitomeya imitator
TACCAATACATTGTGAATAATATTTCTTACTCTGTGTACATAATTTTAGGGGAGCAGATTTGTAGTATTTGTATTAGGTTGTTTTTCAGTTACAGTTAAAACTGTTTTGGTGGCTTATAGGATTACTCCTAGTTATGCCTACTAACCCAGTACACCATCTACAAAGCCAGTAAGAACACATTATTCGGTTGTAAACATAAAGTCTGCAGAAGACTGCAGAATTGTGAATTATCACATAGCACACTGAGTTCTGTGAGCATTTTCATGATGCGAGCAGAGGGACCAGGCAATCATGTTGCCACAAATATGCGATATGTCTACTCCTGGCCACAGTCCAACTAGACTGTTTCCAGTCTCACTCAATACGCTGGCATTGAGCAATACTGCACCCATCTAGTCGGAATGTGGCCGAAGAAGGACTGCACACTTGTAGTTTGAGATATGACAATCCATTGAAGGCTTAAGACAGAAATAGCATTGTAGAGAAAATCAACTATCATTATGCAAACAAGCTGATAAGTGCTCCGAGGGTGGTCTCTCTCCTCAGTATAACCTAGATTGGAACGCCCACTCAGTCATAATTGAAAAGTTCCAGGATGCAAATTTCTTTAGAGTGGCTTCCAAACATATATTTGCCTAGGTTAGTGGTGGTCATGGGTGCTTCGAATGCATACACATTTTTTCACCCTGCTGTTATTCTTGGTTTGTGTTTTCGCCGTACATTTTGCCTGAACGCTAAAGACATATCGCTCAATTCACTCACTGAATAAGCCTCCACATAAATCTGCGTGCATTAACAAACAATTTGGAGATGGCAGCCGTATGATCCAAAAATTGAGAACTTCTTTTACTTCTTATGAGTGAACTTTCCTCCGAATAAAAGAAAAAATGCTCTTTAGTGCCACCATAATACTTCATATTATTAGAGAGAAGAGTTCTGGTTGGCCCTTGTTTACGCTGTGCTGCCTTTTAGAAGAGATCAGGTCACAGAGAATCTGCTGGGAATTGTTCTATGGCGGTAAGCTATTTCTCAGCTGAAAGATGCATCACTGTAAGATCCCCGAATCGTCCAGTCTAAAAATGAACATAAAAATATTACAGAGTCTTATAAGTGGTTTCTAGAAAAATGAGACATGTAAAGCACAACTATTCATAAACATTCAGATTTGCTTGTCAAAACAACCTCTGTGGTGCTATGCCATTAGCATGCCCAATGGTGTTAGCATTTTTTAGACACTACTTTTTAAATATTGAATGCACCATCTAGATGTTACAGTAAAGGTTCCAGAATGAAAGATGAGAACCATGAATAGCTCAACTATTAAATGCTTATTGAATAATACAATAAAGATAATAAAAAGATATGAAACAAAATAAACAAGGATACCTCAAGAAGGGACAAAATGCTAATTGGAAATAACCATGATAATAATAGGCCCAAGCAATGCAGTAAAATATATAATAGGGAAATGAGGCAATACTACTAATGATACGTAGTCCACTATTTCCCTATATAAAGTGAAGCCTGTTGCACATTTATCCCTATAAGAATAATACAGCTCACACGCGTCGGGGTGTAGGGACACATGACATACAGCAGCACTCTTATGTTAGAGGTATGGTAATCTTATTTATTCCACTGACTTGAGCTATATTATACTTAAAGGGCTAAATGTGCAAATCTTTATATAGGGAAATAGTGGTCTATATATCTTTAGTAGTTTTGGCTCTTTTTCCTATTGTATATTTTACTATGCTGTTTGGGGTTGTTATTATCATAGGTTATGTCCAATTTGAATTGTATCCCTTTATGAGGTATCCTTGATACTTTTTTAAAAATAGATTTTTATTATCTTTATTGGATCCATAAATGCATATTTAATATTTGATGTTTTCATGGTTCCTTTCTTGCATTCTGGAATCAACGTGGTAAATTCAATATATCATATTGAAGTGATGTGAATAAAGTTAGTTCTTTATAAGGACAAATCTTTTGTGCTGATATATTATTTTTTAAATGCAAAATGTGCTACCATCCACTCTGCTACTAGCATAGGCGTTGGTTGGCATTTCCTACATCTTTTACAAAATAACATGCCGGCATTAACTTCATTACCCTAATTTGAGCTTATTTCCATAAACCTTCACATATTTAACTTTCGTTTCCAATTTATTGGCATAATCGGAAAGTTGCATTCAGTATTGTTAATACGAATGGTGTGCTTTACAGGACATATAATTAATTTTCAATATTTAGCTCTTTACAGTAGGCTTACTGGGCCTCTACAGGTATTGAATTAACTTAGAGCGGTGAACAAAGACCACACTGTATTCTTGCAAGCCCAATATAAGGCTATCAGGTTTTATTACAGCTGTAATTTCGTTTTAAAGGAAGTAACATGATTCTTATAATAGACTGGAGGTTAATATATTTCACAATACATCTGGGAAACAGAATAGCTTCTTAAGTGCAAGACGTGCCCAACTGGATAGAAATAATGGGTTTGCTCATTAAAGACATAAGCTGTGGCCCTTTAAGAGATTCCGTTTCCATTTTATGAAGCGTTTTCTGAACATATAAATTATTTTATACCGTTACTTTGGTTCATGCTTCCTAACTGTAGTACATCTTACGGAGAGTCATGGATATTGGAGCTCTCGTAAATTCTCGGAGTATGTCAACAACACTGGTATTATGGCACTCAAGAGCTGATTTTCATACTGAGAGCATAGCCCCAGGAGATAAAATGTAATGTTCCCTACTTTTTCCATAACAGATATAGAAGAGTACAATCACAGCTGAATTTGCATAATGTCTAATTAACCCATGAAAAATGGTAAGCACTGATTATGCAAATGAGAACTAATGTCCTAATTACCATCAACTGCATTAGCCTATGTAAATGGTTCTGTTATTTTTATTAAGTAAAGTCGAGATTGTTTTTTGTGTTGTTTTATTTATTGAATTAGGGAAGGATTAGGCCAGCCAGGATAGTCTATATAAAGCGCCCTAAGCCCACAGTAAATTTGCCATGATCATAAACATACTGCTCGGTTTAGAGGAGAACACAGTTTCAGCTAATTAGTTAATACTAATTAAATTTATTTTTGTTTTTTCTTTTAAACATCTCCCACTGGGGCACATTCATTTGATGCCATGACAGAGAGAAAGGAAAGCTTCTTTTTATAATCATAAACCTTAGACAGAAAAACACATCAGTATAATGGCTGTAAGGCTCGAAGAGTTAAAGGGAGTCTGTAAATCTAAACTGGCTGTATAAACTATGCACAAAGCCTTGTAAGAGATATGGCCCCTATACTATTTTATGTGTAATGTTCTAGTCGCTGCTTTTCTTCTGCAGAAACTGAAGTTTTATCAACTATGTTAATTAATATGATAATATGCGTGGTGCACCCTTAGTAACATAGTAACATAGTAACATAGTTAGTAAGGCCGAAAAAAGACATTTGTCCATCCAGTTCAGCCTATATTCCATCATAATAAATACCCAGATCTACGTCCTTCTACAGAACCTAATAATTGTATGATACAATATTGTTCTGCTCCAGGAAGACATCAAGGCCTCTCTTGAACCCCTCGACTGAGTTCGCCATCACCACCTCCTCAGGCAAGCAATTCCAGATTCTCACTGCCCTAACAGTAAAGAATCCTCTTCTATGTTGGTGGAAAAACCTTCTCTCCTCCAGACGCAAAGAATGCCCCCTTGTGCCCGTCACCTTCCTTGGTATAAACAGATCCTCAGCGAGATATTTGTATTGTCCCCTTATATACTTATACATGGTTATTAGATCGCCCCTCAGTCGTCTTTTTTCTAGACTAAATAATCCTAATTTCGCTAATCTATCTGGGTATTGTAGTTCTCCCATCCCCTTTATTAATTTTGTTGCCCTCCTTTGTACTCTCTCTAGTTCCATGATATCCTTCCTGAGCACCGGTGCCCAAAACTGGACACAGTACTCCATGTGCGGTCTAACTAGGGATTTGTACAGAGGCAGTATAATGCTCTCATCATGTGTATCCAGACCTCTTTTAATGCACCCCATGATCCTGTTTGCCTTGGCAGCTGCTGCCTGGCACTGGCTGCTCCAGGTAAGTTTATCATTAACTAGGATCCCCAAGTCCTTCTCCCTGTCAGATTTACCCAGTGGTTTCCCGTTCAGTGTGTAATGGTGATATTGATTCCCTCTTCCCATGTGTATAACCTTACATTTATCATTGTTAAACCTCATCTGCCACCTTTCAGCCCAAGTTTCCAACTTATCCAGATCCATCTGTAGCAGAATACTATCTTCTCTTGTATTAACTGCTTTACATAGTTTTGTATCATCTGCAAATATCGATATTTTACTGTGTAAACCTTCTACCAGATCATTAATGAATATGTTGAAGAGAACAGGTCCCAATACTGACCCCTGCGGTACCCCACTGGTCACAGCGACCCAGTTAGAGACTATACCATTTATAACCACCCTTGGTGTGGTCAAGGGGCTCAGTGGACCATCTATCCATAGGTTTAAGGAAAATCTGTGATGCAAAAAGAAAGCGTGCTGTACGCAAGGCACAAGTAGAATCTGGTGTACTGACCACATCTGCTTTCGTATGTCAAGTATGTGGGCGAACCTTCAGGGCCCGGATTGGACTCATCAGCCACTTCTGGACCCATAACTATTAATTCTCTTCTAACCCTGAAGTCATGGTCATCTTCGAAAACGAAGGACGAACATCATCATGTCCTCACCTCCCTCACTGATGTGATTAATAGTGTTGGGTTGCCTAACTTTTCTTTGCAGATGGTCCTTACTGCAGGCAAGCTAAGCTGATTTCTTTTATTGCAGTGCTAGAGTGGTGCTGCTAATCTAAGTTCCTTGCCTCTATTCTCATCCTTACCAATTGCTGTCTTCATCTGTTATCGGCATCGCTCTGGTTAGTCTTCAGCAGGTTGTGACCTGGTAGCATCACTCCAGTGTTTGCTTGAGCAATCGGGAAGTCACAATTCATAGATTTATAATGAGAGTTTAAATACCTTCGACTTCTGGTCAATCAGAAGTTGCAGTCACAAGATGGCATCGCGGGACCGGAGTGGCAGCAGGTAAGTCTACTACTGTGAACATGGAACTTACTGTAGGTTAGTAACACCACTCCAGCGCTGCAATAAAAAAATGCTCCAGTGGTGCTTTAAAACGGAATTGTGAATTTAGCCTAACCCATGCATAATTTTGATACTTGTTTGACTCCATTGCAGTGTGATATAATTTACTTTATTTTCTTTTTAGCTTTTATTAAACATTGGATTCAATTTGTTACTCTGTTGCAGGGTTTATGGACCAGAGCCTGATTCAGAAATGTAAGCACCGTTCCTTGTGTCTCAATCTAAGCACCAGGCATAACATAGTCTGCAATTAACTTTACGTTGAGTTTTCCTCTAATCTACAGTTTACAAGATAAACTTAACTAAGTGGTGTGTTTATTGGAAATATTTGTATATTTTAAAATGTGAAAAGTAAGTTATTAAAGTACTCTATTATTGAGAACCAAGAATTCTCAGTTATTAGCTGTAGTGGCCATAATTCATAAGAGTTTTTCTGGAGCAACTGAGGACTTAAAGGAAACATGTCATGTTTCACATACAGAAATAGTAGTTTGGCTTTATAGTTTGTTTTCTCCTAAAAATAATGATATATTTTTTATAGCGATCCCATGTGCCAATCATGAGAAATATAGCATAGAAATCACATGAAAATCAAGCTGGGAGTGCCTTATGTCTGTACGCATTTGGACTGTTATGCAAGCATGAGTTGTCAAGCCTGACATGCCAAGGTGAGGAGACTTTTAAGCCTAAAAGTCAATATCGATGAGGGGCAGTACCCCGAAACACAGTGTCTGCAAATTGAGATTTTGGCTTTGGTTTTTATCTTAAGTCATGTGGCAAAGCTTGTTAGACTTTTAGGATTGCTACTTCCAATAGGCGGCACTAGAGTTCTACACTAGAGTTCTAGTCCTCTTACTCTCTGAAGAGACAATTTGCATATTTCCAAGAGGAGCATTGCAAGGCTTAAAAGACTCATCATCTTGATATGTCATGCTTGACATGCCAATCTCCTCAAGGGGAAACGTTACCACTAGGAGCTCCGTCAGATGCCTCTCACCTAGTCAAAGCAGATCTCACACTTTGCACTGTTGAGGGGGAGTACCTTCAAACAGTGTCTGCAAATGGAGACTTTTGTTTTGGCTTTTGTCCTAAGCTATGTGGCAAGGCTTGTTAGAGGGTCGGTATTGACTTTTAGGATTGCTAATTTCAATCGGTGGCACTAAAGTTCTAATCTTCTTCCCTTTTGAAGAGGCAATTTGCAACCATGAGTGGCACATCCAATCTGTAGAAAGGAAAGTAAATATCTATTTGGGGTCAAGCACCTATACAAACAGTTTTTTTGGGGGTGGGAAACTGGGCAATCGAACTTCATGCCCAAAGGGCAACATTCCTTGTTATCGACTTCACTGCTCAATTCTACCAAGAAACGTGAGAGTAACCTATTGGCAACAGTGAAACATATAAATAAATGTCTATATACATATATAGAATATATATTGTACTGTGTGTGTGTGTGTGTGTGTTGCAATTTGCAGCTTGCACGTGTTCACATTGGGGGTGCTGATTTGTTTTTTTTCCTATATATATATATATCTTCCAAATCTTGAGAATCTTCAAGGCTGATCTGTTTTTGTGTTTTTGTGCATTACACGAGATAGTTTTCTGTTTCTTTTGGATTTTAGATATTTGCTTGGACTCTTTTCTATATTATGTATATTGTATATATTGGAGTTTTGTATCAGCTCGGGTATAGTTCACTAAGCTAATTTATTTTGTGAATACATCTAAAGCTTTCTGCCTTGATGTTCTTCCCCAGCTTTGAACTTTAGTTGTGTTTTATTGCCTCCAAAAGATAATGACTCAAATCCAACTTTTATTAACTGTTTATGAAAAATTCCTGTCACATCTTGATAAACTATGTATACTTACAGGCACAGGCCAAAAAGCACCAATATCAAGTTTTATATTTTCCTTCTTAATTGCTTCCATATGTTATGAGCGAAGACATTCTCAATTTTAGCAGAAACAGTCTGTCTGCCCCAAAGTACTAATTCAACCTCTTTGTTATGTTATCTCAGTTTGTAGAGCACTTTCATGTAAGTGCTTATTAAAAAAAAAAAAAAGGAAGAAACAAAATATAAGCCGAGCTCCACAGTCTGTTTGGCAGTCTATTTCCAGGCATCATAAAAGACAATTTGTGTCTACTTGAAATAAAATAGGAATTGTAAATTCAGTCCATGTTCATCTATATCAAAAGTAAAATATGGATTGATAGGGTGCTGCCTATAAATAATGTAAATGGGTTTTCCAGTCTATTTTTTAAATTGGAAATGGGAAGCCATGCTGATAAAAGAACAAAAGCTATACTTGCCTCTGGAATCTGCTTCCCGCTACAGCACTCGCGCTCCCCTGACCCCCACCACAAACTTGGTCTTTGCATCTCAGATCACATGGATATGCCATAAATGTACACTCGATGTCGGTCCCACCAATGGCATCTAAATTTGTGCTGAGAGCAGCATTGTCAGAAGAGAGCTGGTTCAGGATTCCCATTCATTTGTGTCGTTATCCCAACCACGTCTCCACTGAGGACAACATGCGCCAAGGTCTTTTGTTTTTAGAAAGGTGAATATACCATTGATGGAACCTGCATCTTACACACATGTAAGCCATAACCAGTGGATATGCCATAAATATACCAGATGACAAAACCCCTTAAAACAGTGGTGTCAAACTGCATTCCTCGAGGGCCTCAGACCATGCGGGTTTTCAAGATTTCCTTTGCATTACACAAGGTGCTAGAATCATTCTTTGCAGGTGATTAAATTATCACCTGTGCAATACAAGGAGATCCTGAAAACATGACCTGTTTGCGGCCCTTGAGGAATGCAGTTTGACACCCCTGCTTTAAAACGTTCTCCATGTCCAAGTCACAGAGCCATTCTGTGGAGGCCTTTAGATATAGATTGTTTTTGTTGGATCCGAAGAACTTAGTAGAAAGCACATAATTCACTAGATCATAAATTCTCAATAGCGAATGGCTGTTTATACAAATGTGATAAAAAATGGAACAAATGGAAGATTAAATTTCAAACAGTAGAATAACCAATAGACTGCAGGAGCTGCTGACGACTTAAGTAAACCGATAGGTGATTGATGATTAATTCAGTTAATCCTTGGGCATTCAGTTAATTGTTTTTTTCGACATATTTAGGTCAGCGGCCCAAAACTTAATGTTTGTTTATTGTTTATGGACATTAAGCAACTGACAACTGTAGAAACTGCTAAAATAACTATATATATGCTCTTTCTATCTTTCCTATCCCCGTTCCTTCTTCCCTTCCCTTCATTCCTCTTCCTTCCCCAGTTATGAGACACTTTACAATCTACTAAAATTTGCATTGTAAAAATTTTCAAAATGTCAATAAAATTGTTTGAAAAAGAAAGCACATAATACAAAATAAATGTAAATGTTTATAATTGTATCACTTTATATGGTATATACTAAAGCACCAGTCCAGCATTTTTTTTATTTCATCGCTGGTGTGGTGTTTTAAAAGTAAGTCCCCTGTCTAATACTCACTGTCTGGCATGTTCATCTGTTTTTGCCGTCACTCCCATCGATCTCTCGTAAAAAGTGAACTGCTGGCAGCTTCAGTGTTTCATGGAGCTTCATGGATGTCATTTTTCAATACAAGTTTCGTTCTGGCCCTCATAGACTTGCAGTGAGGGCTTGTGATGTTGCTTCTGACTTCCGGCCAGTCAGAAGCTACAGTCACAAGATGGCTCCAATGTAACCAGAGCGGTGCCAAAAAACTGAATAATCCAGAGGGTGAATATATGAACATTTCAGGGGGCTTAAATTAAAGCGCCATTCCAGCTGTGAAAAAAAAAGCTGGAGTGGTGGTGTAAGCTTTCATGACTATGTGACTATGTTTGTCATCTTAAAGGGAACCTGTCACCCCCAAAATCGCAGGTGAGGTAAGCTCACCGGCATCAGGGGCTTATCTACAGCATTCTGGAATGCTGTGGATAAGCCCCCAATGTATCCTAAAAGATGAGAAAAAGACATTAGATTATTCTCACCCAGGGGCGGTCCCGCTGCTGGTCCGGGTCCGGCGCCTCCCATCTTCATCAGATGACGTCCTCTTCTTGTCTTCACGCGCAGGCGTACTTTGTCTAACGTCTTTTCTCATCTTTTAGGATCTATCCAAGGCTTATCTACAGCATTCTAGAATGCTGTAGATAAGTCCCTGATGCCGGTGGGCTTAGCTCACCCATGATTTTGGGGGTGACAGGTTCCATTTAATCTGTCAGATGTCTCCGGTCTACTTCTCCTTCTCCGTTACCACAAGCCTTTAGTCTGGGTAGGATACTGAAGCTGAGTCTTCGCCCCCTGGTTCCCATCTTCTCTACTATATTACTTTCGATATCTTTTCTGGTGAGTGAACATTTGTAAAAAGCTCACTCACAGATTGGGAAACTGCTGGATTAAGAAGTCACATACTGCTTTAGCCTAAATATATAACATGGATAACATGGCTTTATGGCTTTATACGATACTTTTTTATGTTCAAATTTCTTTTAGAAAAAGGAAATAAAAAAACAACACTTCATTCATGGCTTGGTATAAAATGCATTGGAAATCGAGATCTGCCTATCGGTAGTGACAGATGGATGGGCTGCAGGTTTGGAGACCTGTTACTGACTAGTCCAGTTCCAAGTCCTGAAACATAAACACTTTGTAGAAGTAGCAGCTGTCATTCTTGATTTAGAGGTATAATGTTGAGCCAAACATGGTTGTGTTTAGATGGCAGACTGGTAAAAAGGGCACCATGCAGCACAAGAGTTCCCTTTAGGGAAATAAAACAAAAAAAAGAAATTAAACTTTACACTGTCTTGTTCTTTTTGTCTTGAAGCATGCCCAAGAGAGTTAAAGCAATCTGCGTACTTTCCTTGTCCGTATACACAGATGGTTTTCATAAGCACGTAATGTGTCTGGTAACTAAGCTGCAATATATTTGTTATGCAGTCAACATTTACATTGTAATCTTACATGACATTTGGTTGAAAACTCTTTTATTGGAAACTTCCATTTTTTTTACTTTGTTAGTTTTTTGAGAAAACACCTATAAAAAATATTTCTTTCAACATGGAAGGTGTATGTGGATTGCAAACCTCTGCATAGACCAGAGGAATGATGGTTAGGCTATTGGACAATAACAATCCTACATCCAGAACTTTATGGCAGTGTTAAGGAAAAATCTAATTATACAAATGATACCTTAGCAATTGAAATTGATCCCTTAGGCTGGTTTGTTAATACTGTCTTATCTTTGTGCAGCTTACAACTAGAAGTGCCAAATTTATCAGAATTGTGCTTTAGGCACCTTTCTATTGGTTGGCTTACTTTAAGTCACTTATTTTGCTCCATAATTTGGTAAAATGTAAAGCATTTTTAACCATGACACTTATTAATAAAACATTATTATTGTCATCTTCAGGAAGCCCAGTTCCTTGTCTAACAAGGTAAAGAAATCTAAAACGCACAATAAATACGAACAAAGCTTTTGCACCACCAAGTATTTGGTCCAAATTGCCATCAAATTCTGGTGCATCTGGCTTAGAAGATCTGCCCTGATGTTGCATATAATCAATTGATTTGAAGCCATTTTTTGCCTACAGCTCTATCTATCTAGAGGCTCTCATCACTTCTTGTTATTCTCTAGAAGGCAGAAGATATTGATAATGTTAGGGGGTGCAAATTGCATTCTAGTACATATATTGGTAAAAATTGGTGCAGGTTTTTGGAGAAGAAAAAAACATAAACTCGCAGAACTGAAATAGTGTCTCCCTACAAACTTAGTGCATGTTACCGTTTTCTTGTAATTTGTTGCATCATACAGGGTTGGTGCAGTGTGACAGATAGGCAGGGACCACAAAAAGTTCAAGAAAAACAGTTCTTACTAGGGTATTTTTTTAGAAAAAACACATACAGAAAAACCATAAAAACGTTCCTTTATTAAATATTATTTAAAAAATGGAAAAAAGTCCAAAAAACAAATAAATACTAAAGTACCTTTTAATCCTTAGGACCAAGGCTGGTGTATATTAGTATATACACACTCAGGGATTTTAGGAAAAAATGTTATTCCTGTCGTGTCCCTACCAGGACCCTAATAATCTGGTAGCCTTCCTGACAGCAGAGGTCGACACCCTAGATTCGATGACACCCTAGATTCGATATGGAGCCCCCGCTCCACGTCGGCTGTCCCTTATATCCCTGAAGGTCCCTGATCTAGGAGAATAAATATGTAGTCCAACATGCATGCCAAACAGAATGTCTATGGCACTTGCTATGTTCAATAAACTGTAGCTTGCCTAGCTCTATATATGGATCTCTCTTAGTCTTCTTTTTCAAAATTAATGTAGTAGGTACAAATGATGTCTATATATTACCTCAATCGGGCGACAAACAAAGAACTGTCCATGCTAACAATTGCTAAATGTCTGCCCAATAAGTCGCATATATCAACCGACTTTAACACACTTAAAGTTGAGGTATAGTGTATTCAGCAATGTGCAGATAATAGAGTTAATGGGTCTATTGTAAATATATATGATCAACAAGTAGACCAACAGTTTAAGCATGGCATCTGATTAGACAAAAACAGAAAATAACCCCATTTTGTAGTAAATCAGTGGGATCACCATGGATCACTTAGCTTTGCTTCAATGTACAGATAGTCCAATGTCACTACGCGTTTCGCCCCCTCCTCATATCGGGGCTCATCAGGGGACCAAGGAAAAAAGTACTCCACAGTGGGGAGAGAAAAGAAAAATGGGTGGCAGTGGGCTGCGCAAATCACTTTTTTATACCCGCGGGGCCGTGATTACCTTAATTAGAGGCATTCGTGAGGCTTTCACTGTCCTTCCGATCTCTGCCACGCTGGATAGTACATTAAGTACAACATAAATGGTGTCTTTATTTTTCTAATATAAAAATAGGAGTTTTGTCCTCCAGATCGCAGCTGGGTTTCCACAAACACAGTTTAGAACTCAGAACCCGTTGCCATGAACAAAGGTATGGCCGTGTCTTTTGAGTGCGTCAGCCGCCTGGAAGTCCCTGGCTCTGTGTTAGCTCCACATAGACTTGGGTTGCACAGAGTCTCCTGCTCTGCAGCTTGCAAACTCCAACACTGACACACCCAAGGCAAAATGACAGATTAAAATGGAATTCATCAACACCAATAAGTGAACTTAAAAGTGAATACCAAGCAAAAAGCAATACCTATAGCTATCACCAAAACTGACGCTTTTTGAAGTTGGTTAAAAAATATTACATTTTTATTTTACCACAATAAAAAGCATATGAATCTTAAAACGCATGAAGTAATATAAATGGGGAAAGAAAAAGCAAATACAGGAAGGGAAAGGCGGGTATGGCTTCAAAGTGGCATAATATATATCTGGTGCATAAGGAGCTACAGTAATCAGTGTCTACAACAAATAATGGCAAGTGTATATAAAAATTTAACCTAGATGGCTATAGAAACACATTTTGCATACATACAATCAGTCAGCTCAAACTGCAAGTACTAAGGACCAGGCACCAAATACAGTGTATAATCCTAATAATATAAATATATGTTGTGCATATAAAATAATACATACAAAAGTAGTAACCAAAGTGCCAGAGCACCATCGCAAGCAGGGCCAACATATACAATAGACATAACACCCTAAAATGCAACCATAAGATCAAATTACATTGTATAAGCCAGTAGCCAGAGACCCACCACACCCGACGCGCGTTTCGTTATGGAAAGCTTCGTCCCCCGTTTGAGCTGACTGATTGTATGTATGCAACATATGTTTCTATAACCATCTGGGTTACATTTTTATATATACTTTACCATTATTTGTTGTAGACATTGATTACTGTAGCCCCTTATGTACCAGATATATACTATGCCACTTTGAAGCCATACCGGCCTTTCCTTTCCTGTACTTGTTTTTTCTTTCCCCATTTATATTACTTCAAGATTCATATGCTTTTTATTGTGGTAGAATAAAAATTTTATATTTTTTAACCAACTTCAAAAAGCGTCAGTATTGGTGATAATTAAAATGGAATTGTGGCCATAGAGCCACTTCTAAAACCGAGAGTGGAGAAAGGGATTTGCCCCACTACCAAACCTGCAAATCTCTCTAAAAATAAAAGCCTTTATTGGGTTTTCCTAAATATCTGAGCTACTACTTGGACCCCATCTATTCTTTCTTTTATTTTGCCTTGTGACTCACATGCGTCCTGCTGTGAACACAAGGAACTCCAGCAGGTTTAGGACACCGTCCACATCCTGGGGACATATATCGACACTCGCATATGATCCCCCTCATTGCCTCTCAGTGTAGAGTATCATTTTTTCTCTATTCTCTAGCTAACTATTGACTGGTCTGTAAAGACATACATGATGTTAGATATAGATAAGATATCTGATTTACACTTCTAGTTGCACATGAAAAATAATTTTTGCCCTAATTTCTCAAACACCATTGCAATGTATTTTGGGAATTATCAAGCACTTCTGGTAAACACAGTCATTTTTGAAGGTACAGTATATATAGGTTGTATAAGTGTTGCTTTGGTACCATCATACTGTACATAGCTCCCCTTCCTTTTTGTATTGCAAATTGCATGGAATAATGTTGATTACTTAATATTGGGTTACACATTTGACTGTTTTGCACTTTCTTATTTTACAACTTTAAATAAAAGAAATGATTCTCCGTTCAGGTAACGTCATTCCATATGTTGTCCATATAAAACTAAACAGATTTCCCCGTTTTATAAAGCTCATTAAAGTGCACAGCAGTAAATCACAGATTTCATTAAAGGTTAGAGATAAAAATCATTTGCACTTTATTAATCAGAATTCTGCGGGGGGGGGGGGGGGACTTTATGTTTTTCTCAATATTGATTTTCTACTAGACCAACATGCATTTTAGTTCTGGATCCTTTAATCATCTAAGTGTCTGCTAAATGTTTAGCTATTTTCAGACATGGCTCATTTTAGACATAGATTATGGTCTTTTCAGGACATGATGAGAGATATACAAAGCTAGAGTTCATTAATTGAGCATTGACTGGCTGTTCCAAGGGCAGCTGTCCACAACACAACGTGTTATATGGATGAGGGAGCAAATAGAAGCCAACAACGTCTGTATGTTTCTCTAATGGCTACAGTACACTATGATGATACCGAAAAGACCATGCTTTGTATGAGAATATTTTGTTTGGTTGGAAAGAGAAGCTGATTTTTTTGTGAGTTAGGAAAAGTCCTTTTCAGTGCCCTGTTAGACAGATGGTCTAGAGACGCAAGCCTTTGGGCATCTTTAAGTATAGAAGCTATGGGGATAAACTGCCAAACCCAGATACGGGAGTCCATCTGTCACCATCCTTCTAATGTCAACATTTAAGTAACCTAGAAATCTTTGCCGTTCAGCAGTGTTTACTTGAAGGGCAGCAGATCACAAATTGTGCTTACACAGTGGACGCTATTATGAGGATGTAGACATAATTAACAGCATGTTTAGCGTGTTTCCTTATCAGCTTCAAGTGACGTTACATCTAGGGCACATCGTTTTTAACAGTAACAAGCTACTACTCGTACCTTGGATGTATCCAGGGAATGTAGTAATCAAGTGGTGCGGCAACCTTGTATCCATTGCTCTATGTAATTTTTCAGCTCTGATCTTCCTCATTAAAATGGCTTATTACAGTATTATGCTAGTACAGTGTAACGGTGCATGTAATCTTGGTTTTTACTTGTGAATCACGAGTCACGACGCATTAAATGAGATTTTGTGCATTTAGTTGGGGCTCCTATACACAGTTATATAAAAAAAGTTTGGGCACCCCTATTAATCTTAAGCTTAATGTTTTATAAAAATTGTTTTTTTTTGCAACAGCTATTTCAGTTTCATATATCTAATATCTGTTGGACACAGTAATGTTTCTGCCTTGAAATGAGGTTTATTGTACTAACAGAAAATGTGCAATCTGCATTCAAACAAAATTTGACAGGTGCATAAGTATGGGCACCCCACCAGAAAAGTGACATTAATATTTAGTAGATCCTCCTTTTGCAAAAATAACAGCCTCTAGTCGCTTCCTGTAGCTTTTAATTAGTTCCTGGATCCTGGATGAAGGCATTTTTGACCATTCCTCTTTGCAAAACAATTCCAGTTCAGTTAAGTTTGATGACCGCCGAGCATGGCCAGCCCTCTTCAAATGATCCCACAGATGTTCAATGATATTCAGGTCTGGGAACTGGGATGGCCATTCCAGAACAGTGTAATTGTTCCTCTGCATGAATGCCTGAGTAGATTTGGAGCGGTGTTTTGGATCATTGTCTTGCTGAAAGATCCATCCCCTGCGTAACTTCAACTTTGTCACTGATTCATGAACATTATTGTCAAGAATCTGCTGATACTGAGAGGAATCCATGCGTCCCTCAACTTTAACAAGATTCCCGATGCCGGCATTGGCTACACAGCCCCAAAGTGTTAGGAGTCGAGTTTCCTCTGCTGCACAGGGGGAATCTCGATCCGTCTCCGCTGCGGTCTCCCATTCTCCTCCAGCCGCAGTGGAGTCTGCTCAGCAGGGACGTCGCTCCCAGTGTCTTGCTCGCTCTCACTCTGTACAGAGAGTTACTGCTGCTTCTTCAGCTCCTGCCATTAAAGTCAGTGCTGGTCAGCGGCGAGCGGACTTCCCTGGGACTAAGTCCTTGTTTGCGCACACTGAGCATGCCCAGAGCAAGATCTCCCGTTGGAGATCGAGGGTCATGTGCTCTGGCTCTGCAGCGCATTCCATTGGTCCTCTTGGCAGGTCTTGGAAGGGCAAAGTTTCTGTGGCCACTTCCTGTCCTGCAATTATATAAACTGCGCATGACCGCACGGCCATGCGCTAGTGTACAATTGAATACGTGTGTTTGTTGTGAGTGCAAGTCGTTCATTAAATACCCCTACCCTATTGTATGACTGTTCGCGTATGGAGTATGGCTGCTATCTAGCGCCCGACAAATCATGCAATGTGTCACACACGTATCAGCGTCTATTGCTGTGACCGCCAGTGCGGCGCCACGCGCCAGTAGTGCGCTTCCTGACCCACGTCTGGGTGCTTAGTGGTGCCTGCCAGCACGGCACAGTTCGCACTTCGGTGCTCTAATTATATGAGTTGCCTAACACACCCTGTTGCGGTGTTGTGTCAGCAAGTGGTCTAATCGGACTTCAATCCTAGTTGGGGTTAAGTTCGCTGACTGCTTGCTCGCCTTCTATGTGCGGTACCGCGATCCTGTGACGCAACAGGTTCGCTTCCTTCACGTTGGGTGAAGTTTAACCCACGCGAGTATACTTATGAGTACCGCCATATAGTCCGTCATTACTCAGCAGCAGGTTCCATCTCTGCACGGTGGACCCCGGGCTACGAACGCACCGTACACTATCAGTCTTATTATTTGGTGCGTTCCGCTAGCCCTAACATTACACTAGCGCCAGGGTCTGGCTAGTGATGACGGACAAACAGCAATCCCTGCAGTATATACAGCAGCTGGAGGGTAGGTTGGCGGCTCTCGAGAGCGCAACCTCAGCTGTCGATGTTACCGCAGTTGCTGTACAGGCAGCCAGCGTGGCTGCAGCAACTTTGTCCATTGCCACCCCTGTTCCGACATTTTCTCGCCTCCCGCTGCCAGAAAAATTTTCTGGTCATAGCAAATTTTGTAGAGTCAGTGCTCTATTCATCTCGAGCTTCTGGCTGCACGTTTCCCCACAGAGCGGGCTAAGGTGGGATTTATTGTGTCTCTATTGTCGCACAGGGCGTTGGAATGGGCTACGCCGCTGTGGGAGCGTGGCAATCATGTGGTGCAGAGTGCTCCTCTGTTTTTGAGCACTTTAAAACAGGTGTTCTTAGGACCTCAAGTCACCCATGACACTGCGCTCCAACTGCTGGCATTAACTCAGGGTGAGTCCTTGGTCAGTCATTTTGCCGTCCAATTCCGCACTTTAGCATCTGAGCTGGAATGGTCGGATAAAGCTCTTATCCCCCTATTTTGGAGGGGCTTGGCTGACCATGTAAAGGACGCTCTGGCCACTAGGGAGATTCCTGCCACACTGGAGGAGTTAATAACAGTCTCCACTCGAATTGACCTCTGTTTTAACGAGCGGAGGTTAGAGCGAGCCCAGTGTAGGCAGAGGTTTCGGCTGGCTCCTACTTTCGCCAAACCTCTGGAATCTCCAGTCCTGGTTCCTGAGTCACATGAGGCCAGGGAAGTGTCACAAGCGGGACCTAAGTCCCGGACCGCTTGTGCACTCAGGGTCTGTCATGTTTGCCAGCAGTCTGGACATTTAGCCACCAGATGTCCTCAGCGGTCGAGGAAACGTCAGCGTCTAGTGGTCGTAGGTGGAGGTACACTAGACACGGCGACGTTTGCCTCTAAATTGTCCTTTAAGGGGACAATTACTATAGGCTCATTCTCCCACTCGGTAGAGCTCTGCGTGGATTCTGGGGCGGAGGGCAATTTTATGTCTTCTGCCTTCGCCCAACGCCACGCAATACCTCTGGTTATGCTAGCTCAGCCTGTAACGGTACGAGTGGTGAATGGGTCGACTCTGCCCTCACAGATAACTCACCAGACCATCCCTTTTACTCTGTCCATGTCGCCATCTCATCAGGAGATTATTTCTCTGCTCGTCATTCCAGAGGGAATTGATGAGGTCCTGTTGGGAATACCTTGGCTACGGTACCACTCTCCTCATATCGAGTGGTCCTCAGGCAGAATTCTGGGATGGGGTGAATCTTGTGGGGGTAGGTGTCAGAGGGAGTGCGTTCAGGTAGCTACAACTGAGGTACCCGCAGATCTTTCCTCTCTCCCCAAGCAGTACTGGTCGTATGCAGACGTATTCTCCAAAAAGGCGGCGAAGACCCTTCCGCCCCATCGCCCCTATGACTGTCCTATTGACCTCTTGCCTGGTGCTGAGCCTCCCCGGGGTCGAGTCTATCCGCTATCTCTCCCGGAGACGGAGGCAATGTCACAGTACATCCAGGAAAATCTGGCAAGAGGGTTCATCAGGAAGTCAGTGTCACCTGCTGGGGCAGGGTTCTTCTTCGTGCAGAAGAAGAGTGGGGAATTGCGTCCATGCATAGACTACAGGGGTCTTAACGCCATTACCGTTAAGAATAAATACCCTTTGCCTTTGATATCTGAACTGTTCGATAGGCTTCGGGAAGCAAGGGTATTTACTAAATTAGATCTGCAGATTGCTTACAACCTGATTCGCATCCGTGAGGGGGACGAATGGAAGACGGCTTTTAACACCAGGGATGGGCACTATGAATATGAATATCTGGTGATGCCCTTTGGGCTCTGTAATGCCCCAGCCGTTTTCCAAGACTTTGTGAACGATATCTTCTGGGATATGCTTTCCACCTCGGTCGTAGTCTATCTGGATAATATTCTCATCTACACTCCAGATATTGACTCCCACCGGAGAGATGTTTGCAAAGTCTTCGACCTCCTACGGGCAAACTCCCTCTATGCCAAGTTGGAGAAGTGTATGTTTGAGCAGGAGTCCTTACCTTTCCTAGGCTACATCATCTCAGCCCAGGGATTGGCTATGGATCCTGCCAAACTACAGGCTGTGATGGACTGGCAGGAACCCCATTCTCTTAAAGCGGTGCAGCGCTTTATGGGGTTCATCAATTATTATCGCCAGTTCATCCCGCATTTCTCAACTTTGGTAGCTCCCTTGGTTGCCCTCACCAAGAAGGGGGCAAATCCCAAATTGTGGTCTGAGGAGGTCTCCAAGGCCTCTATCTCTATAAAGTCACACTTCGCTAGCGCTCCCATTCTTCATCGCCCCGATGTTGATAAGCCATTTATCATGGAGGTGGATGCCTCTTCTGTTGGTGCTGGAGCAGTCCTCTTCCAAAAGGATGCTCAAGGTCGGAAGCATCCTTGCTTCTTTTTCTCCAAGACCTTCGCACCAGCAGAGAGGAATTATTCCATCTTGGACAGGGAGTTGCTAGCCATGAAGTTGGCTTTCTCAGAGTGGAGACATCGCTTGGAGGGAGCACGTTTTCCCTTCCAAGTCTTCACAGATCACAAAAATTTGGTGTATCTGCAGACAGCTCAGCGGTTGAATTCTCGCCAGGCCAGATGGTCCTTGTTCTTCTCCCGGTTTCATTTCACCCTCCATTTCCTTTCTGGGGAGAAGAACATTCGGGCCGATGCTCTCTCTCGCTCCGTTGTGTCATCTGCGGAGGAGGAGGAGGAGCCTCGGCTTATTGTCCCCACCGAGAGTTTGAGAACCGTGGCCCCGGTTTCGCTGGAGTCTGTGCCCCCGGGCAAGACTTTTGTTCCATCTAGTTTGCGACCGGAGGTTCTCTCTTGGGCGCACTCTTCCAGGGTGGGTGGACATTTTGGTACTAAAAGGACATCAGAGTTACTGGCGAGGACATACTGGTGGCCGCATATGGCTCGTGATGTCGCAGAGTATGTTCGGGCGTGTGTCTCTTGCGCCAGGAACAAGACTCCTCGGCAACGGCCAACTGGTTTGCTTTATCCTCTGCCCGTGGCTAACAGGCCCTGGGAGATGATCGGGATGGACTTTGTGGTTGGCTTACCCAAGTTTTGTAATTGCACCATTATCTGGGTGATCACCGATCATTTTTCCAAAATGGTGCATTTGGTGCCTCTTCCACGGCTACCATCTGCACGGGCGTTGGCTGTCTTGTTTATCAAGCATATCTTTCGCTTACACGGTATGCCAGACAAAATTGTTAGTGACCGGGGTCCACAGTTTGCGTCTCGATTCTGGAGGGAGCTATGTCGTCTACTCAGTATTGAGTTAAATCTCTCTTCGGCATATCATCCCGAGACGAATGGGTTGGTAGAAAGGGCCAACCAGACCTTGGTCACATGTCTGCGACATTTTGTTTCTGCCAGACAGGATGACTGGGCATCCTTGCTACCGTGGGCAGAGTTTGCACTTAACAATGCCGTAGCCAACTCCACCGGTCAGACTCCATTCCTCTTAAATTACGGCCAGCATCCGCGTGTTCCTGTGCCCATGCCTGTGTCTTCCGCTGATCCCAGGGTGGCAGACTGGGCTGTGGAGGCACGGGACATTTGGGATCACACGCAGGATGCCATTCAGGCCTCCAAGGAGAGAATGAGGTCCTCTGCCAATGTTCATCGGCGCCCCGCTCCGACGTTTGCCCCTGGCGACTTGGTGTGGCTCTCCGCCCGTAACATCAGGCTGCGAGTTGAGTCCACTAAGTTTGCTCCTCGCTACTTGGGTCCCTTCAAGGTTCTCGAACAGGTTAATCCTGTGGTCTACCGCCTGGCTCTTCCTCCACGCTTGGGTATCACCGACACCTTTCATGTGTCCCTCTTGAAACCCGTATACATGTCCCGGTTTTCCGAGTCATCTGCCGGGACATCAGGTTCGTCTACGGATGATTACGAGGTGAACGCTATTTTGGGGTGCAAGGTGGTACGCGGCAAAAAGTTTTATTTGGTGGATTGGAAGGGTTATCGTCCAGAGACAGGTCTTGGGAGCCTGCTGAAAACATTCGGGCCCCACAGCTCATTGCTGCCTTCGAGCGTAGCGAGGCCCAAGGAGGGGGGGGCCCTAGGAGGGGGGGTAATGTTAGGAGTCGAGTTTCCTCTGCTGCACAGGGGGAATCTCGATCCGTCTCCGCTGCGGTCTCCCATTCTCCTCCAGCCGCAGTGGAGTCTGCTCAGCAGGGACGTCGCTCCCAGTGTCTTGCTCGCTCTCACTCTGTACAGAGAGTTACTGCTGCTTCTTCAGCTCCTGCCATTAAAGTCAGTGCTGGTCAGCAGCGAGCGGACTTCCCTGGGACTAAGTCCTTGTTTGCGCACACTGAGCATGCCCAGAGCAAGATCTCCCGTTGGAGATCGAGGGTCATGTGCTCTGGCTCTGCAGCGCATTCCATTGGTCCTCTTGGCAGGTCTTGGAAGGGCAAAGTTTCTGTGGCCACTTCCTGTCCTGCAATTATATAAACTGCGCATGACCGCACGGCCATGCGCTAGTGTACAATTGAATACGTGTGTTTGTTGTGAGTGCAAGTCGTTCATTAAATACCCCTACCCTATTGTATGACTGTTCGCGTATGGAGTATGGCTGCTATCTAGCGCCCGACAAATCACTCAATGTGTCACACACGTATCAGCGTCTATTGCTGTGACCGCCAGTGCGGCGCCACGCGCCAGTAGTGCGCTTCCTGACCCACGTCTGGGTGCTTATTGGTGCCTGCCAGCACGGCACAGTTCGCACTTCGGTGCTCTAATTATATGAGTTGCCTAACACACCCTGTTGCGGTGTTGTGTCAGCAAGTGGTCTAATCGGACTTCAATCCTAGTTGGGGTTAAGTTAGCTGACTGCTTGCTCGCCTTCTATGTGCGGTACCGTGATCCTGTGACGCAACAGGTTCGCTTCCTTCACGTTGGGTGAAGTTTAACCCACGCGAGTATACTTATGAGTACCGCCATATAGTCCGTCATTACTCAGCAGCAGGTTCCATCTCTGCACGGTGGACCCCGGGCTACGAACGCACCGTACACTATCAGTCTTATTATTTGGTGCGTTCCGCTAGCCCTAACACCAAAGCATGATGGAACCTCCACCAAATTTTACTGTGGGTAGCAAGTGTTTTTCTTGGAATGCTGTGTTTTTTGGCCGCCATGCATAATGCATTTTTGTATGACCAAACAACTCAATCTTGGTTTCATCAGTCCACAGGACCTTCTTCCAAAAAGAAATTGGGTTCTCCAAATGTGCTTTTGCATACCTCAGCCAACTCTGTTTGTGGTGTGCTTGCAGAAATGGCTTCTTTCGCATCACTCTCCCATACAGCTTCTCCTTGTGCAAAGTGCATTGTATAGTTGACCGATGCACAGTGACACCATCTGCAGCAAGTTGATGCTTCAGCTCTCTGCTGGAGGTGGTCTGAGGATTGTCCTTGACTGATCTCACCATTCTTCTTCTCTGCCTTTCTGATGTTTTTCTTGGCCTGCCACTTCTGGCCTTAACAAGAACTGTACCTGTGTTCTTCCATTTCCTTACTATGTTCCTCACAGTGGAAATTGACAGGTTAAATCTCTGAGACAGCTTTTTGTATCCTTCCCCTGAACAACTATGTTGAATAATCTTTGTTTTCAGATCATTAGACAGTTGTTTTGAGGAGCCCATGATGCCACTCTTCAGAGGAGATTCAAACAAGAGAACAACTTGCAAGTGGCCACTTTAAGTAGCTTTACTACACCTGGCTATGAAGTTCAAAGCTCAATGAGGTTAGAAAACCCCAAAAAAGTGCTTTAGTAAGTCAGTAAAAAGTAGGTAGGAGTATATAAAACAAGAAAATGATAAGGGTGGCCATACTTATGCACCTGTCAAATTTTGTTTAAATGCAGATTGCACATTTTCCGTTAGTACAATAAACCTCATTTCAAGGCAGAAACATTACTGTGTCCAACAGTTATTAGATATATGAAACTGAAATAGCTATTGCAAAAAAAACAAACAATTTTTATAAAACATTAAGCTTAAGATTAATAGGGGTGCCCAAACTTTTTCATATAACTGTAACTCCATTCAGAATGATGCTTGTAAAGGATTGTTAATAAGAATAGCAATGTTAATACAGTGCACATAAAGTTTAGTCCATACAATGAATTGAACAGTCTGTGTTAATAACTACTGCAGGACTGGTCATAAACTTTAAACATAGAGGCTATCTAAACTTTACTCTCTACTGACATTCTATAATGTCAATACAATATAAGCAGCTTCTGAAAGATTGTACAGCTGTGGTGGTGGAGAGATGTCTGTCTGACACAGCCAGACTCCCCACAGACAAGATGAACATGTTTGATTATTTTCTCAATCCTTGTATGAACAACACTGAACTAGCATTTGTGTATGTATACAAATTACAAAGCAATGATAGGGCTTGCTCCTTCGGACCCTGCGTTCATGTGATCCCTTAGTGTAGGGAGAGAACAGAAGCTGATGGGTCTAATCAGACACAGTCAACTCTGCTATTCAATCAGGAGACTAAACCTCCCTTGGAACTTGGGCTAATATATCAGCCTAAGTCAGAGGGAAAATTGGCAATAAAAAGAATTAATTATTATGTTAAAATGCTCCCACCTCCCCCAAAGATCTTTTAAGACCTCTGAGGGCACAGTATGTGAAATAAATACATATAAATAAATAGCAATAAAATGTAAAAAAAAAAGGCATAAATGAAACACAACTGAAAAAGAGAGATAACGCCAGTCTAAATCATTGTTTGTAGATTCTCCCTCATTGAAAAGCATATGTCTAATTTAGAAAAATCATTTCTATGGAAAGGGGAATGGAATTTAAATATTTTTGGCGGTCCTTTATGGTCACAAAAATAAAATAAATAAAAGAGTATGAAAAATACATACATATTTTCTTTCAATGCTGCCCTCTGAACATGTTCTGAATACATGGCACTGATAGAAGCTGCTTCTTACTATAAATTGAATTGTCATCAGGAGGTGGCACTGGTGTCATGTCACTCACCCTGCTTCTATCACCGCCCCCAATAGTGATTCATTTAAGGCAGTGTTAGAAGCTATGGGGCAGTGCTGTGTCGATCACCCGGGTACTATCACCATCTCTTTTCACAGTAGAAGCTGTGGCTGTAGGGACAGAAGAAGAGTGTCGGTGCCTCGGGAACTTCTCCCATAGATTTTATCAGCACTATGGTTTCAGGACATTTTCAGAGAATGGCAATAAAGGAAACTGTGGTGAGTCATTGCAATGACACCTCCTGATGATGTCCTGGTGCAGGCAGAGTGATACATGCTGCAGGGAAATGAATGCAGCCCCTGCCTCCTGATGATGTTTTGTTTTATTCTCAAGCGATGCATCACAGGAAGAAGTAAAAAACACATTTAGTAATTACCTGTATAGTAAGAATTGTAGAGTATTTTATAATAAAGCAAATTGCAAAAGTACTTAAGGTGTAAAAATAGATATTTAGTAAAGACATATTATGTATCAGGCCGCCCCTTTAAAATTGATCAATTAACATAGTAACATAGTTCTTAAGGTTGAAGGAAAACTTTAAGTCCATCTAGTTCAACCCATAGCCTGACCTAACCTGCCCTAACATGTTGATCCAGAGGAAGGCAAAAAAAAACCATGTTGCAAAGACTAAGCTCCACATTGGGGAAAAAAATTCCTTCCCGACTCCACATACGGCAATCAGACTAGTTCCCTGGATCAACGCCCTATCAAGGAATCTAGTATATATACCCTGTAACATTATACTTTTCAAGAAAGGCATCCAGTCCCCTCTTAAATTTAAGTAATGAATCACTCATTACAACATCATACGGCAGTGAGTTCCATAGTCTCACTGCTCTTACAGTAAAGAATCTGCATCTGTGATTATGCTTAAATCTTCTTTCCTCCAGACGTAGAGGATGCCCCCTTGTCCCTGTTTCAGGTCTATGATTAAAAAGATCATCAGAAAGGTCTCTGTTCTGTCCTCATATATTTATACATTAAAATAAGATCACCCCTTAGCCTTCGTTTTTCCAAACTAAATAGCCCCGAGTGTAATAACCTATCTTGGTATTGCAGAACCCCAGTCCTCTAATAACCTTGGTCGCTCTTCTCTGCACCCGCTCTAGTTCAGCTATGTCTTTCTTATACACCAGAGACCAGAACTGTGCACAGTATTCTAAGTGTGGTCGAACTAGTGACTTGTATAGAGGTAAAATTATGTTCTCCTCATGAGCATCTATGCCTCTTTTAATGCATCCCATTATTTTATTTGCCTTTGTAGCACCTGCCTGACACTGGCCACTAAATGTGAGTTTGTCATCCACCCATACACCCAGGTCTTTTTCATTGATGGTTTTGCCTAGTGTTTTACAATTAAGCACATAGTTATACATCTTATTATTTCTACCCAAGTGTATGACCTTACATTTAAAGCTCATTTGCTATTTATCAGCCCAAGCTTCTAGTTTACATAAATCATCCTGTAATATAAAATTGTCCTCCTCTGTATTGATTACCCTGCAAAGTTTAGTGTCATCTGCAAATATTGAAATTTTGCTCTGTATGCCCCCTACAAGGTCATTAATATGTTAAAAAGAAGAGGGCCCAGTACTGACCCCTGTGGTACCCCACTGCTAACCATGACCCAGTCCGAGTGTGCTCCATTAATAACCACCCTTTGTTTCCTATCCCTGAGCCAGCTCTTAATCCACTTACACATACTTTCCCCTATCCCCATTATTCTCATTTTTTGTATCAACCTTTTGTGTGGCACCATATCAAAAGTTTTTGAGAAGTTCATATACGCTACGTCAACTGGGTTCCATTGGTCCAGTCCGGAACTTACCTCTTCATAGAAATTGATCAGATTTGTCTGACAGGAACGGTCCCTAGTACACCCATGCTGATATTGGGTCATGAGGTTATTCCTCTTCAGATACTCCAGCATAGCATCTCTGAGAATACCCTCCAGGATGTTACCCACAGTAGAGGTTATGCTTACTGGCCTATAATTTCAGAGTTTTTGTCCCCCTTTTGAATATTGGCACCACATTTGCTATACGGCAGTCCTGTGATACAGATCCTGTTATTATGGATAGGGTTGAGCGAAACGGGTCGGCCACTTTCAGAAGTCGCCGACTTTTGGCAAAGTCGGGTCTCATGAAACCCGACCCGACCCCTGTGTGGGGTCGGCCATGAAGTTGGCGATCTTCTGAATGTGGTATCGGAATTCCGATCCCGATTTCCGATATGTTTTCAATATCGGAAATCGGTATCAGAATCCATATTTAATGTAAAATAAAGAATTAAAATAAAAAATATCGCTATACTTACCCTCTGACGCGCCCTGGTACTAACCGGGAACCTTCCTTCCTTCGAATCAGCGCTTGCTGGACCTTGTGGTGATGTCGCTGTGACGTCGCGGCTTGTGATTGGTCGCGCGGCCGCCCTCATCCTCATCCACCATTTCACCCAGACTATTTTTAAGGGGGCCAACACTATCATTTTTTAGTGTCTTATTGTTTATGTAGTTAAAGAATATTTTGGGATTATTTTTACTCTCTCTGGCAATGAGTCTCTTTGTCTCAATTTTTGCTGCCTTGATTTGCTTTTTACAGAATTTATTTACCACATATACTCGAGTATAAGCTGAGATTTTCAGCCCAAATTTTTGGGCCGAAAGTGCCCCTCTCAGCTTATACTCGAGTCATGGTCAGCGGTGGGGTCGGCAGGTGAGGGGGAGAGAGGACTGTCGCATACTCACGTGCTCCTGGTGCTGTCCCTACCTGTCCCATGGTCTTCGGGTGCTGCAGTTCTTCCTCTGTTCAGCGGTCATGTGGTACCGCTCATTAAAGTAATGAATATGGACTCCACTCCCATAGGGGTGGAGCTGCATATTCATTCCTGTAATGAGCGATACCAATGAGTCCGCTGACAGAGGAAGAAGCTGCCATGCCCGGAGACCATCTGTCTGGGAGAAGGAGCCACTGACTGCGCCGGAGCAGGTGAGTATTTCATATTTACCTGTCCGCGTTCCACTCGCCAGGCGCCGCTCCGTCTTCCCGTCCTCTTGCTGTGACTGTTCAGGTCAGAAAGCGCAATGACGTATTAGTGTGTGCGCCGCCCCCTGCCTGAACAATCACAGCGGAGAGGCGGGACGCTGAGGAGCAGCGGGCAGCGACGAGAGGTGAGTATGTCATTTTGTTTTTTATTGCAGCAGCAGTATTACATGTGGCACCGTTTTATATGGAGCATCTATGGGGCAATAATGAACTGTATGGAGCATTATATGTGGCACAGTTTTATATGGAGCATCTATGGGGCAATAATGAACTGTATCGAGCATTTTATGTGGCACAATTTTATATGGAGCATCTATGGGGCTATAATGGACTTGTAATGCAGCATTACAAGGGGCACAGTTTTATATGGAGCATCTTATGGGGCCATAATGAACTTGTAATGCAGCACTACAAGGGGCACAGTTTTATATGGAGCATCTTATGGGGCCATAATGAACTTGTAATGCAGCGTTACAAGAGGCACAGTTTTATATGGAGCATCTTATAGGGCCATAATGAACTGTATGGAGCATTATATGTGGCACATTTTATATGGAGCATCTTATGGGGTCATAATGAACTTTAATGCAGCATTACATGGGGCATATTTTTCTATGGAGCATCTTATGGGCCCATCATGAACTTTATGTAGCATTAAATAGGCCCATCATCAACTTTATGGAGCATTATATGGGCCCATCATCAACTTTATGGAGTATTATATGGGCCCATCATCAACTTTATGGAGCATTATATGGGCCCATCATCAACTTTATGGAGCATTATATGGGCCCATCATCAACTTTTTGGAGCATTATATGGGCCCACCATCAACTTTATGGAGCATTAAATGGGCCATCATGAACTTTATGGAGCATTATATGGGCCCATCATGAACTGTATGGAGCATTAAGTGGTCTATGGTCTTGGATATACAGTATGTACAGTATTTTGAGAATTTAATCGCTATATTATGGAATTTTTTTTTAAAGTCTTTTTTTTATCCCGTTAGAAATGGATCTCAATACTTCTGATCCTGGATCAAAACAAAAACGCAGGCCATACGAAGCTGGTTTCAAACTTAAGGTTGTGTCAAGAGCAGAAGAAAGCAATAACAGTATAGCAAGTAGGGAATTTTGTGTTAACGAAAAACAAGTGAGAGAGTGGCGGAAAATGAAAGCTGACTTGGTAAAGATTCCAAAGGCAAAAAAAGCTCAACGTGATTTAAAGATGTCATACGAGGCTCTAGAGACTGAATTGCATACATGGGTTATGGAGTGACGTCAAAATGGTTACTGCGTAACACGCATGGGAATTTGCTTATGGGCCCTTCAAATGGCTAAAGAAGACAAATTTAAAGCACCAGACATTGAAAATTTTGTTGCATCAGCAGGATGGTGTACCCGCTTCATGAGTAGATTTAGCCTATGTTTGCGGCAAAGAACAAAGATTTCACAGAAGTTGCCAATAGACCTTGATGAAAAAGTGATGTAATTCCATTCATTCATCATAAATAGTGTTGAGCGATACCGTCCGATACTTGAAAGTATCGGTATCGGATAGTATCGGCCGATACCCGAAAAGTATCGGATATCGCCGATACTGATATCCGATACCAATACAAGTCAATGGGACACCAAGTATCGGAAGGTATCCTGATGGTTCCCAGGGTCTGAAGGAGAGGAAACTCTCCTTCAGGCCCTGGGATCCATATTAATGTGTAAAATAAAGAATTAAAATAAAAAATATTGATATATTCACCTCTCCGGCGGCCCCTGGACATCACCGCGGGTAACCGGCAGGCTTCTTTGTTTAAAATGAGCGCGTTTAGGACCTGAGAATGACGTTGCGGCTTCTGATTGGTCGTGTGCCGCTCATGTGACCGCCACGCGACCAATCAGAAGCCGCGACGTCATTCGCAGGTCCTAAATTCCTAGAATGAGGAGTTTAGTGCCTGAGAATGACGTTGCGGCTTGTGATTGGTCGCGTGGCGGTCACATGAGCGGCACGCGACCAATCAGAAGCCGCAACGTCATTCTCAGGTCCTAAACGCGCTCATTTTAAACAAAGAAGCCTGCCGGTTACCAGCGGTGATGTCCAGGGGCCGCCGGAGAGGTGAATATATCAATATTTTTTATTTTAATTCTTTATTTTACACATCACTATGGATCCAATACCGATACCCGATACCACAAAAGTATCGGAACTCGGTATCGGAATTCCGATACCGCAAGTATCGGCCGATACCCGATACTTGCGGTATCGGAATGCTCAACACTAATCATAAAACAAAGAAGGATCCATAACTATGACCTGGGAGATATTGGAAATATGGATGAAACACCTATGACTTGATCTTCCAAGCAATTTAAACACAATTGGTCTGCACTCTTTTAAGAACGTAGATGGTGGTGCTGATATAGTGGACAGATGTCCCAAATACTAATAGTTTAGAAGTATACCGCACTCACAAGTGGAATATCATGCAACAAATGAACAATTTATTGTGTACATACATCATATAGCATCACTGTACAGAAACAAACATAAAGCGTTATGAATGACGTTTCGGACCCGAAACGTCATTCATAACGCTTTATGTTTGTTTCTTTGTTTCTGTACAGTGATGCTATATGATGTATGATGTATGTACACAATAAATTGTTCATTTGTTGCATGATATTCCACTTGTGAGTGCGGTATACTTCTAAACTATTGATCTTCCAAGCAACAGAACTGTGGCAAATATGGGAGACAAAACTAATTTACTCAGAACCACAGGAAATGAAAAAAAAAACATTTCACAGTCATTCTTTCATGTTTGGCTAATGGAACTAAGCTGCGGCCTGTCATTATTTTTAAAAGAAAGACCTTGCCTAAAAAAGTCAAATTTCCTCCACAAATTACAGTGCGCGCGCTTGGCTGGATGGATGAAGATGGAACAAAAAAATGTCTGGAAGAAATTTGGAATGGACGACCAGGAGCAACAACCTTAAAGAAAAAAACATCATTGCTAGTCTGGGATATGTTCAGAGCACACACAACTGATGACATAAAAAAAACTGGCAAAGTCTTCTCAAGGTACATAGTTACATAGTTACATAGTTATTAAGGTTGAAGGAAGACTATAAGTCCATCTAGTTCAACCCATAGCCTAACCTAACATGCCCTAACATGTTGATCCAGAGGAAGGCAAAAAAAAAACATGTGGCAAAGAGTAAGCTCCACCTTGGGGAAAAAAATTCCTTTCCGACTCCACATATGGCAATCAGACTAGTTCCCTGGATCAACGCCCTATCAAGGAATCTAGTATATATACCCTGTAACATTATACTGTTCCAGAAATGTATCCAGTCCCCTCTTAAATTTAAGTAATGAATCACTCATTACAACATCATACGGCAGAGAGTTCCATAGTCTCACTGCTCTTACAGTAAAGAATCCGCATCTGTTATTATGCTTAAACCTTTTTTCCTCCAAACGTAGAGGATGCCCCCTTGTCCCTGTTTCAGGTCTATGATTAAAAAGATCATCAGAAAGGTCTTTGTACTGTCCCCCCATATATTTATACATTAAAATAAGATCACCCCTTAGTCTTCGTTTTTCCAAACTAAATAGCCCCAAGTATAATAACCTATCTTGGTATTGCAGACCCCCCAGTCCTCTAATAACCTTGGTCATTTAACTCTGCACCCACTCCAGTTCAGCTATGTCTTTCTTATACACCGGAGACCAGAACTATGCACAGTATTCTAAGTATTCTAAGTGTAGTCGAACTAGTGACTTGTATAGAGGTAAAATTATGTTCTCCTCATGAGCATCTATGCCTCTTTTAATGCATCCCATTATTTTATTTGCCTTTGTAGCAGCTGCCTGACACTGGCCACTGAATATGAGTTGTCATCCACCCATACACCCAGGTCTTTTTCATTGACGGTTTTGCCCAGAGTTTTAGAATTAAGCACATAATTATACATCTTATTACTTCTACCCAAGTGCATGACCTTACATTTATCCCCATTGAAGCTCATTTGCCATTTATCAGCCCAAGCTTCTAGTTTACATAAATCATCCTGTAATATAAAATTGTCCTCCTCTGTATTGATTACCCTGCAGAGTTTAGTGTCATCTGCAAATATTGAAATTCTACTCTGAATGCCCCCTACAAGGTCATTAATAAATATGTTAAAAAGAAGAGGGCCCAATACTGACCCCTGTGGTACCCCACTGCTAACCGCTACCCAGTCCGAGTGTGCTCCATTAATAACCACCCTTTGTTTCCTATCCCTGAGCCAGCTCTCTACCCACTTACACATATTTTCCCCTATCCCCATTATTCTCATTTTATGTATCAACCTTTTGTGTGGCACCGTATCAAAAGCTTTTGAAAAGTCCATATACACTACATCCACTGGGTTCCCTTGGTCCAGTCCGGAACTTACCTCTTCATAGAAACTGATCAAAGTTACTTTGGCGGTTATTCCAGGTGGACTTACTTCTGTATTGCAGCCCCTAGATGTGTGCTTAAATAACCTTTTCAAAGACCGTGTGTGAAGGAAGTGGCATGAATGGATGTCATCTGGTCAAGCCAACTGACAAAACTTGGAAAGCCGCTGAAGCCGGACATAGAATTAATAGCAAAGTGGGTTTGTGATGCATGGGAAGAGATTCCAGAGGGCATGGTGCAACGGGCCTTCAAGAAGTGTGGCATTAGTAACGCTATGGATGGCAGTGAAGACAACGCTTTGTATGAGAATGACAATAGTGACGGTGATGACAAACTCAGTGATGATGACTGTTGTGAATTCTGTGGCCAAGCTCCCTCCTGTGGTCGAGAGTGGTACTGCGGCTTCTGAGTGTTAGGGCTAGCGGAACGCACCAAATAATAAGACAGATAGAGTATGGTGCGTTCGTAGCCCGGGGTCCACCGTGCAGAGATGGAACCTGCTGCCAAGTAATGACGGACTATATGGCGGTACTCATAAGTATACACACGTGGGTTAAACTTCACCCAGCGTGAAGGAAGCGATCCTGTTGCGTCACAGGATCGCGGTACCGCACATAGAGAGCGAGCAAGAAGTCAGCGAACTCAACCCCAACTAGGATTGAAGTCCGATTAGACCCTAGCTGGCACAACACCGCAACTGGGTGTACCCAGGCTTGGGTAAGGAAAGCACAGAGGAAGTGCACGGCGACGTACTGGCGGTCACAGCAACTGGACGCTGTAATGTGTGATTCGTGCTGTAGGATAAGTCGGGCGCTAGATAGCAACCATACACCTTCCGCGAACAGACATTCAATAGTAACATAGTAACATAGTAACATAGTTAGTAAGGCCGAAAAAAGACATTTGTCCATCCAGTTCAGCCTATATTCCATCATAATAAATACCCAGATCTACGTCCTTCTACAGAACCTAATAATTGTATGATACAATAGGGAAGGGGTATCCAAGGACGACTTGCACTCACAACAAACACACGTATGCAAATGTACACTAGCGCATGGCCATGCGGTCATGCGCAGTTTATATAGTTGCAGCACAGGAAGTGGCCACAGAAACTTTGCCCTTCCAAGACCTGCCAAGAGGACCAATGGAATGTGCTGCAGAGCTTGAGCACATGACCCTCGATCTCCAACGGGAGATCTTGCCCTGGGCATGCTCAGTGTGTGCAGACAAGGACTTAGTCCCAGAGAAGTCCGCTCGCTGCTGACCAGCACTGGCTTTAATGGCAGAAGCTGAAGAAGCAGCAGTAACTCTCTGTACAGAGTGAGACTGAGCAAGATGCTGGGACCGACGTCCCTGCTGAGCAGACTCCACTGCGGCTGGATAAGAATGGGAGACCGCAGCGGAGAGGGCTCGAGATTCCCCCTGTGCAGAAGCGGGAACTCGAGACCTAACATTACCCCCCCCTCTAGGGTCCCCCCCCCTCCTTGGGCCTCGCTACGCTCGAAGGCAGCAATGAGCTGTGGGGCCCGAATGTTTTCAGCAGGTTCCCATGACCTGTCCTCTGGGCCATAACCCTTCCAATCCACCAGATAGAACTTTTTGCCGCGTACCACCTTGCACCCCAAAATAGCGTTCACCTCGTAATCGTCCGTAGACGAACCCGATGTCCCGGCAGATGACTTGGAAAACCGGGACATGTATACGGGTTTCAAGAGGGACACATGAAAGGTGTCGGTGATACCCAAGCATGGAGGAAGAGCCAAACGGTAGACCACAGGATTAACCCGTTCGAGAACCTTGAAGGGACCCAAGTAGCGAGGAGCAAACTTAGTGGACTAAACTCGCAGCCTGATGTTACGGGCGGAGAGCCACACCAAGTCGCCAGGAGCAAAGGTCGGAGCGGGGCGCCGATGAACATCGGCGGAGGACCTCATTCTCTCCTTGGAGGCCCGAATGGCATCCTGCATGCGGTCCCAAATGTCCCGTGCCTCCACAGCCCAGTCTGCCACCCTGGAGTCAGCAGAAGACACAGGCATGGGCACAGGAACACGCAGATGCTGGCCGTAATTTAGGAGGAATGGAGTCTGACCGGTGGAGTCAGCTATGGCATTGTTAAGTGCAAACTCAGCCCACAGTAGCAAGGATGCCCAGTCATCCTGCCTGGCAGAAACAAAATGTCGTAAATATGTGACCAAGGTCTGGTTGGCCCTCTCTACCAACCCATTCGTCTCGGGATGATATGCCGAAGAGAGATTCAACTCAATACTGAGTAGACGACAAAGCTCTTTCCAGAATCGAGACGCAAACTGGGGACCCCGGTCACTAACAATTTTGTCTGGCATACCGTGTAGGCGAAAGATATGCTTGACGAACAAGACAGCCAATGCCCGTGCAGAAGGTAGCCGTGGAAGAGGCACCAAGTGCACCATTTTGGAAAAATGGTCGGTGATCACCCAGATAATGGTGCAGTTACGAGACTTGGGTAAGCCCACCACAAAGTCCATCCCGACCATCTCCCAGGGCCTGTCCGCCACCGGCAGAGGATAAAGCAAACCAGCTGGCCATTGCCGAGGAGTCTTGTTCTTGGCGCAAGAGACACACGCCCGAACATACTCTGCGACATCACGAGCCATATGCGGCCACCAGTATGTCCTCGCCAGTAACTCAGATGTCCTTTTGGTACCAAAATGGCCACCCACCCTGGACGAGTGTGCCCAAGAGAGAACCTCCGGTCGCAAACTGGATGGTACAAAAGTCTTGCCCGGAGGCACAGACTCTAGCGAAACCGGGGCCACAGTTCTCAAGCTCTTGGTGGGGACAATAAGCCGAGGCTCCTCCTCCTCCTCCGCAGATGACACAACGGAGCAAGAGAGAGCGTCGGCCGGAATGTTCTTCTCCCCAGAAAGAAAATGGAGGGTGAAATGAAACCGGGAGAAGAATAAGGACCATCTGGCCTGGCGAGATTTCAACCGCTGGGCTGTCTGCAGGTACACCAAATTTTTATGGTCTGTGAAGACTTGGAAGGGAAAACGTGCTCCCTCCAAGAGATGTCTCCACTCCGAGAAAGCCAACTTCATGGCTAGCAACTCCCTGTCCCCGATGGAATAATTCCTCTCTGCTGGTGAGAAGGTCTTGGAGAAAAAGAAACAAGGATGCTTCCGACCTTGAGCATCCTTTTGGAAGAGGACTGCTCCAGCACCAACAGAAGAGGCATCCACCTCCATGATAAATGGCTTATAAACATCGGGGCGATGTAGGATGGGAGTGCTAGCGAAGTGTGACTTTATAGAGTTAAAGGCCTTGGAGACCTCCTCAGACCACAATTTGGGATTCGCCCCCTTCTTGGTGAGGGCAACCAAGGGAGCTACCAAAGTTGAGAAGTGCGGAATGAACTGGCGATAATAATTAATAAACCCCATAAAGCGCTGCACCGCTTTAAAAGAATGGGGTTCCTGCCAGTCCATCACAGCCTGTAGTTTGGCAGGATCCATAGCCAATCCCTGGGCAGAGATGATGTAGCCTAGGAAAGGTAAGGACTCCTGCTCAAACATACACTTCTCCGACTTGGCATAGAGGGAGTTTGCCCGTAGGAGGTCGAAGACTTTGCAAACATCTCTCCGGTGGGAGTCAATATCTGTAGAGTAGATGAGAATATCATCCAGATAGACTACGACCGAGGTGGAAAGCATATCCCGGAAGATATCGTTCACAAAGTCTTGGAAAACGGCTGGGGCATTACAGAGCCCGAAGGGCATCACCAGATATTCATAGTGCCCATCCCTGGTGTTAAAAGCCATCTTCCATTCGTCCCCCTCACGGATGCGAATCAGGTTGTAAGCACCCCGCAGATCTAGTTTAGTAAATACCCTTGCTCCCCGAAGCCTATCGAAGAGCTCAGATATCAAGGGCAAAGGATACTTATTTTTAACGGTGATGGCATTAAGACCCCTGTAGTCTATGCATGGACGCAATTCCCCATTCTTCTTCTGCACGAAGAAGAACCCTGCCCCAGCAGGTGACACTGACTTCCTAATGAATCCTCTTGCCAGATTTTCCTGGATGTACTGTGACATTGCCTCCGTCTCCGGGAGAGATAGCGGATAGACTCGACCCCGGGGAGGCTCAGCACCAGGCAAGAGATCAATAGGACAGTCATAGGGGCGATGGGGTGGAAGGATCTCCGCCGCCTTTTTGGAGAACACGTCTGCATAAGACCAATACTGCTTGGGGAGAGAGGAAAGATCTGCAGGTACCTCTGTAGTCGCAACCTGAACGCACTCCCTCTGACACCTACCCCCACAAGATTCGCCCCATCCCAGGATTCTGCCAGAGGACCACTCGATATGAGGAGAGTGGTACCATAGCCGAGGTATTCCCAACAGGACCTCATCAATTCCCTCAGGAATGACGAGCAGAGATATAATCTCCTGATGAGATGGCGACATGGACAGAGTAAAAGGGATGGTCTGGTGTGTTATCTGTGAGAGCAGTGTCGACCCATTCACCACTCGTACCGTTACTGGTTGAGCTAGCATAACCAGGGGTATTGCGTGACGTTGGGCGAAGGCAGAAGACATAAAATTGCTCTCCGCCACAGAATCCACGCAGAGGTCTACCGAGTGGGAGAATGAGCTTATAGTAATTGTCCCCTTAAAGGACAATTTAGAGGCAAACGTCGCCGTGTCTAGTGTACCTCCACCTACTACCACTAGACGCTGACGTTTCCTCGACCGCTGAGAACATCTGGTGGCTAGATATCCTGACTGCTGGCAAACATGACAGACCTTGAGTGCACAAGCGGTCCGGGACTTAGATCCCGCTTGTGACACTTCCCTGGCCTTATGTGACTCAGGAACCAGGACCGGAGATTCCAGAGGTTTGGCGAAGGTAGGAGCCAGCCGAAACCTCTGCCTACACTGGGCTCGCTCTAACCTCCGCTCGTTAAAACGGAGGTCAATTCGAGTGGAGACAGTTATTAACTCCTCCAGTGTGGCAGGAATCTCCCTAGTGGCCAGAGCGTCCTTAACGTGGTCAGCCAGGCCCCTCCAAAATATGGGGATAAGAGCTTTATCCGACCAATCCAGCTCAGAAGCTAAAGTGCGGAATTGGACGGCAAAATGACTGACCAAGGACTCACCCTGAGTTAATGCCAGCAGTTGGAGCGCAGTATCATGGGTGACTTGAGGTCCTAAAAAGACCTGTTTCAGAGTGCTCAGAAACAGCGGAGCACTCTGCACCACATGATCGCCACGCTCCCACAGCGGCGTAGCCCATTCCAACGCCCTGTCCGACAAGAGAGAAACTATAAATCCCACCTTAGCCCGCTCTGTGGGAAAACGTGCAGCCAGGAGCTTGAGGTGAATAGAGCACTGACTCACAAATCCCCTACAAAATTTGCTATCACCAGAAAATTTTTCTGGCAGCGGGAGGCGAGAAAATGTCGGAGCAGGGGTGGCAATGGACAGGGTTGCTGCAGCCACGCTAGCAGCCTGTACAGCAACTGCGGTAACATCCACAGCTGAGGTTGCGCTCTCAAGAGCCGCCAACCTACCCTCCAGCTGCTGGATATACCGCAAGGATTGCTGTTTCTCCGTCATTACTAGCCAGACCCTGGCACTAGTGTAATGTTAGGGCTAGCGGAACGCACCAAATAATAAGACAGATAGAGTATGGTGCGTTCGTAGCCCGGGGTCCACCGTGCAGAGATGGAACCTGCTGCCAAGTAATGACGGACTATATGGCGGTACTCATAAGTATACACACGTGGGTTAAACTTCACCCAGCGTGAAGGAAGCGATCCTGTTGCGTCACAGGATCGCGGTACCGCACATAGAGCGCGAGCAAGTAGTCAGCGAACTCAACCCCAACTAGGATTGAAGTCCGATTAGACCCTAGCTGGCACAACACCGCAACTGGGTGTGTAAGGAAGCTAAATAACAATATTAAGGCACAAGAGTGCATGCGGTGCCACACTGACGAACGCCACTAACCACCCAGGCTTGGGTAAGGAAAGCACAGAGGAAGTGCACGGCGCCGTACTGGCGGTCACAGCAACTGGACGCTGTAATGTGTGATTCGTGCTGTAGGATAAGTAGGGCGCTAGATAGCAACCATACACCTTCCGCGAACAGACATTCAATAGGGAAGGGGTATCCAAGGACGACTTGCACTCACAACAAACACACGTATGCAAATGTACACTAGCGCATGGCCATGCGGTCATGCGCAGTTTATATAGTTGCAGCACAGGAAGTGGCCACAGAAACTTTGCCCTTCCAAGACCTGCCAAGAGGACCAATGGAATGTGCTGCAGAGCCTGAGCACATGACCCTCGATCTCCAATGGGAGATCTTGCCCTGGGCATGCTCAGTGTGTGCAGACAAGGACTTAGTCCCAGAGAAGTCCGCTCGCTGCTGACCAGCACTGGCTTTAATGGCAGAAGCTGAAGAAGCAGCAGTAACTCTCTGTACAGAGTGAGACTGAGCAAGACGCTGGGACCGACGTCCCTGCTGAGCAGACTCCACTGCGGCTGGATAAGAATGGGAGACCGCAGCGGAGATGGCTCGAGATTCCCCCTGTGCAGAAGCGGGAACTCGAGACCTAACATTACCGCCCCTTCTAGGGCCCCCCCTCCTTGGGCCTCGCTACGCTCGAAGGCAGCAATGAGCTGTGGGGCCCGAATGTTTTCAGCAGGTTCCCATGACCTGTCCTCTGGGCCATAACCCTTCCAATCCACCAGATAGAACTTTTTGCCGCGTACTACCTTGCACCCCAAAATAGCGTTCACCTCGTAATCGTCCGTAGACGAACCCGATGTCCCGGCAGATGACTCGGAAAACCGGGACATGTATACGGGTTTCAAGAGGGACACATGAAAGGTGTCGGTGATACCCAAGCATGGAGGAAGAGCCAAACGGTAGACCACAGGATTAACCCGTTCGAGAACCTTGAAGGGACCCAAGTAGCGAGGAGCAAACTTAGTGGACTAAACTCGCAGCCTGATGTTACGGGTGGAGAGCCACACCAAGTCGCCAGGAGCAAAGTTCGGAGCGGGGCGCCGATGAACATCGGCGGAGGACCTCATTCTCTCCTTGGAGGCCCGAATGGCATCCTGCGTGCGGTCCCAAATGTCCCGTGCCTCCACAGCCCAGTCTGCCACCTTGGAGTCAGCAGAAGACACAGGCATGGGCACAGGAACACGCAGATGCTGGCCGTAATTTAGGAGGAATGGAGTCTGACCGGTGGAGTCGGCTACGGCATTGTTAAGTGCAAACTCTGCCCACGGTAGCAAGGATGCCCAGTCATCCTGCTTGGCAGAAACAAAATGTCGTAAATATGTGACCAAGGTCTGGTTGGCCCTCTCTACCAACCCATTCGTCTCGGGATGATATGCCGAAGAGAGATTCAACTCAATACTGAGTAGACGACAAAGCTCTCTCCAGAATCGAGACGCAAACTGGGGACCCCGGTCACTAACAATTTTGTCTGGCATACCGTATAGGCGAAAGATATGCTTGACAAACAAGACAGCCAATGCCCGTGCAGAAGGTAGCCGTGGAAGAGGCACCAAGTGCACCATTTTGGAAAAATGGTCGGTGATCACCCAGATAATGGTGCAGTTACGAGACTTGGGTAAGCCCACCACAAAGTCCATCCCGACCATCTCCCAGGGCCTGTCCGCCACCGGCAGAGGATAAAGCAAACCAGCTGGCCATTGCCGAGGAGTCTTGTTCTTGGCGCAAGAGACACACGCCCGAACATACTCTGCGACATCACGAGCCATATGCGGCCACCAGTATGTCCTCGCCAGTAACTCAGATGTCCTTTTGGTACCAAAATGGCCACCCACCCTGGACGAGTGTGCCCAAGAGAGAACCTCCGGTCGCAAACTGGATGGTACAAAAGTCTTGCCCGGAGGCACAGACTCTAGCGAAACCGGGGCCACAGTTCTCAAGCTCTTGGTGGGGACAATAAGCCGAGGCTCCTCCTCCTCCTCCGCAGATGACACAACGGAGCGAGAGAGAGCGTCGGCCCGAATGTTCTTCTCCCCAGAAAGAAAATGGAGGGTGAAATGAAACCGGGAGAAGAATAAGGACCATCTGGCCTGGCGAGAATTCAACCGCTGGGCTGTCTGCAGGTACACCAAATTTTTATGGTCTGTGAAGACTTGGAAGGGAAAACGTGCTCCCTCCAAGAGATGTCTCCACTCCGAGAAAGCCAACTTCATGGCTAGCAACTCCCTGTCCCCAATGGAATAATTCCTCTCTGCTGGTGAGAAGGTCTTGGAGAAAAAGAAACAAGGATGCTTCCGACCTTGAGCATCCTTTTGGAAGAGGACTGCTCCAGCACCAACAGAAGAGGCATCCACCTCCATGATAAATGGCTTATCAACATCGGGGCGATGTAGGATGGGAGCGCTAGCGAAGTGTGGCTTTATAGAGTTAAAGGCCTTGGAGACCTCCTCAGACCACAATTTGGGATTCGCCCCCTTCTTGGTGAGGGCAACCAAGGGAGCTACCAAAGTTGAGAAGTGCGGAATGAACTGGCGATAATAATTAATGAACCCCATAAAGCGCTGCACCGCTTTAAGAGAATGGGGTTCCTGCCAGTCCATCACAGCCTGTAGTTTGGCAGGATCCATAGCCAATCCCTGGGCAGAGATGATGTAGCCTAGGAAAGGCAAGGACTCCTGCTCAAACATACACTTCTCCGAATTGGCATAGAGGGAGTTTGCCCGTAGGAGGTCGAAGACTTTGCAAACATCTCTCCGGTGGGAGTCAATATCTGTAGAGTAGATGAGAATATCATCCAGATAGACTACGACCGAGGTGGAAAGCATATCCCGGAAGATATTGTTCACAAAGTCTTGGAAAACGGCTGGGGCATTACAGAGCCCGAAGGGCATCACCAGATATTCATAGTGCCCATCCCTGGTGTTAAAAGCCATCTTCCATTCGTCCCCCTCACGGATGCGAATCAGGTTGTAAGCACCCCGCAGATCTAGTTTAGTAAATACCCTTGCTCCCCGAAGCCTATCGAAGAGCTCAGATATCAAGGGCAAAGGATACTTATTTTTAACGGTGATGGCATTAAGACCCCTGTAGTCTATGCATGGACGCAATTCCCCATTCTTCTTCTGCATGAAGAAGAACCCTGCCCCAGCAGGTGACACTGACTTCCTAATGAATCCTCTTGCCAGATTTTCCTGGATGTATTGTGACATTGCCTCCGTCTCCAGGAGAGATAGCGGATAGACTCGACCCCGGGGAGGCTCAGCACCAGGCAAGAGATCAATAGGACAGTCATAGGGGCGATGGGGCGGAAGGATCTCCGCCGCCTTTTTGGAGAACACGTCTGCATAAGACCAATACTGCTTGGGGAGAGAGGAAAGATCTGCAGGTACCTCTGTAGTCGCAACCTGAACGCACTCCCTCTGACACCTACCCCCACAAGATTCGCCCCATCCCAGGATTCTGCCAGAGGACCACTCGATATGAGGAGAGTGGTACCATAGCCAAGGTATTCCCAACAGGACCTCATCAATTCCCTCAGGAATGACGAGCAGAGATATAATCTCCTGATGAGATGGTGACATGGACAGAGTAAAAGGGATGGTCTGGTGTGTTATCTGTGAGAGCAGTGTCGACCCATTCACCACTCGTACCGTTACTGGTTGAGCTAGCATAACCAGGGGTATTGCGTGACGTTGGGCGAAGGCAGAAGACATAAAATTGCTCTCCGCCACAGAATCCACGCAGAGGTCTACCGAGTGGGTGAATGAGCCCATAGTAATTGTCCCCTTAAAGGACAATTTAGAGGCAAACGTCGCCGTGTCTAGTGTACCTCCACCTACTACCACTAGACGCTGACGTTTCCTCGACCGCTGAGAACATCTGGTGGCTAGATATCCTGACTGCTGGCAAACATGACAGACCTTGAGTGCACAAGCGGTCCGGGACTTAGATCCCGCTTGTGACACTTCCCTGGCCTCATGTGACTCAGGAACCAGGACCGGAGATTCCAGAGGTTTGGCGAAGGTAGGAGCCAGCCGAAACCTCTGCCTACACTGGGCTCGCTCTAACCTCCGCTCGTTAAAACGGAGGTCAATTCGAGTGGAGACAGTTATTAACTCCTCCAGTGTGGCAGGAATCTCCCTAGTGGCCAGAGCGTCCTTAACGTGGTCAGCCAGGCCCCTCCAAAATATGGGCATAAGAGCTTTATCCGACCAATCCAGCTCAGAAGCTAAAGTGCGGAATTGGACGGCAAAATGACTGACCAAGGACTCACCCTGAGTTAATGCCAGCAGTTGGAGCACAGTATCATGGGTGACTTGAGGTCCTAAAAAGACCTGTTTCAGAGTGCTCAGAAACAGCGGAGCACTCTGCACCACATGATCGCCACGCTCCCACAGCGGCGTAGCCCATTCCAACGCCCTGTCCGACAAGAGAGAAACTATAAATCCCACCTTAGCCCGCTCTGTGGGAAAACGTGCAGCCAGGAGCTCGAGGTGAATAGAGCACTGACTCACAAATCCCCTACAAAATTTGCTATCACCAGAAAATTTTTCTGGCAGCGGGAGGCGAGAAAATGTCGGAGCAGGGGTGGCAATGGACAGGGTTGCTGCAGCCACGCTAGCAGCCTGTACAGCAACTGCGGTAACATCCACAGCTGAGGTTGCGCTCTCAAGAGCCGCCAACCTACCCTCCAGCTGCTGGATATACCGCAAGGATTGCTGTTTGTCCGTCATTACTAGCCAGACCCTGGCACTAGTGTAATGTTAGGGCTAGCGGAACGCACCAAATAATAAGACAGATAGAGTATGGTGCGTTCGTAGCCCGGGGTCCACCGTGCAGAGATGGAACCTGCTGCCAAGTAATGGCGGACTATATGGCGGTACTCATAAGTATACACACGTGGGTTAAACTTCACCCAGCGTGAAGGAAGCGATCCTGTTGCATCACAGGATCGCGGTACCGCACATAGAGCGCGAGCAAGTAGTCAGCGAACTCAACCCCAACTAGGATTGAAGTCCGATTAGACCCTAGCTGGCACAACACCGCAACTGGGTGTGTAAGGAAGCTAAATAACAATATTAAGGCACAAGAGTGCATGCGGTGCCGCACTGACGAACGCCACTAACCACCCAGGCTTGGGTAAGGAAAGCACAGAGGAAGTGCACGGCGCCGTACTGGCGGTCACAGCAACTGGACGCTGTAATGTGTGATTCGTGCTGTAGGATAAGTCGGGCGCTAGATAGCAACCATACACCTTCCGCGAACAGACATTCAATAGGGAAGGGGTATCCAAGGACGACTTGCACTCACAACAAACACACGTATGCAAATGTACACTAGCGCATGGCCATGCGGTCATGCGCAGTTTATATAGTTGCAGCACAGGAAGTGGCCACAGAAACTTTGCCCTTCCAAGACCTGCCAAGAGGACCAATGGAATGTGCTGCAGAGCCTGAGCACATGACCCTCGATCTCCAACGGGAGATCTTGCCCTGGGCATGCTCAGTGTGTGCAGACAAGGACTTAGTCCCAGAGAAGTCTGCTCGCTGCTGACCAGCACTAGCTTTAATGGCAGAAGCTGAAGAAGCAGCAGTAACTCTCTGTACAGAGTGAGACTGAGCAAGACGCTGGGACCGACGTCCCTGCTGAGCTGACTCCACTGCGGCTGGATAAGAATGGGAGACCGCAGCGGAGATGGCTCGAGATTCCCCCTGTGCAGAAGCGGGAACTCGAGACCTAACACTGAGTTTCCTTCCTCAGGTTATGAGGTTAAGTCATTAGGTGCTGCTCTATTTAACTCCACCTGGTGCTTTGATCCTGGCCTCCAGTCAATGTTCTAGTATTGGTCTTGCTTCCTCCTGGATCGTTCCTGTGGCCTCTCTATCCTGCATAAGCTAAGTTCTGCTTGTGTTATTTTTGTTTGCTATATTTTCTGTCCAGCTTGCTATATTGGTTTTTCTTGCTTGCTGGAAGCTCTGAGACGCAGAGGGAGCACCTCCGTACCATTAGTCGGTGCGGAGGGTCTTTTTGCCCCTCTGCGTGGTTGTTTGTAGGTTTTTGTGTTGACCGCAAAGCTATCTTTCCTATCCTCGGTCTATTCAGTAAGTCGGGCCTCACTTTGCTAAATCTATTTCATCTCTGTGTTTGTATTTCATCTTTACTCAGAGTCATTATATGTGGGGGGCTGCCTTTTCCTTTGGGGAATTTCTCTGAGGCAAGGTAGGCTTGTTTTTCTATCTTCAGGGCTAGTTAGTTTCTCAGGCTGTGCCGAGTTGCATAGGGAGCGTTAGGCGCAATCCACGGCTACCTCTAGTGTGGTGTGTTAGGATTAGGGATTGCGGTCAGCAGAGTTTCCACGTCTCAGAGCTCGTCCTATGTTTTTGGTAAATGTCAGGTCACCTTGTGTGCTCTGAACTTCAAGGTCCATTGTGGTTCTGAATTACCTGTTCATAACAGTACTGGAGGCCCAAAGTACTAATGCTTCTCAATAGAGGGAAAAGAGAAGTTCTGATACCATTTTTTTTTCTTTGCACTGTGTTCTGTCTTTCTTTTCCCCTTTACATCAGGGTGGTTCAGAACACAGGTGTGGACATGGACATTCAAGGTCTGTTCTCTTTGATGGATAATCTCGCTATAAATGTACAGAATATTCAAGATTTAGTGGTTCAGAATCCTATGTTAGAACCTAAGATTCCTATTCCTGAGTTATTTTCTGGCGATAGAGCAAAGTTTTTGAATTTTAAAAATAATTGTAAACTATTTCTGGCTCTGAAACCTCGCTCCTCTGGTGACCCAGTTCAACAAGTTAAGATCATTATTTCTTTATTACGTGGCGACCCTCAAGACTGGGCATTTTCCCTTGCGCCAGGAGATCCTGCATTATGTAATATTGATGCGTTTTTTCTGGCGCTCGGATTGCTGTACGACGAACCCAATTCAGTGGATCAGGCAGAGAAAAATTTGCTGGCTCTGTGTCAGGGTCAGGATGAGATAGAGATTTATTGTCAGAAGTTTAGAAAGTGGTCCGTGCTCACTCAATGGAATGAATGTGCGCTGGCAGCTATTTTCAGAAAGGGTGTCTCTGAAGCCCTTAAGGATGTCATGGTGGGATTTCCTATGCCTGCTGGTCTGAATGAGTCTATGTCTTTGGCCATTCAGATCGGTCGACGCTTGCGCGAGCGTAAATCTGTGCACCATTTGGCGGTATTATCTGAGCATGAACCTGAGCCTATGCAGTGCGATAGCACTTTGACCAGAGCTAAAAGGCAAGAACACAGACGTCAGAATGGGCTGTGTTTCTACTGTGGTGATTCCACTCATGCTATCTCCGATTGTCCTAAGCGCACTAAGCGGTTCGCTAGGTCTGCCACCATTGGTACGGTACAGTCGAAATTTCTTTTGTCCGTTACTTTGATCTGCTCTTTGTCTTCCTATTCTGTCATGGCATTTGTGGATTCAGGTGCTGCCCTGAATTTGATGGACTTGGAGTATGCTAGGCGCTGTGGGTTTGTCTTGGAGCCCTTGCAGTGTCCTATTCCATTGAGAGGAATTGATGCTACGCCTTTGGCCAAGAATAAGCCTCAGTATTGGACCCAGCTGACCATGTGCATGGCTCCTGCGCACCAGGAGGATATTCGCTTTCTGGTGTTGCATAATCTGCATGATGTGGTCGTGTTCGGGTTGCCATGGCTACAAGTCCATAACCCAGTATTAGATTGGAAATCAATGTCTGTGTCCAGCTGGGGTTGTCAGGGGGTACATGGTGATGTTCCATTTCTGTCTATCTCATCATCCACCCCTTCTGAGGTCCCAGAGTTCTTGTCTGATTACCGGGATGTATTCGATGAGCCCAAGTCCAATGCCCTACCTCCGCATAGGGATTGTGATTGTGCTATCGATTTGATTCCTGGTAGTAAGTTTCCTAAGGGTAGACTGTTTAATTTATCTGTACCTGAGCACGCCGCTATGCGGAGTTACGTGAAGGAGTCTTTGGAGAAGGGTCATATTCGCCCGTCATCGTCGCCATTGGGAGCGGGGTTCTTTTTTATGGCCAAGAAGGATGGTTCGCTGAGACCTTGTATTGATTACCGCCTTCTAAATAAAATTACGGTCAAATTTCAGTACCCCTTGCCGCTGCTGTCTGATTTGTTTGCTCGGATTAAGTGGGCTAGTTGGTTCACCAAGATGGATCTTCGTGGTGCGTATAATCTTGTGCGTATTAAACGGGGCGATGAATGGAAAACAGCATTTAATACGCCCAAAGGCCATTTTGAGTACCTGGTTATGCCATTCGGACTTTCTAATGCTCCATCAGTGTTTCAGTCCTTTATGCATGACATCTTCCGAGAGTACCTGGATAAATTCCTGATTGTATACTTGGATGATATTTTGGTCTTCTCGGATGATTGGGAGTCTCATGTGAAGCAGGTCAGAATGGTGTTCCAGGTCCTGCGTGCTAATTCTTTGTTTGTGAAGGGGTCAAAGTGTCTCTTTGGTGTTCAGAAGATTTCATTTTTGGGGTTCATTTTTTCTCCTTCTACTATCGAGATGGACCCTGTCAAAGTTCAGGCCATTTATGATTGGACTCAGCCAACATCTCTGAAGAGTCTGCAGAAGTTCCTGGGCTTTGCTAATTTTTATCGTCGCTTCATCGCTAATTTTTCTAGCATTGCTAAACCGTTGACTGATTTAACCAAGAAGGGTGCTGATGTGGTCAATTGGTCTTCTGCTGCTGTGGAAGCTTTTCAGGAGTTGAAGCGTCGTTTTTCTTCTGCCCCTGTGTTGTGCCAACCAGATGTTTCGCTTCCGTTCCAGGTCGAGGTTGATGCTTCCGAAATTGGAGCAGGGGCTGTTTTGTCGCAGAGAAGTTCTGATTGCTCGGTGATGAAACCATGCGCTTTCTTTTCCAGGAAATTTTCGCCTGCTGAGCGAAATTATGATGTTGGCAATCGAGAGTTGCTAGCCATGAAGTGGGCATTCGAGGAGTGGCGTCATTGGATTGAAGGAGCTAAGCATCGCGTGGTGGTCTTGACTGATCACAAAAACTTGACTTATCTCGAGTCTGCCAAACGGTTGAATCCTAGACAGGCTCGTTGGTCGCTGTTTTTCTCCCGTTTTGACTATGTGGTTTCGTACCTTCCGGGCCCTAAAAATGTGAAGGCGGATGCCCTGTCTAGGAGTTTTGTGCCCGATTCTCCGGGTTTGCCTGAGCCGGCGGGTATTCTCAAAGAGGGGGTAATTTTGTCTGCCATCTCCCCTGATTTGCGGCGGGTGCTGCAAAAATTTCAGGCTAATAAACCTGACCGTTGCCCAGCGGAGAAACTGTTTGTCCCTGATAGGTGGACGAATAAAGTTATCTCTGAGGTTCATTGTTCGGTGTTGGCTGGTCATCCTGGAATCTTTGGTACCAGAGATTTGGTGGCTAGATCCTTTTGGTGGCCGTCTCTGTCGCGGGATGTGCGTTCTTTTGTGCAGTCCTGTGGGATTTGTGCTCGGGCTAAGCCCTGCTGTTCTCGTGCCAGTGGGTTGCTTTTGCCCTTGCTGGTCCCGAAGAGGCCTTGGACACATATCTCTATGGATTTTATTTCGGATCTCCCCGTCTCTCAAAGAATGTCGGTCATTTGGGTGGTTTGTGATCGCTTCTCTAAGATGGTCCATTTGGTGCCCTTGTCTAAATTGCCTTCCTCCTCTGATTTGGTGCCGTTGTTTTTCCAGCATGTGGTTCGTTTACATGGCATTCCAGAGAACATCGTTTCTGACAGAGGTTCCCAGTTTATTTCGAGGTTTTGGCGAGCCTTTTTGTGCTAGGATGGGCATTGATTTGTCTTTTTCCTCGGCTTTCCATCCTCAGACAAATGGCCAGACTGAACGAACCAATCAGACCTTGGAAACATATCTGAGATGTTTTGTTTCTGCTGATCAGGATGATTGGGTGTCCTTTTTGCCTTTGGCTGAGTTCGCCCTTAATAATCGGGCCAGCTCGGCTACTTTGGTTTCGCTGTTTTTCTGCAATTCTGGGTTCCACCCTCGTTTCTCTTCAGGGCAGGTTGAGTCTTCGGACTGTCCTGGTGTGGATACTGTGGTGGATAGGTTGCAACAGATTTGGACTCATGTATTGGACAATCTGACTTTGTCCCAGGAGAAGGCTCAACGTTTTGCTAACCGCAGGCGCTGTGTGGGTCCCCGACTTCGTGTTGGGGATTTGGTTTGGTTGTCATCTCGTTATATTCCTATGAAGGTTTCCTCTCCTAAATTTAAGCCTCGTTTCATTGGTCCATATAGGATTTCTGAGGTTCCTAATCCTGTGTCTTTTCGTTTGACTCTTTCAGCTTCTTTTTCCATCCATAACGTGTTCCATAGGTCATTGTTGCGGAGATACGTGGCACCTGTGGTTCCATCTATTGATCCTCCTGCTCCGGTTTTGGTTGAAGGGGAATTGGAGTATATAGTGGAGAAGATTTTGGATTCTCGTGTTTCGAGACGGAAACTCCAGTATCTGGTTAAGTGGAAGGGTTATGGTCAGGAGGATAATTCCTGGGTCTTTGCCTCTGATGTCCATGCTGCCGATCTGGTTCGTGCCTTTCATGTGGCTCATCCTGGTCGGCCTGGGGGCTCTGGTGAGGGTTCGGTGACCCCTCCTCAAGGGGGGGGTACTGTTGTTAGGACTGGCGGAACGCACCAAGACAGATGATAAAGGTGCGTTCGCAGTCCGGGGTCCACCGTGCAGGTGAGAACCTGCTGCTAGCAATTTGCAGACAATATGGCGGTACACTAAAGTATACACGCGTGGGTTAAACCTCACCCAGCGTGAAGAAAGCGATCCTGTTAATTCACAGGACCGCAGTACCGCACTAGTGCGCGAGCAAGTGGTCAGCGGACTTAACCCCAGAAGGGATTGGAGCCCGATTAGACCCTTGCTGGCGTAACACCGCAACTGGGTGTGTAGGGAACCTTAAGAAATCTATGTGCACAAGAGTGCGAGCGATGCCGCACTAACGGACGCCACTAACCACCCAGACTCGGGTATGGAAAGCGCAAGGCAGGCGCACGGCGCCGTACTGGCAGGCACAGCTACAGGACGCTGTGATGTGTGTTTAGCGCTGTAGGCTAAGTCGGGCGCTAGATAGCAGCCATACACCTTCCGCGAACAGACATTCAATAGGGTAGGGGTTTCCAAGGACGACTTGCACTCACAACATACACACATAAGCAATTGTAAGACAATACTAGCGCATGGCCGTGCGGTCATGCGCAGTTTATATAGCAGCAGCACAGGAAGTGGCCACAGCACTTTTGCCCTTCTAGGACCTGCCAAGAGGACCAATGGAATGTGCTGCAGAGCCTGAGCACATGACCCTCGATCTCCAACGGGAGACCTTACGCTGGGCATGCTCAGTACATGCAGACAAGGACTTAGTCCCAGAGAAGTCCGCTCGCTGCTGACCAGCACTGACTTTAATGGCAGAGACTGGAGAAGCAGCACTAACTCTCAGAACAGAGTGAGAATGAGCAAGACGCTGGGATCGACGTCCTTGCTGAGCAGGCTCCACTGCGGCTGGACAAGAATGGGAGACCGCAGCGGAAGTGGCTCGAGATTCCCCCTGTGCAGAAGCGGGAGCTTGACCCCTAACAACTGTTGTGAATTCTGTGGCCAAGCTCCCTCCTGTGGTCGAGAGTGGTACTGCGGCTTCTGAGTTTCCTTCTTCAGGTCATGAGGTTAAGTCGTTAGGTGCTGCTCTATTTAACTCCACCTGGTGCTTTGATCCTGGCCTCCAGTCAATGTTCTAGTATTGGTCTTGCTTCCTCCTGGATCGTTCCTGTGGCCTATCTATCCTGCATAAGCTAAGTTCTGCTTGTGTTATTTTTGTTTGCTATATTTTCTGTCCAGCTTGCTATATTGGTTTTTCTTGCTTGCTGGAAGCTCTGAGACGCAGAGGGAGCACCTCCGTACCGTTAGTCGGTGCGGAGGGTCTTTTTGCCCCTCTGCGTGGTTGTTTGTAGGTTTTTGTGTTGACCGCAAAGCTATCTTTCCTATCCTCGGTCTATTCAGTAAGTCGGGCCTCACTTTGCTAAATCTATTTCATCTCTGTGTTTGTATTTCATCTTTACTCAGAGTCATTATATGTGGGGGGCTGCCTTTTCCTTTGGGGAATTTCTCTGAGGCAAGGTAGGCTTGTTTTTCTATCTTCAGGTCTAGTTAATTTCTCAGGCTGTGCCGAGTTGCATAGGGAGCGTTAGGCGCAATCCACGGCTACCTCTAGTGTGGTGTGTTAGGATTAGGGATTGCGGTCAGCAGAGTTTCCACGTCTCAGAGCTCGTCCTATGTTTTTGGTAAATGTCAGGTCACCTTGTGTGCTCTGAACTTCAAGGTCCATTGTGGTTATGAATTACCTGTTCATAACAGGTGACAACCTCTATGCTGATAACCTCTTACCAGCTGAATTTGAAGCTCTGTTTGGAGATACAGATGAGGAATCCAGGGAATTTGAAGGATTTTAACTCTTGTGTTTTAGCTCTGTTGCTGATTGATCTACAGTTTTTGTACTTTTAAAGCTATTGTTGTTACCGTATTGATTTTGTTGACCCTTTTTTCCACTTACAGTGCTAATTTAATGTTTTCTTTTAAATAAATATACAAAAAAAACTCTTAACCTACTGATGCCTCAATTAATTTTACTTTTATTGGTATCTATTTTTATTTTTGAAATTTACCAGTAGTTGCTGCATTGCCTAGCCTAGGCTTATTCTCGAGTCAATAAGTTTTCCCAGTTTTTTGTGGCAAAATTTGGGGGTCGGCTTATGCTTGTGTCGGTTTATACTTGAGTATATACGGTAATTTTCTATATTTATTTAATGCCTCGTCACTACCTACTTCTTTTAATTCTCTAAATGCTTTCTTTTGTCACTTATTGCGCCCCTTACGTCTTTATTTAGCCACATTGGTTTCCTCCTATTTCTAGCATGTTTTTTCCCATACGGTATATATTGTGCACAGGTCCTATCCAGGATGCTAATAAACGTCTCCCATTTTCTTTGTGTATTTTTATGTCTCAGGATATCGTCCCAGTTAATTGCACCATGATCATCTCTCATCCGTTGGAAATTTGCCCTCCTGAAATTTAGTGACCTTGTAACCCTTCTACTACACATCTTATTAAAGGATAATTATTATTTTGTGATCACTATTCCCCAAGTGACCCCCAACCCTTATATTTGATTTGCGGCCTGGCCTGTTGGGTAATATTAGGTCTAGCAGTGCCCCCCTTCTTGTTGGGTCCTGAACCAGTTGTGAAAGGTAATTGTCTCTCATAGTTGTCAAAAACCGATTACCTTTGTTGGAACTGCAGGTTTCTGTTCCCCAATCTATTTCAGGGTAGTTGAAGTCCCCAATAATAATGACTTCTCCTTGAGTCGCAGTTTCATCTGTTTGCTTTACGAGGATATTCGCCGTTGCTTAAATTATTTTTGGAGACTTATAACTAATCCCTATCAGTAATTTATTATTTTTCCTCCTCTCCTTATCTTCACCCACAGGGATTCTACATTTTCATTAGATTCACCTATATTATCACGCAGGATGGGTTTTAAGGATGATTTTACATATAGACACCCACCTCCCCCTCGCTTATCCATTTGGTCATTTCTGAACAGACTATAGCCCTGCAAGTTAACAGCCCAGTCATGGCTCTCATCCAGCCATGTTTCAGATATCCCCACCATGTCATAATTATGATTCAACAACATTAATTCTAATTCCTCCATTTTGTTGGCGAGGCTTCTGGCATTAGTATACATACACTTTATGTATCTCTCTGTACCTCTATTCTTTCCTAAATTATTAACTGTTCTAACACCCCGCATGTCACCGAGATCCCCAATTTCCTTATTAGTGGCCAAGTATCTATCTGCACTATCTTCCCCTCCTATAAAATGAATACCCTCGCCCCAATCCCTAGTTTAAACACTCCTCCAACCTTCTAGCCATTTTCTCCCCCAGCACAGCTGCACCTTCCCCATTGAGGTGCAGCCCGTCCCTAGCGTAGAACCTGTAGCCAACTGAGAAGTCATCCCAGTTCTCCAGGAACTAAAACCCCTCCTTCCTACACCAATTCCTGAGCCACTTATTAAACTCCCCAATCTCCCGTTGCCTCTCTGGCTTGACACGTGGTACAGACAGTATTTCAGAAAATACCACGTTGGAGGTCCTTGCTTTCAGCTTGCAGCCTAATCCATGAAATCATCTTTAAGGACCTTCCACCTACCTGTAACTTTGTCATTTGTGCCAATGTGCACCATGACCTCTGGGTCCTCGCCAGCCCCTCCCAGTAATCTGTCAACCCGATCAGCGATGTGTCAGACTCGAGCGCCAGGTAGGCAGCACACCGTTCAATGATCCCTGTCTTTGTGACAGATTGCCCTATCTGTTCCCCTAATAATTGAGTCCCCCACTACCAGAACCTGTCTTGCCTGCCCTAGTCTCCTATTTCCCTCCTTACTGTAGCAGTCACTCCTCCGGCTTTCAGAGGACATGCCTGGCTGCAGCAGTGATACCCCTGTACTGGCACCCCCCTCATCTGCCAACTTAGCAAACTTATTGGGGTGTGCCAGATCAGGACTAGCCTCCCTGGCACTCTTCCCTCTACCCTTCTTTCTAACTGTCACCCAGCTTGCTGCTTCACTGTCCTGCAGCTCCATCTTACCACCCCCCCTTATCTATGCCATTAAGCGTCTGCTCAGTGAGCAGAAGACTTCTTTCCATATTGTCTGTGGATCTCAGTGTTGCCAGCTGCACATTTAGATCCAGTATCTGGGCTTCCAAATGCACAACGTGCTCACATCTCGCACAGCAGTATGCACCCTCGACCAGCTGATCAAGGATTGCATACATGTGGCAAGAAGTGCACTGGATGGCATTAACAATAGTGGAGCACATTTACTAATGGGGATTGCACCAGCCAGAAAAGTTAAATAAAAAATAAATGCAAAGTATTAATAAAATACAGATCGCAATTCAGTAATTCCTCCCTTGGAAACTTCCTGAATCCAAAGTCACTGAATCACAAGTCACACTTACCGCCGTTCACACTTACGCTCAGGTCACACTCAGCTCGTTCACACTCGCTAAGCTAAAGATTTAACGAGATTTATCTTCTATTTTTTTCCCCTCAGCAACAATCCACCTTGCTGTTTAATGCACTTCCAAAAACACTAATCCGTCTCTGGTTTAACATTGCATGCAGGATTTGGGATTGCGGATGTTTTTAACTTAATTATCATTTGTAACTAAGGAATCACAAATTTTTTATGTAAATGTACTTTAGTTGTCGGTGTGATTTTATGTACCTCTGAAATTTTTTTGCAAGTGTGATGACAATTTAGTAAAAAGTCACAACAAAAGGTTAAAGTTATATATAAAAGAACATTTTTGATTTTGCAAAAGAAAATTCATTAACCATGTGCACCATTTTGAATTTGGCTTAAAAAAACATCATTATATACCATAATACTAAAAAGGAAAAGTGACTTAAAAAATGCATATGATGAATTTAATTGGCCGATAGTGCACTTATTTGGTAAGGCCAAAAAAGATTGAATGCTATTTTTGCATTTCACTACACTTAGAAATCTTATTATCTGTTTGCGAAAAAATGTGTTTGGCTTTTTTAGGTTGACAGACGCATGCTATCACAGCTACCCTTCTTTTTTACTTTTCTGATCTTTGTACTCATAGCAATTTGTGCACTTCTTGATATACTTCTGATGAATACTCTATAAAGTAGACACCGCAGCTGGTAGGGTGCTGTTCAAGGATGTGTATTATATTTTCTGATCGTAAATTTTATCCTTAAAAAAGGAATACAAGGTAGTCACTATGTAGAAGATGAAGGTCACAGTGTCACTTATTAGGTGGTTACACTGTAGTGCTTGGTGGAGGAGATACTGTATGTAACCGGCAACCGTTCTTTTATAATTCCATGTCCCTCTTTCCTGATTATTTGGATATAATCACGGATTGTTTGGAATAATTTTCATTTCACGATATTGTATTATACATTTGGGTATTTTTTAAAGTCTTATGTTCCAACTTCAATTTTAGTGAGAAAGGAAAAGTGGGCATGTCATTAAATCGTCACCATTTCACCTTATTCTGGTGTGGCAGTTTATAGACCATATATGATGCAGCATTGTCTAAGGCTACGTTCACATTTGCGGTGTGTCGGGCGCAACCGCGGTGATGCATGCGCCATGCGCCCCTATATTTAACATGGGGGGCGCATGGACATGCGTTGTTTTGCGTTTTGTGACGCATGCATTTTTTGGGCGCAAGCGTCAGTGCACAGAGGATGCTGCTTGTTGCATTTTTTTTGCGCTATAAAAATGAACGCATGCGTCACAAAACGCAGCGTTTTGCATGCGTTTTTGCGTGCGTTGTGCGTTGCATCGCCGACGCAGCACACAACAACGCAAATGTGAACGTAGCCTTAGACAGATACCATGTTCTTTTTGGCTGCAAATCACTTTTTGTATGATGATTCACAGTGCCTTCTAGAGACTGAAAGGTTGAATTTAGTCCATTGGACAGGTAGAGTTGAGCAACAGGTAGAGTAGAGCAAAAAGATTCATAGGATCATGGTCTAGCAGTCTTGATGGTAATTTTTGGCTGCTTGCCCAGAGCACTATGAACCTCCTACTACCTGCAACTGCCTCTTCTGATCAGTAAGACACTGAAGCATCATGCGTGCATCTTGCACCAATGCAATAATTGCTACTGTGGCTTATTAATCAGACGACGATCCGGGATTGAGGTAGATGGAGGTGAGCGGTGCTTTGGCATTGCTCCTGTCTGGTGGCCATAGACTTCAAACATGGATAGGTAACCAGGGTTGTGCACTTTTTTTGCCTAATTTCACCAAAAACGAATCATAGCTCACTAAATGATCAATTTCCGTGATGGCTCTTGACCACTAATGACCATTAATAGGGCCACCCATCTTGGTCAACAAAAGTCACCAACTACTTATTTTTCCATAAAATATTTTGAAAAAGTTTTTATCTGCTCCATTTCAACCTTTTATTTTGTGATTCTTATTAAATGAGACACTTGTTTCAGCCACTCTGACCTTGATACCTTGTAATTCCAGGAAGGGTTTCCTTGTCGCTTCATGTCTAATTCTTTGCAAGTCTGTTCCAGTTATTACCTGGCTTTTAGTCAATTGTCATGTAAAAAGTGTTACATCCCATTTTATACATTTCATTTAGCTTCAGTTTAATTATTTCTATATCTATTTTAGGTGTAATACATATTACACTGACAATGTATATGATTATATGAAAGTACATATACTTTTTTTTAGAAATCTAATTCCATTGCAAAATCATTACATAGGGTTTTAAGAGTTTTTGTAGTGCACAGGTTTTCTTTGTGTAAAAATAACAAACCAGGCCTTACTTGCCCACTGCTTGTGCAATACTGCCTGATCTTTACTGACATGGCAGCAGCAATGACATCACAATTACATATATACAGTGGCACATAAAAGTTTGGGTACCCCTGGTCAAAATTACTGTTATTGTGAACAGTTAAGCAAGCTGAAGATGAAATGATCTCTAAAAGGGCTAAAAGTTAAAGATGACACATTTCCTTTGTATTTTAGGGAAAAAAAAATGTTTGTTTTCATCTTTTACATTTTAAAAATTACAAAAAGGAAAATGGGCCGAGGCAAAAGTTTGGGCACCCTTGGAGATTTGTGTGCTCAGATGACTTTGACCAAGGTTTTAGACCTTAATTAGCCTCTTAGGGTTATAGCTCGTTTACTATCATCAATAAGAAAGGCCAGGACCTTAGACCTGCTATGTAAAATCATCATCTTGAATGTGCAGCAAAAATTATCATCTCCTAGGAGATCTGCAATAACAATCTTCTGCAGACCCCCGGTTGTCATGCAAACCCATTTGCGCCCGCCATGATGTGATAGGTGCATCAGTAGGGAATGTTTGTGAAAAACATCTTGTTTACGCAATTTAAATGCCGCTGTCTGAGATTGACAGCAGCATTTAACAGACTCGGGTGGATCGTGACTTAATCCGCATCTGTTAGGGACATATAACAACTGATCAAATCAGCTATCATTTGCCGGTAGAGCTGCTAACTCAGCGCCAGAGCCCACATCAGAGGGAGTGACATGACCGATTACGTACCTATATGTCATTCTTCGCGAAGGGGTTATGATTATGAACATAAAAAACGTAAAAGTTTCAAAATTTTAAAAATGTTGCCAAAATTCCAATATTTTCGCAAATAAATGCAAAAAATATTAACCAAAATTTACAATTAACATAAAAAACAATGCATCATGAAAAAAGCAGTCTCAGAATCATTGGGATCAGTTCAAGCATTCCACAGTTACTATCTCACAAAGTGACACTGTCCAGAATTGTAAAATTTGGCCTGGTCAGGAAGATGAAAACAGGCTCAGTGGTGAAGGAGTTAAAGCATTCATTTAAAAAAAGGACCAACAGAAAATGCCATATAGGTAGGTACATATGTATAAAGCAAAATGCAGCAGTTGTAGTGGCATGTATGGTTATCAATTTGGACCAGTAAAACCATTGTGCAAAAAATGCACACTTAAATGTCCATTTTTTTATTAGTTTATTTAATGTATACTTGTAACAGAATTAAACCCTCATTACGACAAGGAATGTAAGAATAAATGTTAGGTAGTTATATATAAAAATGCCTGCAGACTTATAGGTCAAACAATGCACCACTAAAGGCCCCTTCACATTAAGCGACGCTGCAGCGATACCGACAACGATCCGGATCGCTGCAGCGTCGCTGTTTGGTCGCTGGAGAGCTGTCACACAGACCGCTCTCCAGTGACCAACGATGCCGGTAACCAGGGTAAACATCGGGTAACTAAGCGCAGGGCCGCGCTTAGTAACCCGATGTTTACCCTGGTTACCAGCGTAAAAGTAAAAAAAACAAACACTACATACTTACCTACCGCTGTCTGTCCCCGGCGCTCAGCTTCTCTGCACTCCTCCTGTACTGGCTGTGAGCACAGCGGCCGGAAAGCAGAGCGGTGACGTCACCGCTCTGCTTTCCGGCTGACCGACGCTCACAGCCAGTACAGGAGGAGTGCAGAGCAGAGCGCCGGGGACAGACAGCGGTAGGTAAGTATGTAGTGTTTGTTTTTTTTTAATTTTAGGATGGTAACCAGGGTAAACATCGGGTTACTAAGCGCGGCCCTGCGCTTAGTTACCCAATGTTTACCCTGGTTACCAGTGAAGACATCGCTGGATCGGTGTCACACACGCCGATCCAGCGATGTCCACGGGAGACCCAGCGACGAAATAAAGTTCTGGACTTTGTTCAGCGACCAACGATCTCCCAGCAGGGGCCTGATCGTTGGTCGCTGTCACACATAGCGATTTCCTTAACGATATCGTTGCAATGTCACCAAAAGCAACGATATCGTTAACGATATCGTTATGTGTGAAGGTACCTTAAGAAAATAAATATGCAAATATCCTCTTCACAGAAGAATAGGACTCTAGTGCCACCTATCAGGGTTTACAATCCTAAAAGTCAATATTGATCCTTTAGCAAGTGTTGTAACATCACCTAAAGGGGAGTCACACATAACGATATCGTTAATGATATCGTTGCAACGTCATGCTTTTGGTGACGTAGCAACGATCCCGCTAACGATCTCGTTATGTGCCACAGCGACCAACGAACAGGCCCCTGCTGGGAGATTGTTGGTCGTTGGTGAATGATCAGGACCATTTTTTGGTCTCTGATCAACCCGCTGTCATCGCTGGATCAGCGTGTGTGACGCCGATCCAGCGATGTGTTCACTTGTATCCAGGGTAAATATCGGGTTACTAAGCGCAGGACCGCACTTAGTAACCCGATATTTACCCTGGTTACCATTGTAAAAGTAAAAAAAAAACCACTACATACTTACATTCCGGTGTCTGTCACGTCCCCCTGACCGGCTGACTGTCCTCGGCGCTCTGCTTCTCTGGTCTGGCTGTGAGCACAGCGGCCGGAAAGCAGAGCGGTGACGTCACTGCTCTGCTTTCCGGCTGCCCGGCGCTCACAGCCAGAGCAGAGAAGCACAGCGCCGGGGACAGACAGCGGTAGGTAAGTATGTAGTGGTTGTTTTTTTACTTTAACGATGGTAACCAGGGTAAACATCAGGTTACTAAGCGCGACCCTGCGCTTAGTAACCCGATGTTTACCCTGGTTACCAGCGAAGACATCGCTGAATCGGCGTCACACACGCCGATTCAGCGATGTCAGCGGGAGAGCCAGCGACGAAATAAAGTTCTGGCCTTTCTTCCCCGACCAGCGATATCACAGCAGGGGCCTGATCGCTGCTGCCTGTCACACAGGACGATATCGCTAGCCAGGACGCTGCAACGTCACGGATCGCTAGCGATATCGTCTAGTGTGACGGTACCTTAAGTCATTTAGTGTGACTAAAGCTTAAGATAAAAATGCAAGACAGACCCTACATTTAGAGTATGTGCACACGTTCAGTTTTTTTCTGCGTTTTTTCACGATAAAAACGCGATAAAACCGCATTATCAACTGCAGACATATGCATCCTATCATTTAGAATGCATTCTGCAATTTTTGTGCACATGATGCGTTTTTTCCGCGAAAAAAATGCATCGCGGTAAAAAAAGCAGCATGTTCATTAATTTTGCGTTTTTTTTTCACGTTTTTCCCGCTATTCTATGCATTTGGAAAAAACAAAAGAATAAACGCATCAAAAACGTATCAAAAATGTGCAAAAAACGCATCAAAAACGCGCGAAAAAAATTGCATGCGGATTTCTGGCAGAAATGTCAGGTTTTTGTCAGGAAAATTTCTGCCAGAAATCCTGACGTGTGCACATAGCCTTAAATCCATGTGTTTATCAGTGTTTGCTGCTCATCACTGCAAAGCAGGAGGTCTGATTTGGCTAAATGAAAGACCTCCTGAAAGACAAGGTGTTTAATCCCTTTCTGACCTCAGATGGGATAGTACGTCCAAGGTCAGATCCCCTGCTCAGATGTGGGCTCCGGCGGTGAGCCCACATCAAAGCTGCGACATGTCAGCTGTTTTGAACAGCTGACATGTGCGCGCAATAGCGGCGAGTGGAATCGTGATCCACCCGCCGCTATTAACTAGTTAAATGTCGCTGTAAAACGCTGACAGCGGCATTTAACTACCGCTTCCGGCCACGCGGCTGGAAATGCACTCATCACCGACCCCGTCACATGATCGGGGTCAGCGATGCGTCGCAATAGTAGCCAGAGGTCTTCTTGAGACCTCTATGGTTGCTGATGCCAGCTTGCTGTGAGTGCCACCCTGTGTTCGGCGCTCATAGCAAGCCTGTAATTCAGCTACATAGGAGCGATCTGAGGATCACTCCTATGTAGCAGAGCCGATCGTGCTATGCCTGCTTCTGGACTCCCATGAAGGCTATTGAAGCATGGCAACAGTAAAAAAAAAAAGGTTTAAAAAAATATGAAAAAAATAAAAAATATATAAAAGTTTATATCACCCCCCTTTCGCCCCATTCAAAATAAAACAATAAAAATAAAATCAAATATACACATGTTTGGTATCGCCGCGTTCAGAATCGCCCGATCCGTCAATTAAAAAAGGATTAACCTGATCGCTAAACGGCGTAGCGAGAAAAAAAATTTGAAACGCCCGAATTACGTTTTTTTGGTCACCACAACATTTAATTAAGATGCAACAACGGGCGATCAAAAGAACGTATCTGCCTCAAAATGGTATCACTAAAAATGTCAGCTCGGCGCCCCAAAAATAAGCCCTCATCCGACCCCAGATCACAAAAAATGGAGACGCTATGGGTATCGGAAAATGGCACAATTTTTTTTTTTTTTAGCAAAGTTTGGAATTTTTTTTTACCACGTAGATAAAAAATAACCTGGAGATGTTTGAGGTCTATGAACTCATAATGACCATGAGGATCATAATGGAAGGTCAATTACCATTTAGTGAATCTAGCAAAAAGCCAAACAAAAAACGTATGGATTGCACTTTTTTTTGCAATTTCATCGCACTTGGAATTTTTTTCCCATTTTTCAGTACAAGACATGGTAAAAACAATGATGTTGTTCAAAAGTACAACTTGTCGCGCCAAAAATAAGCCCTCACATGGCCATATTGATGGAAAAATGAAAAAGTTAGGGCTGTGGGAAGGAGGGCAGTGAAAAACAAACACGGAAAAACGGAAAATCTGAAGGTCATGAATGGCTTAAGTGGAAACATTTCTCATTGTGGAGAGAGCCATGACGACCAAAAGAGACTACTAGACAATGCAATGCTTCTCTTGGGAATTTAAATATCCATTTCAGAAAGGAAGACATCTAGAGCACTCATGAGTTTTATTGCTACCTATTGAGGTAAATATTGACTTTTTAGCGATTTTTGCCACATGACTTACCATAAGGACCACATAAACGGGACCCAAAAGCCCAACCACTGTCAGAGGCCTCTCAGCCAAATTAAATCTCCTGCTTTTACTAATAAGGGAAAAACGGCCTCAAAATACATGCCTCCAGATGAATTGTCTGGTTGGCTATTTATCGTAAGTCATATGGCAAGACTGGTTAAAGGGTCAACATCAACTTTTCAACGTTTTGTATTGCTACCCTCAATAGATGACAAAAGAATTCTTGTCCTCTTCCTCTCTGAAGAGAATATTTGCATAAATAAATATTGTGCCAGCTTGCTGATGCTTTCTAAGAAAGAAAAAAATATATAATCCAAATTCATCAGAACTAATGCCAGCTACACCACATCACAGATCAATTACACTTAGTCCATAACTACTGCTGGCACCTTTCCTATGCCTCCCTCTCTCTCTATTATTCGCAAACTACTGCACTCATTTTCTTCAGTGCTGCTGTTGTACAACATTCAGTGCTAAGGAAAGGTGTCCTGGGTTTTATTGTTTTCTCTGTTTATCTTTTTTGCAGAATTGCATGCTCTAATGCCCTTTTTGTGTCCTAAATCATCCTACAATAGTTGCTGGATTCTCTGTCTTGATTTTTATGCAAACTCTGATAGTACTTCCTAATCGATTGTGCTACACTATGCGCAAAAGCCAAGCTACTGATTGAGGGATGCTGATGTATACTGTCTGTAGCAGTGTATTTCATTTTACATTTCAAGATCTTTCAACATGGGTTCTCTACATTGAATTATGTTACATGAAAATAGCTGCCAGCTTTCCTTATTGAAATTTGAGTTTTCTAGATAATTTGACTTTCTCCCGCCTCCAGTTGTTAGTATGACCAGAGCATGAATTATCCTATTTCACACAAGGCACGACATGACAGATTTATTAGAAAATCCTGTATCATTGAGCAGAAGATTCCTTCATGCAGCTTTTTTTATTTTTGCCTTGTAGCCGAATGCAGCCTGTGTGAAAACAAATTATGGGGAAGCTGCAGTGAAGTTTTGAAAAAGCAACCAAATTTACTGTTCCTGTGGCAATAACTATCTTCGGTCTATATACCGTATGTATTTTAAAGTCAGATAATACTTTACAATCCACCATGAGGTTGCTTTCCTGTTATTTGTTTCCACTATTTGTTGTCTGGTTGTCTCCTTGTATGTGCTTATTGGTAATGTTTTCATCTGCCGTCATAGTGAATTATATCCAGGAGCTTTCATTCTTACATGTTCCTGGTTTAAAACAACTTTCATATGCTTCTTACGAAGCTACTCCTTGGTTGCTCTGGTGTTGTGCTTGGGATCATTATCATGCTGAAAGACCCATCCACATTTCATCTTCAATGCTCTTGCTGACGGAAGGTTTTCACTCAAAATCTCACTATACATGGCCCCATTCATTCTTTCATGTACATGGATCAGTTGTCCTGGTCATTTTGCAGAGAAACAGCCCCATAGCATGATGTTGCCACCCCTATGCTTCACAGTAGTTATGGTGTTCTTTGGATGCAGCTCAGCATTCTGTCTCCTCCAAACACAATGAGTTTTGTTTCTACCAAAGAGTTCTACATTGGTTTCATCAGACCATATGACATTCTTCCAGTACTCTTCTGGATAATCCAAATGCTCGCTAACAAACTTCAGACGGGCCCGGACATGTACTGGCTTAAGCAGGGGGACACGTCTGGCACTGCAGGATCTGAGTCCCTGGTGGCATAGTGTGTTGCTGATCGTAGCCTTTGTTACGGCTCTATGCAGGTCGTTCACTAGGTCCCCCCATGTGGTTCTGGGATTTTTGCTCACCGTTCTTGTGATCATTTTTACCCCACGAGGTGAGATCTTGCATGGAGCCCCAGATCGAGGGAGATTATCAGTGGTCTTGTATGTCTTCCATTTTCTTATTATTGCTCCCACTGTTGATTTCTTCACACCAAGCTACTTGCCTATTGCAGATTCAGTCTTCGCAGCCTGGTGCAGGGCTGCAATTTTGTTTCTGGTGTCCTTCGACCGCTCATTATGGTGGAGTTTAGAGTGTGACTGTTTGAGGTTGTGGACAGGTGTCTTTTATATTGCTGACAAGTTCAAACAGGTGCCATTACTACAGGTAATGAGTGGAGGACAGAGGAGCCTCTTAAAGTAGAAGTTACAGGTCTGTAAGAGCCAGAAATCTTGCATGTTTTTAGGTGACCAAATACTTATTTTCCACCATAATATGCAAAATAAATCTTGCCAAATCAGACAAGGTGATTTTCTGGATTTGTTTTCTCAATTTTGACTCTTGTAGTTGAGGTCTACCTATGATGTCAATTACAGACCTCTCTCATCTTTTTAAGTGGGAGAACTTGCACAATTGATGGCTGACTAAATACTTTTTTTCCCCACTGTATAATAGCATACAATGATAGTGACAGACTTCAGCCAAAAATGGAACATTTGACTCTGTGGATATTTTGAAATTTGATCTTGCAAACTTAATCATAACATTTTCTCCAAAAAAATAATTTGTGACAAATACATTTTTAGTGAATCTCAGTACTAGAAAGTTTGTAATAGCTCAGATGTGGGGGTAATAAACAGAGAGAGAGGATAAGGCTGATCATAAGAGCTTACAATTTATAAGAGATAGAAGATCCGACCAATCATAAGAGCTTGATCACTACAGAAGAGAGAAATAGAGGAACTTGACGACCATAAGAGCTTACATTCTACAAGAGACGGAGACATGGGGAGAGAGGCAGAAAGAGAGCGAGAAAGAGAACCCCGCTGATCATAAGAGCTTTCACTCTACAAGAGACAGAGAGAGGTAGACCTGAGTCACTTACACTCTGCAGGAGAGGAAGAGAGAGAGAGAGAGAGAGAGCTCTACTGACCATAAGATCTTAAGGTACCGTCACACTAGACGATATCGCTAGTGATCCGTGACGTTGCAGCGTCCTCGCTAGCGATATCGTCCAGTGTGACAGGCAGCAGCGATCAGGCCCCTGCTGTGCTGTCGCTGGTCGGGGAAGAAAGTCCAGAACTTTATTTGGTCGCTGGACTCCCCGCAGACATCGCTGAATCGGCGTGTGTGACACCGATTCAGCGATGTCTTCACTGGTAACCAGGGTAAACATCGGGTAACTAAGTGCAGGGCCGCGCTTAGTAACCCAATGTTTACCCTGGTTACCATCCTAAAAGTAAAAAAAACAAACACTACATACTTACCTACAGCCGTCTGTCCTCCAGCGCTGTGCTCTGCTCTCCTCCTGCACTGACTGTGAGCGTTGGTCAGCCGGAAAGCAGAGCGGTGACGTCACCGCTCTGCTTTCCGGCCGCTGTGCTCACAGCCAGTACAGGAGGAGTGCAGAGCACAGCGCTGGAGGACAGACAGAGTTAGGTAAGTATGTAGTGTTTGTTTTTTTTACTTTTAGGATGGTAACCAGGGTAAACATCGGGTTACTAAGCGCGGCCCTGCGCTTAGTTACCCGATGTTTACCCTGGTTACCGGCATCGTTGGTCGCTGGAGAGCGGTCTGTGTGACAGCTCTCCAGCGACCAAACAGCGACGCTGCAGCGATCCGGATCGTTGTCGGTATCGCTGCAGCGTCGCTTAGTGTGACAGTACCTTTACACTCTACAATAGAGGGAGACACAGAGGGAAATAGATAGAGAGGACCCTGCTGATCATTAGAGCTTGATAACCCCAGGTACTGGCCACTACTGAAAAAGATATTATAATCCACTAGATGTCATGGCTGCAGGACATTGTGGGAAAGTCAGCAAGGTCATTTAAAAAGATTTCAGCCCATTCTCTGATGCTTCAGCAGTGGGAAATGCTGGCAGGAATTTTTTTTTCTTTTGCTTTTTTTGCAAAATGAAAATTGAATCTCAAAGTAGTCAAATTCACGAGAAACCATGAATTTCAAGAAATTCAATTCGAACTCGATCCTCTGCAGATGGATCTGCTCATCTCAAACCAGCACATATTTTGGGACTACAGAAATAGAAAATAAGTAAAGGGACATTCGTTTAAAGCATTTAATTGCAAAGTAGTCTTCTACTCAACTATTCTGATCCTCCAAATTTTATGTCTTTAATTTACACTATGAGGTTCGAGTTAGTCTTCTTTCTTTCTTCCATTTTTTCTTTATGTTGTCCTCTCTGTATTTTTCACACACCCATGCAAAATCATAGAAATCGTAGTGTTTTACTCTAAACTCGGGAGAAGAGGTTGTTTTATGCCCATTTTACCGCATATTGCTTTCCTCGCAGACTCAGATTTTCCTATGAGTAACTTCACAATGAGACACTGATGAATAGCCTAACCGAATACATATAGACGCTAAATGAGTGACACCTTCCTGCTTTCTCATACATATACAAAGTTAACACCAGATACCTGCATGCTGTTTTCTACTGCTGAGGCAGCGAGCTTCATTAGCATGGACGAGTTCTCTGACCCTGGAAATAAAATAATGATCCTGGTATAAATTGGAAGCCCTGGTGAGTACAAGTGTCTGTTTGTGCTCCTCATCAAGATAAACTGCTTCCTCATCAGCAATGAGAACACTGCTGCGTTGATGAACAAACTGGACAATGGAGACACTTTCCCATAGGAATGGCTCAACCACTATCCGGCAGTGCGTGTCTGAGCGTTACATGAAGCCAACAAGGTAGAGAAGGTTAATGTAATTGATTCTTTCCGTTAAGCGAGGATTATAAACCAGAGCGATAAAATCTGCGTCCTTTATTGTTAAATGTACACGGCTTATAGTGAACTTACTATTGTATGATCTCAATCAGTTTGATTGAAGAAATTACAGAAATATAATAATGATAATCTAATTATGATATTGGTGTTTATTGGGAAATGTCAAGAGTTTCCTCCTCTGTCAAGTTCTATTCAGCCATTTGTTACTTTTATCTGTTCCTGCGACGGTTGAGTAAGACGCTCATCATTTCATCTAGACTAGAAATTATCACCCAGATTTCATAGAGTCGCGAACAGCAAATCCGCCTGGCTGTACAGTGATACCTCCTGCCTTATGACAATCCAAGGTTTACAACCTGGGGAAGACGCATTGCTGAATATTAACGTTATAATCAGGAAATGATAAACGTACAAAATAATAAAGGCGAATACATATCATCGAGAAGAAAGAGATTACCCTGCCTCTAATAATTTGCAACCTAGAGGGAAAGAAAACAGGGTTAAAATTGCCCAATGAGCCCCTTTCTAATCAATATGAAAGGATGTCAAATAAAGTTGGATAACCCGCAGAAAAACTGCGGCAAATAAAAAGTATTCCAAATCCTCTAAATGCCTGAAAAAAAGTTTGTTTCTGCTCACAAAGTAATCTTCCTCAATGTCAAACACACCATCCTTAGGCTGCGTTCACGCTTGGTGGCCTCATTGTGTTTTTGTGCTGTGATTATGGTAGAATAAAGTAAAGCAACCCTGCAGCAGTGTGTGAGTGCCGCTTTACAGCCTATTCAATGTTTTTCAGCTTTCACGCCTTTCTAGGACTGATGTCCTCTAATTATCCAAATTCACTCTAAAATGGCTGCTGGATTCCCTGCCTTTGCTTTTATACAGACCATGATACCATGTGATGACTCAGTTGAATTGGATCATGGGAATGCCCGCCTGACTAAAGGTGGTCATGTGATTTTTCTCTTGTTGATGCAGTTTACAGCAATATGTAACATGGTGGAAAAAGCTAATTCTTAGAAAATTAATCAAGTTCAATTCACAACACATTATTCATCTCTATTCAGTACCCAGCTTGCAGATAATGTGCTAACGGTAATGATGCAAGCATATGGTATCTGTAACTTATTCACTAAAATAAATAATCCAATTTCTATCCTGAATAGAAGTACTTGTAGTTGAGTGCTTCTTCAGTACTTATGCAAATTGCCTCTTCTGAGAAAAAGAGGTCTTAGACTCTATAGCGCCACCTGTTGGAAGTAGCGATCCTACAAGTCACAATCAACCCTTTAACGAGTCGTGCAATATGACTTAGGATAAAAGTCAAATTAGTATCTCAATTCGCAGACACGGTGTTTCGGGCTGTTGGCCCTTGTCAGTGCAAAGCATGAAAACTAACTGGCTAGGTGAGAGGCTCTGGACTGGGGTCTAAGGGGTAACGTTTCTTCTTATAGAGAGTGACATACCATCTCTGGCTTGTCAAGGTAAGGAGGCTTATTCACCGTGCAATGCTCCTCTGGGAAATATAATATGCAAATTGCCTCTTCTGAGAAGAAGAGGACTTAAACTCTATAGCGCCACCTGTTGGAAGTAGCGATCCTACAAGTCACAATCAACCCTTTAACGAGTCGTGATGGTTCATCTGCTGACACATATTGATAATAATAATTTTCATTTCTATAGTGCCAGCATATTACACAGCACTTTACAATTCAGAGGGGACTTGTGCAAACAATAAAAACATAACAGAGTAACATAGTTCTCCTACTAAGAGGGTCCTGCTCGCAAACTTACACTTTTTGGGTAAATAGATGGAAACAAGAGATAAAAGTAAAGTGCTTGAATTGTATGGTTCCAGACATCAATATAATAAATAGGAGCATTCAAATAATGGTGGATGAACCGACGACCAGCCAGTCTCTGTCCACGTACTACTGATCAGTGCATGGAAGGGAGAACAGAGAAAAGTTAGATCAGTGAGGTGAGAGGCGGTCAAAGAAATGGGTTTTTAGGACATGATTGAAACTGTGTGATACTGGGAAGTAACAGGATTGTCTGGGGTAATGCATTCTAGAAAACTGGTGCAGCACAAGAGAAGTCTTTGGGACTGGGGTGTTAGGTTTGAATTTTAGAGGATGTTAGTCTTAGGTTGCTAGTGGAACATAGAGGATAGGTAGGCTGGTGGACAGAGATGAGAGAGGAGATATAGGGTGGTGCAGAGCTGTGGAGAGCTTTATGGGTGAAAGTGATACGGTTAAATTGGACTCTGTATCAGATGGGCATCCAGTGGAAAAACTGGCACAGAGGGGTGGCATCAGTATAGCAGTTGAACAGAAATACAGGTGCTTCTCACAAAATTAGAATATCATTAAAAAGTAAATTTATTTCAGTTCATCAATACAAAAAGTGAATCTCATATATTATATAGAGTCATTACAAACAGAGTGATCTATTCCAAGTGTTGATTTCTGTTTATGTTGATGATCATGGCTTACAGCCAATGAAAACCCAGAAGTCATTATCTCAGTAAGATAGAATAAATTGACTTTTTGATGATATTCTAATTTTGTGAGATGCACCTGTATATTCCTGGCTGCTGAATTCAGGATGGATTGGTGAGGAGAGAGTTTAGTAAGAGGGAGACCGATCGGTAGAGAGTAACAGTAGTTCAGGCGAGAGTTAATCAAATCAACAGTAAGAAAAGGTAAAATTCTAGAGATGTTTTTAGGTCTAGGTGACACGAGCGAGCAAGAGATCGGATATAGGGAGTGACTGAAAGATGGGAAGCAAATATAGCCCCAAGGCAGCGAGCTTACTGGTTGGGGGCTATGGTAGAACCACACAAGGAAATTTCAGGTTTAGGTATGTGAGTCAAAGGTAGATCTGCAACAGATAAAACAGTGATTTTTATGAAAAATACACATCGCTGGAATCAGGATCTCTGCCCCTACATTATACTGCTCTCAGATTGGGTAGCAAAAACCTGGTGACAGATTGCCTTTAAATAGCAACATTATCATTTTCACATAGAATCACATCGCAAAAATGATTAATTCCCTATTAACTACCTGACCAAGACTGATAAGAAGTCAGCGCTTTATCGTTAATATCTAGAAATAAATATCATGTTAGTAAACAGAAATGTTTTTGTAAAATGGAGTCAGAAATACACAATTGTCAGTATTTGCAGGATTTAGAACAGGCGTTCTTGAAATAATTGGAAGAACCTATATACCAGCACGGATGGACAACGATTTAGCAGACAAAGCTGTGAAATTGCAGAACGTTTCTGACAGGTAGAATATTTGTAGAAGGCTGGCAGGAGGCGAGAGCATAATACACACTGCCCTGGAGAAATTCTAACTGGGTGCAGCTATGCCAACATGGGGCATCATTATAGTGAGGGGTTTTCTTTAAAGGCAGAGATGAGAAATGAAACTTGGCAGAAAGGCAAATGATGCCCATGCTGAAGAAAATATACAATAGATAAATATACAACCGAGAAAGCAGAAATAATTCAAGTATACCCTGGTTTAGGAAGAGGATAACTCGACAAGGTTCCATATGTCCATCGCGGTACACTTTAGATTGGAGATGCCATAATAATGCCAGTATAGACATTATTGTGGTTTGGAGGCCAGGTGGGTAAATTATATATAGGGAATCTGTCACCAAATCTTTGCTTCCTAATCTGAGAGCAGCATAATGTAGAGGCAGAGACACTGATTCCAGTGATGTATCACTTACTGGGCTGCTTAGTGTAGTTTTTATAAAAATCATTTTAGTAGCAGAGGATTATCACTAGAGGACTAGTAGGTCTGCTGCCAGGTAGTCCGACCACGCCTACATTTCTGCTTATGCACAGTGTACACAGAAATCTGCCAATCAGTGGTGGGGGCGGGGTCATACAGAGCGAAGCATTCAGAGAACTGGCAGATCTGCAGCAGATAAAACAGTATTAAATCAAAAGAGCAGCACCCAATGAGATAAGTGATACATCACTGGAATCATGGCTTCTGCCCCTACATCATTCTGCTCTCAAATGTAGCAGCAAAGATATGGTGACAGGTTTTAAGAAAAGAAACAACTCTGTCTTATCCGCTGCCCTCTGCCATTTGTAATGACAAATTACACTTCGAGGAAAGAAGAAGATGCATTCAATGGGTAATAATATAATACGCTAATTTTTCACTTTCTTAAAGTTCTTATTGTTCCCTTGTGCTTTTCTCCCACCGGGTCATACAGACCTTTTACACTGAATCCTGACTATTTTACCGCACTGTTCTCAAACATTTCGAAAAGCCGTATTGTTAGATGTCGGAAGGCGCGTCATGCCCTGTTCTGAAAAATGATGGCTATTTTGTTATCACATAGAAGACTGTATGGATTTTAACCACTGTACTGAGGAATTGGTTCATGATGGAAGTCCATTTATAGATATTGTATTGCTTATTATATAGCCAATATTCACAATTAAAATCTATGCTTTAATATTATCATAGCCCTTTTCTTTCTGTTAGATATTCCTTTTCAAGGTATTTAAATTCAGGAGCCCTATGACTCTTGCATGTGAAAGGATGATGGATAGCGGTATGTACAAACTGCTCTGGCTCAATGGCCCACATCATTAGGCGGCTTGTGTGCTTAGAAATTCTTATGTTTTGCGCTACACAAATTATATCCAGTTTGATTGTATTGGCCTGGGGGTCATGAGAGGGCATGCTGGGTTAAATAACTATTCCGGTAGTCCTCTCTTTCAATTGATCTACCTGCCTGGAAGATGAAAATCGCTTCCGTATTATACAATCTGTTCTGAAATTGTCCTAATTAGCGGTGGTACCCAGCACAGACACAAGGGGGCTCAGGCTCGCTGCATTTACTCCCGTAATAGTCTAGGTAACAGATAACGTTTCTTTGACTTGTGTGGAATCACTTTATAGATCCTGATGGAAATGTTCAACAAACCAAGGAAAGTTGGAACACCGTTTAAGAGCGTATTTTAAGACAATGCAGTTATTATATTATTTGTTAGTTTTTTTTTGTTTTTTTTTGCCCGCGTACATTAATTACTATATTCTAAAGATGCAGCAATGCTAAATTTGCATTTACTACTTACATATGTGTGATGGACTGAGTGCATTGTACCTATATATCGTGCCCAATGGGAAACTTATTTCTGCTGTTTTGATAAAGATTTGCTGTTGCATTTTTTCATCTGAATTAATATAAAATAGGACAACAGATTCATGCATGTAAATTGAAAACATCAGCTAGTATACTAGAAATCTAAAAATCCATTCACTGGTGTGAAACAAGATATATTTGCCTTCTCTACTGCAATGCTTTGAAAACATTAGAGTAAGTTCACATTAGGTGTTTTTTCAGCTTTTTTGTCCTGATCTTTTGTTTTTTCCTGCGTTTTTTCGCATCATTTTTTATGTTTTTTTCCCCTTTTTACGGCGGTTTTGGTATGCTAGATTTGTCACTTGTGAATGCTGATAAAATTTAGTATTGAAAAAAAAAGTCCTATTCTATAGAATCCGGTTTTGGCGCAGAAACGGCTGCAAATCCCAAGATCTGCTTTTTGGTGTGTTTTTTCACCACCCATTCAAGTTGATGGTTAAAAAACACTGAAAAACAAAATGCTGAAAGGAATGACATGCTCTATGTCCAAAAAACATGCAAATCACAAAGTAATGATGACAAACTAATGTGTGTCCATGAAATTTTTGAAACCTCAAAGGCTTTGCTGGTACTGTAAAAAGCAGCTGAAAATTAGCATAAAAAGCAGAAAAAAATGCAGCAAAAACGCCCTGTGTGAACCTAGCCTTAGACATGAAAACCTAAACTGTCATTGGAGATGCATAGGCTGTTGTGGGGGCGCTACTTGTGTACTTTGTAGGGCGCCAACCTCGGCGGCAAGGTTGGGACAACACAGATATTTATTAGGGCTACTGTAGCCCCCAATATCAGGTTGTATACATGATATCTCCAGACTAATGAATCAGCCTTGAATATAATTTTCTCATTTTTGGCAGGAATTTTTCTGAGATTTCATATAAAAAGTGATATTTTATCCTGATTATTTAATATAGTGTTAAGTTTGTGAGCTTTGTGCACTGTGTTAGGGACTCATCTGGTAAGGGGGATTGTAATTTGAAGATAAGGAGCATGGACTGGAGGCAATGTTACTGAGGAGCATCTAACAGCAAGCACTGTAAGAAGCAGAACTAGGGGTGTGGATTCACAGGGAAATGGTACATATATAGAAATCTGGTTTATTGCAGCAGGGATGCAGTTAATCACAGGAATAAAAGAAGTCCATAGAAGGCCTGTTTCACACGTCAGTGTCTCCAGTACGTGTAGTGACAGTTTTCTCACGTACCGGAGACACTGACACACGTAGACCCATTCAAATGAATGGGTCTATGCACATGTCTCCCTGTTTTCACGGACCGTGTGTCCGTGTTGAAAACACGGAGACATGTCCGTTTTTCACCGGCAGCATGTACCGCAATACGTGCCACACACGTGCACACGGAGAACAGTGTGCACTCTCCTCCGTGTGCACGTACCGCCCGCAGGAGAGACAGCGCTACAGTTAAGCGCTGTCGCCCCCGCGTGCGGTGCTGAATCCAGAATTCATCCCTTCTTCCCAGCAGCGTTCGCTGGAAAGAAGGGATGAATCATCTTTTTTTTTTTCTTTCACCTTAAAAATAAAGTTTATGCGCCCCTCCTGCCTCCCATCCCCTGTGTGCCCCCCCCCCCCCGGCTGGCCAAGAAATACTCACCGACACCCAGCTCCAGCGATGTCTCCTCTCAGTGGCTGCAGCCTGTGCTGTGTGAGCGGTCACGTGGTCCCGCTCATTACAGTGGGGGAATATGCGCATATTCCTCACTGTAATTAGCGGTCCCACGTGACCGCTCACACAGGAGAAGCTGCCAGCGCTGAGAGGAGAGAGGAGACATCGCGGGAGCTAGGTGAGTATTTCTGTGCAAGGGGCTGGGTGGCGCACGGGGGATGGGAAGGGGGAGTCACAAGCAAACTTTATTTTTAACAGAAAAAATGATCTTTCATCTCTTCTCTCCTGCGGGGGAGAAGAGATGAATGCGGCTTCAGCACCACACAGGGGGGACAGCGCTTAGTGTAGCGCTGTCTCTCCTGCACGGTCCGTGTGGTCCTCAGGCGGCACTCTTGCCTTGCACAGGCGTGTACTATGGAGGACAGAGAATTAACTTCAATCCAATATTGCAGCCAGCATGCAGCCAGCGGGTAAGGAAAGGGTGAATCAAACACCCAAAAACCCCGCCCCTATGTCTGAAGATTGTTCCCTCCAAATTCAGGTGACAGAGTCCCTTTAAGATATTGAGGCTGTCGCTTCGGAGCTTCAACTCTCTCCATCAGTTATCTATGGGATTAACTCCTTTGTTGCCTTGGCTGTATGTTTTGGGTCATTGTCTTGCTGGAAGACACAGCCATGACCTATTTTTAATGTCCTGGCAGAGGGAAGGAGGTTGCCACTCAGGATTTTACGGTACATGGCTCCATCCACTCTCCCATTGATGCAGTGAAGTAGTCCTCTACCCTTAGCAGAGAAACACCCTCAAAATATAGTGTTTCCACCTCCATGCTTGACAGTGGGGACGGTGTTCTTTGGGTGATAGGAAGCATTTCTCTTCCTCCAAATACGGCAAATTGAGTTAATGTCAAAGACCTTAATTTTGTCTCATCTGACCACAGCACCTTCTCTCAATCACTCACAAAATCATCCAGGTGTTCATTGGCAAACTTCAGATGGGCCTGCATATGTGTCTTCTTGAGCAGGGAGACCTTGCTTCCACTGCAGGATTTTAAACCTTTACGGCGTACTGTGTTACCAATGATTTTCTTGGTGTCTGTAGTCCCAGCTGCATTGAGATCATTAGCAAGTTCCCACCGTGTAGTTTTAGGCTGAACTCTCACCTTTCTCATGATCAAGGATACCCCATGAGGTGAGATTTTGCATAGTACCCCAGATCGATGTCGATGGACAGTCATTTTGTATTTCTTTCATTTTCTTACTATTGCACCAACAGTTGTCTCCTTCTCATTCAGCGTCTTACTTATGGTTTTGTAGCCTATTCCAGCTTTGTGCAGGTCTATAATCTTGTCCCTGACATCCTTATAAAGCTCTTTGGTATTGCCCATGTTGTAGAGGTTAGAGGCTGACTGATTCATTGAGTCTGTGGACAGGAGTCTTTTATAAAGCTATGTTAGACAGCTGTCTTTAATGCAGGTAACAAGTTGATTAGGAGCATCTAACTGGTCTTTAGGAGCCAGAACTCTTAATGGTTGGTAGGGGATCAAATACTTATTTCTCACTGCAAAATTAACCTACCCTTAAAATTATAGACTGTTCATTTCTTTGTCAGTGATAAAACTTACGAAATCAGCAAGGGATCAAATACTTATTTCGCCAACTGTATACTCCCTTCCGTGTCGGCACCGTTCCAACTCGTATTTCTGGGGCTCACATGAGGTTGTTACGTCACACATCCCTGCGCCCAATCAGCACAAGCTTTACTATCCCCACCTTCGTCCACACCTTCAGACATATTGAACATCAACAGGAAGCCAGGACTGTGGCTGCTAATTGACTTCCCCTTGATGTTTGATTTCTCTGAAGGCAGGGACATTTATGCCAGCGCTGACTGGCTAATTGGGCACAGGGCTCACATGATAAAATAACCTCATGTGAGCCCCAGGAATGCAAATGGTGACACAGCTGGAATGGCGCCGGCACAGGAGGTGAGTATAAGTTTTTTATTTTAATGGGGACAACCATGAGGAATGAGAAAGTTTTTGGGTGATACTGTTAGAGGTGTTTGTAGAGTTATCACAGTAAGCCAGCATTGATTAGTACAAAGGGAGCTGGCAGTGCATCAGTGGAATAAAATAAGGCCTGGTGTCAGAGCCGGGACAGGTGAAAAACATTATGTAGCAGCATTATTAATTTGCACAGTTTTGCAGTGTTATTTATATATGTTGAATTGTAGAGTTTAGCAGCTTTACACTTTAAGGTGACTGTTGTGCCTGCATCTACTTGTATGTTTTCCTGCCTCTTGTACACAATTGTACCCTTCACCCATTATCATCTTCCATATGCCTTGAATGTTAATATTTTAAGATCACTGTGAAAGTGTTTATATTCAAAGTGAGAAAAATTTGATATCAACTCACATTGAAATCACAAAAAATGGAAATAAAACCATTCTAAAATAAGATCTAGCTATCCACTTAAATACATTTTTGCAATTGTCCAGCCTCTTTCTGTTTATTAAAGGCATTGTCCACTACTAGAGCAACTTCTTCTTAAACTACTGTATATGTTCGGCCCCAATAAAATAATAAAGCCTGTACTCACCTCCCGTGCCGGCTCCATTCCCACTGTGTCGGCACTTGCTCTCCCCAGGGCTGTGATGTGGACTTGTGATGCCCAATCAGCGCTGGCGGCACTGTCTCTGCCTTCATATAAACTGAGCATGAAGAGGAAGCCATGGATCAGCTGCAGCCCTGTCTTCCTCTTCATGTTCAGTTTGTCTAGAGAGTGACACCAGCACTGATTGGGAGCCAGGCATCACTTGTCATTCCACTGCATCACAGCCCTGGGACCATGAGTGCCGACGCCGCGGGAGCGGCGCCAGCACGGTTGGTGAGTACAGGTTTTATTGTTTTATCAGGGCATAACATTTAGTTTAAGAAGGGGTTGTCTTAGTAGTGAACAACCTCTTTAATCTTGCACTCTTTGAATGTGACCCTAATGACTTTTTGGAGTAACTGCAACCAGAAAAAACCTTTAAAACTCTTACCCCAAGATGGTTTAATGTTGTAAAGAATTATTAAAAATTAGAATAATATTTAAAAATGTAAAAACTTTTGTCTTCATTTATCAATTTAGAAGACAGCATCTGATATACTATAAGCTTTCTGGCTTATACCTATTAAAAATGGAGGTGATAGACATTAAAATGCAAAGTGGACTCTTTAATAAATCAGAGCTTCTTGAATTATTTATAAAGCACGCTGAAAGTCAGTGTATAAAGTAATTTGACGAAAACTTAAAGGTAACAGTGAAGACAACATTTCTAGAAAAGGATCAGTTCATAGTTTGGGATATTCATATATATTTGTATATAAGATACTACATGTGTTTATCATGTAAGCTGTATTTTTCATGGATATGGATAACCAGCAAATCCACTAGTAATGCCATCATTCTTATAGATATGTAATATTTAGTTTAGGAACATTCTTTTTTTTTTTCTCTGCGCTGCCTATATCTGTGCAGTGAAGAAGTGGGTTAATACCTGTTCTAAAACACATTCATAAGATCATTTAATGAACAAAATGGTGCATAAACAGATTTTCCTCTCCTGAAAGCAGGAACATCTGCTGAAATCATGAACAGATGAGTTCAGCACTGGGGCACTGAGCAGCTGGGAGATTCCATGTCACCGGTCATTGACGCTGTAGTCAATGGGTATATATCAGCCAGAAGAAAATAGGGCATTAACAATGCTCTGCGCACAATAAAAAGAGATTGTGGCCTGCTTTGTGCACACTGAGCCTAAGAGCAAACATTCAGTTACAAGGAAATGCTGGTTCTCCAGAATGTTCCCATGGCAGGCTCAATGCTTAACCCCTTCATGACCCAGCCTATTTTGACCTTAAAGACCTTGCCGTTTTTTGCAATTCTGACCAGTGTCCCTTTATGAGGTAATAACTCAGGAACGCTTCAACGGATCCTAGCGGTTCTGAGATGGTTTTTTCGTGACATATTGGGCTTCATGTTAGTGGTAAATTTAGGTCAATAAATTCTGCGTTTATTTGTGATAAAAACGGAAATTTGGCGAAAATTTTGAAAATTTCGCAATTTTCACATTTTGAATTTTTATTCTGTTAAACCAGAGAGATATGTGACACAAAATAGTTAATAAATAACATTTCCCACATGTTTACTTTACATCAGCACAATTTTGGAAACAAAATTTTTTTTTGTTAGGAAGTTATAAGGGTTAAAATTTGACCAGCGATTTGTCATTTTTACAACGAAATTTACAAAACCATTTTTTTTAGGGACCACCTCACATTTGAAGTCAGTTTGAGGGGTCTATATGGCTGAAAATACCCAAAAGTGACACCATTCTAAAAACTGCACCCCTCAAGGTACTCAAAACCACATTCAAGAAGTTTATTAACCCTTCAGGTGCTTCACAGCAGCAGAAGCAACATGGAAGGAAAAAATGAACATTTAACTTTTTAGTCACAAAAATTATCTTTTAGCAACAATTTTTTTATTTTCCCAATGGTAAAAGGAGAAACTGAACCACGAAAGTTGTTGTCCAATTTGTCCTGAGTACGCTGATACCTCATATGTGGGGGTAAACCACTGTTTGGGAGCACGGCAGGGCTTGGGAGGGAAGGAGCGCCATTTGACATTTTGAATCAAAAATTGGCTCCACTCTTTAGCGGACACCATGTCACGTTTGGAGAGCCCCCGTGTGCCTAAAAATTGGAGCTCCCCCACAAGTGACCCCATTTTGGAAACTAGACGCCCCAAGGAACTTATCTAGATGCATAGTGAGCACTTTGAACCCCCAGGTGCTTCACAAATTGATCCGTAAAAATGAAAAAGTACTTTTTTTTCACAAAAAAATTCTTTTAGCCTCAATTTTTTCATTTTCACATGGGCAACAGGATAAAATGGATCCTAAAATGTGTTGCGCAATTTCTCCTGAGTACGCCGATACCTCATATGTGGGGGTAAACCACTGTTTGGGCACATGGTAAGGCTCGGAAGGGAAGGAGCGCCATTTGACTTTTTGAATCAAAAATTATTTCCATCGTTAGCGGACACCATGTCGCGTTTGGAGAGCTCCTGTGTGCCTAAACATTGGCGCTCCCCCACAAGTGACCCCATTTTGGAAACTAGACCCCCCAAGGAACTTATTTAGATGCCTAGTGAGCACTTTAAACCCTCAGGTGCTTCACAAATTGATCTGTAAAAATGAAAAAGTACTTTTTTTTCACAAAAAAATTCTTTTCGCCTCAATTTTTTCATTTTTACATGGGCAGTAGGATAAAATGGATCATAAAATTTGTTGGGCAATTTCTCCCGAGTACGCTGATACCTCATATGTGGGGGTAAACCCCTGTTTGGGCACACGGCAGGGCTCGGAAGGGAAGGCGCGCCATTTGACTTTTTGAATGGAAAATTAGCTCCAATTGTTAGCGGACACCATGTCGCGTTTGGAGAGCCCCTGTGTGCCTATGCATTGGAGCTCCCCCACAAGTGACCCCATTTTGGAAACTAGACCCCCCAAGGAACTTATCTAGATGCATATTGAGCACTTTAAACCCCCAGGTGCTTCACAGAAGTTTATAACGCAGAGCCATGAAAATAAAAAATAATTTTTCTTTCCTCAAAAATGATTTTTTAGCCTGGAATTTCCTATTTTGCCAAGGATAACAGGAGAAATTGGACCCCAAATATTGTTGTCCAGTTTGTCCTGAGTACGCTGATACCCCATATGTGGGGGTAAACTACTGTTTGGGCGCACGGCAGGGCTCGGAAGGAATGGCACGCCATTTGGCTTTTTAAATGGAAAATTAGCTCAAATCATTAGCGGACACCATGTCACGTTTGGAGAGCCCCTGTGTGCCTAAACATTGGAGATCCCCCAGAAATGACCCCATTTTGGAAACTAGACCCCCAAAGGAACTAATCTAGATGTGTGGTGAGGACTTTGAACCCCCAAGTGCTTCACAGAAGTTTATAACGCAGAGCCATGAAAATTTAAAAAAAAAATTATTTTCTCAAAAATGATCTTTTAGCCTGCAATTTTTTATTTTACAAAGGGTAACAGGAGAAATTTGACCCCAAAAGTTGTTGTCCTGTTTCTCCTGAGTACGCTGATACCCCATATGTGGGGGTAAACCACTGTTTGGGCACATGCCGAGGCTCGGAAGTGAAGTAGTGACGTTTTGAAATGCAGACTTTGATGGAATGCTCTGTGGGCGTCACGTTGCGTTTGCAGAGCCCCTGATGTGGCTTAACAGTAGAAACCCCCCACAAGTGACCACATTTTGGAAACTAGACCCCGAAAGGAACTTATCTAGATGTGTGGTGAGCACTTTGAACCCCCAAGTGCTTCACAGAAGTTTATAATGCAGAGCCGTGAAAATAATAAATACGTTTTCTTTCCTCAAAAATAATTATTTAGCCCAGAATTTTTTAATTTTCCCAAGGGTAACAGGAGAAATTTGACCCCAATATTTGTTGTCCAGTTTCTCCTGAGTACGGTGAAACCCCATATGTGGGGGTAAACTACTGTTTGGGCACATGCCGAGGCTCGGAATTGAAGTAGTGACGTTTTGAAATGCAGACTTTGATGGAATGCTCTGCGGGCGTCACGTTGCGTTTGCAGAGCCCCTGATGTGCCTAAACAGTAGAAACCCCCCACAAGTGACCCCATTTTGGAAACTAGACCCTGAAAGGAACTTATCTAGATGTGTGGTGAGCACTTTGAACCCCCAAGTGCTTCATAGAAGTTTATAATGCAGAGCCGTGAAAATAATAAATACGTTTTCTTTCCTCAAAAATAATTATTTAGCCCAGAATTTTTTATTTTCCCAAGGGTTACAGGAGAAATTGGACCCCAAAAGTTGTTGTCCAGTTTCTCCTGAGTACGCTGATACCCCATGTGTGGGGGTAAACCACTGTTTGGGCACACGTCGGGGCTCAGAAGGGAAGTAGTGACTTTTGAAATGCAGACTTTGATGGAATGGTCTGCGGGCGTCACATTGCGTTTGCAGAGCCCCTGGTGTGCCTAAACAGTAGAAACCCCCCACAATTGACCCCATTTTAGAAACTAGACCCCCCAAGGAACTTATCTAGATATGTGGTGAGCACTTTGAACCCCCAAGTGCTTCACAGACGTTTACAACGCAGAGCCGTGAAAATAAAAAATCATTTTTCTTTCCTCAAAAATGTTGTTTTAGCAAGCATTTCTTTATTTTCACAAGGGTAACAGGAGAAATTGGACCCCAGTAATTGTTGCGCAGTTTGTCCTGAGTATGCTGGTACCCCATATGTGGGGGTAAACCACTGTTTGGGTGCACGTTGGGGCTCGGAAGTGAGGGAGCACCATTTGACTTTTTGAATACAAGATTGGCTGGAATCAATGGTGGCGCCATGTTGCGTTTGGAGACCCCCTGATGTGCCTAAACAGTGGAAACCCCTCAATTCTAACTCCAACACTAACCCCAACACACCCCTAACCCTTATCCCAACTGTAGCCGTAACCCTAATCACAACCCTAACCCCAACACACCCGTAACCCCAACACACCCCTAACCCTAACCACAACCCTAATTCCAACCCAACCCTAGCCCTAAGGCTATGTGCCAACGTTGCGGATTCGTATGAGATTTTTCAGCACCATTTTTGAAAAATCCGCGGGTAAAAGGCACTGCGTTTTACCTGCGGATTTACCGCGGATTTCCAGTGTTTTTTGTCCGGATTTCACCTGCGGATTCCTATTGAGGAACAGGTGTAAAACGCTGCGGAATCCGCACAAAGAATTGACATGCTGCGGAAAATACAACGCAGCGTTCCCGCGCGGTATTTTCCGCACCATGGGCACAGCGGATTTGGCTTTCCATATGTTTACATGGTACTGTAAACCTGATGGAACTCTGCTGCGGATCCGCAGCGGCCAATCCGCACCGTGTGCACATAGCCTAATTCTAAAGGTATGTGCACACGCTGCGGAAAACGCTGTGGATCCGCAGCAGTTTCCCATGAGTTTACAGTTCAATGCAAACCTATGGAAAACAAAAATCGCTGTACACATGCTGCAGAAAAACTGCACGGAAACGCAGTGGTTTACATTCCGCAGCATGTCACTTCTTTCTGCGGATTCCGCAGCGGTTTTACAACTGCTCAAATAGAAAATCGCTGTTGTAAAACCGCATTGAAATGCGCAGAAAAAACATGGTAAATCCGCCATAAATCCGCAGCGGTTTAGCACTGCAGATTTATCAAATCCACAGCGGAAAAATCCGCAGAGGACCAGAATACGTGTGCACATACCGAAACCCTAACCCTAACCCTAACCCTACCCCTAACCCTACCCCTAACCCTAACCCTACCCCTAACCCTAACCCTACCCCTAACCCTAACCCTAACCCTACCCCTAACCCTAACCCTACCCCTAACCCTAACCCTAGTTCTTACCCCAACCTTAGTGGAAAAAAAATATATATATATATTTTTTATTGTCCCTACCTATGGGGGTGACAAGGGGGGGGGTTATTTACTTTTTTTTTTATTTTGATCACTGAGATATAACCTATCTCAGTGATCAAAATTCACTCTGGAACGAATCTGCCGGCAGGCAGATTCGGCGGGCGCACTGCACATGCGCCCGCCATTTTGGAAGATGGCGGCGCCCAGGAAAGAAGACGGACGGTCCCCGGGAGGCCAGGTAAGTATAAGGCGGGGAGATCAGGGCACGGGGGGGGCGTCGGAGCACGGGGGGGTGGATCGGAACACGGGGTGGTGGATTGGAGCACGGAGTGGGGGATCGCTGTGCGGGCGGGTGGATCTGAGCACGGAGGGGGAATCGCTGTGCGGGGGGGGGATCGCTGTGCGGGGGGATCGGAGTGCGGGGGGGTTTGATTGGAGCACAGGGGGTGTGATTGGAGCACGGGGGGAGCGGGCAGGAGGACGGCGGAGCGGAGCACAGGACCGAGGGGAGCAGACCACAGATCGGGGGGCTGGGGGGGCGATCGGAGGAGTGGAGTGGGTGAACATTAGTGTGTCCAGCCATGGCCGATGATATTGCAGCATCGGCCATGGCTGGATTGTAATATTTCACCATTTTTTTTAGGTGAAATATTACAAATCGCTCTGATTGGCAGTTTCACTTTCAACAGCCAATCAGAGCGATCGTAGCCACGAGGGGGTGAAGCCACCCCCCCTGGGCTAAACTACCACTCCCCCTGTCCCTGCAGATCGGGTGAAATGGGAGTTAACCCTTTCACCCGATCTGCAGGGACGCGATCTTTCCATGACGCATATGCTGCGTCATGGGTCGGAATGGCACCGACTTTCATGACGCAGCGTATGCGTCAAAGGTCGGGAAGGGGTTAATGACTGAGTCATTCATTATTTGGGGCCAACAGTTACTCAAGGTCTTCAATGAGCAATAGCTGTGAAAAATATGTGCAAAAGTAAGTATAATATCTAGGGATACTGTATATTAACTCAATAAACCATGTACACTTTTTAATCTTAATGGAATTATTAATGGAATTATTCTATCGCATGCTAATACCAAAGATAATTTTTATATGCATTATGTTAAATTTGTTATCTTGGCTATGGTCAATAGCCATATCAATAAATTAACTTAAAGAAGCACTCCCATCTACATTTGTTTTAATTACATGTGTTTATATGCATGTATTGTAGAGTGAGTGTATTAATATATTCGCCTACTGCTGCTCTCTCCGGTGCCGGTGTGTACCACAGTTCTTCACCATTTCTCAGTGACGTCACGTCTCTGCAGACTCTCCGGGTCACACTTCGCTTTGTATAACCCAGAAGTGGCTTCTACAATGTAAGCCCACGGAGAATCAGAATGAGGTTTAATAGACTTGCACTGTAAAAGATACTTTGGGCTCATGTTGTGAATTCTGTTGTCAAGCTCTCTCCTGTGGTCGTGAATGGTACTTCGGCGAGTTCCGTCTATGGGCTCCCTCTGGTGGCTATGAGGGAAGCTGTGGCTTCTGAGGTTCCTTACACAGGTGACGTGGTTTATCCTTTGGTTGGCTGTTCTATTTAACTCCTCTCAGATCGTTACTCCATGCCAGCTGCCAATGTTTTTGCATTTGTTCAGTTCGCTCCTGGATCTCTCAGGTGACCTGCCTTCTCCTGCAGAAGCTAAGTTCCTGATAGTCATTATTTGTTCTCTGTTTTCTTGTCCAGCTGGTTATCATGATTTTGTCTTGCTAGCTGGAAGCTCTGGGATGCAGAGTGGCCCCTTCCGCACCGTGAGTCGGTGCGGAGGTCTTTTTTGCACACTCTGCGTGGTCTTTTGTAGGTTTTTGTGCTGATCGCAAAGTTACCTTTCCTATCCTCTGTCTATTTAGTTAGTCTGGCCTCCCTTTGCTGAAACCTGTTTCATTTCTGCGTTTGTGACTTTCATCTTTACTCACAGTCAATATATGTGGGGGGCTTCCTTTACCTTTGGGGAATTTCTCTGAGGCAAGGTAGGCTTTATTTTCCTTCTCTAGGGCTAGATAGCCCTTAGGCTGTGACGAGGCGCCTAGGTCTGGTCAGGAGCGCTCCACGGCTATTTCTAGTGTGTGTGATAGGATTAGGGCTTGCGGTCAGCAGAGTTCCCACATCCCAGAGTTCGTCCTGTATGTGGTTTAACTATCAGGTCATTCTGGGTGCTCCTAACCACCAGGTCATAACAGTACAGCTGGCCATATAAGATTTCTGAAGTTCTTAATCCTGTGTCATTTCGTTTGGACCTTCCAGCTTCTTTTGCCATCCATAATGTGTTCCATAGGTCGTTGTTGCGGAGATACGTGGCGCCTATGGTTCCCTCCGTTGATCTTCCTGCCCCGGTGTTGGTCGAGGGGGAGTTGGAGTATGTGGTGGAGAAGATTTTGGATTCTCGTGTTTCGAGACGGAAGCTCCAGTACCTGGTCAAGTGGAAGGGTTATGGTCAGGAAGATAATTCCTGGGTTTTTGCCTCTGATGTTCATGCTGCCGATCTTGTTCGTGCCTTTCATTTGGTTCATCCTGGTCGGCCTGGGGGCTCTGGTGAGGGTTCGGTGACCCCTCCTCAAGGGGGGGGTACTGTTGTGAATTCTGTTGTCAAGCTCCCTCCTGTGGTCGTGAATGGTACTTCGGCGAGTTCCGTCTATGGGCTCCCTCTGGTGGCTATGAGTGAAGCTGCGGCTTCTGAGGTTCCTTACACAGGTGACGTGGTTTATCCTTTGGTTGGCTGATCTATTTAACTCCTCTCAGATTGTTACTCCATGCCAGCTGTCAATGTTTTTGCATTTGTTCATTTCGCTCCTGGATCTCTCAGGTGACCTGCCTTCTCCTGCAGAAGCTAAGTTCCTGATAGTCATTATTTGTTCTCTGTTTTCTTGTCCAGCTGGTTATCATGATTTTGTCTTGCTAGCTGGAAGCTCTGGGATGCAGAGTGGCCCCTTCCGCACCGTGAGTCGGTGCGGAGGTCTTTTTTGCACACTCTGCGTGGTCTTTTGTAGGTTTTTGTGCTGATCGCAAAGTTACCTTTCCTATCCTCTGTCTATTTAGTTAGTCTGGCCTCCCTTTGCTGAAACCTGTTTCATTTCTGCGTTTGTGACTTTCATCTTTACTCACAGTCAATATATGTGGGGGGCTTCCTTTACCTTTGGGGAATTTCTCTGAGGCAAGGTAGGCTTTATTTTCCTTCTCTAGGGCTAGATAGCACTTAGGCTGTGACGAGGCGCCTAGGTCTGGTCAGGAGCGCTCCACGGCTATTTCTAGTGTGTGTGATAGGATTAGGGCTTGCGGTCAGCAGAGTTCCCACATCCCAGAGTTCGTCCTGTATGTGGTTTAACTATCAGGTCATTCCGGGTGCTCCTAACCACCAGGTCATAACAGGCTCACACATAGTGAGTTGGCTTGTTGTATGCTTTTCTGCAGGCTTTTTCCCCCAAACATTCTTGTATATTACATCAGTAATCCATATATTATTATATCAAAGAATTGCTTATTTCCCTTTTTCAAGACTTTTAAAATATGAACGCATAGAGTTGCTGGCACAATTGAGAACTCGTTGCAGCCACATGTCTAGGTGGCTGGGGTATGGTAGACGTGTGGCCACTGAAATCTTATTAGCTGCTTATTGGCAGATATTAGCAGTTGGACCCAAAGGCAGTGGACGCCATTCAACAGAGAAGGGACTGTTAAGTCAAGTCCAATAGCATTAATTTATAAACGTTTGCTTCATGTTTATTACAGAAAGAGGACATTATTAGGCTTTTCGATGACCATGCAGTGCCAGAGAATATTCCTACTGCTAAGTGAATTATTAAAACTAGCAGGTAAATAAGATATAGTATAGTATTTATAAAGACTCAATTATATTATTACCTATTGCAGATATTACTGGAAAGCTCTTACTGTTTATATTTTGTGTTCTTAGAAATTGGTATTCATTAACTAAATCAAACTTTCAATGAAGGATACAAATAAATTCTGTAGATTTGATTATGTAATGACAGTGTTTCTGGGGTTGATACCTCTATAAATAAATGTGTATTAATTCATTGGATGTATAACCTGTACTATTTTACTGAAGGTTTTATAAATATTCAGGGTGTAGATAAAATGCAGAAAATTCAATTTGCATCATATTTATTCAATATAAATCGAATGTCCATTATTATACTCCGTGTTATCTCTAGACACCAGAACATAATCATACATAAAAAATATCAGAGGAATATGTATCTCTTTTAGGTCAAAAGTTAAGAAATTCACTGCTAGCCCAAACTGCCTCTTTAGAGCATGTACAAAAAGCCTCTAAAGTGTCATGGTGTAAGAAGACCTGGTTAAACGCAAAACAATTAAAGACTTTCTTAAATGCAAAAGCAGCCAGTAATTTTCTACATTTAAAAAAAAATTGTAGATTCATGGCAATAAAAGGGAGAATTCATTTCGGACTTAACTAAATAATCTAGAGACCGACATCCAAAAATGACAAAGGTTTGACAACTTCAAATTTACAAGAGATAGCAAAGGCATTTCAAGTCTATTACCCTAGCCTGTGCAACTGAAAGTCCTCCTCTGCAGAAGATGCTGGCATTGATAAAGAAGAGGCCAGAGGAAACTTTTTGGTCTCCTTAAATGTGCATTCCATGGATCAATAAGAATTATCACACATTTAACCACTCCTGTATCCTTTGAAGAGGTGAAAAAAATATACATAGGTTTCCACCTGGAAAAATCAATTAATGCTATTAAAAAATTCAAACCTTTCATCTCCTTCAACTATCCTTGATATGTATCCCCCTATTTGATGGAGTCTACCTTCCTAAACAGCCCAAAAACACTTTTTACCACTCTCAATAACAAAAGAAAAGATACATAATATAGCTAGAGGCCCATCTTTCGACTGAAAATAGACCACAAAATTTGGAGGCCAATATTTTTGCATCTAGGCTACCCTTCCTTCCCACCCTAGTCAATAGCAAACATTTAGGTTTTGTTGCAGAGAGACAAAGCAGAGAAAACTACACTCTCCTACTGCACGCCATTCACTAGGCTTTGCTCTGAGCTGCTGTGTAGTATTGATATCGAGAAAACCTCTGACAGAGTAGAAGCTTGTGTATGAGAAATTTCAAGTACCTTCCAGGTTTATCAATGCAGTATTTTTACACTATACTAATAACCCTGTGCTAAACTGAGTTAGTGGAACCCTAGGTCTCCTAGTTTTGACATTACTAATGGAATGAGGCAAAGATGCCTCCTTTCCTCTGCATTCTTCCTTTTGATAGTAGAAACACTGCTCCAGTGTGTTAGACTTGACCCATAACTTAAATGTCTTGAAGTTGGCCAAACTATACTTCCATATTATGCCTTTGCAGACTAACTACTTTTTCTGATCTTCAATCCAGAAGAAGGCACCTTCTCATTGGTAGTTTTAGAATACTATTGATCTCTTTCTAACTTTAAAGTCAATTTCCAGAAGTCCTCAATATCACACTTTCAATATCAGAAACCATTGTTTTACAGGCCATTTCAACATTCACTTGGGCCCTAAAAATCAGTTAAATATCTAGGAATATACCTGAAAAGAATATATCAGACCTCTACCAATTTAATTACTGTTTATATTGCTCATAACAGACGTTAAATAACTATTGTAATCATATGATCTCCCATTGATATCATGGATTGATAGGAAAAACGTAATACAGATCTACTGTATGGTGTGCCCAAAATACTGTATGTCTTACAGATTCTCCCCATAGTCATTGCTCAAGCATTCTTTAAATCAATCACAGTTTTCTTCAAATTTATTTAGAATAAAAAAAGAATACACTTAGCTTACAATTTACTCATTCAGAAAAAAATATAAAGTGTGCATGGCCTTCCAGATGCTTATTATCAACCTCTTCACAACCCTGGAGTTTTCCATTTTGGGGTTTCCATTCTTCCCAGAGCCATAACTTTTTTTGGTCAATATGGCCATGAAAGGGCTTGTTTGTTTTTGCAGGACAAGTTGTCCCCACTTTTCAGTTTTTGAATTTCCACAAAAGTTTAAAATAACCAATACATTTCGTTCAACTTCACAATTGTGTTCCACTTGTTTTTGATTCTTCACCAAAAAGTTGCATTTGGTATCTTTATGTTTGAAGCATGATATGTGGAAAAAGGTTGAAAAGTTCTAGGGGGCTGAATACATTTGCAAGGTATTGTATCCAGGACATGGGCTACAAGTGTCGCATTCCTTTTGTCAAGCCACTCATGACGATAGACAACACCAGAAGCATCTTACCTGGGCCAAGGAGAAAAAGAACTGGAATGGTGCTCAGTGGTCCAATGTGTTGTTTTCAGATGAAAGTACATTTTGCATTTCATTTGGAAATTAAGGTCCCAGAGACTGGAGGAAGAGTTGAGAGGCACACAATTCAAGCTGCTTGAGGTCTAGTGTAAAGTTTCCACAATCAGTGATGGTCTGGGGAGCCATGTCATCTGCTGGTGTAGGTCCACTGTGTGCTATCAAGACCAAGGTCAGCACAGCTGTCTACCAGGAAATTTTAGAGCACTTCATTCTCCAGCACGACTTGGCACCTATCTACACTGCCAAAAGTACCAATACCTGGTTTAAAAACAACAGTATCACTGTGCTTGATTGGCCAGCAAACTCGCCTGCAGTTAACCCCATAGAGAATCTATGGGGTATTGTCAAGAGGAAGATGAGAGACACCAAACCCAAAAATGCAGACGAGCTGAACGCTGCTATCAAAGCAACCTGGGCTTCCACCTTCCTCAGCTGTACCACAGGCTGATCGACTTGATGCAGTAATTGATGCCCTGACCAAGTATTGAGTGCACTTACTGAACATACATTTCAGTAGGTCAACATTTTAAATTTTAAAATCATTTTTCAAGCTGGTGTTAAAAAGTGTTATAATTTACTGAGATGATGACGTTTTGTTTTCATTGGCTGTAAGCCATAATCATCAACATTAGCAGAAATAAACACTTGAAATAGATCTCTCTGTTTGTAATTATTATTATTATTTATTGTTATAGCGCCATTTATTCCATGGCGCTTTATTTGTGAGGAGGGGTATACATAATAAAAACAAGTACAATAATCTTAAACGTAACTGGTACAGGAGGAGTGAGGACCCTGCCCGCGAAGGCTCACAATCTACAAGGGATGGGTGAGAATACAGTAGGTGAGGGTAGAGCTGGTCATGCAGCGGTTTGGTCGATCGGTGGTTACTGCAGGTTGTAGGCTTGTCGGAAGAGGTGAGTCTTCAGGTTCTTTTTATAATGACTCTATATAATATTTGAGTTTCACTTTTTGTATTTTGAAGAACTTTTTGATGATATTCTAATTTTGTGAGAAGCACCTTTATTTATGTGATGAAAAGTTGCAAAAAAAATGGAGGCATTTTTGGGATCAGGGACTGAGTGAGAGCTTATTTTTTGCACGCCATGTGGACGTTTTTACTGATACAATTGTGGAGTAGATATGATTTTTGATCACCTATTATTGCATTTTATCGCAATGTTGCGGCGACAAAAAAACCTTAATTTTGGTGTTTTTATTCTTTTTCTCACTACACTGTTTACCGATTGGATTAATTCTTTTTATAGATTGACTAGATGGTGGCCCGATTCTAACGCATCGGGTATTCTAGAATATGCATGTCCTCGTAGTATATTGCACAGCCCACGTAGTATATTGCCCAGCCACATAGTATATAGCACAGACACGTAGTATATTGCCCAGCCACGTAGTATATTGCCCAACGACGTAGTATATTGCCCAGCCACGTAGTATATTGCCCAGACACGTAGTATATTGCAAAGCCACGTAGTATATTGCCCAGCTACGTAGTATATTGCCCAGCCATGTAGTATATTGCCCAGTGACATAGTATATTGCCCAGTGACATAGTATATTGCAAAGCCACGTAGTATATTGCCTAGCCACGTAGTATATTGCCCAGCCACATAGTATATTGCCCAGTGACATAGTATATTGCCCAGTGACATAGTATATTGCCCAGCCACGTAGTATATTGCCCAGTCACGTAGTATATTGCCCAGTGACGTAATATATTGCCCAGCCACATAGTATATTGCCCAGTGATGTAGTATATTGCCTAGTCACGTAGTATATTGCCCAGCCACGCAGTATATTGCCCAGTGACATAATATATTGCCCAGCCACGTAGTATATTGCCCAGTGACGTAGTATATTGCCCAGCCACGTAGTATATTGCCCAGTGACATAGTATATTGCCCAGCCACGTAGTATATTGCACAGCGATGGAGTATACAGCACAGAGCCATGTAGTATACTACACAGAGCGACGTAGTATATTGCCCAATGACATAGTATACAGCACAGAGCCACGTAGTATATTGCCCAGCTACGTAGTATATTGGCCAGTCACATAGTATATTGCCCAGCTATGTAGTATATTGCCCAGCCAGGTTTGTCACAGGTGAAAAAATAAAAAATAAACATATACTCACCTTTCCGAAGGAGCCCTTGTAGTCCACGTCAGCTTCCGGTCCCAGAGTTGGTTTTAACGCAGGACCTGTGATGATGTCGCGGTCACATGACCGTGACGTCATGGCAGGTCTTTGTAGCGCAGGCGCGCAGGGCCTGTGATGACATCACGGTCACATGACCATGACGTCATGGCAGGTCCTTGTCACGCAAGGCCTGTGATGACGTCGCGGTCACATGACTGTGACGTCATGGCAGGTCCTTCTGCCTTCGGAACCTGCAACGGAAGATGGCGGCCGGCGCGAGCTGCTATGGAGGGTGAGTATTGTAGGTTTTTTTTTTTTAACATTACATTTTTTACTATTGATGCCGCATATGCAGCGTCAAAAATAAAAAGTTGGGAACACACAGGGTTAATAGTGGCGGTAACGGAGTGCGTTACCCGCGGCATAATGCGGTCCGTTACCGCCAGCATTAACCCTGTGTTAGCGGTGACCGGAGGGGAGTATGCGGGCGACAGGCACTGACTGCGGGGAGTAGAGAGCGGCCATTTTCTTCCAGACTGTGCCCGTCGCTGATTGGTCGTGGCAGCCATGACAGGCAGCTGACGAGACCAATCAGCGAATGAATAACCATGACAGAAGGACAGACAGACGGAAGTGACCCTTAGACAATTAGATATACTGTAGATAGTCTTGGTGTTTCCGAATGCGGCAATACCAAATTTGTGTATTTTTTATTATTATTTTGAATGAGGCAAATGGGGGTGATTTTAACTTTTAGATTTTTTTATTTTTAAAACTTTTTTTAGTTTTCACTGGCTAAAATAGTCTCCATGGGAGACTAGAAGCTGTGATCATCCGATCGCCTGTGCTACACATAGAAGGGCATCTGCACATATGCTCACAGCAATCCAGTAATGACAACCACAGGGGTCTCCTGCAGACTCTGGGTTGTCATGCCAACCCATCAGCGACCCACGGTCATGTGACATGGGCACCAATGGGCAGGGTTTGTGATGCGCTTCTGTCGCGAACTTGTTAAATGCCGTTGTCAGAGATTGACAGTGGCATTTAAAATGTAAACAGCCATGGGTGGATCGCAGTTCCACCCATGGCTGTTAGTGGCACATGTCAGCTGATCAAATCAGCTGACATGTGCTGGAAAAGATACAGGCTCAACGCGGGAAACCACATGGAGTGTGGGGATATGACCTATGACGTTCCTGTATGTCATAGGTCATGAAGGGGATTCAACATAATAAGTGGCTACAATTAGCTAATCTATGCAAATATCATGAAGTCACCCTTCTAGCCAGAAAAATAAATGGTTCTGCATTCCTAAAAATATTATGGCTTCCTAAACCTAATTTGAACAAATAGAAGTGCTCTTAGCCAATACTCAGAAGGGTAGTAGAAATAATGAGATCCTTAAGCCGCCATGTAGCTACTTTCCCTCCCACATGCCTACTAGCTTGTTAAATACCATTGCATATCAATAGAGGTAACTCGATTAACTATGACACTTTAAAGGATCCCAACAGATGTCCCTACAATGTATGAGGGACGCACCCACAATATGAAAATCATGTTCATTGTATGAAGGTCCCCTACACTATATGAGGGCCCCTGTTGTGAATTCTGTGGCTGAGTTCACTTCTGTGGTCACAAGTGGTATTGCAGTCTCTTGGCTTCCTCCCTCAGGTGTTTTGGTGAGCTCGTTGGCTGCCTTGCTATTTAGCTCCACCTGAGTCTGTCTTCCTTGCTCCTTGTCAATGTTCCAGTGTTGGATCTGAGCTACTGCATCTTTCCTTGGGCCTGCTGCTCTGCTAGATAAGTGCTTCTAGTTTGTTTTCTGTTTTTTCTGTCCAGCTTGCTATTAACTTTTGCTGGAAGCTCTGAGAAGCAAAGGGGTGCACCGCCGTGCTGTTAGTTCGGCACGGTGGGTCTTTTTGCCCCTTTGCGTGGTTTTCGTTTTAGGGTTTTTTGTAGACTGCATAGTTCTCTTTGCTATCCTCGCTCTGTCTAGAATATCGGGCCTCACTTTGCTGAATCTATTTCATTCCTACGTTTGTCTTTTCATCTTGCTAACAGTCATTATATGTGGGGGGCTGCCTATTCCTTTGGGGTATTTCTCTGAGGTAAGTCAGGCTTGTATTTCTATCTTCAGGCTAGTCAGCTCCTCAGGCAGTGCCGAGTTGCATAGGTAGTGATAGGCGCAATCCACTGCTGCTTATAGTTGTGTGAGGATAGATCAGGTACTGCAGTCTACAGAGATTCCACGTCTCAGAGCTCGTCTTATTGTTTTTGGTTATTGCCAGATCTCTGTATGTGCGCTGATTACTGCACGCTGTGTTGCCTGATTGCCAGCCATAACAGTACAAGGAGCCACACCAATGATTCCCAATAGAGGGAAAAAAGAAATCCTGACATCATTTTTTTTTCTTAGCTCTGTCTTCAGTCTTTTTTTTCCCCTAGACATTAGAGTGCTTCAGGACACAGCTGTGGACATGGATATTCAGGCTCTGTGCTCCTCAATGGATAATCTCGTTGTAAATGTACAAAAGATTCAAGATACTATTGATCAGAAATCGATGCTAGAACCAAGAATTCCGATTCCTGATTTGTTTTTTGGTGACAGAACTAAGTTCCTGAGCTTCAGAAATAATTGTAAGCTATTTTTGGCCTTGAAACCTCATTCTTCTGGTAATCCTATTCAACAGGTTTTGATTATTATTTCTTTTTTGCGCGGCGACCCACAGGACTGGGCGTTTTCTCTTGCACCAGGAGATTCTGCATTGAGTAATGTTGATGCATTTTTCCAGGCGCTGGGATTGCTTTACGATGAGCCTAATTCAGTGGATCAGGCTGAGAAAAATCTGCTGGCTTTATGCCAGGGTCAGGATGATGTAGAAGTATATTGTCAGAAATTTAGGAAGTGGTCAGTACTCACTCTGTGGAATGAATCTGCACTAGCGGCTTTGTTCAGAAAGGGTCTCTCTGAAGCTCTTAAGGATGTAATGGTGGGATTTCCTATGCCTGCTGGTTTGAATGAGTCTATGTCCTTGGCCATTCAGATCGGTCGTCGCTTGCGCGAGCGTAAATCTGTGCACCATCTGGCGGTATTGTCTGAGAGTAAACTTGAGCCTATGCAGTGCGACAGGACTATGACTAAAGTAGAACGGCAAGAACACAGATGTCTGAACAGACTGTGTTTCTATTGTGGTGATTCTACTCATGCTATTTCTAATTGTCCTAAACGCACTAGGCGGTTCGATAGCTCTGCCGTTATTGGTACTGTACAGTCCAAATTCCTTTTGTCCATTACCTTAATGTGCTCTTTGTCATCGTATTCTGTCATGGCGTTTGTGGATTCAGGCGCTGCCCTGAATCTGATGGATTTGGATTATGCTAAACGTTGTGGATTTTTCTTGGAGCCTTTGCGGTGTCCTATTCCGTTGAGAGGAATTGATGCTACACCTTTGGCCAAGAATAAGCCTCAGTACTGGGCCCAGCTGACCATGTGCATGGCTCCTGCACATCAGGAAGTTATTCGCTTTCTGGTACTGCATAATTTGCATGATGTGGTCGTGTTGGGGTTGCCATGGCTACAAACCCATAATCCAGTATTGGATTGGAACTCTATGTCGGTGACCAGCTGGGGTTGTCAGGGAGTACATGGTGATGTTCCATTTTTGTCTATTTCGTCATCCATTCCTTCTGACATCCCAGAGTTCTTGTCTGACTTTCAGGATGTATTTGAAGAGTCCAAGTCTGATGCCCTACCTCCGCATAGGAATTGTGATTGTGCTATCGATTTGATTCCTGGTAGTAAATTCCCTAAGGGTCGTTTATTTAATTTGTCCGTACCTGAACACACCGCTATGCGCAGTTATGTGAAGGAGTCCCTGGAGAAGGGACATATTCGCCCATCGTCGTCACCATTGGGAGCAGGGTTCTTTTTTGTAGCCAAGAAGGATGGTTCGCTAAGACCGTGTATTGATTACCGCCTTCTTAATAAGATCACTGTTAAGTTTCAGTATCCCTTGCCATTGATATCTGACTTGTTTGCTCGGATTAAGGGGGCTAGTTGGTTTACTAAGATTGATCTTCATGGTGCGTATAATCTGGTGAGAATCAGGCAGGGAGATGAATGGAAAACGGCATTTAATACGCCCGAGGGTCATTTTGAGTATCTGGTGATGCCGTTCGGACTTGCCAATGCTCCATCTGTTTTTCAGTCTTTTATGCATGACATTTTCCGTGAGTATCTGGATAAATTCTTGATTGTTTACTTGGATGACATATTGATCTTTTCAGATGATTGGGAGTCTCATGTGAAGCAAGTCAGAATGGTTTTCCAGGTACTGCGTGCTAATTCCTTGTTCGTGAAGGGATCAAAGTGTCTCTTCGGTGTGCAGAAAGTTTCATTTTTGGGGTTCATCTTTTCCCCTTCTACTATCGAGATGGATCCGGTTAAGGTTCAGGCCATCCAGGATTGGACTCAGCCGACATCTCTAAAAAGTCTGCAGAAATTCCTGGGCTTTGCTAATTTTTATCGTCGCTTCATCTGTAATTTTTCTAGCATTGCCAGACCATTGACCGATTTGACCAAGAAGGGTGCTGATTTGGTTAATTGGTCTTCTGCTGCCGTGGAAGCTTTTCAGGAGTTGAAGCGTCGTTTTTGCTGTGCCCCTGTGTTGTGTCAACCTGATGTTTCTCTTCCGTTCCAGGTCGAGGTTGATGCTTCTGAGATTGGTGCAGGGGCGGTTTTGTCACAGAGAGGTTCTGGTTGCTCAGTGTTCAAACCATGTGCTTTCTTTTCCAGGAAATTTTCTGCTGCTGAGCGTAATTATGATGTGGGCAACCGAGAGTTGCTGGCCATGAAGTGGGCATTCGAGGAGTGGCGTCATTGGCTTGAGGGTGCTAAGCATCGCGTGGTGGTATTGACTGATCATAAGAACCTTACTTATCTTGAGTCTGCCAAGCGCTTGAATCCTAGACAGGCCCATTGGTCGTTATTTTTTGCTCGTTTTGATTTTGTGATTTCATACCTTCCGGGCTCTAAAAATGTGAAGGCGGATGCTCTGTCTAGGAGTTTTGTGCCCGACTCTCCGGGGTTATCTGAGCCGGAGAGTATCCTCAAGGAAGGAGTCATTGTGTCTGCCATCTCCCCTGATTTGCGGAGAGTGTTGCAGAAATTTCAGGCTAATAAACCTGATCGTTGTCCGGCCGAGAAACTGTTCGTCCCTGATAGGTGGACTAGTAAAGTTATCTCTGAACTTCATTGTTCGGTGCTGGCCGGTCATCCAGGAATCTTTGGTACCAGGGAGTTGGTTGCTAGATCCTTCTGGTGGCCATCTCTGTCACGGGATGTGCGTGCTTTTGTGCAGTCCTGTGGAATTTGTGCTAGGGCTAAGCCCTGCTGTTCACGTGCCAGTGGGTTGCTTTTGCCCTTGCCGGTCCCGAAGAGGCCTTGGACACATATTTCGATGGATTTCATTTCTGACCTTCCCGTTTCTCAAAAAATGTCGGTCATTTGGGTGGTCTGTGATCGCTTTTCTAAAATGGTCCATCTGGTGCCCTTGGTTAAATTGCCTTCCTCCTCTGATTTGGTGCCTTTGTTCTTCCAGCATGTGGTTCGTTTACATGGCATTCCTGAGAATATTGTTTCTGACAGAGGTTCCCAGTTTGTCTCGAGGTTCTGGCGAGCCTTTTGTGGTAGGATGGGCATTGACCTATCTTTCTCCTCGGCCTTCCATCCTCAGACTAATGGCCAGACCGAACGAACCAATCAGACCTTGGAAACATATCTGAGATGTTTTGTTTCCGCTGACCAGGATGATTGGGTGTCATTTTTGCCGTTGGCTGAGTTCGCCCTTAATAATCGGGCCAGCTCGGCTACCTTGGTCTCTCCATTTTTCTGCAATTCTGGGTTCCATCCTCGTTTCTCTTCAGGACAGGTTGAGTCTTCGGACTGTCCTGGTGTGGATTCTGTGGTGGACAGGTTGCAGCAGATCTGGACTCAGGTAGTGGACAATTTGACCTTGTCCCAGGAGAAGGCTCAGCTTTTCGCTAATCGCAGACGCCGTGTGGGACCCCGACTTCGTGTTGGGGATCTGGTTTGGTTATCTTATCGTTATATTCCTATGAAGGTTTCCTCTCCTAAATTTAAACCTCGTTTTATTGGTCCGTATAGGATTTCTGAGATTCTCAATCCGGTGTCTTTTCGTCTGACCCTCCCAGACTCCTTTTCCATACATAATGTATTCCATAGGTCGTTGTTGAGGAGATACGTGGCACCTATGGTTCCATCTGTGGAGCCTCCTGCCCCTGTTTTGGTGGAGGGGGAATTGGAGTATATTGTGGAGAAGATTTTGGATTCTCGTGTCTCTAGACGGAAACTCCAGTATCTGGTCAAATGGAAGGGTTATGCTCAGGAAGATAATTCCTGGGTTTTTGCCTCTGATGTCCATGCCCCAGATCTTGTTCGTGCCTTTCATGTGGCTCATCCTGGTCGGCCTGGGGGTTCTGGTGAGGGTTCGGTGACCCCTCCTCAAGGGGGGGGTACTGTTGTGAATTCTGTGGCTGAGTTCACTTCTGTGGTCACAAGTGGTATTGCAGTCTCTGGGCTTCCTCCCTCAGGTGTTTTGGTGAGCTCGTTGGCTGCCTTGCTATTTAGCTCCACCTGAGTCTGTCTTCCTTGCTCCTTGTCAATGTTCCAGTGTTGGATCTGAGCTACTGCATCTTTCCTTGGGCCTGCTGCTCTGCTAGATAAGTGCTTCTAGTTTGTTTTCTGTTTTTTCTGTCCAGCTTGCTATTAACTTTTGCTGGAAGCTCTGAGAAGCAAAGGGGTGCACCGCCGTGCTGTTAGTTCGGCACGGTGGGTCTTTTTGCCCCTTTGCGTGGTTTTCGTTTTAGGGTTTTTTGTAGACTGCATAGTTCTCTTTGCTATCCTCGCTCTGTCTAGAATATCGGGCCTCACTTTGCTGAATCTATTTCATTCCTACGTTTGTCTTTTCATCTTGCTAACAGTCATTATATGTGGGGGGCTGCCTATTCCTTTGGGGTATTTCTCTGAGGTAAGTCAGGCTTGTATTTCTATCTTCAGGCTAGTCAGCTCCTCAGGCAGTGCCGAGTTGCATAGGTAGTGATAGGCGCAATCCACTGCTGCTTATAGTTGTGTGAGGATAGATCAGGTACTGCAGTCTACAGAGATTCCACGTCTCAGAGCTCGTCTTATTGTTTTTGGTTATTGCCAGATCTCTGTATGTGCGCTGATTACTGCACGCTGTGTTGCCTGATTGCCAGCCATAACAGGCCCCACCACAGTGTAAGAGGGCCCCCAACAGTAGTCCCTGCACTATATAATGGCCCTTACATTAGCTCGCACAATGTATAATGGTCCAAGCATTGCCTTCCATACTGCATAATGCCCACACACTAGCCCCCCAAACTGTATAATGGCCACCACACTTTATGGGGTCTCAAACAGTAGTCCCTATAATGTATGAGAGCCCCCCTCACACTGTTTCAGGGTCACCCAAAGGAACACCCACACTGTCTGAGGGTCTCCTATTGTTTATGATGCCCCCAAAGTCACACAAGATTTATTTATAAATAAAAAACATCATGTACTCTAATTCAGGATCCTGATGGGGGCCTTGCAGACCAACACACTGATGTTGCAGCCCCAATGCAAGCACAGAATATCATAGTGCCAACGCAGCTCCGTCAGTGCATCACTTTGTCGTTCTGTAGACCGCAGGCTTAAAGCTACCTGCAGTCTACAGAATGGAGAGTGGTAGTACAGGTAGACCCTGCTCCACCACCAGCTTAACTATTTTGGTTGCTGCACATGCCGACACAGTTAAGAGCCCCTTTGAGCAATGGGCCTGGTACTACTGCCCCCCCATCCCTGTAGCTATGCTACTGGTCTCTTCATATAATCCCAGACATACTTGATGTTCAGATCAGGGCTCTGTGGAGTCCATAATAACACTTAAAGGACTCATTGTTCTTCTTTACGCTTAAGATGGTTCTTAATCACATCGCCGGTATGTTTGAGGTTGTTGTCTTGCTTAAGAATAAATTAGGAGCCAGATGTTTCCATGATGGTATTGTGAGGGGGATATATTTCTACCTGTATATCCCAGAATCAGCAGGAAAAAATGCGTGGCAATGATTTACTATCACTTATCTCATTGTGTTCTGCTGACTGATTATACATATATAATTAACATACAGGTCAGTAATGGAAGTTTTACAAGCGTATAATATGCAGAGATTTACATACTACACAAGTAAACCATATGTATTCCATCATGATTTAGCAAAAACTTTTTTCCAAGCAATACCTTACCATTTTTCCAATGTAATAAATAAACCATTTCCTTAAATATGTTTGTGTGCTCCTTGGGCGATAGATCTCCCGCTGTACTCTGCGAATGTTGTGTATTGATGGAATTTTCCTGTGTTATACGTTAAACACTATCCGAAAATTGTTGTAACCTCAACGGTCCTTAGTAAGCAATGAATCTTGAAACCTTTGAGCAGCATAGAATTGGTCCATTTGTTTCTTGGATGTATCACTAATATTGTCCATTTTCTTTGCTCAAACAAGGTCAAATTTTGTAGCACGAGGGCCTTGTGTTTTCCATCAAGTCAATGTGGAAGAAAAGCTTAGCATTATTTAGTTATATTGATGAGAATGATTCTAAATTTATCTTGGTGATTTCTTTCTTTTTATTCAAGTTGCAGTTACATTTTTTTCAATTCAGTCAGAATCAAGGCTGTTATGGCAGTACGTGACTATTACTTTTCCTCTATCTGCAGGTGACAATATGGCACCCCTTGTGTTTCATTAATCTCTTGCTGACAACTAAACAATGACTGAATTTAAGATTAGAGGAAATCTACATGAACTCCAAACACTTTCTTTCAAACATTTTTCTCTCATTGATGTGTCTTGTATCAAAATTCAAATGTTGTTTCTCTCAAAGTAGTGGACAATTAGACGCCATAGGGATTACAACGGAGTTTGTATTGAAAAAGTGACTGAACAAGGATTAGAGCCGTATTTTGTTTTTATATTAGAGGATGGAATCAAAAGATAAATGATTTTTTTTTTCTGTTACATGTGTTTTGAGTTTTGATAACCTCATTCACAAGGATTTACTGTAATTTTCTGTGGATTTTTGATATATGCTGTGTGCAAAATGTGTGAGACAAAAGCAACATGTATGAACATGTCCATAAGGCCAGTGTTGTGCATTATCTTTCTTGGAACAGAGCTGCTTTAAAAATGCATGAGGCTTCTACTTTATGCCAGTGTGCTTTTGATTTCTTATGAAAAGCATATGCAAGATATCTTTTTGGATGGATTTCATATAACTCCAATGAAAAAAAAATCAATGTGATATTCTGTATTGTATTCCATATGGACAAATATATTTTCCCCTAAGAAGAATTGATCTATTATTACAAAGCACCCTTTGGAGCCTGCATGGAAGTTGTGTGGCGTCCTCGTATGGTATTGTATTTTATCTTACTTCCATTTGCATGAGCATTATAGGGAACCTGTTACTAAGTTTTCCCCATATAAAGTAGGGACAGAACATGTAAGCCCTCATATACAGCATTCTAAAAGGCTGTGAATCAGTCTCCAATCCACTCTACAAGGAAAAAACAATAGCTTTCATTATACTTGCCTATGGCATGGTCCAGTCCAATGGGCATCTCTGATTTTGATCCCGTACCTCCTCTCTTCTTGAGATCGCCTTCATCTTTCCCTGCTTTGTGTGCATGACATGTCCTCCTATGTCACCCACACATTATACTCCATCACGCCACTGCTCAGGTTGCACTTCTCTCTACACTTCTGAGGACCGAGCAAAGTATTGTAATGCGCAGGCATTGGACAAGGCCAAATAGCGCTGGTGCAAGCACAATACAATACATTGTTTTGCCCTAGGCAGTGCAGAGGGAAGTGTGCCTGCGCAGGAGTATAATAAAAGCATTTTTTTGACTTGCAAAGCGGATGGGGGACATATATAGCCCTCTAGAATATGAGGGCTTACAGGTGCTGGGCGTACTGTATATGCGGAAAACCTTGACTCTTTCCTTTTAAACTTGAACAAACATACCATGATTTTGAGTTTCTAGCAGTGTCAATAATAACAATCTTTTGCATAATTGCTTTTATGACTGAATATTATACTTTTAGTGGATAAAAAGAGGGTGATTATTAAATGGAACACACTCTAATTGGTTTGTAGTCAAAAGTTGGGTGCCACAGGGGTCAGAACTGGTCCCTCTTATTTTTAATATATTTAATTACCCTGTTGAGGGCATACAAATCTAATATTTGTAGATGATACGCAGTAAAGTAATTAACATGGAGGAGGAAGATGTAATATCACAATCGATTTGCGAAATGGCAATTTAAGTTTATTATAGATAAATGTAAGCTCATGCAATTAGGCCCCCAAAAAAGATGTACATTTATGTCCTAAATTGTAAGATGCTAAGTAAAAATACTACTGTGCAGTGGCTTGCCAGTTCCTGCGAAGAAGCAGGATGAAGACACTGTCCATAGAAGGGTGGATAAGGTACCCAGAACAGCGTGAGTGCAGTGCAGTGTTATGAACTGGTGGCCTAGGAGCAGCATGAGACGTACCCTGGAGAAGGTGGTACCTGTACTGACCGCAGACCCTGAACTTAACACCGCAACTAGAAGTAGCCGTGGAATCTATCTAACACTTCCTAGACATCTCGACACAGCCGGAGGACTAAATAACCCTAGAGATAGAAAAGGGAAAACTATCTTGCCTCAGAGAAAATCCCCAAAGAATAGACAGCCCCCCACAAATAATGACTGTGAGAGGAGAGAGAAATAACATACGCAGACTGAAATCAGGATTTAGCAAAGGAGGCCACTCTAGCTAAATAGAAAGGATAGGACAGAGTGCTAAGCGGTCAGTATTAAAACACTAGAAAATATCCACCACAGAAAATACAAAATCTCCACAACTAACTAAAGGCATGGAGGGTATATCTGCATCTCCAGAGATACCAGCTTGGCTAAACAAATCCTTATACAGACCAAGCTGGACAAGACAAAACATGGAAAAGAACTGAACAATAAGGCCCACAGCATGTGGACTGCAAAAATCAAAGCCAGAACTTATCTTTGTTGAAATGAACAGCAAAGCAGGAGAGACCAGGCAGGGATGTGAATCCTCCAGGAACAATGGACAACTGGCACTGACTAAAGGGTCAAGCAAGACTAAATAGCCCAGTCAGAATTGCAATAAGTGGACACACCTGATGAATGCTGCGATCCAAAGACAGCAGCGCTACCACTTATAACCACCGGAAGAAGCCCAAGAGCAGAATTCACAACAGTGCAGTGTGCAGATGGGGGATTACAGCACCACAACAGCATGTCGCATGCGCGGTCGGAAAAAGCGGTCCGTCGGCAGCAAAAAACGTTACATTTAACGTTTTTTGCTCCCGGCGGTCTGCCACAACACGACGCAACCGTCGCACGACGGTTGCGACGTGTGTCAATACGTCGCAATGCATCGGTAATGTTACTCTATGGGGCAAAAACGCATCCTGCAAACAACTTTGCAGGATGCGTTTTTTCCCCTAAACGACGCATTGCGACGTATTCAAAACAACGCCAGTGTGAAAGTAGCCTAATATGTTTTCCAATATACATTGTGGCATCAACATTGGCATTTTTTATCTAATCTTTTCTGATAACTTTTTTATTTTTCCCATTTTGTTTCAGAATTAATTTAGATGCAGTACTGTAAATTACTGAGGTCTCATATTTTAGTATTAAATAATTATTTCTCCCAATTTAATTATTTCAATTATTTTAAAAGTTTCAAATGTTTTAAAATAATAATAATATAAATGATACTTGCCTCTTCCTTCTCCTGACAATCGAGAGCTAACACTCTGGTGGTAAGTCATTGTTTTCAATCAATCATCAATATGTGGGTGGTCCAGTGCCATATAACTGGCATCAAAACTCAGCAATGGATGCCAGTAGCATGGCACATGACTGCTATTACCAATGAATAGCTGCAGTGGTCATATGATGACTGTTTGTAAACATAAGCATGGACAAGGGGAGGCGCTGAAGCATCAGCTCTAGATAAGCAGGAGATTAGAGAAGTAAGAATTATTCATTTTGTTATTTTAATTACCATATATACTCGAGTATAAGCCGGGTTTTTCAGCACATTTTTCATGCTGAGAAAGCCCCCCCCCCCCTGGCTTATACTCGAGTCAAGGTCCAACATGATGGAGGGGGAGTGGCAGCTATGGGGAAGCGGGTCACGGGAGGCAGGATCCGGCTACTGCAGCTAACTCCTGTACCGCTGCTAAAGAGAAATTAATATTTACTGCACTCGCAGTGAATATTCATTCCTCTTTAATAGCGGGTACAGTAGTCGCAGGCACTGGGCGATCACGTGGGCCCACTATTTAAGTTCACTCCCATGGGTGTGGAGTGTAGTGAATGTTCATTCCCTGTAGTAGCGGGCACATGTGATCGCCGGCAACTGCAGCTGCTGGTATTAGAATAAGACGCTGCAAGGGAGCGCAGTAACAGTAAGTAGTATGCTTTTTTATGTTTTTCTGATGGGGGCCATGTAAACCAGGAGAGGGATGAGGGGGCCATGCATACCAGGATAGGGATCCCGGCCACTACCAGAGTCAATACGTCTTCCCAGTTTTTCGTGGTAAAATTAGGTGCCTCAGCTTATATTCGGATTGGCTTGTACTGGAGTATATACGGTAATTGAAAGTTTAACAATCCGCTTAACCCTTAGTAGTCCTTTTCAAATGTGTTCCTCTTGTTGATCAGGTGTGAATCTTCCAATGTGATTACCTTCCAGGTAAAGAATGTATGAATGATTTGAGAACTATCTCAATTTACTGGAGAGTTTCTTGTAGCTAAAATGAGTAAAAAATTGGAAAAGTTTGTGCCTTTGTGACTATGTTCAAATCAATGAACTTACAGATTGTGGAAATAACAGAGTCTTGCTCTGCAAATTAGGACAAAAAAGTCAGTGGGAGATTTACTCACCCAGTATAAGGAGGCTGTTCACTCAACTTGTTGTTGCATATATCGTCCCTGTTTCAATCCTAACAGGCGACTCACTGACCCGTTGATATAATATGAATTTTATGGATTAATTTACCAGGCGGTCTATCTTGCTATTTCAGCTTCCCTGGGGCAGGGAGAATTATTGAGGTGAGTCCAAACCTACATTAACTGCAACAACTAAAATGTCTGGATTAGTTTAAGAAAAAAAATCCTGAGACGAGGATGGAGCAGCAGTGGAGGGCAAGAAAGCCTGATTTCTTTGAATGTTCAGTGCTGAATATGCATTTGGTAAATAAGTTAAGACTTGTGTATTCACTGTATCATCTCCAAAGTAAAATCACATTTTTCGGATTAAACTATGTTGCTCTGCCTCTCCAGATCATGTTTTAGTATATGAGGATGAGTTCAAATGGATATTCTTTTTTTTATGTTGACCTTTTAACCTTTTCATTGCTGTAGGGACACTAAAAAGATCTTTCATTTTGTGAAACAAATGAGGGATGATACATAGTTTAAAATAAATTATCTAAAATATTTCTATAACTAGAACAGTATTAAAGCCAACAGATTAACAAGACTTCTATCAATTGAAAGGTTATGACAGAGATGAGTAGATCTTTGGAAATTAGAATTTGCAGGCTTTACGGAATTTCCCCCCAAAATTTCATTTGCAGCAAATAAATTTGTGCAAATTGCATAAATAATATAAATAAGTAAAAGCCTCTTATTGGTTGGAAAATATGTGCAGAACACGCAAGTTTCCCTTGAAGTTAATTGAACCCTTTTTGAGCTCTGTAGGGCAAGCACAGCTTTTTCTTTTCTTGTTACTGGTCCAAGTTGTTGAGCCAAAAATCCATGGAATCGGATGTCAGGGTTTTATACTGTGTTTCTTCTCAACCAAAATACTGCAAATACTGCTGAACATGGCTGTACAGTGCAAAAAAAAAGAGTTTGATAGCCTGGCATAAGTAGTACAATGTAAGTCTGCCGACCAGTGCTCACCACCATCGTTAGCGCTCCAGTATTAGAGGGCAGCAGTCTTTACGCATTATTACGCTGCTGTGCTCTGAACACTGCCTAATCTCTGCTATGTCAGTGTGAGGTCACTTTCCCACATTCAGGATTTGGTCAGTATTTTACATCGGTATTCGTTAGCCAAAACCAGGAGTGGGTGATAAATGCAGAAGTGGTGCATATGTTTCTATTATATTTTTCCTCTGATTATTCTACTGATGGTTTTGGCTTACAAATACTGATGTGGAATACTAACTGGATACTTAAGATGTGATCACGGTCTGCATTACAGACATCTGAAGGAGCCTTTATGCTGTCAGAACAGAGCCATTTATGTAGTCCCATCATGTATGATACAGCCAGGAGAGCTGGGTATCTAATCCAAACATATGATGGAACCTGCATATCCCTGACGAGGCGGTAGCAAAACGTGAGTTGGAGAGTTCTGTGCGGGGGCAGTGGTGCGTCATACCGGTTGGTATTTGTGGCAGGTCTTTGGGCATTTATACAAATATTTTTTCTGTCCATTTATTTTACCTTAATCCACATCTTAATCATGAAGTTCTATTAATATGAGCACAATCCAAAAAGAAAAGAAATGAGCGGCAGTGCCCCCGCAACTTGGGTCCACACCGGACCAACTTCAGGTGATAACACAATATATTGCTCGATGTCACTCTCCACAAACTGAGATAGCATGGGACTTCGGGTGCTCTTCAGAAATGACAGTCTATAGTCCGCAAATTCTTACCAGGAGAAAATGAAGGCACTCACCAGTCTTCCAAAATATTCCTTTATTAACACCAACTCCAGATAAAATTCATGGCCAGGGGAGAGGGAGCCGAAGCTCGTGTGAGCAGAGGGGGACGACGGCCATTTCGCGCTGTGCCTGCGCTTCTACGGGCGCAGGCACAGTGCGAAACGGCCGTCGTCCCCCTCTGCTCACACGAGCTTCGGCTCCCTCTCCCCCGGCCATGAATTTTATCTGGAGTTGGTGTTAATAAAGGAATCTTTTGGAAGACTGGTGGGTGCCTTCATTTTCTCCTGCTATTAATATGAGCACTTGGCACTTTATAAATCAATTTCATTTGATGGTACACACTATTGATTTTTTATGTATATGCACCCCTATTCTTAAATTGATGTTTAATTTATTATCATGAGATATTTTTCATGCAGCACTATGTATATATATATATATATATATATGAATTTTGCATGATCTGTATTATATGTAATATATTAAATATGTATTATTTTTATCTGGGGTTTATATTCACATATTTAATAATTCTTTTATGCCTACAATCAGCCACTATTTGATATAAAAGAAAAAGAAAATATATATTTTTACATTTTTTTTGTGTCATATTACCAATTGCCGTGATATACCCTGCCCCCTGCATACACGGTAATTAAATTATTTAGTTTCTTTTATATTTTTGATTTTAATCTATTTTAATAATCTTGTTTTTATTGTGGTATTTTGTGTCATTTTGCCTTATGTATTAATAATATAATATAATCTATTCATCATATGTTTGATGAATTTTTTGGGGGGATCATGTTTATGATTTATATTCATTAATTTAATATTTATTGGTTATTTTTTGGTATTTCTTTTCTATAAAGGATTTAGTTTTTTCTGTGGGCCAGGTGTCAGCGGTGAGCAGAGCGGAGTGCATTGCTTTTCTGGAAGTTTTTTTTTCTGAAGTTGTAGGCCACCAGAGGTGACACATGCGCAGATTGGGATCTTGGTCCAGCTGAGATCTCAGTCTGCATGAGTCGCATCTTCCTGACGCCGACAGCCAGGGAAGCAATGCACTCCGCTCTACCTCACCGCCAACAATTTCTTTCTCCATCTCCATCGGAACACAGAGCACTGACACTCGGCTCCCGCTCGCAGCAGAGCAGGCGCCCAGTGTCATTAGCATATCGCATCGGATGTTATACGCTAGTGTAGCTCCAACCTTAGAGACAGTATAGGACTGTCCCAATTTGGGTACACCTTGTTTTGATGAGATGGATTTTACGCTTTTTATTTATCAAAAACAGTACAATATATTATTTGTATGCACTGTTAAGTTTTGCTTACAACTGGGTATTTTCTTATTTTGTTTCTATCTTAAGTTTTGTCTGTTTAATGGCCAGTATGAACATGCTCCTATACGGTGCGTGAATACCAGCTTATACTGCAGCTAATTTTTTTCAGTATCTAGTAGTAAAGCAAATAGTGGTAGTAAACTTACTTCTGTTATTGCATGTGTGCAGTACACTTGGTTCTGTTACTGTCTCTTTAGGCTAAAGGTGTTTTTGGGGTTCTATAGACAAATTTCTGTAGTCTCTCTGTCACTGCCGATTGCTGAATTGTGATAGCGTGCTATGCACTCACTGTCAAGATTCCCCTCAATTCTCAGCATAGTTAACATAAGTGTACCATCTGCATAGTTGCGGTCATGTGCTGAGAAGAGCTTCAGCTGCTTCTCAGTAGAAAATCGAGAGAAGCAGATAAAAATCTAGTTGGCATTTGACCGCAAGTGTTAAAATCACATATCTGGGATCATTAGACTCTTGCTCGGAATAGAGGGGAGTAGAGGGGGGCAATACACCATATTAAGAAATGGGGTATGTAAACTCTTGATCAGGGTCATTTGGATGTTTTGGGTTGTCATTATGATTTAAAAAGAGAAAACACAGTAGTTTGACAATAAATATCTTCACCTAACCACTAACCATGAGTGGAGAAAAAGGTTTTGGTGTTATCATTCGGTGGCTTACAATTCTCCCATTCCTCGAGACCCACAAACAGACCTGGTGGTAGAGTCGGCATACTCCTCTCCCCACAATGCACTTTCCAGGTCATCTCCCCAGTTCCATCGCTCTCATTCCCTTCTTTTGAAGTCCACAACATCAGGCTCCTCCGTCCCCTCTCCCTCAGAGTAGCGGTCATATACCGGCCCCAGGCTCACCCACCCACTTCCTGGAACATTTCTCTGCCTGGCTGCCGCACTTCATGTCCTCAGAGCTACCAACCATTATCCTGGGAGACTTCAACATCCCAATTAACAGCCCCACTTCCACATCTGCATCCCAGCTTCTATCACTAACCACTTCTCTAAGCCTCTCACAGCTCTCAACCTCTGAAACACACAAAGACGGTAACACCCTGGACCTGGTTTTCACCCGGCTCTGCTCAATCTCCTACCTAGATAACTCACAGCTTCCCCTCTCTGACCACAACATTCTCTCCTTCACACTCACAAATGCTCGCTCACCCCAGCACCCTCCCACCTACCATTTAGTCAGAAATCTACATGCCATTAACCCTCATACACTTTCAGACTCCCTACACTCATCATCGTCCCCAATCTCTTTTTCCTGTCCTGATCTGGCTGTACATCACTTCAATGACACTCTTAGAAGCACCCTTGACCAAGTAGCTCCCCTCACCCTCTGAACCTCCAAACACAGAGTGAAACAACCCTGGCTCACATCGCAAACCCGATTTCTCCAGCGATGCTCTAGGTGTGCTGAACACTTATAGAGGAGAACACGCACACCAGAAGACTTCATACACTTCAAATTTATGTTAAGGACCTATAATTCTGCCCTTCACCTCGCCAAACAGACCTACTTCACCACCCTGATCTCCTCACTGTCCAACAACCCCAAGAAACTTTTTGACACCTTTCACTCCCTCCTCAGGCCAAAAGCACAAGCCCCTATCACAGACATTTGTGCTGATGACCTGGCCTCCCACTTTATAGAGAAAATAGACAATATCCGTCAGGAAATCCACTCCCAATCACCAAGTTCAGTGACTCCCATCCCTCCCTGCATTTCCCCTGGCTCACTCTCCACATTCGATCCCATCACAGAAGAAGAAGTCTCCAGGCTCCTCTCCTCTTCTCGTCTGACTACATGCACCACTGACCGCATTCCCTCACATCTCCTCCAGTCTCTCTCTCCAGTCGTCACAACTCACCTAACTACAATCTTTAATCTCTCCCTCTCCTCTGGCATTTTCCCCTCCTCCTTCAAACACTCTATCATTACTCCATTACTAAAGAAACCCACCCTTGACCCATCCTGCGCAAATAACTACAGACCAATCTCCAATCTCCCCTTCATCTCTAAACTCTTGGAGCGCCTGATATGCTCCCGCCTTACCCGTTACCTCTCCACTCACTCCCTCCTAGACCCTTCACAGTCAGGTTTCCGCCCCCTACATTCGACAGAAACGGCACTCATCAAAGTGACCAATGACCTTCTGACAGCAAAACATAACGGTGACCACTCTCTGCTCATTCTCCTCAACCTTTCTGCAGCTTTCAACACTGTTGACCACCCTCTCCTACTCTCTAAGCTCCAGTCACTTGGCATTAAGGACACTGCTCTCTCCTGGTTCTCCTCCTATCTTTCTGACCGCTCCTTCAGTGTTCTGTTCTCTGGCTCCACTTCATCTTCTCTTCCTCTCACTGTTGGGGTACCTCAGGGCTCAGTCCTTGGCCCCCTTCTCTTCTCTCTCTACACGGCCCCAATTGGACAGACCATCAGCAGATTTGGCTTTCAGTACCATCTTTATGCCGATGACACACAACTATACATAGCCTCCCCTGATCTTACCCCCGCTGTACTACAGAACGCCACTGACTGTCTGTCTGCATTCTCCAACATCATGTCTAATCTCTATGTGAAACTCAACCTCTCCAAAACTGAAGTTCTTCTGCTCTTGCCATCTACTAACCTCCCTAAATCTGACATTTCCCTCTCTGTGGGTGGCACCATAATAACATCCCGGCAGCAGGCACGCTGTCTGGGTGTTATGTTTGACTCCGTTCTCTCCTTCACCTCCCATATACAATCTCTTGCCTGCTCCTGCCACTTACACCTAAAGAACATCTCTAGAATCCACCCTTTTCTCACCATGGAAACAACAAAAACCCTCACTGTCACCCTGATCCACTCCCGCCTGGACTACTGTAATGCTCTACTAATTGGCCTCCCCCTTACTCGACTTTCCCCTCTCCAGTCTATCCTTAATGCAGCAGCCAGGGTCGTCCATCTGGCTAGTCATTACTCGGACACATCCACTCTTCGCCAGTCATTACACTGGCTGCCCATTCATTACGGGATACAATTCAAAGTACTTGTTCTCACCCACAAAGCTCTCCACAGTGCGGCACCCCCATACATCTCCTCCCTCATTTCGGTCTATCGGCCTAGCCGACCGCTGCGCTCTGCAAATGACTTTTGACTAACCTCTGCACTAATCCGTACCTCCCACTCCCGACTCCAAGACTTCTCCCGCGCTGCGCCAGTCCTCTGGAATGCTCTACCCCAAGATATTAGGACCATCCACAATTTGCATAGTTTTAGGCTCTCGCTCAAAACACATTTGTTCAGAGCGGCCTATCACATTCAGTAATCAAAATCATGTGTGTGTGTGTAGCCCATTCACTATCTCCATCTATCCCCAACCCCCTGAAGATGGCTGGACCATCATTGTAAATACATCATTGTAAATACACACCTGTACTTTGTATCTCCCCCACCTCAATGTAGATTGTAAGCTCTCACGAGCAGGGTCATCTTATTTCGCTTTAATTATTGTATTGTTAACGTTGTTACTTATGACTGTTGTGTTTGAAACTGTGAAACTGTAAAGCACTGCGGAATATGTTGGCGCTATATAAAGAATAATATTATTATTATTATTATCATTCATATTCTCTGAAAAAAGGCCAAGAAAGCATAAATTCTGCCGGGGCATGTAACCTATTGATCACAACTGTATCTTGTTAATTTAAAATGTTTTTCAATACATTCAAACATTCATTGGGAGTCGGACCCTTTATTTTTTCTTCGTTGGTTTCCTTTCAAGCAGTCCTTTGGAGTCCATGCTTTTACACGCCTTACACAGGGTGAACTGGTTTTCCTTTCCCTTTCTATTTAGTTATTTGTATTGTTGCTAACTTTTCTGTAAATATCAGAAAATTGGCAAAACTAAATATTGTGGATCTTTATATTTGCAAAAATAATAATGTTTCAAAGTACTGAAACTTTTATGAATTACCTATATGTAGCAGTAAAAAGATTACTCTTTGGTATCATGGAAACAAGAGTCAACTAAAAATTTTCATTGTCAGATTTGAATAATTAAGAAATGTCTAATTTCATAACTGAACCTGACAACTTTTGAAGATACGTAGAACAGTGAGTGGTGGTTCCTATAAACACTGTGCGAGTGTACTTAGAAGAAAAGATGCTGTGATGCAACTTTGAAGACAAAGGTTGAATCCATCAAATATTCATTTGATTTAGATTTCTCATTTGTTAATTCACTTTGCATTGTGTTAATTGATAAAAGTAAACTGTTATCATTCCTAATTTGGAAAGCATTCTTACCTTGCCGCATTTTTCTACACATGCCTACAACTTTTACAGAGTACTATATATATTATATATCAAATTAAATGCTGTGAAATAGACAATGCTCTTATAATATATGCGCCTGCAGTGCCATTAATAAGTCTGTGTCAGTTGAACACATCCTAAGCCCTGTATATCTTACTACAACTTTGCTTTTTCTGATTAATTTCTCAACCCAGAAATATCTTGGAAACATTGCTCAAATTTTGTTGTTCAAATCCAAGACCACATCCCATAAAGGACATTATTTATTCTGTGTTGAGAAATTGCTGACATATCTGTCAACAATGATACAGCTCATCCATCACGAGTGTAATTTAATAAAATGATGCCTTTTCTTTAACTTTGTGACATGGCATTCGCTCTTCCTGGACAATGCTCATTACACCTACCTTGTTCTAGCCAGACCTCAATATTTTTGCACTGCCACATTATGAAACTCAGCCAAATAAATAGAAGATCTATCTCATCCATCACAGCTTTAATTCAATGCCTTACAGGGAACAGAATTCAGCATGCACATCGGTTCTAACAAGCCCTTGTAAACTTCAGTGAGGAAAGGGTATGACTCTACCAGGATCTGAAAATAGAATCTGTCAACCTCTCCCTATGTCATCCCTTAGCCTTTGCCATCCCCTAAGCTTTACTGAACACTGTCTCTTTTTACTGAAATCTCTGGAAGTCGGCCTTTTAACCCCTTCATGTATTTTACCCAAATGTCTATGGAAAGAATCAGTTTCCAGTGACAAATTGTATCAATTGTCCTAATTCTGCCATTCTAATCATCCTTTGCTTTGGTACAGAAACACCAAGTCTTGAAGGGAAGCTAACATCAGGAAATGACTCAATGTTAAAAAAAAAAAAATTGGATACTGTTTTAAATATATTTGTATACTTTTTCAATTTTGGAAATGTTTATATTTTTTATATCACAACTAAAAAAATAGAAATCTTGCTTTCCTTCAAGACTTGGTGTTTCTGTACCAACACGAAGGATGAGTAGAATGGTCGAATTAGGACAATTGATACAATTTGTCAGCGAAAAATGCCTTACCATAGACAAAGATATGAAGGGGTTATAAGGCCGACTTACAGAGATTTCAGTAAAAATAGAAATCTGGCGGTTTTCATTCTTGCTACTACTGTGTTTTAAGACACTAACTTGTTTCTAATGAGCCTTTGCAATGGCGATTGTGAAGGAAGAGGGAGCAGGGTGAGCTGTGACATCGCCTATTGTGATTGGTAGATCCTTTATCAGCTGTGTGTAGAGGATTTACCTGTCCTTGTAATCCTGCCTGTGATGATAAGGAAACCTCTGTAAACCCTTCCTGAAATTATAGAAAGTATGAGTCGAAATAGAGCCTGAGACCAGTGTGAAATTACTTGATCACCAATTTTTTTAACTTAAAATTATGATATGAAAATATGCAATTTTTTTCTATAATACTTAAAATACAAAAGCTATTTAAGCAATAGATCATTTTCTGATGATAGCTTCCCTTTAATGACTCTGTCTTCTTTCCTAATCTGCTAATAGCTGGCATTCCATAAGCTATCTAAAACATTTCATTTATCTGCTTTTTCTTCGGCATGCAGAGAAGTAGCGGCATGTTCCAGCACCTGTTAGTAATTAAAATAATACGGAGAACATCAGTATGAAGAGTCAGATTAATTATGGGAGAGAAATCAGCATGGAAAACCTTGGGGGGCCAAAACACACGTGTAAAAATAAATTATAACCTTTATTATGATGCATTGTATCTCAGTGAGTCAGGAAACCAAAAAAAAACAAAACTATTCTTCCACTGTAAAGCTGCTCACGGGGAATAAGTGATGAAAGTTTTACTTGTCTCTTTATGTAGGGATACAGATATTATTATTGAAATAAAAGTGATATGAGCACAGATTAAGCTATGCTTATCCTAAATTGATGTATCGTGCTACATCTCATAGTTATCTCCGGGGTCATTTTCTTTTGGAATTGATTTCATTAAGATGTGCTTTCTGAATGCTGCATTTATAACACAAAGAATTAAAGGTTTTGCAATGGCTTTTATTATCATGGCACAGGATATAAAATTCTAAATTTAGTGTCTAGTACTTCCTTGGCCATTTTTCATATTACAGCCCAGCACAGATATTATTTATTCCTGAAATTTCCCCTCCAGAATCATTTTACTGACTTACTGGCCTCTAAAACACAAAGAAGAAAGAAAAGTAATTGTATTACTATTATATTTTTTTAGGACTGTAATCTGTGGTTCCATGAACTGCGTAAAATAATATACATACTATGCTAGGTAAGGAAATAAGAATAGGATTTTGCACGACAATAAGAGAATGTGATTGCATGAACATGAACTTAAGATAGACGTGGAAAGTCTGAGTTTTAAAAGGGCCGGGATGAGATTTTTCTATATTAGAAGAGCAGATATGTGCTAAATGCTGAACATGAGTAAATCTTTTGAATCTCAAATTTGGCAGATTTGGCAAATTTCCCCAGAACATCTGCTTAGCTGTGAATCAAAAGTACCCAAATGTCTTCAATTGCCCAGAAAAAATGTGTAAGGCTACGTTCACATTAGCGTTTTGCGGGGCTGCGTCGGGCGCAGCTGCGGCGACGCATGCGCCATGCGCCCCTATATTTAATATGGGGGGCACACGGACATGCGTTGTTTTGCGTTTTGTGACGCATGCGTTTTTTGGCGCAACAGAAAACGCTGCATGATGCAGTTTTTTCTGCGCCAAAAATCATGAAAAAATGAACGCATGCAAAAATGCATGCAAAACACAGCTTTTTGTGACGCATGCGTTCATTTTTTCATGATTTTTGGCGCAGAAAAAACTGCCGACGCAGCACCGCAAAACGCTAATGTGAACGTAGCCTTAGACACTATTCTATTTTTTCTCACACACTAATCTTTTCCACTGCTGTGTGGCCACACATTATCTGTACAGTTTCTTCAATATTTTATGGTTCTCTTTCCCTATCTGGCTAAGCTATGAGGTGCAGCAGCCTATTTGTGGTGAATTTGGACAGTGAGAAGATGTCTCACTGTCCAGATTCACCACAAAAAGGCTGCTGCCTTCCTTGCTTCTGCTTTTAAACAGGCTATGATCCTTCCTGATTTGTTATGCTATACTATGTGATGGGATAACTGCAAGGCATTATGGGAAAGCCCATCCCAGATCATGTGATCCTTCTTTAGCTGATGCAATCTTCTGCGTAAAATGTTGGCGGCTATTTTAGTCAATTTTTGCAAAGCGAATTGCAAATTGTTACTATATATTCTACACATATTTGAACATGAAGTTTCTTTAAGATAATAACAGTATTATCAAGGCTTCACACAGATGATGAATCTGTTGTTTGCTGCTCTCAAGGTTGAATGCAATACCGTGTTCATATAATGCGCTGGTGTTGATCTCCCGCTGTGTCTGTGTACCTTTCTTTCTTTTTCCTACCAGCCTACCTTGGCAAGCACAGAAATCCTGTGAAACAAGATGCTCTGTGAACATTCTTATTGTGCAGAACAGTACATAATGGTATGCTAGGATTTAGATGTCTTGTTCAGCCACGCGTTAAAGACAAATAAAATATGTACAAATTGCATTAGTAAGAATGTCTGTTTTACCAAAATAAAAAAGTTTAAAAACTTAAAATGGAACTTTACTTTCACCAACCTTTGCATACATTATTAGTACAGTTGACTATAAGAATCTGGACATTTCTTCTATGAAAATCAGCTCAGGTGTCAGGTGACTCTTCCCATAATATTCCATCTAGAGGGAAGGACGAGTGAGGAGCAGGAAGGGGAAACAAGCAGAGGGAAACCAAAACATTGTGCAGAGCTCTCAAACAAGTGTTTTACCGCACATCTGATCAGAATTAGATCAATACACTCAGCTCTGCTGTGTAATTTTCTCCAATCTCCCACAGCTTGTCTCTGAATGAAGAGCAGGAATCCCTCTCTGTGCACTGTGCTTTATATGGGAGGGTTCACACAGCTCATCTCCTCCTCCTAGTTTTCAGTGGATTGCAAATTAGAGATAAAGCATTTAAAGTGGAACACTGGTGAGAATGCAGTCAGTCATATAATGGCTGGAAATAATGTTATTCCTGATGTACACACACACAGCACTGCTTATTCTGAAAAGTTACCTGAAAGTATGGCTAACCATTAAGTGTTATCTGCTTGCTGCATTTTTGTTCTTCTTTCTAGAAACCGCAGTTTGGCTTTATTTTCTAATGCGATACCAAGGTTTGAAATGTATCTACTATCTCAAAATTTACATTCTTTGGTGTTCCATCTTCTTTGGACTAAAATTCTACTTGTTCAGGGTGTTTACTGTGTAAAAGTGTAAGACGACTTAGAAATACACAAAGAAGTTAACAGAAGAACTGCTTTCCACTAAATAAAGACCTTCTCTGTACATTATTTAAAATTAGAAGCTGCACATTAGATGGCAGTGACACCAAAAATTTAATTTTGGTGTTTTATGAAAACATCAAACACAGAGTGTCACGATTTTTCCTTTTTTTGTTTTCACATGCAAGTTGATTGGTAATTATGTCAATGTGATAAGCCAGCAAACATCTGTTGAGGACGATAATACCAGAGTTCTGCTCTTGCAATTTCTACATAACTTCAGTTGACTTGTTTCTATATGAATATTCCATTATTCTAAAGTAGAGGGTTACATCTACAGAAATAAGTCCTGATTTCCTCTCTACTCTAAGTCCCTGTAGGCATATGGCATGTTTTAAAGCCTGCAGAGTCTTTTTCATTTTGTGAAATTAATTAAAATGACTTGGATGTTTTCAGCTTTCGGACAGAGGCATTATTTCTTTTTACCTTCAAAACATCTTTTAGAGCTTTTTTATGGTATTTAAGGCTCATGCAGTGGTTAACCCCTTCATGATATTCCCCATACATGTACTGTGCATGTCGTGTATCCCCCTTTGATATGGGCTCCGGCACTGAGTCCACATCTTTCTCGGTACATGTCAGCTGTTTTGAACAGCTGACATTTACCCAGAACAACCGCGGATGCATTCGTGATCCTCTGCGGCTGTTAACCTGTTAAATGCTGCTGTCAAGCTCTGACAGCGGCATTTAACACGCGCTTCTGGCAATCGCACGGGAAATCCGCCCATCGTGACCCCTGTCATGTGATCACGGGTCACCGATGCATTGGTATGACATCCAGAGGTCTCCTTCAGACATCTATGATTGTCAGGACTGGATTGCTATGAGCGCTCCCCGGTGGTCGGCATTCATAGCAAGTCAGCAATTTTGCTACATACAGGCAATCTGATTATCACCTGTATGTACCATGTATCACCTGTATGTACCAGAAACGATCAGGTTATGGCAGCTTCTAGTCTCCCATGGAAACTATTGAAGAATGCCAAAAGTAAAACGAAAAGTTTTTTAAAAAAATTAAAAAAAATATAAAAGTTCAAATCACCCCTCTTTCACCCATACACCCACGTGGGTGGCATACACCCACGAGTACTAAGAGAACTAAGTAATGTAATAGATAAACCATTATTTCTTATTTTTAGGGACTCTATAGAGACAGGGTCTGTTCCGCAGGATTGGCGCATAGCAAATGTGGTGCCAATATTCAAAAAGGGCTCTAAAAGTGAACCTGGAAATTATAGGCCAGTAAGTCTAACCTCTATTGTTGGTAAAATATTTGAAGGGTTTCTGAGGGATGTTATTCTGGATTATCTCAATGAGAATAACTGTTTAACTCCATATCAGCATGGGTTTATGAGAAATCGCTCCTGTCAAACCAATCTAATCAGTTTTTATGAAGAGGTAAGCTATAGACTGGACCACGGTGAGTCATTGGACGTGGTATATCTCGATTTTTCCAAAGCGTTTGATACCGTGCCGCACAAGAGGTTGGTACACAAAATGAGAATGCTTGGTCTGGGGGAAAATGTGTGTAAATGGGTTAGTAACTGGCTTAGTGATAGAAAGCAGAGGGTGGTTATAAATGGTATAGTCTCTAACTGGGTCGCTGTGACCAGTGGGGTACCGCAGGGGTCAGTATTGGGACCTGTTCTCTTCAACATATTCATTAATGATCTGGTAGAAGGTTTACACAGTAAAATATCGATATTTGCAGATGATACAAAACTATGTAAAGCAGTTAATACAAGAGAAGATAGTATTCTGCTACAGATGGATCTGGATAAGTTGGAAACTTGGGCTGAAAGGTGGCAGATGAGGTTTAACAATGATAAATGTAAGGTTATACACATGGGAAGAGGGAATCAATATCACCATTACACACTGAACGGGAAACCACTGGGTAAATCTGACAGGGAGAAGGACTTGGGGATCCTAGTTAATGATAAACTTACCTGGAGCAGCCAGTGCCAGGCAGCAGCTGCAAAGGCAAACAGGATCATGGGGTGCATTAAAAGAGGTCTGGATACACATGATGAGAGCATTATACTGCCTCTGTACAAATCCCTAGTTAGACCGCACATGGAGTACTGTGTCCAGTTTTGGGCACCGGTGATCAGGAAGGATATAATGGAACTAGAGAGAGTACAAAGGAGGGCAACAAAATTAATAAAGGGGATGGGAGAACTACAATACCCAGATAGATTAGCGAAATTAGGATTATTTAGTCTAGAAAAAAGACGACTGAGGGGCGATCTAATAACCATGTATAAGTATATAAGGGGACAATACAAATATCTCGCTGAGGATCTGTTTATACCAAGGAAGGTGACGGGCACAAGGGGGCATTCTTTGCGTCTGGAGGAGAGAAGGTTTTTCCACCAACATAGAAGAGGATTCTTTACTGTTAGGGCAGTGAGAATCTGGAATTGCTTGCCTGAGGAGGTGGTGATGGCGAACTCAGTCGAGGGGTTCAAGAGAGGCCTGGATGTCTTCCTGGAGCAGAACAATATTGTATCATACAATTATTAGGTTCTGTAGAAGGACGTAGATCTGGGTATTTATTATGATGGAATATAGGCTGAACTGGATGGACAAATGTCTTTTTTCGGCCTTACTAACTATGTTACTATGTTACTATGTTACCCCATTCAAAATAAAACAATAAAAAAATCAAACATACACCTGTCATGATCCTATGGTAGGATTTGAGCAGGAGCCTCGGGGGTTAATGCTGCTGGCCTCCCTTTGGATTGGGGAGGGCTTTTTATAGCTGCAGGAGGCTTGCTTCCTTGTCAGTTATGCTTCTGCCTTTGGCTGAGTTAAGGGACCCATGTAAGCGTGTGAGTTTGTGCCTTGTGCTTGCCTTGTGATTCTTCTTCCCATCTTGTCCCGGCCTGTCCCCCACATCGCTCTTGCCTGTCTATTAGGTTCTGTCTGTGGATTATCTGGTTCTCTGACCCCAGCTTGGTTTTTGACTTCTGTCTCAATTGTTCCCTCGGCTCTGGTATTACCTGCTGTTTCCTGACACCCAGTTGTACCTTTGGAGCTCCGCTGATCACTTCAGAAGCACCGACGGCTGGCCTCACTCTGACCCCCCTAAAGCGACAGGTCCTGCATGCTGGTGACTGTGCTGTGGTGTGTCTGTGGGTGCTATCTACCCATCCCCGTTCTGCTGTATGGGACTCGTGCCCGGACCTGGACAGGTCAGTCATGGGGTCTTTGATAATATAACTGACCGAAACAGTAGCGTTCTGTGGTTAGGGTGCAGTATGGACCCGATGCACACCCTGTCTGAGCAGGTGAAGCACCTGTTTCAGATGCTGCAGAAACTAAACCTAGAGCAGCAAGCCTTGGCTCAGTCCCAACATCAGGTGATGGACACGGTTCAGGGGTATCTGTCTTCAGAGGGAGGGAGTTAGAGATGTTGCTTTGTTCCCTCCCAAACCCCCGGTTAAGTTACCTGATACATTTTCGGGTGACAAAAAAAAATTTAGAGTCTTTAAAGAGGGCTGCCAGCTCTTTTTCTCTTTAAGACCCCGCTCCTCTGGAGATGAAAGTTAGAGGGTTGGCGTTGTCATGTCTCTGCTTAGGAGGGCTCCGCAAGCCTGGGCATTTTCTCTCCCCTCTATGGCCCCTGAAAGTATGTCGGTGAATGCATTTTTTGAGGCCCTAGGGCACATTTATGATGAGCCTGATAGAGTTCGTCCAGTGGAGCATATGGTGATGAGTGTTTGTCAGGGGAAGCACTCGGCTTTGTGGTTTTGCTCAGAATTTTGATGTTGGGCTGCAGAGGTTTCGAGGGATGATGCTGCCCTCCGTGGCTTGTTCCATAGAGGCCTGTCTGAATGTCTGAAGGATGCCCTGGCGCTTCATCCTCCACTTGATTCACTGGATGACGCCATGACCAAAGCGGTTTGTATGGATCGCAGGTTACGGGCATGAGGTGTTATGCAACTGGAAACATCTTTGTTCCCCGCTGGAGACGATCCCGTGGCTACTTCTGAGGCTATGGAGATGGGCACCATTGCTTTAAAAGAGAAAGAGAGAAGACATCGTTGTGAGAAACAGCTGTGCTTCTCATGTGGAGAGTCGGGACACTGGAAGAGGGATTGCCTTTCTTTCCCTTTACCATTCAAGTCGGCGGGAAATGACTAGGTCTGAGAGGTGCTTGACCCTCAGGTACACTTTTCCTCATTTGCTAAAATTTTGCTACCGGTGGAACTTTTGGTGGACGGTTGTCCTTATTTTTAATTTTTTACAGCTTTTGAGGACTGCGGTTCATCCATCAACTTGGTCAGTCCTCACCTGATTCCAAAGGAAGATAGGAACAGTTAGACTCCAGACTCCAGTGAAAGTGATGACCATTGTTTCCTCTCCCCTCACTAAAGAAGGAATTTGTTACCGCTCAGAGTTTTTTTCCTTCAAAATAGGATCTGATCATGCTGAACAGATAAGTTGTTTTGTCTTGGGAAATTTGCCTGCTGGGTTGGTGTTGGGAATGCCCTGGTTGCAACGCCATAACCCTATCATCAATTGGGTGATGGGGGAGATTGTTCAATGGGGCCCTATTTGTGTCAACCATGGTTGCAAATCTGAATTATTATCTGTACCCGTTAAGTCTGTCTCTGTGTAGTCTGTCGGTCTGGAGGGTATTCAGGAGTACCTGAAGGACTTTGAAGATGTGTTCTCTGAAAGCGATGCTGAGGTTTTATCACCACATAGACCCTTTGATTTGATTGTGCCATTGAGCTGGTTCCTGGGGCTAAGTTGCCTAAAGTCCGTCTGTTCAATTATTCTGATCCTGAGCATTTAGTCATTAATCAGTATATTGCTGAAAGCCTCCACAAGGGGCATATATGTCCTTCCATCTCTCCAGTGGCTGCCAGATTCTTTTTCGTTAAAAAAAAAGATGGTGGTCTTTGTCCCTGTCTAGACTTTTAAAAACTTAATAAGATAGTCATGAAAAACACATACCCTCTTCCCTTTATCCCAGATCTATGTAATCAGTTGTCTGGGGATAAATGGTTCTCCAAACTTGATCTCCGGGAACCCTATAATCTGATAAGGGTTTGAGAGGGGGACGAGTAGAAAACGGCCTTCCTCACATCTGAGGGACTCTTTGAAAACCTGGTCATGCCGTTTGAACTTCTTGCTCCTATTGCTCCTTCTATTTTTCAGAATTTCATTAATGTGGTATTTGCTAACCTTATAGGATGCTTTGTCATTACTTATTTGGATGATATTTTGGTGTTTTCCCCAGACAGTGAGACTCATTTGCAGCATCTACATACTATTCTCCAAAGACTCTGGAAAAATCAGTTATTTGCTAAATTAGAGAAATGTTCATTTTTTGTACAGGAAAGAAATATATCTTGGTACCGTGTTAGCCAGTAGATAGAAAAATATTTAGGGCTTCAGAATTTGTTTTAGTCTTTGCCTGATGAAGAGACCTGTGTAGTCTCGAAAGCTTGCAATTTATTACCATCTTTTCAGTTGGCCATTAAAAGGTATCAACCACTGAAGACTCTCAATTCTAAATATTTTTCATTTTTTGTACAAGAACTGTCTTTTTTGTGTCTGATTGTTACCTTTGAGGGGATTCGTATGGATCCCAGGAAGTTGCAGGTGATCGCTGATTGGGTTCAACTCCGAGACCTCAAGGGGCTCCAGCGCTTCCTGGGTTTCACCAACTATTATCGGAAATGTATTAAGGTTTTTTTGCAAATGGTTAAACCCCTTACTGATCTTACCCACAAGGGGGTGGATGTAAAAGATTGGTCAGGGACCGTCAAGGAGTCTTTTTTGGCATCAAAAAAAGTTTTCATGTCTGCTCCGATTTTGGTACAATCAGATACGTCCATACCTTTCATTGTGGAGGTGGATGCTTCAGAGGTGGGGGTGGGGGAAGTGTTGTCCCAGGGTCCTGCCACTTTAACTTACCTCAAACCCTGTGTCTTTTCTCCAAGAAGTTCTCGTCCATCGAGAGAAATTATGATGTGGGCAGTAGAGAACTTCTTGCAATCAAGTTAGCATTCGAAGAATGGAGGCATTTTTTGGAAGGGGCGGCTCACCTGATTACTTTCATCATGGATCATATACATTTCGGTGAAAAGATTGACCCCTAGACAAGCTTGTTGGTCGCTTTTTTCCCGGTTTCAGTTTTCTATTACTTTACTTCCTAGTTCTAAGAACATTAAAGCCAATAGCTTGTCCCGAAGTTTTGAGCCTGTGTTTTCACCCAAGCTGCCATCCTCCATTCTTCACCCCGGGGCAGTAGTAGCGGGGATCTCATCTGAGTTGGAATGATAGATTGTGGGAGCTCAGTTTTTGGCCCTGATTTCCAAGCCAAGAGATACGTTGTTTGTCTTGGACCAATTTTGGGCCAAGCTCCTTCAGGAATTTCATGAGTCTATGTTGAGTGCCCATCCTGGGATTGTGGCCATGCGGGAGGCAGTGGCAAGGGTTTTTTGGTGGGCCTCACTGAGTTCTGCATGTGGAGTTTGTGCACATTCCAAATGCTCTCATAGCCTGCCGGCTGGGGAACTGGTGACTTTACCAGTTCCTTAGAGGCCATGGACTCACCTGTCCATGGACTTCATTACCAATCTCCCTCTATCCAGGGGTAATACTATGATATGGGTGATGGTGGACAGGTTTTCTAAGCAAGCCAATTTTGTTCCTTTAGCCTTATTACCCTCAGCTGAGACTTTGTCCAGATTATTTGTTCAGCATGTGGTCCGTTTGCATGGGGTACCCCTGAATGTTGTGTCTGACAGAGGTGTGCAGTTTGTAACAAAATTTTGGAGGGCATTCTGTAAGAAATTGGGCATTTCTTTGTCTTTCTCTTCCGCATATCACCCGGAGAGTAATGGGCAGACAGAATGCACTAATATATCCTTGGAACAGATTCATAGGTGTTTAATGTCTGTTAGGCAAAATGACTGGTGCGACGCTTTACCTTTGGCTGATTTCGCCTTCAACAACCGGGTATGTCAGTCCACTAGTATGTTCCCATTTCTGGTCAATTATTGCTTTAATCCTCATTTTGGGGAATTTTCAGTTAAGGACCATTCTGGGTCGGCACCTCCTCCAGTGTTGGTGGAGGGTCACAGGGAATATGAATTTGGACACATTGTAGATTCTCGGCTGGTGCGCCACTCTTTGCAGTTCCTGGTGCAAGGGTATGGGCTGGAGGATCGCTCGTGTGTTCCTGCTCACTTGGTGCATGCTGACCATCTGGATGCCAAACATCCAGGGATGACTGGGGGTCCAGTGGCCCCCATTAAGAGGGGGGTATTGTCATGATCCTATGGTAGAATTTGAGCAGGAGCCTCGGGGGTTAATGCTGCTGGCTGGCCTCCTTTTGGATTGGGGAGGGCATTTCATGGCTGCAGAAGGCTTGCTTCCTTGTCAGTTATACTTCTGACCTTGGCTGAGTTATGCTTGTGCCTTGTGCCTGCCTTGTGATTCTTCTTCCCGTCTTGTCCCGGCCTGTCCCCCACGTCGCTCTTGCCTGTCTATTAGGTTCTGTCTGTGGATTATCTGGTTCTCTGACCCTGGCTTGGTTTCTGACTTCCCTTTTGATTGTTCCCTTGGCTCTGGTATTACCTGCTCTGTTTCCTGACACCCAGTTGTACCTTTGGAGCTCTGCTGATCACTCCAGGCGCTCTGGTGGCTGTCCCCGCCCTGGCCCCTCCTCCTGCGATCACGTATCACAGGTCCTGTACGCCGGCGACCGTGCCGTTCTGTGTCTGTGTGTCTGTGTGCTGTCTACCTGTCCCTATTCTGCTGTACTGGACTCGTATCTGGACCTGGACAGATCAGCCATTGGGTCCTTGATAATATCTATTTGGTATCGCCAGGTTCAGAATCACCCGATCTATCAATATAAAAAAGAATTAACCCAATCGCTAAATGGCATAATGAGAAAAAAGTAAAAACGCCAGAATTACATGTTTTTGGTAGCTGTAACATTGCATTAAAATGCAATAATGGCCGATCAAAAGATCATATCTGCACCAAAATTATATAATTATAAAAGTCAGCTGGCACGCAAAAGTAATCCCTCACCTAACCCAAGATCACGAAAAATGGAGACGCTATGGGTCTCAGAAAATCATGCAATTTTTTTTAGAACAAACTTTGGATTTTTTTTTCACCAGTTAAGTAAAAAGAAACCTAGACATGTTTGGTGTGTTTGAACATCGTAATGACCAGGAGAATCATAATGGCAAGTAAGTTTTAGCATTTGGTGAACATGATAAAAAACAAATCCAACAAACAGTTGTGGAATTGCACTTTTTTGGATTTTTGTCCTGTTTTTGAGTATACAATATGGTAAAACCAATGATGTAGTTCAAAAGTACAACTTTTGGCTTTGGGAAGAAGGGGAGTGAAAAAACAAACGCAAACACGAAAAAGGACCTGGGGTAAAAGGGTTAAATATTACATACATATGAGAACCATAGATGGTCACAATATAATGTATTTTTTTTTATATGAAAGTTTTTTTTTTATTACACTTTCTCTTTCAAATACTTATAATACCTATGTCCACACATACGTAAAAAATACTTAATTGGCAATCAATTTTAGCTTATATATTATATTTAGTCATGGAGGTTGTTTATTACTGTGTAATAGAAGTAGCAAAGCAAAACAGGTAGAATATCAATCTCTGTAGTGATACTAAGAGTGAATTTATATATAGCCCCTTAATGACCGCCAATACGTCTTTTAACTGACCTGAGATATAAGAGAATAGCCTCCCCATACAGATGACAATCCAGCAGCTGTCGGCTGTACACTATAGCTGACAACTTTCTGTACCAGCCACGATCAGTATTTGCACCATCTAAATCTGTTTAACCCCTTAGATGCTGCTGTCAATAGTGACTACATCATTATAAATGGTTAACAGTGTGTGGGGGCTTCTTCTTTGTCACAATTGGTGCCCTCAGATCATGATTTTGTTGTCCTGATGTTTGCCATGGCAATTCATGACCAAATAGCGGCCTTAGAGTCTGACGGCTGTAGTAATCTGTTTAGAAGTTAGCAACATTTAGGTGGTAAAAATACACATTTTCATTTCTGTCATACCACTTTGCATTAATTCCTGTAAAGCACCTGAAGGGTTAATAAACTACCTGACAGCAGTTTTCAATATGATTAGGGGTGCTGTTTTTAAAATGGTATCACGTTTGCGGGTTTCCCAATATATGGGACCCCTAAAGTCACTTCAAACATAGATAAGTCCCTAAAAAAATAAATTTTGTAAATTTCTTTGAAAAAGTGAAAAATTGCTGCTACATTTTTAAACCTCCTAAAATGCTAACAAAATAAAATAACATTTTACAAATGGTGCTGATGTAAAGCCGACATGTGGGAAATGTTATTTATTAATGGTTTGCTGTTGTATGACCATCTGGATTAAAGGGATAATCATTCAAATTTAGAAAATTGCTAATTTTTTAACATTTTTCTCAAATTTTTGATATTTTTTATAAATAAACACAAAAAATGTTGAACAAAATTTACCATTATCATAAAGTATAATGTGTCACGAAAAAACAATCTCAAAATCACTGGGATTTTTTGAAGTGTTGCAGCGTTATTACCACATAAAGTGACACTGGTCAGATTTCAAAAATTTGGCTCGGTCACTAAGGGGATAGACATAGTTATTTTGTATTTTTTATTTTAATCTACTTTTTATGGCATTTTACTTCTATCTTTTTCACAAGTGATTTTAAAAAAAATAGCAACCAGATGAATACATAAAAGTCAGCAATTATGTTTAAAATGTACTTCAAACAATGCAACTTGGAAGATGAGCAAAAACATTTTGGCATTTTTTGGCATTTTCACACCATTTCTGTCCATCTAAGCCAATATGGGCAGAACATGGAATTGTTGGGGTATGGATAAGCTTAAACATCAAATTAATTATATTAATGACTGGATTACATTTCTGCCAGAGTCGCATGGCATTTGTAAGATGCTCCTGATTCATTAAGTGTTTTGCACATCTTCATAAATTAGGTGCATCTCACTTCAATACACCAGTTGTAATTCATCAGGGTTGAAGTGTTTGTGCTTTTTTTAAATTGGGGCATTTTGGGGAGGTTTTTGTCACAAGGTTGTCACGTCCCCCTGGAAAACCTGGAGTTAAGAGGTGACATCTGGTGATGAATCTCAGTTCTCTTTAGAGATGGTGTGATTTATGCCTTATCTTAGATGGACTTCCTTTAATTCAGTGCTGAAAGGGTTAAGGACTCTTTCCATGCTGGCTGAGACCAGACAGCCTGGTTGTTCTCAGTTGAAACTGCTTAAAATTTACTCCCTCTATATATACTGGCTCTGGGTGTTTCTTCCTTGCCGGTGAAAGATTCTTCTTCCTGTGCTAAGTGTTAAGCTTAGTAGTTGGAGTGGGAGTTTTAGTTGTAGTGATCTGTTGTTTGCTGCAGTATGTGAGTATTTATCTCCTGGTCCCTATTCCCATTTAGTTACTTCCTCCCTGTCTCCAGTATATTCCTTCCTATTTTGGTGAGTGCTTTTGTATGATAGTGATTTTCTATTATCCCTGTTTTGCCTTTGTGTCTTGTCTACCTTACATTTCTGTCCTTTGCCTCATAGGGTGGGGGAGGGGACAGATTAGGATTTAACAGGAGCATAGTAAGGTCAGAGACCCAGGTCTCTCTACCTTCAAGAGTACTCCCGACAGAGGGATATTTAGTGTCCCAGTTCCAGCATGTAAAAAATAAAAGACATTATGATACACTTTTCAACAATTGTAAAAATGGTTGAACATGTACTACTACAATACTAAAATGGGAAAAAATAGAAGAATAGTGTGCTGGACAGATGTAAAAAATATACTGAATCTTTTCTTCCAAGGCTTGGTATTGACAGCAATCCTTTGGAGAAAGCACATTAGGAAACAACGCTTTTTCCCAGTTTAGGGATTGAAACTCTTTTTCACATCTGAAATGAAGGAAAGTACTCCTTAAAAATTGTAACAATAACAACTGAGGACAGAATAAAGCATTGTGGTCTTACAGGTTTAGCATTTTTCCAAAATTTCCCATTTTTTATTTCCCATTTCTTTTGTTTACATCTAATTTTGAGCCCTGTGAGATACTGTGACATAATATCAAAAGGGAATTTGAAATGATAGAATATCATTTCAGCATATTTTCCAGAATCATATAACCTGATTTCCTTTTAAAGTAATGCGCCATATTGATGAAATAAAACATCCTGTCGCTTTTTGTGAAAGGTTTCCATACACAAAAATGATGCAGTGTGATTGTGATGCGCATCAAATTCTAACCTGCAATAGGCGATTCTTTTCTGGCATTGAACGTTTCTAAATGGTCCATATGTGACAAAGTAAAATGACAACCATCAAATCTGAGGATAATATTCAAATGCAAATTCATATTGTAAATATGCCAAACTTACAGTACAAAGTAGAAGAGGAATATAAGCAATACTTATCTTCAGATAGTGGGTTTGCATTAAAAACATCAAGAAAATCTAGAAAATCTATGAAACTGCCTCATAACTTTTTGTTCAAAGGTTTATTAAGAATATGTCTATAAGCTATAAGAGATTGTCTTCAGGAGAAAGAATGATTTGGCCTGTTCAATTTTATCATGTCAAGTTTTCGATTCGATTTCCTTTGAGGCAAATGAAATGCAGTATGAATTTCACACACAAAAATCAGACTCTTCAAGTACCCACGTTTTTTGTAATTCGATTTGCAAAAAACAAGCAAAATTCTTGATTTTTTTTAGGACTGAAAGGGGTTAAAAGCTGAGAAAAAAAATTCTGTCCTCACCTTTCATTTGTCCTGGTTAGTGTTGAGCATTCCGATACCGCAAGTATCGGGTATCGGCCGATATTTGCGGTATCGGAATTCCGATACCGAGATCCGATATTTTTGTGATATCGGGTATCGGTATCGAATCAATAGGGATGTGGAAAATAAAGAATTAAAATAAAAAATATTGATATGCTCACCTCTCCGGCGGCCCCTGGACTTCACGCTGCTATCCGGGAGGCTTCTTTGTTTAAAAAGCGCGCCTTTCGGACCGGTGAATGACGTCCCGGCTTCTGATTGGTCGCGTGCCGCCCATGTGACCGGCACGCGACCAATCAGAGGCCGCGACGTCATTCGCAGGTCCTCAATTCCTAGAATTAGCAGTTTTGTGAATGAGAATGACGTCGCGGCTTCTGATTGGCCGCGTGCCGCCCATGTGACCGGCACGCGGCCAATCAGAAGCCGCGACGTCATTTTCATTCACAAAACTGCTAATTCTAGGAATTGAGGACCTGCGAATGACGTCGCGGCCTCTGATTGGTCGCGTGCCGGTCACATGGGCGGCACGCGACCAATCAGAAGCCGGGACGTCATTCACAGGTCCGAAAGGCGCGCTTTTTAAACAAAGAAGCCTCCCGGTTAGCAGTGTGAAGTCCAGGGGCTGCCGGAGAGGTGAGCATATCAATATTTTTTATTTTAATTCTTTATTTTACACATCCCTATGGATCCCAGGGCCTGAAGGAGAGTTTCCTCTCCTTCAGACCCTGGGAACTATGAAAATACCTTCCGATACTTGATGTCCCATTGACTTGTATTGGTATCGGATATCGGTATCGGCGATATCCGATATTTTTCAGGTATCGGCCGATACTATCCGATACCGATACTTTCAAGTATCGGACGGTATCGCTCAACACTAGTCCTGGTATATCTACTCCTCTCCTGGTCTCCTCTCCTGGTTTGATCACTTCCACTATGCAGCTTTGATCTTCTATTTCGTGTTTATTCTCATTCCAGCTCTTACTAGGTTCCATCATGGCTTCACTTGCTTGAAGTCTAATGTAGAGATGATAGACAGCGTCCGATGCAGGTGATTGTAAGTCAAAACAGAGTTTAATTTTGCCATATACAAAAAGTGCATGCACAAAAATCTCACCAGATAGGTTTCGATTAATTACAGGTCTTTGTCAAACTCTGTCATTGCTTGACGTTAAGTCATTTACTCGATTTTATGCACCTCTGTATGAAAAAAAGTGATTTCATTGATTAAGAGACACTTTTGACTAGTGAGTGTATGGTACTTGAAAATGTGAGACCACAGATATAATCAGTATCAAAGTAAATGCACAATATATCTCTTAAGTATGAGCAAATGTAGAGGATGTAAGTAACAGTTACTCCTGGGTTACAGATGAACCAGTTGAACATGTTTTTCATTTGTCCATAGGTAAGACAACTTGCTTAAATTAAAGCTAAATTATTGTAATTGCTCTCAGGACTGAACATAAAATGACTAATTCTTTTTTTTATATTGTAGAAGGTCGAACTTCCACATCTAATTTTAGCAATATTTACATAATGCTAATATCTTTTACTCCTTTTCACTTGGCTCATGGTAGCAGCTGCCTTGTCAACCTCTCAAAAAATCTCTTCCTGTAAGATGCTTATGATTTTGCTCACGTTTTCTGCATTTGTCTTGTTGAGATATTGAGAACACATCACTCTACTGTGACCTGACAGAAGGACAGTAGCACCTGAGCTTAAACTGATGACCAGTACTGTAAGATGAGCAACATTTTATCTATGAGCACAAACGGGTTGTTTAAAGGTTACCGTCAAATCACAAGGTTGAACCATTCATAGGCTACAAAACATCAATGCCAGTTGGTGACCATCTCGTGATAACCTTTATTCCGTGGCACATCTTCATAAGAACAAGTCTGTACACCTTCGTGTCCATAAGACCTCATTGTAACTTTGGGATTCATCTCACAACATGTTATTTGTATTTAAAGATAGTCAGACTAATTTAAAAGCTACAATATTTCTATTCAAGCATAAGTAATAATTTTTGTTGGCTCGTGTTTAACCCCTTCATAACCCGGGTATTTTCTTTTTTCCGTTTTCCTTTTTCGCTCCTCTTCTTCCCAGAGCCACAACTTTTTTATTTTTCAGTCTATATGGCCATGTGAGGCTTATTTTTTGTGGGACGAGCTGTACTTTTGAACAACATCATTGGTTTTAGCATGTCATGTACTTGAAAACGGGAAAAAAAATCCAAGTGCGGTGAAACTACAATAAAAGTGCAATCCCACACTTGTTTTTTGTTTGCTGTTAGGGCTGGCGGAATGCACCACATAATTGTAGGGATGGTAGAAGGTGCATTCGCAGCCCGGGGTCCACCATGCAGAGATGACACCTGCTGCTCGGTAATGGCGGACAGTATATGGCAGTATAATGTGAACACACATGGGTTAGCTTCACCCGGTATGTAAGGAAGCAAACCCTGTTGCATCACAGGGCCGCAGTACCGCAGAGTGAACGCTAGTATTGGGTCACAGGGCTCTGCCCCAACGACACGGGGTTAGAGTCCCTCTAGACCACTAGCGCTCAGCGCCGCAACTGCGATGCCAGGGAAAAACCTAAATAATGATTTACCGCACTGAGTGCGTGCAGCGCCGCTCTGCCGAACACCACTAACCGCCCTAACTAGAGACAGGTAAGCGCACTGGTTGCGCACGGTGCCGCACTGGCTAACGCTGCTGTTAGACGCTTTAGATTTTGCCTGGTGCTGGATGCCACTAACTGGCACAAAACAGCTCCAACATTTGTGAGCATTCATCAACACTAGGGATGGGAATGATTTGGAACTTTCACCAGAACACGCACACATCCACACACAATAACTGATTTATACTAGTGCATGGCCGAGTGGCCATGCGAACCTTTTATATCTGTAGCATTCCAGGACCTTCCTAGTGCTCCAATCGGAGCCACTACAGGACCTGAGCATGTGACCCTGACCACCAATGAGAGGTCGTCCCGTGGGCATGCTTAGTAGAAGAAAAGCAGGACTTAGTCCCTGGAACTTTTTCTCACCTCTGATCAATGCTGGTTACAAAGGCTGGGCCTGGAATGGCAACTTTAACCAAACGCACAGTATCTGCTTGAGCCAGACGCTGGGACCAACGTCTCTGCTGAGCAGGCTCCACTGTGGCTGAAGGAGAATGGGAGACTGCAGTGGACATGGTTCGAGACTCCCCCTGTGCAGTGGTGGGAACTCAACACTTAACGTTTGCTAGGTTCACTAAATGCTAAAACTGACCTGCTATTTTTATTCTCCAGGTATATATACTGTACATATATTTCTAAAGGTGCTATTGGCATGAAATTCTCACCAATTGTCATTAACAACCCATCCAATCCACAAAGGAGAAGAAATCAAACAATAGAGGTCCATAAATTAGGTTATGTGTAATAATGAGAAAGGAGACTGGTGAAAAATTGTTGAACACACGAAGAAAGAGAGGAGCAAAATGCCATGGAACGTCATGACACCACCTGAAATCTTTCAATAATTGGAAAGAAATCCAGCCACTTTGTGAAAAATAATATCAGCTGGTTCAACTGATGGCCTGTAAAAAGGCGTCTCACTCCCAAGGTGCCACACAAGAAACAACTCATAATGGGTAAAACCAGTAAGATGTCTCAAGATCATCACAACCTTATTTGTGCAATACGTACTGATGGCACTAGTTACAGAAAAATTTCAAAACTACTGAATGTTTCAGTGAGCACTGTTGGGGTCATAATCTAAAAGTGGAAAGAACATCATTTCACCATAAACCAACCATGACCAGGTGCTCCCTGGAAGACTTAAGACAAATGAGTGAAAACAATTGTCAGATGAGTTGTCCAAGAACCGAAGCCTAATATTACCTGTGTAGAGTTACAGAAAGACCTGTAATCATAATCTACAATTGCTTCAAAGTAAACTTTAAGTAATGCACTCAATCTCCATGACCCGTATGCAGGCTCACCATGCAAGACTCCATTGCTGAACAAAAAAATGTTCAAGCACATTTAAAGTTTTCTCAACAACATTTAGACAAGCCTGTGAAATGCTTGGAGAACATAGTCAAGTCAGATGAGATCAAAATTGAACCCTTTGGATGCCAAGATGCACACAATGTTTGGAGGCCAAAAGGCAAAGCATATCCCTAGAGATGGGCAAACCCCAAACAGTACCAAAAACCTAGTGTCTGTACCAAACACCTAGTGTTCAGGCATGGATCCTGAACATGGACTTCTCCATCAAGTCTGTGTTACTGTTTGGGTTCGGCACCCTGAAAATCGGGTGTTTCCCATGACATCATCTGCACGACCATGTGAGAAACACCATCTGCTCTAATTGGCAGTGAGATTCATTGACCAGTTCTTCTGACTTGCCCACCCCTTGAGAAAGGCTCATCACGCCGAAACGCACATTGGGGTGGGTACACGCTGTGGACTATCGCTTTCCAGTGCCTGCTCAGGTAATTATGTAGTAATTTAAGGTTAGCCATTGTGTGGCAATCACTAGATACATTATTTTTATGGGCTATATCTTTCCTGGCATGGCTAATTGCAACATTATATGTCCCTCCTTTTTGGTACAACAAACTTGACTCCATTTGAGTCTCTTATTGGGACTTTGATATTCTGCTATTATTGTGATAGTCCTCATGCCTGTACCCCTGCCGTTTTCCTTGTGCACATTGTGGCTTGAGTACTTTTTTCCTCTCCTCCTGGCTTTGCCAAATGTCCTGTTTTATATATATTTATTTAATAAAGATTATGTTATAAACTTTTTCTAAATTTTGTTGTTGGGTGTTTTTGATCGTAGTTTTTTCTATGGTTTTGTATTCTATGGTAGCGATTATCCTGTAGATGTATCCATCATAACCCATTTGTAGGATTTTGACTTTATGTGATCTGTTCTTACTTGTTTTATGGGTATGCTTCCTATGAAGCTGTGGCTCTGACTTGCCCTGGTGCAGTGGCAACTGGGGTAATGGTTGTGGGGTTGATGTCAGTTGTTTTATGGCCGCTGACATCAAGCCCACAGGTTAGTAATGGTGAGGCGTCTATAAGACACCCCCATTACTAATCCCATAGTTAAATTGCAAAAAAGACACAGCCAGAATAAAGTCCTTTAATTGAAAGAAAGACATAGACTCCTTTATTTGCAATAAAAATAAAAAAGAAAAGTTATAATCACCTGGCGCCTAGTCCATTGAAGCCCTTGTCCCCTGTAAAAAACAAAAATGATAAATAATCATGTCACTCACCTGTCCCCGACATGAACATGATCCTCTGATGCCCATGTTCCCTGGAAAAGAAGAAAAATAATAAACAACCATATCCCTCACCTGTCCGAACTGAAGATTAGCAATACTGTCCCACAACGTAATCAATCTCTATGATAACTGGTTTACAACCTGAAAAGTGCCATCCAGGCTGAAAACCAGGAGACAATAAGTTGCTGCGAGTGCACTTCACTGTTAGCCAGGATGATAAACTAGAGTGACCTCAATGAGATCACCGCAAGCATCGTAATAATTTTAATAGGCAGCAGAGGGAAAGCCGACAGCTGAGGGCTAATTTTAATTTTCAGGGAAGAAGAGCATTATCTCTAAAGGCTTCCAGGCTATAAATATCGGCTCATAGCTGTTTGGCTAGCCTTTACTGGATATTTTATGGCGGACCCTAGGAAACAAAATAATGCAGGGTCCCCATATAATTTCAAACCAGCAAAGCCTGAACAGATAGCTGTGGACTGATATTATTAGCCAGGGAAGGGGCCAATTAAATTGGCCCTCCTCTCAGGCTTAGAATATCAGCCCTCAGCCACACCAAAAATGGCTTATTAACTTTCGTCAGGCTGCATAATTTTACAACATTAACAGGCTGCAGAGGTACAATTGTACCTTCGTATATATTTTTTATTGAAATTTGGCCAATATATTCTGGACCAAAACTGCAGAGATGTCACGAAATTTCAGCCCTCTACGGCTTTTCGAAAAAAAAAATTATTGCAATTTTAAAACGGAATAGTTACAATTGTACCTACTCAGCCTGACGAAGGTTAATAAGATGCACCAAATCTGCTGCTTAGCCTCGCTCTCCCCCCTTGCCCTGTGGTGGTGGCAAGTGGGTTAATGTATTTGGGTTGATTTCATCTTTGTATTGTCAGGTGACATCAAGCCCAGAGGTTAGTAATGGAGAGGCATCTATAAGATGAATCCATTATAAACCCCATAGCAAGTTTGGAACGAAACACACAGCATGAATAAAATCCTTTATTGTAAATAAAAAAACAACAACCTGTTTTACACATTTATTTAAAAATCTAAAACAAATTTATACTCATTTTACACCTGTTCCATTAAAGCTCTTGTCCCCTGTAAAAAACAAAAAATAATAAGCAACCATGGTACTTACCTTATGCCTAATCCATCGATGTCCATGTACCTTGTAAAAAAATAAAAATAAATAGCTATATCCCTCACCTGTCCCCGATGTGAAGATAATCCTTCAATGCCCATGTCACCTGTAAAAATAGAAAAATAATCAACAACCAAGAGCTTAATGACTCCTCCAGTGTCTAGCGCTGAGCTACTGTGAGAAAATTCAAAGCTGATGATCCCAATGATCTAACTTATGGCACTGCTCGCTGTGTAAGAACTTTCTCATGGCAGCTCAGCACTAGACACTGCACTCAGTGTGAGCCGGATGACCAGATCATCCAAATTGGCCTGTGATAGTTTGGATTGTCTTCACGTTGAACAGGTGAGGGATATGGTTGTTCCCTATTTTTTTTTTTACAGGGGACATGGGCATTGGATTAAGCGTAAGATGATTATCATGGTTGTTATTTTCTGTTTTTTACAGGTGACAAGGACTTAACTGGATTAGGCGTAAAGTGAGTATGACTGTTATTTTTTATTTTAATTTCAAATAAGGGAGTCTGTGTCTTTCAAGCAAAGAATTTTATTCTGTCTGTTGTTGTGAATTCTGTGGCCAAGCTCCCTCCTGTGGTCGTGAGTGGTACTTCGGCTGGTTCTGTCTATGAGCTTCCTTTGGTGGATGAGAGTGGTACTGCGGCTTCTGAGTTTCCTTCCTCAGGTGATGAGGTTAAGTCGTTAGGTGCTGCTCTATTTAACTCCACCTGGTGCTTTGATCCTAGCCTCCAGTCAATGTTCTAGTATTGGTCTTGCTTCCTCCTGGATCGTTCCTGTGGCCTGTCTATCCTGCATAAGCTAAGTTCTGCTTGTGTTACTTTTGTTTGCTATTTTTTCTGTCCAGCTTGCTATATTGGTTTTTCTTGCTTGCTGGAAGCTCTGAGACGCAGAGGGAGCACCTCCGTACCGTTAGTCGGTGTGGAGGGTCTTTTTGCCCCTCTGCGTGGTTGTTTGTAGGTTTTTGTGTTGACCGCAAAGCTATCTTTCCTATCCTCGGTCTATTCAGTAAGTCGGGCCTCACTTTGCTAAATCTATTTCATCTCTGTGTTTGTATTTCATCTTAACTCACAGTCATTATATGTGGGGGGCTGTGTTATGGCTGGCAATCAGGCAACACAGCGTGCAGTAATCAGCGCACATACAGAGATCTGGCAATAACCAAAAACAATAGGACGAGCTCTGAGACGTGGAATCTCTGTAGACTGCAGTACCTGATCTATCCTCACACAACTATAAGCAGCAGTGGATTGCGCCTATCACTACCTATGCAACTCGGCACTGCCTGAGGAGCTGACTAGCCTGAAGATAGAAATACAAGCCTGACTTACCTCAGAGAAATACCCCAAAGGAATAGGCAGCCCCCCACATATAATGACTGTTAGCAAGATGAAAAGACAAACGTAGGAATGAAATAGATTCAGCAAAGTGAGGCCCGATATTCTAGACAGAGCGAGGATAGCAAAGAGAACTATGCAGTCTACAAAAAACCCTAAAACGAAAACCACGCAAAGGGGCAAAAAGACCCACCGTGCCGAACTAACAGCACGGCGGTGCACCCCTTTGCTTCTCAGAGCTTCCAGCAAAAGATAATAGCAAGCTGGACAGAAAAAACAGAAAACAAACTAGAAGCACTTATCTAGCAGAGCAGCAGGCCCAAGGAAAGATGCAGTAGCTCAGATCCAACACTGGAACATTGACAAGGAGCAAGGAAGACAGACTCAGGTGGAGCTAAATAGCAAGGCAGCCAACGAGCTCACCAAAACACCTGAGGGAGGAAGCCCAGAGACTGCAATACCACTTGTGACCACAGGAGTGAACTCAGCCACAGAATTCACAACAGTACCCCCCCCTTGAGGAGGGGTCACCGAACCCTCACCAGAACCCCCAGGCCGACCAGGATGAGCCACATGAAAGGCACGAACAAGATCTGGGGCATGGACATCAGAGGCAAAAACCCAGGAATTATCTTCCTGAGCATAACCCTTCCATTTGACCAGATACTGGAGTTTCCGTCTAGAGACACGAGAATCCAAAATCTTCTCCACAATATACTCCAATTCCCCCTCCACCAAAACAGGGGCAGGAGGCTCCACAGATGGAACCATAGGCGCCACGTATCTCCTCAACAACGACCTATGGAATACATTATGTATGGAAAAGGAGTCTGGGAGGGTCAGACGAAAAGACACCGGATTGAGAATCTCAGAAATCCTATACGGACCAATAAAACGAGGTTTAAATTTAGGAGAGGAAACCTTCATAGGAATATGACGAGATGATAACCAAACCAGATCCCCAACACGAAGTCGGGGTCCCACACGGCGTCTGCGATTAGCGAAAAGCTGAGCCTTCTCCTGGGACAAGGTCAAATTGTCCACTACCTGAGTCCAGATCTGCTGCAACCTGTCCACCACAGAATCCACACCAGGACAGTCCGAAGACTCAACCTGTCCTGAAGAGAAACGAGGATGGAACCCAGAATTGCAGAAAAATGGAGAGACCAAGGTAGCCGAGCTGGCCCGATTATTAAGGGCGAACTCAGCCAACGGCAAAAATGACACCCAATCATCCTGGTCAGCGGAAACAAAACATCTCAGATATGTTTCCAAGGTCTGATTGGTTCGTTCGGTCTGGCCATTAGTCTGAGGATGGAAGGCCGAGGAGAAAGATAGGTCAATGCCCATCCTACCACAAAAGGCTCGCCAGAACCTCGAGACAAACTGGGAACCTCTGTCAGAAACAATATTCTCAGGAATGCCATGTAAACGAACCACATGCTGGAAGAACAAAGGCACCAAATCAGAGGAGGAAGGCAATTTAACCAAGGGCACCAGATGGACCATTTTAGAAAAGCGATCACAGACCACCCAAATGACCGACATTTTTTGAGAAACGGGAAGGTCAGAAATGAAATCCATCGAAATATGTGTCCAAGGCCTCTTCGGGACCGGCAAGGGCAAAAGCAACCCACTGGCACGTGAACAGCAGGGCTTAGCCCTAGCACAAATTCCACAGGACTGCACAAAAGCACGCACATCCCGTGACAGAGATGGCCACCAGAAGGATCTAGCAACCAACTCCCTGGTACCAAAGATTCCTGGATGACCGGCCAGCACCGAACAATGAAGTTCAGAGATAACTTTACTAGTCCACCTATCAGGGACGAACAGTTTCTCGGCCGGACAACGATCAGGTTTATTAGCCTGAAATTTCTGCAACACTCTCCGCAAATCAGGGGAGATGGCAGACACTATGACTCCTTCGTTGAGGATACTCGCCGGCTCAGATAACCCTGGAGAGTCGGGCACAAAACTCCTAGACAGAGCATCCGCCTTCACATTTTTAGAGCCCGGAAGGTATGAAATCACAAAATCAAAACGAGCAAAAAATAACGACCAACGGGCCTGTCTAGGATTCAAGCGCTTGGCAGACTCAAGATAAGTAAGGTTCTTATGATCAGTCAAAACCACCACGCGATGCTTAGCACCCTCAAGCCAATGACGCCACTCCTCGAATGCCCACTTCATGGCCAGCAACTCTCGGTTGCCCACATCATAATTACGCTCAGCAGCAGAAAATTTCCTGGAAAAGAAAGCACATGGTTTGAACACTGAGCAACCAGAACCTCTCTGTGATAAAACCGCCCCTGCACCAATCTCAGAAGCATCAACCTCGACCTGGAACGGAAGAGAAACATCAGGTTGACACAACACAGGGGCACAGCAAAAACGACGCTTCAACTCCTGAAAAGCTTCCACGGCAGCAGAAGACCAATTAACCAAATCAGCACCCTTCTTGGTCAAATCGGTCAATGGTCTGGCAATGCTAGAAAAATTACAGATGAAGCAACGATAAAAATTAGCAAAGCCCAGGAATTTCTGCAGACTCTTTAGAGATGTCGGCTGAGTCCAATCCTGGATGGCCTGAACCTTAACCGGATCCATCTCGATAGTAGAAGGGGAAAAGATGAACCCCAAAAATGAAACTTTCTGCACACCGAAGAGACACTTTGATCCCTTCACGAACAAGGAATTAGCACGCAGTACCTGGAAAACCATTCTGACTTGCTTCACATGAGACTCCCAATCATCTGAGAAGATCAAAATGTCATCCAAGTAAACAATCAAGAATTTATCCAGATACTCACGGAAAATGTCATGCATAAAAGACTGAAAAACAGATGGAGCATTGGCAAGTCCGAACGGCATCACCAGATACTCAAAATGACCCTCGGGCGTATTAAATGCCGTTTTCCATTCATCTCCCTGCCTGATTCTCACCAGATTATACGCACCACGAAGATCAATCTTAGTAAACCAACTAGCCCCCTTAATCCGAGCAAACAAGTCAGAAATCAATGGCAAGGGATACTGAAACTTAACAGTGATCTTATTAAGAAGGCGGTAATCAATACACGGTCTTAGCGAACCATCCTTCTTGGCTACAAAAAAGAACCCTGCTCCCAATGGTGACGACGACGGGCGAATATGTCCCTTCTCCAGGGACTCCTTCACATAACTGCGCATAGCGGTGTGTTCAGGTACGGACAAATTAAATAAACGACCCTTAGGGAATTTACTACCAGGAATCAAATCGATAGCACAATCACAATTCCTATGCGGAGGTAGGGCATCAGACTTGGACTCTTCAAATACATCCTGAAAGTCCGACAAGAACTCTGGGATGTCAGAAGGAATGGATGACGAAATAGACAAAAATGGAACATCACCATGTACTCCCTGACAACCCCAGCTGGTTACCGACATAGAGTTCCAATCCAATACTGGATTATGAGTTTGTAGCCATGGCAACCCCAACACGACCACATCATGCAAATTATGCAGTACCAGAAAGCGAATAACTTCCTGATGTGCAGGAGCCATGCACATGGTCAGCTGGGCCCAGTACTGAGGCTTATTCTTGGCCAAAGGTGTAGCATCAATTCCTCTCAACGGAATAGGACACCGCAAAGGCTCCAAGAAAAATCCACAACGTTTAGCATAATCCAAATCCATCAGATTCAGGGCAGCGCCTGAATCCACAAACGCCATGACAGAATACGATGACAAAGAGCACATTAAGGTAATGGACAAAAGGAATTTGGACTGTACAGTACCAATAACGGCAGAGCTATCGAACCGCCTAGTGCGTTTAGGACAATTAGAAATAGCATGAGTAGAATCACCACAATAGAAACACAGTCTGTTCAGACGTCTGTGTTCTTGCCGTTCTACTTTAGTCATAGTCCTGTCGCACTGCATAGGCTCAGGTTTACTCTCAGACAATACCGCCAGATGGTGCACAGATTTACGCTCGCGCAAGCGACGACCGATCTGAATGGCCAAGGACATAGACTCATTCAAACCAGCAGGCATAGGAAATCCCACCATTACATCCTTAAGAGCTTCAGAGAGACCCTTTCTGAACAAAGCCGCTAGTGCAGATTCATTCCACAGAGTGAGTACTGACCACTTCCTAAATTTCTGACAATATACTTCTACATCATCCTGACCCTGGCATAAAGCCAGCAGATTTTTCTCAGCCTGATCCACTGAATTAGGCTCATCGTAAAGCAATCCCAGCGCCTGGAAAAATGCATCAACATTACTCAATGCAGAATCTCCTGGTGCAAGAGAAAACGCCCAGTCCTGTGGGTCGCCGCGCAAAAAAGAAATAATAATCAAAACCTGTTGAATAGGATTACCAGAAGAATGAGGTTTCAAGGCCAAAAATAGCTTACAATTATTTCTGAAGCTCAGGAACTTAGTTCTGTCACCAAAAAACAAATCAGGAATCGGAATTCTTGGTTCTAGCATCGATTTCTGATCAATAGTATCTTGAATCTTTTGTACATTTACAACGAGATTATCCATTGAGGAGCACAGAGCCTGAATATCCATGTCCACAGCTGTGTCCTGAAGCACTCTAATGTCTAGGGGAAAAAAAAGACTGAAGACAGAGCTAAGAAAAAAAAATGATGTCAGGATTTCTTTTTTCCCTCTATTGGGAATCATTGGTGTGGCTCCTTGTACTGTTATGGCTGGCAATCAGGCAACACAGCGTGCAGTAATCAGCGCACATACAGAGATCTGGCAATAACCAAAAACAATAGGACGAGCTCTGAGACGTGGAATCTCTGTAGACTGCAGTACCTGATCTATCCTCACACAACTATAAGCAGCAGTGGATTGCGCCTATCACTACCTATGCAACTCGGCACTGCCTGAGGAGCTGACTAGCCTGAAGATAGAAATACAAGCCTGACTTACCTCAGAGAAATACCCCAAAGGAATAGGCAGCCCCCCACATATAATGACTGTTAGCAAGATGAAAAGACAAACGTAGGAATGAAATAGATTCAGCAAAGTGAGGCCCGATATTCTAGACAGAGCGAGGATAGCAAAGAGAACTATGCAGTCTACAAAAAACCCTAAAACGAAAACCACGCAAAGGGGCAAAAAGACCCACCGTGCCGAACTAACAGCACGGCGGTGCACCCCTTTGCTTCTCAGAGCTTCCAGCAAAAGATAATAGCAAGCTGGACAGAAAAAACAGAAAACAAACTAGAAGCACTTATCTAGCAGAGCAGCAGGCCCAAGGAAAGATGCAGTAGCTCAGATCCAACACTGGAACATTGACAAGGAGCAAGGAAGACAGACTCAGGTGGAGCTAAATAGCAAGGCAGCCAACGAGCTCACCAAAACACCTGAGGAAGGAAGCCCAGAGACTGCAATACCACTTGTGACCACAGGAGTGAACTCAGCCACAGAATTCACAACAGGGCTGCCTTTTCCTTTGGGGAATTTCTCTGAGGCAAGGTAGGCTTATTTTTCTATCTTCAGGGCTAGTTAGTTTCTCAGGCTGTGCCGAGTTAAATAGGGAGCGTTAGGCGCAATCCACGGCTACCTCTAGTGTGGTGTGATAGGATTAGGGATTGCGGTCAGCAGAGTTTCCACGTCTCAGAGCTCGTCCTATGTTTTTGGTAAATGTCAGGTCACTTTGTGTGCTCTGAACTTCAAGGTCCATTGTGGTTCTGAATTACCTGTTCATAACAGTCTGTGTCTTTTTTATAACCTAGCTATGGGGTTAGTAATAGGGGAATCTTAAAGATGCCTCTCCATTACTAACCTTTGGGCTTCATGTCAGCAGCCATTAAACAGCTGACATCAACTCCACAACCATTACCCCATTTGCCACCACACTAAGGCAAGTGGGAAGAGTAGAGCAAAGCGCCTGAATTGGAGCATCTAATAGATGCACCTTCTCTGGGGTGGCTATGAGCTGCTATTTTTTAGGCTGGGGGGCCAATATCCATTGCCCCTTACTAGTCTGAGAATACCAGCCCCCAGCTTTCTTATTTAGCTTGTCTTGTTGTCAAACATGATGGGGACTCAATGCCGGTTTTTAAACTATTTATGTAAATAATTTAAAAATACTGCCTGGTGACCCCTCTTCTCTTGATAACCAGCCATTATAAAGCTGACAACTGAGGGTTGGAGCCCGCAGCTGTCAGTTTTGCCTATGCTGGTTATCAAAAATAGAAGAGACTCCATGTATTTTTTTCTGCTAATTTTTTTATAGAGCACAGGCATCGGCTGATGTATACTCCCATCAGGGGCGCCTGCCCTCATCTCTCTGACCAGCAGTAATTATCTTGTCACCAATGAGAGCAAGAGTTTGCTGTGTTTTCATGCAGATGACAGCGTGGCAAACACTGGATGTTCGAGGGGCTTCCATTCATCTGAATGGACTCTGGGTTCGAGTACCGTTTTGGTACCTGAACCGTAGTTTTTTTAGATGTTCGGCTGAACCCGCAGGATCCTAACATCCTCAGGTTCATCCATCACTAATTATCACTGCAAAACACCATACTGACAGTGAAGTTTGGAGGAGGAAACATCATGGTGTGGGGCTGTATTTCAGCATGTGGCACTGGCAAACTTCATATAATTGAAAGAAGGATGAATGGTCAATTGTTCGAGACATTCTTGATAAAAATCTGCTGCCATCTACCGGGATGATGATGAAACGAGAGTGGACATTTCAGTAAAACAATGATCCCAACACACAGCCAAGGAAACTTTCAATTGATTTTAGTAAAAGAAAATAAATCTGCTAGAATGGCCCAGCCATTCACATTATCTGAATCCAATAGAACATTTTAGGGAGAAACTAAAGCTCAGCGTTCATAGAAGGAGCCCATGGAATATTCAGGATTTGAAGAGTGTTTGTGTGGAAGAATGCGCCAAAACCACACTTGAGCAATGCATGCTACTAGTTTCTCCATACAGGAGGCATCTTGAATCTATCATCACAAAATAAGGCTTTTGTATGAAGTATTAAATAAATTTCATTAACCGCGTTCAATACTTTTTCATTGTTTAATTTCTCATTATTACACATAACTTAACTTATGGACATTGATAGTTTGATTTTTTTTTCTGCTTGTGTTGATTGTTGGGTTGTTACTTGCATCTGGTCAGAATTTCATGTCAATAGCACCTTTCGAAATATATTTACTTAGAAAATTGGAATGTGTTCAACACTTATTTCACCTGTTGTATATTCCCGTCTCACATTGCTTTATGTGGCATTCAGTACATCTTGAATATGTTTTAGCTGTTGCTGATATTTCTGCTGTGTGAACAGTCCATTGAAAGTCCATTTCAAAGAATTGCATTATTTAACTGTGATCTCTTACATTTCTTTCTGACCTCCCTGAACATTTCCCTCTGGAACTCAACAGAACTTTGGGCTGTGATGAAATTTCACCTATCAAGCTTATTCCTCCTGCCCACATCTAGTTCAATTTTCACAGCTCCACTCAATGTACAGTCTGCTTGTGAAGTGGCTGCATTAAATTGGTAGTCCAACCAGATACAGTACTCTCCTAGCCCAGGAGTCAACCCATTAATACCTTTGATTTGACGAATCCCTTTAGCTCCTTTGTGCTCTTACTGTTGAGCGCTGTAAGAGATGAAGTTGCAAAAGATATATTGTGAAGAAATAGTATAGCTGTCATATAAGCATTGCATTTAATGTTAGAAAAAGCAGACATTCGCAATATATTTTGTTAGAGTAAAATATTGGAAATGTATCACTTTATCTTGAGTTATTTCCCCTGATGATCACTGTTTTGTTGTATTTAAATAAAATGTACTCTTGCAGTTGTCTTTACTATGTCATCAGGTAATGTACAAATATGCACACACATATAGAAGTGTGTATATATATGTGAATGTGTGAATATATATATCCACTATATAATTGTCTAAGGGTCACTTCCGTCTGTCTGTCTGTCTGTCACGGATATTCATTGGTTACGGCCTCTGTCTGTCATTGAAATCCAAGTCGCTGATTGCTTGCGGCAAAACAGCCACGACCAATCAGTGACGGGCACAGTCCAGAAGAAAATGGCCGCTCCTTACTCCCCGCAGTCAGTGCCCGGTGCCCGCATACTCCTCTCCAGTCACCGCTCACACAGGGTTAATGCCAGCGGTAACAGACTGCGTTATGCCGCGGGTAACGCACTCCGTTACCGCCGCTATTAACCCTGTGTGTCCCCAACTTTTTACTATTGATGTAAAAAAATGTAATGCTAAAAATAATAAAAAAATTAAAAACCTTCTATACTCACCCTCCGTAGTCCGCCGAGCCGCTCGCGCCAGCAGCCATCTTCCGTTCCCAGCAATGCATTGCAAAATTACCCAGAAGACTTAGCAGTCTCGTGAGACTGCAAAGTCATCTGGGTAATTTCGCAATGCATCCTGGGAACCGAAGATGGTGGCAGCCGCGCGCCTATCGCCGGAGCTTCAGTGGATCCCAGGGGTGAGTATATAACTATTTTTTATTTAATTATTTTTTTAACAGGGATATGGTGATATGGTGCCCACACTGCTGTATACTACGTGGGTTGTGTTAGATACCGCGTGGCTCTGTGCTGTATACTACATAGGCAGTGTAATATACCTTGTGGGCTGTGTGATATACTCCGTGGGCTATGCTAGATATTACATGGCCACTGTTATATACTGTGTGGGCAGTGTTATATACTACGTGACTTCACAATATACTATGTGACTGGGCAATATACTACGTGGCTCTGTGCTGTATACTATGTGGCTCTGTGCTGTATACTAAGTCGCTGGGCAATATACTACGTGGCTGGGCAATATACTATGTGGCTCTGTGCTGTATACTATGTCGCTCGGCAATATATTACGTGACTGGGCAATATACTACGTGACTGGGCAATATACTACGTGACTGGGCAATATACTATGTAGCTGGGCAATATACTATGTGACTGGGCAATATACTATGTGGGCTGTGCAATATACTACGTGGACATGCATATTCTAGAATACCCGATGCATTAGAATCGGTCCACCATCTAGTATATACAGTGGGGCAAAAAAGTATTTAGTCAGTCAGCAATAGTGCAAGTTCCACCACTTAAAAAGATGAGAGGCGCCTGTAATTTACATCATAGGTAGACCTCAACTATGGGAGACAAACTGAGAAAAAAAAATCCAGAAAATCACATTGTCTGTTTTTTTATCATTTTATTTGCATATTATGGTGGAAAATAAGTATTTGGTCAGAAACAAACAATCAAGATTTCTGGCTCTCACAGACCTGTAACTTCTTCTTTAAGAGTCTCCTCTTTCCTCCACTCATTACCTGTAGTAATGGCACCTGTTTAAACTTGTTATCAGTATAAAAAGACACCTGTGCACACCCTCAAACAGTCTGACTCCAAACTCCACTATGGTGAAGACCAAAGAGCTGTCAAAGGACACCAGAAACAAAATTGTAGCCCTGCACCAGGCTGGGAAGACTGAATCTGCAATAGCCAACCAGCTTGGAGTGAAGAAATCAACAGTGGGAGCAATAATTAGAAAATGGAAGACATACAAGACCACTGATAATCTCCCTCGATCTGGGGCTCCAGGCAAAATCCCACCCCGTGGGGTCAGAATGATCACAAGAACGGTGAGCAAAAATCCCAGAACCACGCGGGGGGACCTAGTGAATGAACTGCAGAGAGCTGGGACCAATGTAACAAGGCCTACCATAAGTAACACACTACGCCACCATGGACTCAGATCCTGCAGTGCCAGACGTGTCCCACTGCTTAAGCCAGTACATGTCCGGGCCCGTCTGAAGTTTGCTAGAGAGCATTTGGATGATCCAGAGGAGTTTTGGGAGAATGTCCTATGGTCTGATGAAACCAAACTGGAACTGTTTGGTAGAAACACAACTTGTCGTGTTTGGAGGAAAAAGAATACTGAGTTGCATCCATTAAACACCATACCTATTGTAAAGCATGGTGGTGGAAACATCATGCTTTGGGGCTGTTTCTCTGCAAAGGGGCCAGGACGACTGATCCGGGTACATGAAAGAATGAATGGGGCCATGTATCGTGAGATTTTGAGTGCAAACCTCCTTCCATCAGCAAGGGCATTGAAGATGAAACGTGGCTGGGTCTTTCAACATGACAATGATCCAAAGCACACCGCCAGGGCAACGAAGGAGTGGCTTCGTAAGAAGCATTTCAAGGTCCTGGAGTGGCCTAGCCAGTCTCCAGATCTCAACCCTATAGAAAACCTTTGGAGGGAGTTGAAAGTCCGTGTTGCCAAGCGAAAAGCCAAAAACATCACTGCTCTAGAGGAGATCTGCATGGAGGAATGGGCCAACATACCAACAACAGTGTGTGGCAACCTTGTGAAGACTTACAGAAAATGTTTGACCTCTGTCATTGCCAACAAAGGATATATTACAAAGTATTGAGATGAAATTTTGTTTGACCAAATACTTATTTTCCACCATAATATGCAAATAAAATGATAAAAAAACAGACAATGTGATTTTCTGGATTTTTTTTTCTCAGTTTGTCTCCCATAGTTGAGGTCTACCTATGATGTAAATTACAGACGCCTCTCATCTTTTTAAGTGGTGGAACTTGCACTATTGCTGACTGACTAAATACTTTTTTGCCCCACTGTATATATATGTATATACATACACACAGACGCAGGGGTGGACACTGACAGCTTGAGGCCCCTGTGCAAGAGATGTGTTTGGGCACCCCTTTTATGGTGACCAAGCTATGGATGGATATATATATATATATATATATATATATATATATATATATATATATATATTGTGGTGCAGTGACCCACGTTACAGCCAGGGGGCGCTGTGTGTGCGCTTCAAGATGCGCTTGGAGGCATAAATGTGATGAGACAAAGTCCGGCAGGAGTGTAAATGGCCGGTGTGTGTTGCAATGGAAGGCACTCTGTGCTGTCAGTCTGAAGTTAGGTTGGTGTTCTGGGACCTGTAGTCCCACAACACAAGTAATTGTGTAATTCTAATGGGAGACTGGCAGGGCTAGTAATGAGAGATGGGAGGGTCAAACTAGCCACACACACACCCACACTCCCACCCAGGGGAGTGGTTACACCCAGATAATGTGACCAGCTTGTGGGTCACATGGGGTGGTTCAGAGTGTATGGATCCGTTTGGTCCATGTACAAGATCCTGGACGGTCGGTGTTGGAGTCTCCTGGCAGTGGAGAAGTCTTGGAAGCACCTGAGACCGTGGACCTAGTGGACGGTCAGTGTTGGAGTCTCCTGGCATTGGAGAAGTCCTGGAAGCACTGAAGAGTGAGTCCTGTAATAGCTTGTGTGTTGGATTGTCCTGAAGTGGGCTGGAGTCCTGCAAGCACCTGGTAAGAGTGTGAGTCCTGGAATGGTCAGAGTGTTGGATTGTCCTCGGATGGACTGGAGTCCTGGAAGCACTGCTGAGGCTATGGACTGAATGCTCGAGGTGTTGGATTGCCCTAGTATGGGCTGGAGTCCTGCAAGAACCTGGTAAGGGTGTGAGTCCTGCAATAGCCTGGGTGTTGGATTGTCCTGAAGTGGGCTGGAGTCCTGGAAGCACTGCTGAGGCTATGGACTGATTGCTCGAGGTGTTGGATTGTCCTGGTATGGACTGGAGTCCTGCAAGCATCTGGTAAGATCATGGACAGATGGCCTGTGTGTTGGAAGTGCCTGTGATTGGACTTCCTGGAAGCGCATGGAGAGGCTGCATCTACAGAGCCTGAGACGGTTTCTGTGTTGGGGAAGCTACAGTTCCTACTGTGGGTCTGGAGTATCCGAGGTACCCTGGTCACAAGGACGGTGATCCCAGTGAGGCAGTTTCCCTGTGAGCTAGCACTGGCAGGAGTCAGTGTGTGGAGCCGGAGCTGCAGTTTGCCAAAATATATGCGAGTAAGCCAGAATCCTTCTGGGAAAGTGGCTTGTGGACCAATAAGACCAAGATAGTGCTTTTTTGGTAATAGCATATCATTCTGTTTACCGAAAAGGATAAAAACACAGTACATACAGTCAAATATGGTACAGGTGCAAAGAGGTTTTGGATTTGTTTTATTGCCTCTGGCACTGGGAGCCTTGACTGTGTGCAAAGCATCATAAAATCTGAAGATTACGATTGAATTTTGGATTTTAATGTAGTGCACAGTGTCAGATAGCTGGGTTTACATCCTAGGTCATGGGTCTTCCAGCAGGACAATGACCCCCAAACATACTTCAAGAAGCACCCAGAAATGGATGGAAACAAAGCCCTGGAGAGTTTTGAAGTCGCCTGCAATGAGTTTGGATCTAAATCTCATTGAACACCTGTGGAGATCTTAAAATTGCTGTTGGGAGAAGTAACCCTTCAAATACGAGAGACTTGGTGCAATTTGCAAAAGAAGAGTGGTCCAAAATTCAAGTTGAGAGGTGTAAGAAACTTGTTGATGGTTATAGGAAGTGATTGATTGCAGTTATTTATTTTAAAGCATGTAGAGAATTTTAGGTCAGTGTTTAAAATGTTTTGTCTAAATCTTTGTGCAACCATTTTCCATTTTAAGAGACGATCCATCCATGCTATTTTTGGTCGGTGTTCTGATGATGGATGCTATTTGATAACAATCCATGTAGACGCGTCCTTAGTTGTAAAAAAGCTTTGGAAAATAAAATAACCTTTTCCATAAATCAAAGTACCTTTCACTATCTCAATTTTGTTTTTATATCCACTCGCTTCTGTAGTATCAGTCTTCTCTTTAAAAGTTTTAGATATAAACTCAGTGTAGGAATTCCTACATTTGTGAGATTACACCAGAATTAGTTACCATCTCTGCCATGTCTAGGAAAGACGGTGAAAAAAGGAACAGACAGAATGTGACTGAAAAGCAAAACGGAAAAAAGTCTTTAATTTGATAACTGACAAAGTTTGACTTTGAAGACATTAGAGATTTGGCTCATGTAGAATGAATGAAACATATCCTAACATGGCTTGTACGTCTTCACTGCTGATGTTTCCAGTCAGACAATTTGCATTAATGTTACATACCGTAAACCGATCAGCATTAAGTGGCTCATCTGTTGGCCAATGAAATCGAACCCAAAATGATGCTTTCACACCAGAATAATTACTCCAAAATCCTGGCTCTGAGATGTCTCCATTCTGTCTAACTTGCTGTCCGTTGCCTGCTTTTAGAGGGAATTGAGCACCATGTTATAGAGCAGTAGGAACTGAGTAGATGAATGTTCAGTTTTGGGAGAAAAGTTATGTAATAACCTGGATTGTATTTTTTTTAAATTAAACCTTTGCTTTTTCTGAGCTTTTCCATCCACTTGGTGGTCCTGTCCGTGACTGACAGATTTATTAATATAAGTTTGCATATAGAGATAGCTGTCAATCACAGATAGGACCGCCCACTGGACCAGAAATCCCAGAAAGAGTACAGGATTAAATGATTAGAACCCTAATTATACTGAATCTTTACACACAAAACTATATATGAACCTACCGAGCTCCCCCTGTTGTGAATTCTGTGGCCAAGCTCCCTCCTGTGGTCGAGAGTGGTACTTCGGCTGGTTCTGTCTATGAGCTTCCTTTGGTGGATGAGAGTGGTACTGCGGCTTCTGAGTTTCCTTCCTCAGGTGATGAGGTTAAGTCGTTAGGTGCTGCTCTATTTAACTCCACCTGGTGCTTTGATCCTGGCCTCCAGTCAATGTTCTAGTATTGGTCTTGCTTCCTCCTGGATCGTTCCTGTGGCCTGTCTATCCTGCATAAGCTAAGTTTTGCTTGTGTTATTTTTGTTTGCTATTTTTTCTGTCCAGCTTGCTATATTGGTTTTTCTTGCATGCTGGAAGCTCTGAGACGCAGAGGGAGCACCTCCGTACCGTTAGTCGGTGCGGAGGGTCTTTTTGCCCCTCTGCGTGGTTGTTTGTAGGTTTTTGTGTTGACCGCAAAGCTATCGTTCCTATCCTCGGTCTATTCAGTAAGTCGGGCCTCATTTTGCTAAATCTATTTCATCTCTGGGTTTGTATTTTCATCTTTACTCACAGTCATTATATGTGGGGGGCTGCCTTTTCCTTTGGGGAATTTCTCTGAGGCAAGGTAGGCTTATTTTTCTATCTTCAGGGCTAGTTAGTTTCTCGGGCTGTGCCGAGTTGCATAGGGAGCGTTAGGCGCAATCCACGGCTACCTCTAGTGTGGTGTGATAGGATTAGGGATTGCGGTCAGCAGAGTTCCCACGTCTCAGAGCTCGTCCTATGTTTTTGGTAATTTTCAGGTCACTTTGTGTGCTCTGAACTTCAATGTCCATTGTGGTTCTGAATTACCTGTTCATAACAGTACTGGAGGCCCAAAGTACTAATGCTTCTCAATAGAGGGAAAAGAGAAGTTCTGAGACCATTTTTTTTTCTTTGCACTGTGTTCTGTCTTTCTTTTCCCCTTTACATCAGGGTGGTTCAGAACACAGGTGTGGACATGGACAGTCAAGGTCTGTTCTCTTTGATGGATAATCTAGCTATAAATGTACAGAATATTCAAGATTTAGTGGTTCAGAATCCTATGTTAGAACCTAAAATTCCTATTCCTGAGTTATTTTCTGGAGATAGAGCTAAGTTTTTGAATTTTAAAAATAATTGTAAACTATTTCTGGCTTTGAAACCCCGCTCCTCTGGTGACCCAGTTCAACAAGTTAAGATTATTATTTCTTTATTACGTGGCGACCCTCAAGACTGGGCATTTTCCCTTGCGCCAGGAGATCCTGCATTATGTAATATTGATGCGTTTTTTCTGGCGCTCGGATTGCTGTACGACGAACCTAATTCAGTGGATCAGGCAGAGAAAAATTTGCTGGCTCTATGTCAGGGTCAGGATGAGATAGAGATTTATTGTCAGAAGTTTAGAAAGTGGTCCGTGCTCACTCAATGGAATGAATGTGCGCTGGCAGCTATTTTCAGAAAGGGTCTCTCTGAAGCCCTTAAGGATGTCATGGCGGGATTTCCTATGCCTGCTGGTCTGAATGAGTCTATGTCTTTGGCCATTCAGATCGGTCGACGCTTGCGCCAGCGTAAATCTGTGCACCATTTGGCGGTATTATCTGAGCATAAACCTGAGCCTATGCAGTGCGATAGGACTTTGACCAGAGCTGAAAGGCAAGAACACAGACGTCAGAATGGGCTGTGTTTCTACTGTGGTGATTCCACTCATGCTATCTCCGATTGTCCTAAGCGCACTAAGCGGTTCGCTAGGTCTGCCACCATTGGTACGGTACAGTCGAAATTTCTTTTGTCCGTTACTTTGATCTGCTCTTTGTCATCCTATTCTGTCATGGCATTTGTGGATTCAGGCGCTGCCCTGAATTTGATGGACTTGGAGTTTGCTAGGCGCTGTGGGTTTGTCTTGGAGCCCTTGCAGTGTCTTATTCCATTGAGAGGAATTGATGCTACACCTTTGGCCAAGAATAAGCCTCAGTATTGGACCCAGCTGACCATGTGCATGGCTCCTGCGCACCAGGAGGATATTCGCTTTCTGGTGTTGCATAATCTGCATGATGTGGTCGTGTTGGGGTTCCCATGGCTACAAGTCCATAACCCAGTATTAGATTGGAAATCAATGTCTGTGTCCAGCTGGGGTTGTCAGGGGGTACATGGTGATGTTCCATTTCTGTCTATCTCATCATCCACCCCTTCTGAGGTCCCAGAGTTCTTGTCTGATTACCGGGATGTATTCGATGAGCCCAAGTCCAATGCCCTACCTCCGCATAGGGATTGTGATTGTGCTATCGATTTGATTCCTGGTAGTAAGTTTCCAAAGGGTCGACTGTTTAATTTATCTGTACCTGAGCACGCTGCTATGTGGAGTTACGTGAAGGAGTCTTTGGAGAAGGGTCATATGCGCCCGTCATCGTCGCCATTGGGAGCGGGGTTCTTTTTTGTGGCCAAGAAGGATGGTTCGCTGAGACCTTGTATTGATTACCGCCTTCTAAATAAAATTACGGTCAAATTTCAGTACCCCTTGCCGCTGCTGTCTGATTTGTTTGCTCGGATTAAGGGGGCTAGTTGGTTCACCAAGATAGATCTTCGTGGTGCGTATAATCTTGTGCGTATTAAACGGGGCGATGAATGGAAAACAGCATTTAATACGCCCGAAGGCCATTTTGAGTACCTGGTTATGCCATTCGGGCTTTCTAATGCTCCATCAGTGTTTCAGTCCTTTATGCATGACATCTTCCGAGAGTACCTGGATAAATTCCTGATTGTATACTTGGATGATATTTTGGTCTTCTCGGATGATTGGGAGTCTCATGTGAAGCAGGTCAGAATGGTGTTCCAGGTCCTGCGTGCTAATTCTTTGTTTGTGAAGGGGTCAAAGTGTCTCTTTGGTGTTCAGAAGATTTCATTTTTGGGGTTCATTTTTTCTCCTTCTACTATCGAGATGGACCCTGTTAAAGTTCAGGCCATTTATGATTGGACTCAGCCAACATCTCTGAAGAGTCTGCAGAAGTTCCTGAGCTTTGCTAATTTTTATCGTCGCTTCATCGCTAATTTTTCTAGTATTGCTAAACCGTTGACAGATTTAACCAAGAAGGGTGCTGATGTGGTCAATTGGTCTTCTGCTGCTGTGGAAGCTTTTCAGGAGTTGAAGCGTCGTTTTTCTTCTGACCCTGTGTTGTGCCAACCAGATGTTTCGCTTCCGTTCCAGGTCGAGGTTGATGCTTCTGAAATTGGAGCAGGGGCTGTTTTGTCGCAGAGAAGTTCTGATTGCTCGGTGATGAAACCATGTGCCTTCTTTTCCAGGAAATTTTCGCTCGCTGAGCGAAATTATGATGTTGGCAATCGAGAGTTGCTAGCCATGAAGTGGGCATTCGAGGAGTGGCGTCATTGGCTTGAAGGAGCTAAGCATCGCGTGGTGGTCTTGACTGATTACAAAAACTTGACTTATCTCGAGTCTGCCAAACGGTTGAATCCTAGACAGGCTCGTTGGTCGCTGTTTTTCTCCCGTTTTGACTTTGTGGTTTCGTACCTTCCGGGCTCTAAAAATGTGAAGGCGGATGCCCTGTCTAGGAGTTTTGTGCCCGATTCTCCGGGTTTGCCTGAGCCGGCGGGTATTCTCAAAGAGGGGGTAATTTTGTCTGCCATCTCCCCTGATTTGCGGCGGGTGCTGCAAAAATTTCAGGCTAATAGACCTGACCGTTGCCCAGCGGAGAAACTGTTTGTCCCTGATAGGTGGACGAATAAAGTTATCTCTGAGGTTCATTGTTCGGTGTTGGCTGGTCATCCTGGAATCTTTGGTACCAGAGATTTGGTGGCTAGATCCTTTTGGTGGCCGTCTCTGTCGCGGGATGTGCGTTCTTTTGTGCAGTCCTGTGGGATTTTTGATTGGGCTAAGCCCTGCTGTTCTCGTGCCAGTGGGTTGCTTTTGCCCTTGCCGGTCCCGAAGAGGCCTTGGACACATATCTCTATGGATTTTATTTCAGATCTTCCCGTCTCTCAAAAGATGTCAGTTATTTGGGTAGTCTGTGATCGCTTCTCTAAGATGGTCCATTTGGTACCCTTGTCTAAATTGCCTTCCTCCTCTGAATTGGAGCCATTGTTTTTCCAGCATGTGGTTCGTTTACATGGCATTCCAGAGAATATCGTTTCTGACAGAAGTTCCCAGTTTGTTTCAAGGTTTTGGTGAGCCTTTTGTGGTAGGATGGGCATTGACTTGTCTGTTTCCTCGGCTTTCCATCCTCAGACTAATGGCCAGACCGAACGAACCAATCAGACCTTGGAAACATATCTGAGATGCTTTGTTTCTGCTGATCAGGATGATTGGGTGTCCTTTTTGCCTTTGGCTGAGTTCGCCCTTAATAATCGGGCCAGCTCGGCTACTTTGGTTTCGCCGTTTTTCTGCAATTCTGGGTTCCACCCTCGTTTCTCTTCATGGCAGGTTGAGTCTTCGGATTGTCCTGGTGTGGATACTGTGGTGGATAGGTTGCAGCAGATTTGGACTCATGTAGTGGACAATCTGACTTTGTCCCAGGAGAAGGCTCAACGTTTCGCTAACCGCAGGCGCTGTGTGGGTCCCCGACTTCGTGTTGGGGATTTGGTTTGGTTGTCATCTCGTTATATTCCTATGAAGGTTTCCTCTCCTAAATTTAAGCCTCGTTTCATTGGTCCATATAGGATTTCTGAGGTTCTTAATCCTGTGTCTTTTCGTTTGACTCTTCCAGCTTCTTTTTCCATCCATAACGTGTTCCATAGGTCATTGTTGCGGAGATACGTGGCACCTGTGGTTCCATCTATTGATCCTCATGCTCCGGTTTTGGTTGAAGGGGAATTGGAGTATATAGTGGAGAAGATTTTGGATTCTCATGTTTCGAGACGGAAACTCCAGTATCTGGTTAAGTGGAAAGGTTATGGTCAGGAAGATAATTCCTGGGTCTTTGCCTCTGATGTCCATGCTGCCGATCTGGTTCGTGCCTTTCATGTGGCTCATCCTGGTCGGCCTGGGGACTCTGGTGAGGGTTCGGTGACCCCTCCTCAAGGGGGGGGTACTGTTGTGAATTCTGTGGCCAAGCTCCCTCCTGTGGTCGAGAGTGGTACTTCGGCTGGTTCTGTCTATGAGCTTCCTTTGGTGGATGAGAGTGGTACTGTGGCTTCTGAGTTTCCTTCCTCAGGTGATGAGGCTAAGTCGTTAGGTGCTGCTCTATTTAACTCCACCTGGTGCTTTGATCCTGGCCTCCAGTCAATGTTCTAGTATTGGTCTTGCTTCCTCCTGGATCGTTCCTGTGGCCTGTCTATCCTGCATAAGCTAAGTTTTGCTTGTGTTATTTTTGTTTGCTATTTTTTCTGTCCAGCTTGCTATATTGGTTTTTCTTGCGTGCTGGAAGCTCTGAGACGCAGAGGGAGCACCTCCGTACCGTTAGTCGGTGCGGAGGGTCTTTTTGCCCCTCTGCGTGTTTGTTTGTAGGTTTTTGTGTTGACCGCAAAGCTATCTTTCCTATCCTCAGTCTATTCAGTTAGTCGGGCCTCACTTTGCTAAATCTATTTCATCTCTGGGTTTGTATTTTCATCTTTACTCACAGTCATTATATGTGGGGGGCTGCCTTTTCCTTTGGGGAATTTCTCTGAGGCAAGGTAGGCTTATTTTTCTATCTTCAGGGCTAGTTAGTTTCTCAGGCTGTGCCGAGTTGCATAGGGAGCGTTAGGCGCAATCCACGGCTACCTCTAGTGTGGTGTGATAGGATTAGGGATTGCGGTCAGCAGAGTTCCCACGTCTCAGAGCTCGTCCTATGTTTTTGGTAATTGTCAGGTCACTTTGTGTGCTCTTAACTTCAATGTCCATTGTGGTTCTGAATTACCTGTTCATAACATCCCCCTACTCTCTATCATAGTACCTGCAGATTGAACAATATTTTCATTGGGGACAAGTTCCCTTTAAGTATATTCCAGCTATATCAACAGAAACACAGATGACTACAGGAAGTTGCGATGAGTCTCTCTGCTACTCTACTAGGCATGCAGGCATAAAAGAAAGCAAGGTTTTCAGGTCAGAGCAGGCAAATTATAAGACAATGCATGCTGCGAAGTGAGGAAAAGGGAAGTTCCAGAGCTAATAGTGCTGTAAGAAAGCTGTAGAAAAGGAACCTCCCACTCAAAAAGAGTGGAAGGCAAGTTATAGAACTTAGGACATATTACACTGTTATGCGCAAGACCTTGCTTTTAAACTTTTTTGATTGAACTCTGGTTGTTCTAGGCAACAAAGAATATATATATATTTTTAGGCAGTTTTCATAAATGAGGCCCTATATGTATAGTCATGTTGTTGCTGACTTGCAACTGATTATTTTTTCATGCGTCTTGCTGCAATATTCAGTCATGTTTATCTTGATCTATTTTTTGGGTGCAAAGCTAAAAGGTATTGACTTTGATTCTTGTCCCTCTAATTTTGAACATGTTCAAAAGTAGTGGACTGTAAATCAGGCAGCATGTAGAAGAGAAATCCATGATTGGATGTTGATATTCTCTCAATTATTGATCAGAATGACTAGACAGACAGTAACTCACTGTCTGCAATGAGTGCACTGAATGACCTGGTGCCCTGTTGCTCCAGCATGTGTGCTCCGAGCCCTATGGGCTTCGCTGTGAACGTGGTGTATTACACATCAGTCGTCCCAGTTATATATTGTGTTACCAGCGAGCAAGGAGCAATTTGTCACAGCTAAATATCGGATTGTACTTTTCAGTTAAATAGAACAGACTTGTGCTTCAGCAGGAGGTCACTAAACATTTTTAATTTTCAGGTGTCAGGAACATAAGAAAACTGGCATTACATCTATCCAATTAACTTGTGATTGAAAAAGAACCTTTTTCCCAAAACAGCACCATTGTTATCCAAGGACTGTGTCTGATATAGGTGTTCAGGCCATTTTATGTAAAGGGCTCTGATCCACAATATTATGGACAAGAAGTGTACCTGTCATTTATGGTAACTTTTCTGAATATGATGATACGTGTATACATGAGGTTTACCACAATTTCTGGCCTTAATATGGCTTGTGCTCTGCAATTCTTACCAGTTTTTCCCTCTGCAGGCTCTCTCTTTAATTTTCAGTTTTCTCTAAGGTAATCGGTAGAAACTAGCTGTCCCGATTTCTCCCATACACTGCACACAAAGAGATGGGTTCCTGCTCTTCTTTCTCTGCAGCACATAGACAGAAACAGCATAAGCATGGAAGACATTATACAGCAGTAACTGTGCTGTATTGCTGTGAACCCAGCACTGAAGTGAAACGAGTTTGCTAGAAGCCGCAGCATGATCTGCCTGTCTCTCTGCCTGGTCTTTCACTGTATTTATTGCTTCTCGCTCCCCCTCCCCCTCTCCTCCCCCTTCAGTTAAATAGAAGCTGTAACCTGATGCTCCAATGAGCTAGCAGTCCATCTTGCTTTAACAAAGATTGAGCTGTTTTTCAGGATTGATGATGAGGTTAGAGGCATGGGGAAGGATGAGAACTTTCTTATATTATGCTTTAACTATTGATTTATGTGGAGTTTGTTGAAATGACAATAATCATTTAATTATCTTTGTTAAAGGGTCAATATTGATTTTTAAGATTGCTGCTTTCAATAGATGGTGCTAAGAGTTCATTTGAGTTCATATTGAAAACGATAGACTCTTAAAAAAGTCAGAGAATTAATTTCTTTTATTGCTGGCCATTTTTTTCTCCTGAAACATGGACAAGGGATAGCCACATGATGAGGGGTACAGCAGCAATCAGCCGACAAGCACAAAGACCATATAATATAATATGAATATTCACTAACCAATTTATAAAACAAAGTAAAGGATTGTAGGTAAACAGTGTATAAGTAACAAATACAATGACAGCAGTTACTCTCAATAACACAGACTAAGAGTACACGCAGGTACGCTTACACAGAATTAAGTTATATGCGATTAAAATACAATGTGACTAAAGGTACCGTCACATTTAGCGACGCTGCAGCGATCTAGACAACGATGCCGATCGTTGCAGCGTTGCTGTTTCGTCGCTGTGTGGTCGCTGGAGAGCTGTCACACAGACAGCTCTCCTGCGACCAACGATGCCAAAGTCCCCGGGTAACCAGGGTAAACATCGGGTTACTAAGTGCAGGGCCGCGCTTAGTAACCCGATATTTACCCTGGTTACCAGTGTAAATGTAAAAAAAAACAAACACTACATACATTCCGGTGTCTGTCCCCCGGCGCTCTGCTTCCTGCACTGTGTAAGCGCCAGCCGTAAAGCAGAGCGGTGACATCACCGCTGTGCTTTACGGCCAGCCGGCGCTCAGTCAGTGCAGGGAAGCCGAACGCCAGGGGACAGACACCGGAATGTAAGTATGTAGTGTTTGTTTTTTTTTACATTTACACTGGTAACCAGGGTAAACATTGGGTTACTAAGCGCGGCCCTGCGCTTAGTAACCCGATGTTTACCCTGGTTACCAGTGAAGACAGCGCTGAATCGGCATCACACACGCCGATTCAGCGATGTCTGTGGGAGATCCAGCGACGAAATAAAGTTCTGGCCTTTCTGCTCCGACCAACGATGTCACAGCAGGATCCAGATCGCTGCTGCATGTCAAACACAATGATATCGCTATCCAGGACGTTGCAACGTCACGGATCGCTAGCGATATCGTTATTAAGTCGCTCAGTGTGAAGTTACCTTAACCCTTTCTATGCATAACTCAATAAAAGTATTGTGTCAGTACTTTAGTAATCGCCTACTCGGAGCAATTTTTGAAGTGTCTCTTACAGAAAAGACCCTTTCTCCTAGCTCCTAACTAATTGGACCTCTATAAGGCTATTTATATATGCAATTGTATATTTAGATGTAAGATGGTACTGGTATGTCCTGAAACTGAAGTAGATAGTGCTTGTTGGGCTGAGTGCTGAATAATAAGAAACGAGGTCTTGAAGCTCTTAGGGAATGCCAATCTCGCTAATGCAGGGCTTTCCTAAGTCCTTAGGGATAAGGCCTCACGTGGCCTAGCCTAAGAACCTGTGTACTTGTTCGTCCCCACCAAGTCAGCTCATGTCAAGCCGAACAGCGAGTCCCAGAGTCACCAACAACAGATCCAGAGTTGCACCACTGTTGTTAATTCTGTGGCAGAGCTCCCTCCTGTGGTCACAAGTGGTACTTCGGCTGATTCTCTCTGTGAGCTTCCGTTGGTGGAGGAGAGTGGTACTGCGGCTTCTGAGTTTCCTTGCTCAGGTGATGTGGTGAAGTCGTTAGGTGCTGCTCTATTTAACTCCACCTAGTGCTTTGATCCTGGCCTCCAGTCAATGTTCTAGTATTGGACCTGTTTCCTCCTGGATCGTTCCTGTGGCCTGCTGCTCTGCATAGCTAAGTTCCGCTTTTGCTATTTTGTTTGCTGTTTTTTTCTGTCCAGCTGGCTTATTTGTTTTTTCTTGCTTGCTGGAAGCTCTGGGACGCAGAGGGTGTACCTCCGTGCCGTTAGTTCGGTACGGAGGGTCTTTTTGCCCCCTTTGCGTGGTTGTTTGTAGGGTTTTGTGTTGACCGCAAAGTTACCTTTCCTATCCTCGCTCTGTTCAGAAAGTCGGGCCTCACTTTGCTAAATCTATTTCATCTCTACGTTTGTCTTTTCATCTTAACTCACAGTCATTATATGTGGGGGCTGCCTTTTCCTTTGGGGTATTTCTCTGAGGCAAGGTAGGCTTATTTTCTATCTTCAGGCTAGCTAGTTTCTCAGGCTGTGCCGAGTTGCATAGGGAGCGTTAGGCGCAATCCACGGCTGCCTCTAGTGTGGTTGGAGAGGATTAGGGATTGCGGTCAGCAGAGTTCCCACGTCTCAGAGCTCGTTCTATGTTTTTGGGTGATTGTCAGGTCACTGTATGTGCTCTGACTTCTATGTCCATTGTGGTACTGAATTACCAGATCATAACACACCACCCTATCCAAACTTTCTCCAAGGATTTGCAGCTTCACGTTCACCTGCACTCTTCTTTGACTCCTCCCAATCGCCAGTAATCCCCATGCTCCAACTCCAGCCTCTCAATGCTGCCCTCTACTGGCCAGATCATATATTAGATTACAAATCTCGAACAATACAGTAAACTGTGATTAACCCTTACACCACATTGACACAGAGTTTCATTGATCCCTACACACATCAATTTTTTAAAAAGGGTCTATATCTCTGATTTGTGAGGCTCAGAGTATATCCTGTTCTCATCCATTTTGTGAATCAGACTAAATTCTTAAAATCTATGGGGATCGATCTGAAACAGATGACACAATGAAGACGTACTTTACTTGTACTTCAAAGTTTCATCCGAGTTTCGTCCTTTTTTAAAGAGAACCTGACATCTGATACATGCTGCCCAATTCATGGGCACCATGTATCAGATACTGGCTGTAGGATCACGAGCAGTGGGGCAGACTAGTTGGACAGTCGGGTCCCCAGGGGCTTCTCCCTGCTTTATACCCTGGATTAACATGTCTCTGCCTATCAGCCACTGGCATCAAGTGGGAAGAAGCCGCAGAGAACCCGCCAGTCCCGGTTGGCTATTAAAAGTATGTTTTTCTCTGAAAACTTGCAGTGTTTCATAGTCACATAGCTGGCCATGATCGTACAGACAGTATGGATTGGGCAGTATGTATCAGATGTCAGCTTCTCTTTACCTGATACATTGTTAAGCGCGTCAATGGGCAAAAATAGTTCAGACCGTCTACCTGCTTCAGTGAAAGAAAAAAAAAAAGAAAAAGAAACAGAAGCAAACAAGATGCTGCACTTGAGGAAAAAAATGTCTATTTCCCTTGGATGGTAACACTCACACGGATTTATGAATATAGCCGCATGCTGATAATCAACCACATCATGCAGACTTCAACATTTACTGATCCACATATTGGAGTTACAAGAAAAAAAAATACAGGAGTTGGTACTTTGTTGTTTAGGTGGAGATAAAAATATGATTACCATCACCACAATAAAATAGGTTATCCAATTATGTGAAGACATCAACCTTATATGAGCCTCCTCTAGTGCCATATTACAGCTCGTACGAGGACTAGGTTATGGTGTTTTTGATAAATACAGGTCATTTTTGATCATTATTCCTCTACTGAATGTTTTTGCAGCTTATTTGTAATTGCTTTTATTCACCAGTCCTGTCCTCTATCATATATAACAAGTGACATCTAGCTTTCAATCCAATATCGAGTTTGCTCATCATCTATTTTGGAACTGGCATGCGACCAATTGATCCATGAGATGTGGAACTTGTTTTGCTTTCGCTCAAGGGCTTGCAGCAAATTTCTTGTTTAGTGCCTCATCTAACATCAGAAGTTGCACTTTCTTTGTTTTATATATATTGATCTAATCATAGGCCACTGGTCATTGTCTTGTGTAATAAAAATGGATCTTGGAATCAGTTTTATCCCAGTAGCCATAAACTATTTAATTTTCCAATTTTAGCTTCGTGATAGACTTCTCAGCTATGTTTTATATAAGCTAGGCTTTTCTGCTGAGGCAAGAAATAACACTCCGGCATATTTTGTAATTTACCAAGTCTTATTGAAGGTTCAGAGCAATGTATGAGCTTGGAGGGTATAATAGGGCTATTCGGAAACAACACTTTGACACCAACTCTATGCTAATTACAGGTAACTCCAACAACACAATGGTAAAGACACATTTTACAAGCTATGAAAGTGCCATTATAGCCTTGCCTGTGATTATGTAAATGAACACTAATTGGTGCATTACCTATGGTGCATATTATTACATTATTATCAAATTACATTTTATCATCTTCCAATATGTTCCACAATACAAAATCAAATCAAATTGCTTGTGAAGCATCATTAACTATGTGCCAGGGGTGATTATCCACAATGCAGGTTATAGTAGCCTACTGCTTAAAAATAACAGACCTATTTTTATTGTGAATAACTACAAAAATGATTATAGGCTTTCTGGTGCAAATTATCATATGTTTTATTATTTTAAGATATTTTAAAGATAGTTGGGTAGACATCCGCAGGTTACTGGATAGTGAAATCTTCTCAGGCCCAGCTATTCTGATAAGTGGACTAAACTCATTAAACTAAAAACCAAGCTAATTATGTAATTAACTAGATGGTGGCCCGATTCTAACGCATCTGGTATTCTAGAATAGTTTATTTATGAAGTAAACATGAGTGAACTATGTGGCACTGTAACTGACAGAACTTGGTCAGTAAACGTGACTGAACTACGTGGCACTGTGACTGACAGAACTTGCTCAATAAACGTGACCGAACTACGTGGCACTGTGACCGACAGAACTTGTTCAATAAACGTGACTGAACTACGTGGCACTGTGACTGACAGAACTTGTCCAGTAAACGTGACTGAACTACATCATGCTGTGACTGACAGAACTTGTTCAGTAAACGTGAGTGAACTATGTCGCGCTGTGAGTGGGGGTTAAATCGCGCGCCAATTCACGGGCGGACTGTGCCTGTCGCTGATTGGTCGCGCCAGCAGCCCGCTACCAATCAGCGACGCGGGATTTCCATTACAGACAAACAGACAGAATTAGACGATTATATAGTAGATAATGGCTTCCGTAGCTATTCAGTACATTTATCATTAATTGCTTTTTGAAACTTTAAGGGCATCTCTCATCTGAATGTGATGCCCTATATAATGCCCTATATAATATTACATGGACTGATATTTTCTACTATTAGTCTAAGCAGCACAAAAATACTGTACTGATGGATAATGGAGCCTAACAAATATTACAATAAAATTATGAAAACTAGATGAGTTCACCGCTCTAGGTATCCACCATCGCATAGGTTTCTGAGGTCCAGCAAGCCCTTCGGTCCATGCAAATAAATCCAATATAACAATCTGTTCGTGACCTGATTTTAATGAAAATGTCATAAAGCTGCCAAGATTTTATTGGAGACGTCGGCTTTTTTGTCGTTATATTGAGTAAAAAGATACCTTGATATCTGCAATTTGATGTCTTATTTGTGAGAAACCATGTTTTTTTTATTATGCAAATGAGCTGTTAAAATATATGGGCCTGACACAGTTCTCAATGAGTTCGGCCGAACCTTTGTCCAAACTTCAGTTGAGGTACTAAAACTTGATCAGAACTTTACCGCGGACCTGAACCCCATATAAGTCAATGAGGACCCGATCTTTTGCGTAAAAAGGAAGAAAAATATGTAAGAGCAGAACTATTTCCCTTCAAACAAATGTGGATAGGAAAATGACTTAAAACAGCATGGAATAAAAAAAATTAAGAAGTAATAATCTCGAACCAGGAGGTAGAGGTCCAAGTGGAGATCTGGAGCCGTGTGTATTTTACTGTACTTGTTAATAAATAAATAAATGAAAAAAACTATGTGGAATCCCCATATTTGTAATAACCAGCCAAGAGAAAGCAAACAGTTGTGAGCTGGTCTTATTATCCTAGGAAGGGGTCTAATTTCCATGGACCTTCCCAGCCAATGAACATCAGCCCCAAGCTGTCTGCTTGGCCTTTGTTGTTTATTAAAAATGAGAGCACCCTAAAAAATGACACGAGTTCCCCCCTAATTTTAATAACCAGCTAAGACAAAGTAGACAGCTCAGGGCTGATATTAATAGCCTGGGAAGGGTCATGGATATTGGCCCTTCCCAGCCTAACAAGACCATCCCTCAGCTATCCCAGAAATGGAGCATTTATTACTGTAGATGCATCATTTCTGGTCCTTGGCCTTGGCTCTTCCAGATTGCCCTGGTGCAGTGACATTCGGGGTAATGGGATTGTGGGAATGATGTTAGCAGCTGGCTCAGACGTGAAGACCATGGGAGGCATGGAGTGGCATCTGTCAGGTACCCCCATTACTAGCCCAGTAGTCAAAAGAAATAAACAGACACATGAAAAAAAAACAATAATTTCCTTTTCTCACACATGAAAAAAAACCCATACTAGTCTGCTGTAATCGGCATGGAGGTCCAATGCTTGGTCTGCTGTAGTCCATATAGATGTCCCACAATGATCCACCTCATAGGGGTGGAGCTGCATATTCATCACTGTAATGGGCGGCACCACGTGACCGCTCATACAGGAGAAGCTGCGGCGAAGAGAGGAAGCAGCGAGGGAGCCGGGTAGGTGTTTTATTAACAGCGGGGGGGGGGGGGGGGCGGGGCGCACAGGGGGTGGGAGGGGGTTGGGGACAGGGATTTTTTTTTAAACACCAAAAAGAAAAGGATTTTTCATATCTTCTCTCCAGCGAACGCTGCTGGAGAGAAGAAATGAATGGCGGCTTCAGCACCAGATGCAGGGGACAGCGCTTAACTGTAGCGCTGTCTCCTGCACGGTGCGTGTGGTACCCAGTCGGCACACGGGCGGCACACGGATGCCGCATGTGTGCCACACTGATGTGCCATGTGAGCACACGGACATGGATAATTCCGATACCAATTTTTCCGGTACTGGAATTATCTGGACGTGTGGGACAGGCCTTAAAGGGGTTTTTGAATATAAAAAAAGTGGTCCCAAATGCTTTTTTGTATGTGACAAAACAGGTAGATATTCATCCTCCCCATGTCCAGCACTGACTGTTCACCAATTCTTCCATCTCAGTGTTTTGCCTGCAGTTTTGACATAACTTTAAGGCTATGTTCACACCTTTGCATTTTTGCACCGTTCTTTTTTATGCATTTTTTTTAATGCAAATTTTCAGCTGCGTTTCACATTACCAGCCAAGTTTATGACATTTCAGAAATCTCATGCACACTCCTTGTTTTTTTTTTAATGACTGTTTTATGAAACAGCTACGTTTTAGAAAAATGCAGCATGTCACTTTCATTGCTTTGCAGCGTTTTTGACCCATTGAAATCAATGGGCGGTGCAAAAAAAATGCAAGCACGCTGAAAAAAAACAGGTGTCAGGTTTTGCTGCAATTTTGGTGGCAAAACCTGGTAAAGATTAATCAATCATTTTTTTACGCACTAATCTTCATCAGCATGCGCAAGAGACAAATGTACCCTGACAAAAACACATTAAAGAAGCGCCCCCCAAAAATGCAGCAAAACCTGCTTTTTTGTAAGCAGCTTAAAATTTGCATTACAAAAAAATGCTGCAAAAACGCAACGTGCGAACGTAGCCTAACGGCTCACATCACTGAACTCAGTGACTCTGCTAATATAGACAGCATGAGTCGCTGAGCTCAGTGATTGGCTGCAGCGGTGCTGTGAGCTATTGATATCTATAGTGAAAAGCCCCTTAATCCTATAAAAGAGTAAAATGTAATACTTCATTCTAGAACTATAAAACACTGACTAGTTTATTTGACTGTAAAATGTTTGTTGTGAATTTTTTTCTGATGTTTAAAAAAAGGGTTGGAAAAAAATATATTTCTTTTAAAGGTAATAGAGCAAAATCTCACACTTTGTTTTTATGAAGTGTAATGTTTCTTTTCGGAGCTGAAATCAATTTGCATTCAGAAGTATAAAGGCATTTTGTGGTGTGAATCATTACAGTTGACTTGATAAACTCTGAAGGGGAGCATTTTTTTTCTCATGTGCAGTATGAAGCCACAATATTTTCAATGATAAGTATTGATGTAATTTGCATGCCTGGAGAAACAATGAACACCAGGACGAAAATATCCTAATGACTTACATTTGCATTTATTAAATCTGAATAGAGGTGGGCATATGCATAGTGGAGCATGCTTTCTTTCCAGGGAGGTCTGAATTAATAAAACTTTTAGCATTTCTACAGATTCTGTTCCCTTTCTACATCTCAAAATCTTCTTAAAGGAGCTGTCTATTCATGACAACCCACGTTTAAGTTAATTCTTGCATTTTCTTTCATTCCGCAAGAAACGTTTGACCAATATAATGAACCTCAATTAACAAAAATAGAAGATTTTTGCATTTATGATGCAGGATAAAAGCAGGGTTGGTTTTGTTATCACAGTATTAGTATTCAAGCTAAAACTGAGGTAAAAAAAAGATTAGAGACAAAATAAAATAAATGTTTTAGTCGTGTTAGTAATAAATGATTTCGGCGTGAGATGTTCACTAGGTGAGGAGGACAAGACTTGGCCTATGGAGTGATCATTAGAAACAAGTACGGGCCAAAAAAAAAGCATATTCGTGTCTAGAGTATAGGAAGGATGGTTATGCTATACACAAAGATAGAATTAGATCAATTTTACATAGATTTAATTTAAAAGGAACCTGTCACCATAAAAATACCATCCAATCTATAGGCAACATGTTGTAGAGCAGGGGGAGCTGAGTAGATGGATATATAGTGTTGTCAGAAAAGATTCAGTATAACCTGTGATTTAGTCATTTGATTGTCTGCGTTTTCTGGGATTTTCGGTCTAGTGGGTGGTCCTGTCAGTGATTGTGAGCTTCCAATGTATAATAATAATAATCTTTATTTTTATATAGCGCTAACATATTCCGCAGCGCTTTACAGTTCTGCACACATTATCATCACTGTCCCCGATGGGGCTCACAGTCTAAATTCCTTATCAGTATGTCTTTGAAATGTGGGAGGAAACCGGAGTACCCGGAGGAAACCCACGCAAACACGGGGAGAACATACAAACTCCTTGCAGATGGTGTCCAAGGTGGGATTAGAACCCAGGACTCCAGCGCTGCAATGCTATCCACTGAGCCACCGTGCTGCCCACAAATAGGGATAGGTGTCAATCACTGATAGTACCACCGACTGGACTAGATATCCCAGAAAGGGCAAAGGATTCAATGGTTAAAACATAGGTTATGATGACTGTTATCTCATAAAATTATATAACAATCTACTCAGCTCCCCTCGCTCTATAGCAAGATGTCTGCAGATTGGATGGTATTTTATGGTGACAGGTTCTCTTTAAGATATAGTATAGATTAGAGAGGATATAACAGTAAGGACAGCAAACAGACAAATAGTGCGTGATTCTTTACAGTGTTTTTGACCAAAAGTTGCAAAATTTTACGTAACATGGAGTGGCACAAAAATCTTAGTACTTTTGCCATTTTTGCGCCAGTTCAAGGAAGCTTCGCCAAAATCGGCAGAGCTGAGGAGAAATCAAGATGGGGGGGTGGCTATTCTCACCTCTCAAATTCATCAAAAGTGCTAGCATTCTCAGCATTCTCTGACTGGAGTAGCATTTCTGATGAGGTGCAATGGAGAGACATTGTAATGATAAGATGCGCCAAAGTCAGTAAGTGGCATGTGCGTCTTCATGAAAAAGATGCATCCTGCTCCAGCAAGCCTTTTGTTAAGAATGGACTGCAAAGTTTTAAAGAATCGATCCCATAGGGAGCAGGAGAATGTCTGTCAGAAATGGGACTATCAACAAGGTCTTTAATGTTTTTTTTAATACCTTGTTATAAAAGTAAAAAAATTCTCCAGTAGATTTTTGTTTAAAAAAAACACCTGGCAATATTATATAATATTATAAAATAGCGAAAATCATTGTTACTCACTGTTAGTAATTGACGGACAAGTGGATGTTCAGGTCCATCGTGTTCGGCCGAAGATTTAAAAAAATGTTCAGTTCAGGTGCAAGAACCAGATCCCAGACCCCATTGAAATGAATGGGGGCCGAACATCCGGTGTTTCCCACACTGTCATCAGTGTTACAGCACAAGAAACACCAGTTCTGATAGGCGGTAAGTTCTTACCGTCAGTCAGAGCGCTGCAGTTCCCATGCTGTCATACAGATGACAGCGTGTGAGCCAGCAGCTATGACCGGTGGTAAAAATGTTACCAACGGTCACAGGCGTCGACTAATGTGAGTACTACTCTCATCATCGTACGCCTGGTCTCACTGATAGTGAGAATCTAGGAAACACTGAGCTGATCCTGAGAAATGCTGCCTGTGATTGGTGATGAGCGAATATACTCTGTGCTCGAGATTTCCCGAGCACGCTCGGGTGTCCTCCGAGTATTTGTAAGTACTCAGAGATTTAGTTTTCCTCGCAGCAGCTGAATGATTTACATCTGTTAACCAGCTTGATTACATGTGGGGATTCCCTAGCAACCAGGCAACCCCCACATGTACTTATGCTGGCTAACAGATGTAAATCATTCAGCTGCAGCGCTGAAAACGAAATCTCCGAGTACTTATAAATGCTCGGAGGACACCCAAGCGTGCTCGGGAAATCTCGAGTACCGAGTATATTCGCTCATCACTACCTGTGACCTCACCGCAGATCACTGAAGCTTAGCTTAGTATATCCTGGATTCACGGCTGAGCGATCACATCATGTCATCACTCATCATGCAATCTGGGTGAAGCATAGTTGGTCTCTTCATGAGGTAAATCGATTGTTATCAGAGAGGTAACAAATAAGACATTTTTTTACTTTAGTTTTACATTAATAAATGTGTAAAAGATTGTGGGGAATGTTTATTTCAAATAAAGGCATTTTTCTGTGCGTTTACTTAAATTAAAAGGATTTTTTCTGTGTGTGTCTTTATTTAATTTTCATTACAGGGTTAGTAATGGGGGCATCTTATAGACGCCTTTCCATTACTAACACCTGGGATTGAAGTCAGCTGACATCACAAAGCTGACATCAACCCCACAAATATTACCTCACTTGCCACCGCAAGTAAGAAGAGACAGGCAAATCGCCATAATTGGCCAATATCCATTGCCCCTTCCTAGTTTGAAAATACCAGCCCACATATATCTGCTTTATCTTGGCTGGTTGTCAAAGATGTGGGGGGACCCTAATTTATCTATTTAAATAATTTAAAAAAACGTGTGGAACCCTCTATTTTTGATAGCCAGCTAATATAAAGCACAGGCAACATCAATAGTAAAAACTTGGTCACACAGGGTTAATAGTAGCGGCTAGGGAGTACGTTACCCGCGGCATAACGCAGTCCGTTACCTCTTGCATTAACCCTCTGTGAGCGGTGACCGGAGGGGAGTATGGAGCGGGCGCTGACTGCGGGGAGTATGGAGCGGGGAGTATGGAGCGGGTGCCGGGGACACTGACTGCGGGGAGTATGGAGCGGGCACCGGGGACACTGACTGCGGGGAGTATGGAGAGGGCGCCGGGGACACTGACTGCAGGGAATATGGAGCGGGGAGTATGGAGCGGGCGCTGGAGACAGTGACTTCAGGGAGTATGGAGCGGGGAGTATGGAGCGGGCGCCGGGGACACCGACTGTGGGGAGTATGGAGTGGGCACCGGGGACACTGACTGCGGGGAGTATGGAGCGGGCACCGGAGACACTGACTTCAGGGAGTATGGAGTGGGGAGTATGGAGCGGGCGCCGGGGACACTGACTACGGGGAGTATGGAGTGGGGAGCATGGAGCGGGCACCGGGGACACTGACTGCGGGGAGTATGGAGTGGGGAGCATGGAGCGGGCACCGGGGACACTGACTGCGGGGAGTATGGTGCGGGCGCCGGGGACACTGACTGCGGGGAGTATGGAGTGGGCGGCAGCCACTGTGACTGCAGGAGAGTAGGGGAGGGACTAATCGGACTGTGCCCATCGCTGATTGGTCGTGGCAGCGATGACAGGCAGCTGGCGAGACAATCAGCGACTTGGATTCCATGACAGACAGAGGCCGCGACCAATAAATATCCGTGACAGAAAAAAGGACAGACAGAAAGACGGAAGTGAAACTTAGACAATTATATATAGATTGGCAACCAAAAGCATTTTGTACAAAAGTAGGTTTCCTGATATTGGACAACTCTGTAACAAATAGCCTTCTCTTTTGCTTATTCTGTTTTAAACACCGTAAGGATGTAATTTTTTAGGTATTAAAGCATTAACAGCTTTACCTTAATATTCTGCTCACATCCAACACCCTACAGGGTGAATATAACTCTGTAAGTGTATTGTAAGTAATTCCCAGCATATGGATCTGTCTGTTCACAGTAACATTAGTCTCTGAGACAAGATCAATATGTGTGATTCAAGGGTAAGAGTGCATGCAAGGGCTGATATCATGTCAGGAGAGTTTCCATGACAAAAAGAAAAATAGAAGACATGACAGGACCTTCGACCTTTATTGTTGAATAGTAAGAAATTGTTAGTGTACTTAAAAGGTTTCATCACTTTGTTTTATACCAGAAGGGCTATAAAAAGGAATAGTGCCACTATTTATTCTGTATGCCTCGGATAATAGCCTACGTTGAGAAATGGTCTTGTAGAGAGGAGGTAGGCAGGATTCGAACCTTGGAAGGAGGAGATCTTTGAGGAACTTAGATGAAGTTAGAGATAATTGATTTCTAGGAACTAATAAATGTCACGAGAAGTCTGCCCTCAGTAGAATCAAATACTTATCTCAACTCTAGAAACATTCAATTGAGCTGATCTTGCAATCAATCACACACTTATATATAAAAATACGCTGAAACTTGCATTGGAAAGGATTTTACAGTTTCTGGAAGAACTTAATTGGCCGAGTTCACGAGTGCAAGCAGCTTCTGCACTTTGGGTGTCATGCATGAAGGATAAAGGTACCGTCACACTAAGCGACGCTGCAGCGATACCGACAACGATGTCGATCGCTGCAGCGTCGCTGTTTGGTCGCTGGAGAGCTGTCACACAGACAGCTCTCCAGCGATCAACGATCCCGAGGTCCCGGGTAACCAGGGTAAACATCGGGTTACTAAGCGCAGGGCCGCGCTTAGTAACCTGATGTTTACCCTGGTTACCAGCGTAAACGTTAAAAAAACAAACACTACATACTTACCTTCTGCTGTCTGTCCTCCGGCGCTGTGCTTTCCTCTGCACTGTCAGCGCCGGTCAGCCGGAAAGCAGAGCGGTGACGTCACCGCTGTGCTTTCCGGCTGGCTCGTGCTGACACAGGATGCAGGAGGAGTGCAGAGAAGCAGAGCGCCGGGGACAGACAGCTGAAGGTAAGTATGTAGTGTTTGTTTTTTTAACGTTTACGCTGGTAACCAGGGTAAACATCGGGTTACTAAGCGCGGCCCTGCGCTTAGTAACCCGATGTTTACCCTGGTTACCAGTGAAGACATCGCTGGATCAGTGTCACACACGCCGATCCAGCGATGTCAGCGGAAAGTCCAGCGGCGAAATAAAGTTCTGGACTTTCCTCAGCGACCAACGATCTCCCAGCAGGGGCCTGATCATTGGTCGCTGTCACACATAACGATTTCCTTAACGATATCGTTGCTAAATCACAAAAAGCAACAATATCGTTAATGATATCGTTATGTGTGACGGTACCTTAAGACAGGCCGGATTGCTAGGTGATGTGGGCACAGCATGTGGCATCCACCAGATTAGCAGTTCTCTTATTTAAAAGAACTTTTCTGGTCAATACGTAAGGCTGAAGTGCTCATGACTGTAGATTATGTGGAATCTTTCAGCAGGTTTTTGCTATTTACTCTGAGAGCAGTATGATGTAGGGGCAGACACCGTGATTCCAGTGATGTGTCACTTACTAGGTAGCTTGTTGTAGTCACAAAAAAATCTGTGTTTTATTACCAGTATATTATCACTAGAAGACTAGTTGTCTTGTGCCATATAGTCCTTCTGCTCTGTGTAATCCAGAAGGGGTTTTGTGGAGTTAAAATTCAGAAAACTGATAGAGAAAAGATTAATTTTATGAAAAATGACAGCATGCAGCCCAGTAAGTGATACATCACTGAAATCTGAGTTTGTGCCTCTACATCGTGTTGTTTTCAGATAACATAGCAACAACCTGGTGATAAATTTCCTTTAAATGCTCCACAACTCTCCTCTATGCTCTTCGTTTAAGGAGTTGCCTCAAGTTCTTATGTGGATCAAAATCCTCTACATCGTCAAGAATGAAATGATTTTTACTTTTATAGGGTACGACTTGTTGCCTACCTTAACAGCCCTCCTAGGTAAGTAGCTTGTGCCACTAGCAGGCTCTATTTTTTAAAACCTACCGGTAATTGTACCATTTTGAGGCTGGTTAGATATTACCAGCTTGAGTGTCCCTCTTCTCCCATGCTTTGTCCATGCATGATATAAAGTTCTGTTGAATCATGGCAGTGTGCACAGTGCTCATTGTCACAATTCTCTGGTTTGACTGGGGCGAGCGGTTGGTCACATAACCATGCCTATAAGATTTGCATATTGGCAGTCTCATACCAACTAGACTTGTCTCTTATCTCACTTCTATTGAGAGAAGTCATATGGGTCTCGTGAGCAAATGACTGCAAGTATGCAAATTACATGCATGCAGTCACATGACCACCCGCTCTCACCAGCTATACCAGGGAATCATAACAGTGTGCACACTACACACTGCCACGATTCAGAAGTCTGCAGTCACATAGAGATTATCACACAGCAGAGATCAGTTACTAATGTCTCTCACACTGAAAACCCCCAGCATGTTTAAGCATTGCATTGACGGCCTATTGATTTTTGGTGGGCACCATATACTTTATTTCTTTCTTGGTGGCTCAGTTGAAAATATGATGTCTTACCACAAGATTGTGCTATTAAACTCATCAGTGAAGGTCCTTGAGGAAAATAACAAAAAGGTAGCGCAGCTCACCCTAAATGTAACACGGATCCTTCAGTGCCATGGCAGAAAATAAAAAAAGGTATTGATCCAGCACAGGCTTTAATCTGGTAAATGATTCTTTTTTATAGAAAAAAGCATTAAAAGCTCCAGGAGCAAAATAAGTACAAATAAAAACTACTCCATCTTCTCATAAAGACAAAGGAGACAAAATCATGGTTCGTGCACTTCAGATTTCAATGATCCTTACACATATAACCGCCTTAGACAAAGTTAGATTTCAATAGGAAACTTTTAACCTAAACTTTGGCCACTGATAATCCTATGAGTACTTCTTTCTTAAATAATAATAATCTTAATTTTTATATAACATATTCCGCAGCGCTTTACAGTTTGCACACATTAAAATCGGTGTCCCCGATGGGGCTCACAATCTAAATTCCCTATCAGTACAGTTAGGGCCAGAAATATTTGGACAGTGACACAATTTTCGCGAGTTTGGCTCTGCATGCCACCACATTGGATTTGAAATGAAACCTCTACAACAGAATTCAAGTGCAGATTGTAACGTTTAATTTGAAGGGTTGAACAAAAATATCTGATAGAAAATGTAGGAATTGTACACATTTCTTTACAAACACTCCACATTTTAGGAGGTCAAAAGTAATTGGACAAATAAACATAACCCAAACAAAATATTTTTATTTTCAATATTTTGTTGCAAATCCTTTGGAGGCCATCACTGCCTTAAGTCTGGAACCCATGGACATCACCAAACGCTGGGTTTCCTCCTTCTTAATGCTTTGCCAGGCCTTTACAGCCGCAGCCTTCAGGTCTTGCTTGTTTGTGGGTCTTTCCGTCTTAAGTCTGGATTTGGGCAAGTGAAATGCATGCTCAATTGGGTTTAGATCTGGAGATTGACTTGGCCATTGCAGAATGTTCCACTTTTTGGCACTCATGAACTCCTGGGTAGCTTTGGCTGTATTCTTGGGGTCATTGTCCATCTGCACTATGAAGCGCCGTCCAATCAACTTTGCAGCATTTGGCTGAATCTGGGCTGAAAGTATATCCCGGTACACTTCAGAATTCATCCGGCTACTCTTGTCTGCTCTTATTTCATCAATAAACACAAGTGACCCAGTGCCATTGAAAGCCATGCATGCCCATGCCATCACGTTGCCTCCACCATGTTTTACAGAGGATGTGGTGTGCCTTGGATCATGTGCCGTTCCCTTTCTTCTCCAAACTTTTTTCTTCCCATCATTCTGGTACAGGTTGATCTTTGTCTCATCTGTCCATAGAATACTTTTCCAGAACTGAGCTGGCTTCTTGAGGTGTTTTTCTGCAAATTTAACTCTGGTCTGTCTATTTTTGGTATTGATGAATGGTTTGCATCTAGATGTGAACCCTTTGTATTTACTGTCATGGAGTCTTCTCTTTACTGTTGACTTAGAGACAGATACACCTACTTCACTGAGAGTGTTCTGGACTTCAGTTGATGTTGTGAACGGGTTCTTCTTCACCAAATTAAGTATGCGGCGATCATCCACCACTGTTGTCATCCGTGGACGCCCAGGCCTTTTTGAGTTCCCAAGCTCACCAGTCAATTCCTTTTTTCTCAGAATGTACCCAACTGTTGATTTTGCTACTCCAAGCATGTCTGCTATCTCTCTGATGGATTTTTTCTTTTTTTTCAGCCTCAGGATGTTCTGCTTCACCTCAATTGAGAGTTCCTTTGACCGCATGTTGTCTGCTCACAGCAACAGCTTCCAAATGCAAAACCACACACCTGGAATCCACCCCTGACCTTTTAACTACTTCATTGATTACAGGTTAACGAGGGAGACGCCTTCAGAGTTAATTGCAGCCCTTAGAGTCCATTGTCCAATTACTTTTGGTCCCTTGAAAAAGAGGACGCTATGCATTACAGAGCTATGATTCCTAAACCCTTTCTCCGATTTGGATGTGGAAACTATCATATTGCAGCTGGGAGTGTGCACTTTCAGCCCATATTACATATATAATTTTATTTCTGAACATGTTTTTGTAAACAGCTAAAATAACAAAACTTGTGTCACTGTCCAAATATTTCTGGCCCTAACTGTATGTCTTTGGAATGTGGGAGGAATCCGGAGAACACGGAGGAAACCCACGCAAACATGGGCAGAACATACAAACTCCTTGCAGATGTTGTCCTTGGTGGGATTTGAACCCAGGACTCCAGCGCTGCAGTGCTAACCACTGAGCCACCATGCTGCCCCACTTGTTCCATTTGTTTCACAACCTGACCATTTAATTCAGATTCTGCTTTGAGTTTTCCGCAGTCTCATATCATAATCAGTCATTTGGGATTGTATTGGTGACTTTATGACAATATGTTAATGCCCGTGTTTGTCATCTACCTTACCTTACTTTTCAATACCAAAAGGATCACATAGTGAGGCTTCACTCAGACATCAGTTTTTCATGTATGGGATCTATGCGTGTTTTTCACAGAGAGAACATGTTAGGACTGGCGGAACGCACCAAGACAGATGATAAAGGTGCGTTCGCAGTCCGGGGTCCACCGTGCAGGTGGAGACCTGCTGCTAGTAATTGGCAGACAATATGGCGGTACACTAAAGTATACACGCGTGGGTTAAACCTCACCCAGCGTGAAGAAAGCGATCCTGTTAACTCACAGGACCGCAGTACCGCACTAGAGCGCGAGCAAGTGGTCAGCGGACTTAACCCCAGAAGGGATTGAAGCCCGATTAGACCCTTGCTGGCGTAACACCGCAACTGGGTGTGTAGAGAACCTTAGGACAAATATGTGCACAAGAGTGCGAGCGATGCCGCACTAACGGACGCCACTAACCACCCAGACTCGGGTATGGAAAGCGCAAGGCAAGCGCACGGCGCCGTACTGGCAGGCACAGCTATAGGACGCTGAGATGTGTGTATCGTGTAGATGGCAAGTCGGGCGCTAGATAGCTACCATCATCCGCGAACAGTCAACAACACTAGGGAGGGATATTTAGGAGCTTTCATCCTTCGACATACATCCATCTACACACACACATAATAACAAGACAATACTAGCGCATGGCCGTGCGGTCATGCGCAGTTTATATAGGAGCAGCACAGGAAGTGGCCACAGCACTTTTGCCCTTCTAGGACCTGCCAAGAGGACCAATGGAATGTGCTGCAGAGCCTGAGCACATGACCCTCGATCTCCAACGGGAGACCTTACGCTGGGCATGCTCAGTACATGCAGACAAGGACTTAGTCCCAGAGAAGTCCGCTCGCTGCTGACCAGTACTGACTTTAATGGCAGAGACTGGAGAAGCAGCACTAACTCTCTGAACAGAGTGAGAATGAGCAAGACGCTGGGACCGACGTCCTTGCTGAGCAGGCTCCACTGCGGCTGGACAAGAATGGGAGACCGCAGCGGAAGTGGCTCGAGATTCCCCCAGTGCAGAAGCGGGAACTCGACCCCTAACATTACCCCCCCTCCTAGGGCCCCCCCCTCCTTGGGCCTCGCTACGTTCAAAGGCAGCAATGAGCTGCGGAGCCCGAATGTGCTCCACAGGCTCCCAGGTTCTATCCTCTGGACCATGACCCTTCCAATCCACCAAATGAAATTTTTTGCCACGTACCACCTTGCTTCCCACAATAGCATTCACCTCAAATTCATCCGTGGATGAACCCGATGTCCCAGCAGATGACTCAGAAAACCGAGACAAGCGAACGGGCTTTAAGAGGGAAACGTGAAAGGTATCGGTGATACCAAGGCGTGGAGGAATGGCCAAACGGTAAACCACAGGGTTGACCTGTTCCAGAACTTTAAACGGGCCAATGTAGCGAGGAGCAAACTTAGTGGACTCAACTCGCAGCCTGATGTTACGGGCGGAGAGCCACACTAAGTCGCCGGGAGCAAAGACCGGAGCGGGGCGCCGGTGTGTATCAGCCGAAACCCTCATTCTCTCCTTGGAGGCCCGGATAGCATCCTGTGTGCGGTCCCAGATGTCACGTGCCTCCACCGCCCAGTCTGCCACCCTAGAATCGGTGGAGGACACGGGCATGGGCACAGGGACACGCGGATGCTGGCCGTAATTAAGGAGAAAAGGAGTTTGACCAGTGGAATCGGCTACGGCGTTGTTCAGGGCAAATTCCGCCCAAGGTAGCAAAGATGCCCAGTCATCCTGCCTAGCAGAGACGAAATGTCGCAAATATGTCACCAGAGTCTGGTTGGTTCTCTCCACCAACCCATTCGTCTCGGGATGGTAAGCAGAGGAGAGGTTTAACTCTATGCTGAGTAAACGGCAGAGCTCTCTCCAAAACCGAGATGCGAACTGGGGACCCCGATCGCTGACAATTTTATCAGGCATACCATGCAAACGGAAAACGTGTTTAACGAACAACACCGCCAAGGCCCGTGCTGAGGGTAACCGAGGAAGCGGCACCAAATGCACCATCTTAGAGAAATGGTCAGTGACAACCCAAATAATGGAGCAGCCACGCGACTTGGGTAGACCCACCACAAAGTCCATTCCGACCATCTCCCAGGGCCTGTCTGCCACCGGTAGAGGGTAAAGCAACCCAGCAGGCCGTTGCCGAGGAGACCGATTCTGAGCGCAAGAAACGCACGCCTGAATGTAGTCCCTGACATCTCGGGCCATATGCGGCCACCAGTATGTTCTCGCCAAAAGCTCTGATGTCCTCTTGGTCCCAAAATGCCCCCCCACTCTGGAGGAGTGAGCCCAAGAGAGAACCTCCGGTCGCAAGTTAGCTGGCACGAAAGTCTTGCCCGGGGGCACAGACTCTAGCGAAACCGGAGCTACAGTTCTCAGGCTCTCAGAAGGGACAATAAGCCGAGGCTCCTCCTCCTCCTCCTCAGATGACACTACGGAGCGGGAGAGAGCGTCGGCACGAACGTTCTTCTCCCCGGAGAGAAAATGGAGAGTAAAATGGAACCGGGAGAAGAACAGGGACCATCTAGCCTGGCGAGAATTCAGCCGCTGGGCCGTCTGTATATACACCAAGTTCTTGTGGTCAGTGAAGACTTGGAAGGGAAAGCGAGCTCCCTCCAAGAGGTGTCTCCACTCTGAAAAAGCCAACTTCATGGCTAGCAACTCCCTGTCCCCGATGGAATAATTCCTCTCCGCTGGTGTGAAGGTCTTGGAGAAGAAGAAGCAAGGATGCTTCCGACCTTGAGCATCCTTTTGGAAAAGGACTGCTCCAGCACCAACGGATGAGGCATCCACCTCCAAGATGAATGGTTTATCTACATCGGGGCGATGTAGGATGGGAGCGCTAGCGAAGTGTGACTTAATCGAGAGAAAGGCCTTGGAGACCTCCTCTGACCACAACTTGGGATTTGCTCCCTTCTTGGTGAGGGCGACCAAGGGAGCTACCAAAGTTGAGAAGTGTGGAATGAACTGGCGATAATAATTAATGAACCCCATAAAGCGCTGCACCGCTTTAAGAGAATGGGGTTCCTGCCAGTCCATTACAGCCTGTAGCTTGGCAGGATCCATAGCCAAACCCTGGGCAGAAATGATATATCCAAGGAAAGGCAAGGACTCCTGCTCAAACACACACTTCTCCAACTTAGCGTAGAGGGAGTTTGCCCGTAAGAGGTCGAAGACTTTGCGAACATCTCTCCGATGGGAGTCTATATCTGGAGAGTAGATGAGAATGTCATCCAGATAGACTACGACCGAGGTGGTGAGCATATCCCGAAAGATGTCGTTCACAAAGTCTTGGAAAACGGCTGGGGCATTACAGAGCCCAAAGGGCATCACTAGATATTCATAGTGCCCATCCCTGGTGTTAAAAGCCGTCTTCCATTCATCCCCCTCACGGATGCGAATCAGGTTGTAAGCACCCCGCAGATCTAACTTTGTAAATACCTTTGCTCCCCGTAGCCTATCAAAGAGCTCAGATATCAGGGGTAATGGGTACTTGTTCTTAACGGTAATGGCGTTAAGACCCCTGTAGTCGATGCATGGACGTAAGTCTCCAGTCTTCTTCTGTACGAAGAAGAACCCAGCCCCTGCCGGTGACACTGACTTCCTAATGAATCCTCTTGCCAGATTCTCCTGAATATACTGGGACATTGCCTCCGTCTCCGGGAGAGATAACGGGTAGACTCGACCCCGGGGAGGCTCAGCACCAGGCAAGAGGTCAATAGGACAGTCATAGGGGCGGTGAGGCGGAAGAGTCTCCGCAGCTCTTTTGGAGAACACGTCTGCATGGGACCAATAGTGCTTGGGGAGAGAGGAAAGATCTGCGGGTACCTGTGTAGTAGCAACCTGAACGCACTCCCTCTGACATCTACCCTCACAGGATTTACTCCATCCCAAAATTCTCCCAGAGGACCACTCAATATGAGGAGAATGGTAGCGAAGCCATGGCATCCCCAACAGGACCTCATCAATTCCCTCAGGAATGACTAATAGGGAGATTATCTCCTGATGTGATGGAGACACAGATAGGGTGAAAGGAATGGTTTGGTGGGTAATCTGTGAAGGTAGTGTTGACCCATTTACCACTCGAACGGTCACTGGCTGGGCGAGCATCACCAAGGGTATTGCGTGACGCTGGGCAAAGGCGGAGGACATAAAGTTACCCTCTGCCCCAGAGTCCAAGCATAGCTCGACCGTGAGAGTGGATGGGCCTATGGTAATTGTCCCCTTGAAGGGCAACTTTGAGGCAAACGTCGCCGTGTCTAGTGTACCTCCTCCAACTGCCACTAGACGCTGACGTTTCCCCGACCGCTGAGGACTCTTGGAGGCAAGACGTCCTGACTGCTGGCAAACATGACGAACCTTATGTGCACGAGCGGACTGAGACTTGGATCCCGCTCGTGTCACCTCCAAGGTCTCATGTGACTCAGATGCCTGGACTGGAGATTTCAAAGGTTTGGCGAAGGTAGGAGCCAGCCGAAACCTCTGCCTACACTGGGCTCGTTCCAACCTCCGCTCGTTAAAACGGAGGTCTATACGAGTAGAAATAGATATTAACTCCTCCAGTGTGGCAGGAATCTCCCTAGTGGCCAGAGCGTCCTTAACATGGTCAGCCAGGCCCCTCCAGAATATGGGGATAAGGGCTTTATCCGACCACTCCAGCTCGGAAGCTAAAGTACGTAATCGGACGGAAAAATGGCTGACCAAGGACTCACCCTGAGTTAATGCCAGTAGTTGGAGCGCTGTATCATGGGTGAGTTGAGGTCCTAGAAAGACCTTTTTCAGCGTGCCCAGAAACAACGGAGCACTCTGCACCACATGATCATCACGCTCCCACAGCGGCGTAGCCCACTCCAACGCCCTGCCCGACAACAGCGAGACAATAAATCCCACCTTAGCCCGCTCTGTAGGAAAACGTGCAGCCAGGAGCTCGAGATGGATAGAGCACTGGCTCACGAATCCACGACAATGTTTGCTCTCTCCAGCAAACTTGTCAGGTAGTGGGAGACGGGATAAAGTCGGAGCAGGGGTGGCAGTGGACAAACTGGCTGTGGCTACACTTGCAGCCTGCACAGCTACAGCAGTGACATCCACAGCTGAGGTTGTACGCTCAAGAGCCGCCAACCTTCCCTCCAGCTGCTGGATGTACCGCTGTAAACGCTGGTCGTCCGCCATTTTACTAGCCAGACCCTGGCGCTAGTATTCTGTTAGGACTGGCGGAACGCACCAAGACAGATGATAAAGGTGCGTTCGCAGTCCGGGGTCCACCGTGCAGGTGGAGACCTGCTGCTAGTAATTGGCAGACAATATGGCGGTACACTAAAGTATACACGCGTGGGTTAAACCTCACCCAGCGTGAAGAAAGCGATCCTGTTAACTCACAGGACCGCAGTACCGCACTAGAGCGCGAGCAAGTGGTCAGCGGACTTAACCCCAGAAGGGATTGAAGCCCGATTAGACCCTTGCTGGCGTAACACCGCAACTGGGTGTGTAGAGAACCTTAGGACAAATATGTGCACAAGAGTGCGAGCGATGCCGCACTAACGGACGCCACTAACCACCCAGACTCGGGTATGGAAAGCGCAAGGCAAGCGCACGGCGCCGTACTGGCAGGCACAGCTATAGGACGCTGAGATGTGTGTATCGTGTAGATGGCAAGTCGGGCGCTAGATAGCTACCATCATCCGCGAACAGTCAACAACACTAGGGAGGGATATTTAGGAGCTTTCATCCTTCGACATACATCCATCTACACACACACATAATAACAAGACAATACTAGCGCATGGCCGTGCGGTCATGCGCAGTTTATATAGGAGCAGCACAGGAAGTGGCCACAGCACTTTTGCCCTTCTAGGACCTGCCAAGAGGACCAATGGAATGTGCTGCAGAGCCTGAGCACATGACCCTCGATCTCCAACGGGAGACCTTACGCTGGGCATGCTCAGTACATGCAGACAAGGACTTAGTCCCAGAGAAGTCCGCTCGCTGCTGACCAGTACTGACTTTAATGGCAGAGACTGGAGAAGCAGCACTAACTCTCTGAACAGAGTGAGAATGAGCAAGACGCTGGGACCGACGTCCTTGCTGAGCAGGCTCCACTGCGGCTGGACAAGAATGGGAGACCGCAGCGGAAGTGGCTCGAGATTCCCCCAGTGCAGAAGCGGGAACTCGACCCCTAACAGAACATATACCAACTATCACCTATGGTGCTATTCACATATTAGTGGTTTTTTTTGCAGAATATGTGTCCACAAACAAATAACAGAGATATGTCAATTTTTTATTTGAGTCACAGATCAAAATTACACATATAAGTCTATGGATCCGTGAAAAATCCCTGACAGCACATGTTGCCATCCATGAGCAAAGCGTGTGCAGTCTGGGATTAACATTGCAAGAGAAGTTTTGCAATCTATTTAATTTTTCACGCAAGAAAATCTCCGGAGAGGGGACATCTTACCCTCACATTGAACATATGTGATTAATTGTGGTTGGGAAAGAGAGAAAACTAATTATAACTAAGAGAGCTGACACTTCCATCTCCATTAAAGTATGGACGTCCTGCAGTGACCAGGAAATTACAACAGGGAGATTTGCTGGGAAGAAGACACCAAGGCTGAGGTTCGTTTGCACAGAGGCGGGGAAGTATGCTCCCAAACCAAAGAGTTTACTTTGATCAAAAACACCGATAACAGACCAGCTGGAGACAGTGGTCAGTGATGAAAATTGGAGTTTGCAATGATCCAATATTAATGAGAAAATGTATTTTCAGTGTCGTAGAAAGGAGACGCATATAACCCCATCACTCACATCACCGTAAGGCCATTCTAACCCTTCCAACTTAATATTGGCCTAATAGATGTTGTTATCCATGCCATGTTTCATCTCTATTGACAGATAAAATTGTGATAAAAAGCAAGATGACAATATCTACAACCTGGGACCTACAGGGGAAAAGATATCCTGAAAGTTAGGGATCTCATCAAATTCTAACAGATCTAGCACATCCCACAACCAGTCCCCATATAAGCTCACCAAGGGGAGGTATGAGCGCATAACCTTGATCTAAAAAAAATGAGAGTTTTGATGTCTGTCTGGAAAACATAGTTCGCGGTTAGAGTGCTCCATTTTCCTAATCGGAGTGCTTCCATTTGCTACCTGTTACCGGTATCCAATCGGGCTGTATAAACTTCATTTCTTTTGTATGTGAACCGTCTGGATAAGGCAAAAAATGTTGACGTTTTTCTAGATCTGGCCATCTGGTTTTCACATTTAGCTGTCATTTAACTTACAAGATAGAAATATATATAAGGCTAGTTTCACACTAGCGTTTTTCTGATCTGCGGAGGGCTGCGGACTTCCTCCGTGAAGCCCCGCCCTTGGCTGCACCTCCACCGCTATCTCTGCCTACTTCTGCATGTGGTCCGCATGCGGCCTGTGTACCTATCTTTAACATGAGGTACGCAGGTCGTGCGGCTGTATGCAGATGCTTCCGCATGCGTCGTTTTGACGATGCGGCGACCAGCGTAGGACGCAGCTTGTAGCATTTTTTTTCTCCGCATCATCAAAACGACACATGCGGAAGCATCCGCATACAGCTGCACGACCTGCGTACCTAATGTTAAATATAAGTACGCAGGCCGCATGCGGACCACATGCAGAAGTAGGCGGAGATAGTGGCGGAGGTGTGGCTGAGGGCAGGGCTTCACGGAGGAAGTCCGCAGCCCTCCTCAGATCAGAAAAACGCTAGTGTGATACTAGCCTTATAGAGTTTGCATTATGACTTTTTCTGAAATTTCCAGATATTTATGTACTACACAGTTTCTATAATACAGTGTACCCTTTCACTATAGTCTAGTCATACTGCGTTTGTGTACTTAGCCTAACGTATATACCAGGAGCTTTTACTGATCTATATTCTAATATTACCATAGGCTCTCCTCTACTATATTGAAGCCAAAAGTGTGATCTTTTGGCCTCTGTCTGGCTGGTATTTGTATACATATATGTGTAATAAAGGATCATGGCTGGGCAATATGTACAATAATTATTGATAGAGAATTTGCCATCAGAAAATGACATCCATTTTGTAAATCCATTTTTTATATAAAAAATATTTGTTTTGGTGTTTTTTTTTCTATAATTTCTTTATTATTATTTATAAAATACCTTGTAAGATCCACCATTTACAGTAGGTAATCACCTTCCCCGATCCCTGCACAATGATCTCTGCACTGATCACAGAGCATGCCTATAAACATAACTTAATGGCCCCAATCTACAGGTTCCTACAATCCTCAAGTTCTGCTGGTATCAGCAGCTCAGACATGATGGCTACATTCCATAATCATGTACAAAAGTAAAAAATCAGGTGGAGAAAAAAACAGATTAGCAAAAAAGAAAATCAGTACCTGGCTCTAATCTGTAAAAACAATATCAATATATATTCCCTTTAACGTGAATTGATATTCATCTGCTTCATGAGTTATAAAAGTGTTGATTGTTCTTTGTTACTTCTTTCATAATCACTGATGCATAATGCAGATAGTAATGGAACATTTGGTATCAAAGACACATTTGACACATCACCGGTTATGTTGAATGATGTTAATATCAGACAATATAATATAGCTTATAGCTTTGGGTAAATTACGCTGATGAGGTTTTGGTGCGTTTTTGATGCTGCATATTTTCGTTGTTTCAAAAACGCAGCATCTTACATCATACGCAGCAAAATGGATGGGATTTAGGCTACTTTCACACTTGCGTCGTACGACGCACGTCGCAATGCGCCGTTTTGGTGAAAAAACGCATCCTGCAAAGTTGGCTGCAGGATGCGTTTGTTCCCCATAGACTAACATTAACACGTGGCAACCATCGTGCGACAGTTGCGTCGTGTTGTGGCAGACCGTCGGAGCAAAAAAAAGTTACATGTAATTTTTTTTGTGCGTCGTGTCCGCCATTTCCGACCGCGCATGCGTGACCGGAACTCCGCCCCCTCCGCGCCGCAACTCACAATGGGGCAGCGGATGCGTTGTAATAATGCATCCGGTGCCCCCGTTGTGCTGCGTTGTCACAGCATGCGTCGGTACGTCGGCCCGACACACTGCGACGGGCTGACGCCGACGCTAGTGTGAAAGTAGCCTTATAGAGAGCTCATGCCCCATGTTTTTATTTTTGACTCAACGTAAACTGACCTGTGAAGCGGGTTTTACATCTGCAACATGTCAATTTTTCTTGCGGCTACACTGAGTTTTATGTGCACATTTTCTACATAAACTTGAATTAGATGCGGAAAGTCAACGAGTAAAAAACTGAGGTGGAAACACATCAAAAACTCATGTAATCCGCACGACTATATCAATAAAGTTTTTGAAACTCAAGTACCAGGAAGTATCAAAAATAAAGCAGCTTTATTTAAAACTTGTCATACTAAAAATACACAAAAGTGCAGCATCAAAAATGAGATAAAAACACATGTAAAAAAAACGAAAGTAACCAATTTACTTGTTAGGTGCAGAAATGGTGCAGAAAATCTGCAACATCAAAAACTCACCAAAAGCTCATGCGGGGACGTAGACATAGACAACTTGCTTTTTTCTCATTGCATTTTGGTCTCCTTTTTTCCATGGGGTTTTTAGTGTGTTTTTATCTGCTTTTTATACGTCATGCTTTAAATGAAGATGCTTTGTTTTTCATGATTCCGGGTATTTGGTTTTGACAAAACTTTATTCATGCAGTTATGTGCAGATAATATGTGCTTGTAGTACATTTCTGCAGAGAAAACTGCATGCGTATTTCTTAGCTGCATCTAATGCAATTCTCTGGGGAAAATCCGCACAGAAAACTCAGAAAGGAAGAGAAATTGACATGTTGGGGATGTGAAACACAAACACTCACCCCAGGTCTGTTTATGCCGAGTAAAAGAAAAGCACAGATGGCAGGAGATTTCTATAAATTCCATCCACTTTGCTGGAATTGTGAGACGCTGCATTTTTTGTGCGGCAAAGATACCCAGCATTAAAACCTCATAGTGTGAACCTGACCTTATTGTGACTAGGCCACTCTGCAGATACAAACCTCTTGATAATTGAGAATATTCATTTGTGGCTTTTCTATTAATCCTTTACTGGGATTTGTTTGCTTTTCCTATGTTTCTATAAACCATATAGCCCCCCGCCCCATATATTCTGCACATGGTCTCGTTCTCATTACTGTGAGCACAAAATCTATATCTTTCTTGATACATTTCTTTATACATTATGCTAGCATAGCCTGGAGTGAGTTGACAGTGACTTTGATTGATGACCATATGCTGCGTTTTACAATATCCCATATACATAATTGATGGCACTTTCAAGAGTTGATACATAGTAAGTACAGTTAGAAAACAAAACAGCTCATTCACTCTATTTAAGAATTTAGTTGGACTCTTCCATCATTTAAATAAGCTCGGACTATCAGTTTATATAGCCACCGGAGAGTACATAGCATCATAATGAGAAAAAATAAAATCTCTTTTACTGTCTTGGGTAATTGCAAAACGTAATTATATTTGCATTAATGAGAAACTAACATCAATACTATTGGACAACAATAAATAATAATAGCATAGCTGGCCTGCCTATCTAGCACATACGGTAATCATTTCTCAGGCGGTATATCACTCTTCCATCATAGTAATATAAACTAGAAAATGCAACCAAATAACCTACGTCAGTAAAAGTGACTAGTGATGAGCGACTGTGCTCAGATAAGGCGTTATCCGTGAATGCTCGTGTGCTAACCAAGTGTCTTCGACGTGCTCGAAAAATATGTTCGAGTTCCCATGGCTGCATGTCTTGTTGCTGCTAGACAACCTCTACACATGCAGGGATTGCAATTTTTTTTTGAGCACGCCGAAGACACGCGGTTAACACATCAGCATTCTCGAACAGCGCCTTAATCGAGCACGTTCGCTCATCACTAATTTTTACAAGTTATATAATTCCCATCTAAACCCTCCCTGGAATGTTAATGGATGATTAATGGTGTGGTCTATGAAAAACAGGTATTGTCTATCCACTAGATATGCGATAGCCTTTTGGGGGCACTTACATCCCCATTAGAATGAAGCACTGTGTGCATGCTCGACTGCCGCTATGCATCTAAGGCTGGTGTTCCACTTGCAACTGCAATGGGAGAAACTCACGCGAGTCTCTCGCCTTAATACCACGCACTGCCACCGGCGGTTCGTGCCGGAGCGTTCAGCCGCATACAAATACATGCAACCACACACTCCGGTCCCAAGTACCAGCGGCAGTGCCGGGTATTGAGGCGAGAGACTCTCAGGAGTTTCTGGCATTGCAGTTGAGTATGTGCAAAGGTCATTTTGAAGTGATTAGGGTCAACTGTGACATCTCCTATTGTGATTAGTGGATCTTGATTTATCACCTGTGTTACTTGTCATTGTGAATCTGTCATGACAATGATACTGCTGAAAAGTCTGTACAGCGTAAGAGATATGAGTATAGCTTTAGTGTCCAATGTGAAAAACATAAGATTTCTAATATTATTTAATATAGATTGTGGAATGAAAAATAAACTATTGCCAAAAATATATATTTTTAAATACAATTCACAACAAATCCTGATAATTTTCTGAAGATACATTCCTTTTCATTTCTGTTCTTACAAAAATCAAACCTGGAAGTGAAACAGGTCATCTGGTGTAATAGTCTAGTACATAAAAAATTGCTCTAAAATTTTGTAAACAGGTAATTAGCACTACAGTCTGTATTTGTACTAATGGGAGCGCAATGTAAGGTTTTATGTAATTGCCGTTTAGAGGGCAATATATCCAATTCATGTTTCTTCTTCTATTTGGTACTAAAAGAATTGTGTTTATCTGTATTCTATGGCCACACAGTAACGTTAGCAATTCATCTTCGCCTGGCAAGTAAAAATGATAATGACTGCATCTCACTTTTTAAGGTACATGCTTGTAAAGCTCACAGGGGAGAAACAAATCTCACAGTTTCTGCAGCTTCTCAGACACAGTGCACAGGTGAGAAAACCAAAGAAGGGATGACTGAGGAGCGGTTAAACTGTAAATTAAAGTTCGAGGGACAAAGAATTTTTGATGAAAATAATTAATAAAAAAATGCCTTTATTTGAAAACAATTATGAGGGCAAATGGTGGCACAAAGGCGCACACTACAAATAAAAAATAGTAAATGTACCTAAGCTCTCACAGGTGAGAGCTACTGAAATCATTTTAGGACTGCAAGTGAATTACTTGGGCTATGTTCACATTAACGTTGCATCGGGCGCAGCCGCGGCGATGCATGCGTCATGCACCCCTATATTTAACATGGGGGGTGCATGGACATGCGTTGCACTTGCGTTTTGTGACTCATGCGTTACTGTGGCGCATGCGTGAGGGCGCAGAGGATGCTGCATGAGGCAGTTTTTTCTGCGCCAAAAACCATGCAAAAGTGGACGCATGCGTCTCAAAACGCTGCGTTGTGCATGCGTTTACATTTGCGTTGTGCGTTGCGTCACCGACGCTGCACCGCACAACGCAAATGTGAATGTAGCCTAAGTACTGCGCTCCTAATCTCTGCTTCTCTGAGAGCTCAGAAACCACTGCAACCTTTCATTTGTATATATCAGTCAACATCCCGATGCACATTACATGTAGAGATGAGAGAACTGATTCATAAAAAATCAAATTAGTCACAAATTGCCTACATTTTTTTATGGTTCGTCTCAAACAAAATTTATACTTTTTAAGCTAGGAAGGGGTTAAAATAATACAAGATTACACTCAATGTCCACCTCTTGCCTGTCCTGCTACTGCAGCTCTTTGAACGGTCCTCAAGTCTTTGATACAGATCTTCCTACCTCCGGTGTTAACTCACCTCAGCGCTATCCTTGTCATTAAAAGAAAAAAGGTTTTGTTACCGTGTTTGCCAGTTAAAAATAGATTGATTGTTATCAGTGGGAGAAACTAAATAATAATCTTGTAGTTATGATACATTTTAATGGATAACAAAAGTAAAATAAGTGATGTTACCAAGCAAACATTGAAGACTTCTTGCATCTCTTCTTCAGGCATAGTATAACAAAGTATCTGAACTACAGTACAGACCAAAAGTTTGGACACACCTTCTCATTTAAAGATTTTTCTGTATTTTCATGACTATGAAAATTGTACATCACACTGAAGGCATCAAAACTATAAATCAACACATGTGGAATTATATACTTAACAAAAAAGTGTGAAACAACTGAAATTATGTCTTATATTCTAGGTTCTTCAAACCTTTTTGCTTTGATGACTGCTTTGCACACTCTTGGCATTGTCTTGATGAGCTTCAAGAGGTAGTCACCTGGAATGGTTTTCACTTCACAGTCGTGCCCTGTCAGGTTTAATAAGTGGGATTTCTTGCCTTATAAATGGGGTTGGGACCATCAGTTGGGTTGTGCAGAAGTCTGGTGGATACACAGTTGATAGTCCTACTGAATAGACTGTTAGAATTTGTAATATGGCAAGAAAAAAGCAGCTAAGTAAAGAAGAACGAGTGGCCATCATTACTTTAAGAAATGAAGGTCAGTCAGTCCGAAATATTGTGAAAACTTTGAAAGTGTCCCCAAGTGCAGTGGCAAAAACCATAAAGCGCTACAAAAAAACTGGCTCACATGAGGACCGCCTCAGGAAAGGAAGACCAAGAGTCACCTCTGCTTCTGAGGATAAGTTTATCTGAGTCTCCAGCCTCAGAAATCGCAGTTTAACAGCAGCTCAGATTAGAGACCAGGTCAATGCCACACAGAGTTCTAGCAGCAGACACATCTCTACAACAACTGTTAAGAGGAGACTTTGTGCAGCAGGCCTTCTTGGTAAAATAGCGGTTTGCGCTTAGTTGAACTATCATTTATTTTTCAACAGGACAATTACCTCAAACACACCTCCATTCTGTGTAAGGGCTATTTGACCCAGAAGGATAGTGATGGGGTGCTACGGCAGATGACCTGGTCTCCACAGTCACCAGACCTGAACCCAATCGAGATGGTTTGGAGTGAGCTGGACAGCAGAGTGAAGGCAAAAGGGCCACCAAGTGCTAAGCATCTCTGGGAACTCCTTCATGATTGTTGGAATCCCTCCAGGGATTCAAGCTTCAGGAGGCTAATTTGCATATTCCAGGTGCCTTCTGGGAGAAGCGAAGTCTCCCTAAGCTAGAAGATCGTTGGGTACAGCCGGGACCAGCTGCTTCGAAAGCATCACCAAACCGCGCGCCTTACGGCGCGCAAATTTTTGCCTGTAGGACATTATTGCAAGAGAGCGTGGCTGAGTAGATTACACAAGAAGGAAAACACACAGCAAGTCAGCAGGATCTAGGAGCAACATGGCAGATGTGACAACCTACATGGTGAGCTGCAGCATGTGCTACATGTTCACAGATCGACCAGAAGAAGAATCCAATTTCACCTGTCAGAAGTGTAGACTAGTGGCCCTTTTAGAAGAAAAGGTGCGGGGTCTGTAAGAAAGAATAGCAACTTTGAAACTCATCAAAGAGAATGAAGACTTTCTAGACAGAACAGAAGCATCTCTACTGGTCACAGAAGGTGCAAAAAGTGTCAGAGAACCTCCAAAAGCAGATGAGTGGAAGCATGTGACCAAAAGAAGCAAGAAGACCATGGAGAAATCACCAACCACACAACTGAAGAACCGATATCAAATCTTTGTAGAGGATGAAGATGGCACACCTAAGAATGAAGCAATAGCAGCAAGCAAAAAAGAAAAGGGCACACAGCAACAAGTGACAGCAAAAAGTACAGCCAAGAAGCAACGAAGAGTGGTGGTGGTGGGAGACTCACTACTGAGAGGCACCGAAGCAGCCATCTGCAGACCGGACATAACTGCAAGAGAAGTATGCTGCCTTCCAGGTGCGATGATCAAGGATGTGACCGATAGGATACCAAAGCTCTTCAGCTCCAAGGATGTCCACCCATTTCTTCTGATACATGTTGGCACCAATGACACGGCAAGGAAGGACCTACCGACAATCTGCAAGGACTTTGAAGAGTTGGGGAAGAAAGTAAAGGAACTGGATGCACAGGTAGTTTTTTCTTCTATCCTTCCAGTAGACGGGCATGGCACCAGGAGATGGAACAGGATCCTTGATGCAAACAACTGGCTAAGACGATGGTGCAGACAACAAGGATTTGGATTCCTGGACCACGGTGTGAATTACTGGTATGATGGACTCCTCGCCAGAGACGGACTACACCTCAACAAACCTGGGAAACACACATTCGCCAGAAGACTCGCTACACTCATCAGGAGGGCGTTAAACTAGAAGAAGAGGGGACGGGAAGAAAAACATTAGACTCGAACAAAGACGACCCAGGAAAACATACTCAGAAGGGATGTAAGAACATTTCTAAAACAATCCACAGTGAGGAGATTGGAACAAAACAAAATCCTCTAAACTGCATGCTCGCAAACGCCAGAAGCCTGACAAACAAGATGGAAGAACTAGAAGCAGAAATATCTACAGGTAACTTTGACATAGTGGGAATAACCGAGACATGGTTAGATGAAAGCTATGACTGGGCAGTTAACTTACAGGGTTACAGTCTGTTTAGAAAGGATCGTAAAAATCGGAGAGGAGGAGGGGTTTGTCTCTATGTAAAGTCTTGTCTAAAGTCCACTTTAAGGGAGGATATTAGCGAAGGGAATGAGGATGTCGAGTCCATATGGGTTGAAATTCATGGAGGGAAAAATGGTAACAAAATTCTCATTGGGGTCTGTTACAAACCCCCAAATATAACAGAAAGCATGGAAAGTCTACTTCTAAAGCAGATAGATGAAGCTGCAACCCATAATGAGGTCCTGGTTATGGGGGACTTTAACTACCCGGATATTAACTGGGAAACAGAAACCTGTGAAACCCATAAAGGCAACAGGTTTCTGCTAATAACCAAGAAAAATTATCTTTCACAATTGGTGCAGAATCCAACCAGAGGAGCAGCACTTTTAGACCTAATACTATCTAATAGACCTGACAGAATAACAAATCTGCAGGTGGTTGGGCATTTAGGAAATAGCAACCACAATATTGTGCAGTTTCACCTGTCTTTCACTAGGGGGACTTGTCAGGGAGTCACAAAAACATTGAACTTTAGGAAGGCAAAGTTTGAACAGCTTAGAGATGCCCTTAATCTGGTAGACTGGGAAAAATATCCTCAGAAATGAGAATACAGATAATAAATGGGAAATGTTTAAGAACATCCTAAATAGGCAGTGTAAGCGGTTTATACCTTGTGGGAATAAAAGGACTAGAAATAGGAAAAACCCAATGTGGCTAAACAAAGAAGTAAGACAGGCAATTAACAGTAAAAAGAAAGCATTTGCACTACTAAAGCAGGATGGCACCATTGAAGCTCTAAAAAACTATAGGGAGAAAAATACTTTATCTAAAAAACTAATTAAAGCTGCCAAAAAGGATACAGAGAAGCACATTGCTAAGGAGAGTAAAACTAATCCCAAACTGTTCTTCAACTATATCAATAGTAAAAGAATAAAAACTGAAAATGTAGGCCCCTTAAAAAATAGTGAGGAAAGAATGGTTGTAGATGACGAGGAAAAAGCTAACATATTAAACACCTTCTTCTCCACGGTATTCACGGTGGAAAATGAAATGCTAGGTGAAATCCCAAGAAACAATGAAAACCCTATATTAAGGGTCACCAATCTAACCCAAGAAGAGGTGCGAAACCGGCTAAATAAGATTAAAATAGATAAATCTCCGGGTCCGGATGGCATACACCCACGAGTACTAAGAGAACTAAGTAATGTAATAGATAAACCATTATTTCTTATTTTTAGTGACTCTATAGCGACAGGGTCTGTTCCGCAGGACTGGCGCATAGCAAATGTGGTGCCAATATTCAAAAAGGGCTCTAAAAGTGAACCTGGAAATTATAGGCCAGTAAGTCTAACCTCTATTGTTGGTAAAATATTTGAAGGGTTTCTGAGGGATGTTATTCTGGATTATCTCAATGAGAATAACTGTTTAACTCCATATCAGCATGGGTTTATGAGAAATCGCTCCTGTCAAACCAATCTAATCAGTTTTTATGAAGAGGTAAGCTATAGACTGGACCACGGTGAGTCATTGGACGTGGTATATCTCGATTTTTCCAAAGCGTTTGATACCGTGCCGCACAAGAGGTTGGTACACAAAATGAGAATGCTTGGTCTGGGGGAAAATGTGTGTAAATGGGTTAGTAACTGGCTTAGTGATAGAAAGCAGAGGGTGGTTATAAATGGTATAGTCTCTAACTGGGTCGCTGTGACCAGTGGGGTACCGCAGGGGTCAGTATTGGGACCTGTTCTCTTCAACATATTCATTAATGATCTGGTAGAAGGTTTACACAGTAAAATATCGATATTTGCAGATGATACAAAACTATGTAAAGCAGTTAATACAAGAGAAGATAGTATTCTGCTACAGATGGATCTGGATAAGTTGGAAACTTGGGCTGAAAGGTGGCAGATGAGGTTTAACAATGATAAATGTAAGGTTATACACATGGGAAGAGGGAATCAATATCACCATTACACACTGAACGGGAAACCACTGGGTAAATCTGACAGGGAGAAGGACTTGGGGATCCTAGTTAATGATAAACTTACCTGGAGCAGCCAGTGCCAGGCAGCAGCTGCCAAGGCAAACAGGATCATGGGGTGCATTAAAAGAGGTCTGGATACACATGATGAGAGCATTATACTGCCTCTGTACAAATCCCTAGTTAGACCGCACATGGAGTACTGTGTCCAGTTTTGGGCACCGGTGCTCAGGAAGGATATAATGGAACTAGAGAGAGTACAAAGGAGGGCAACAAAATTAATAAAGGGGATGGGAGAACTACAATACCCAGATAGATTAGCGAAATTAGGATTATTTAGTCTAGAAAAAAGACGACTGAGGGGCGATCTAATAACCATGCATAAGTATATAAGGGGACAATACAAATATCTCGCTGAGGATCTGTTTATACCAAGGAAGGTGACGGGCACAAGGGGGCATTCTTTGCGTCTGGAGGAGAGAAGGTTTTTCCACCAACATAGAAGAGGATTCTTTACTGTTAGGGCAGTGAGAATCTGGAATTGCTTGCCTGAGGAGGTGGTGATGGCGAACTCAGTCGAGGGGTTCAAGAGAGGCCTGGATGTCTTCCTGGAGCAGAACAATATTGTATCATACAATTATTAGGTTCTGTAGAAGGACGTAGATCTGGGTATTTATTATGATGGAATATAGGCTGAACTGGATGGACAAATGTCTTTTTTCGGCCTTACTAACTATGTTACTATGTTACCTCTTGAAGCTCATCAAGAGAATGCCAAGAGTGGGCAAAGCAGTCATCAAAGCAAAAGGTGGCTACTTTGAAGAACCTAGAATATAAGACATAATTTCAGTTGTTTCACACTTTTTTGTTAAGTATATAATTCCACATGTGTTAATTCATAGTTTTGATGCCTTCAGTGGGAATTTACAATTTTCATAGTCATGAAAATACAGAAAAATCTTTAAATGAGAAGGTGTGTCCAAACTTTTGGTCTGTAATGTATATATACACAAAGAGTTTCCTCTCCTTCAGACCCTGGGATCCATCAGGATACCTTCCGATACTTGATGTCCCATTGACTTGTATTGGTATCGGATATCGGTATCGGCGATATCCGATATTTTTCGGGTATCGGCCGATACTATCCGATACCGATACTTTCAAGTATCGGACGGTATCGCTCAACACTAATGACGACATGGCGTCCGATCTCAATTCCAGCCAATTATGCGTTGAAAAAGTAAAACAGTGCTCCTTCCCTTCCTAGCTCTCCCATGTGCCCAAACAGGGGTTTACCCCAACTATCAGCGTACTCAGGACAAATTGGACAACAACTTCTGTGGTCCAATTTATCTTGTTACCCTTGGGAAAATAAAAATTTGGGGGGCTAAAAAACATTTTTGTGGGACAAAAATTATTTTTTATTTTCACGGCTCTGCGTTATAAACTGTAGTGAAATACTTGGGGGTTCAAAGTTCTCACAACACATCTAGATAAGTTCCTTGGGGGTATAGGTTCCAAGATGGGGTCACTTGTGGGGGGTTTCTACTGTTTAGGTACATCAGGGGCTCTGCAAGTGCAACATGATGCCTGCAGACCAATCCATCTAAGTCTGCATTCCAAATGGCGCTCCTTCCCTTCCAAGCTCTGTCATGCGCCCAAACGGTGGTTCCACCCCACATATGGGGTATCAGCGTACTCAGGACAAATTATACAACAACTTTTGGGGACCAATTTCTCCTGTTACCCTTGGGAAAATATACAACTCTGCGTTAAAATCAATTTTTGTGGAAAAAAAATGATTTTTTATTTTCACGGCTCTGCGTTATTAACTGTAGTGAAACACTTGGGTTTCAAAGTTCTCACAACACATTTAGATAAGTTCCTTGGGGGGTCTAGTTTCCAATATGGGGTCACTTGTGGGGGGTTTCTACTGTTTAGGTACATTAGGGGCTCTGCAAACGAAATGTGATGCCTGCAGACCATTCCGTCTAAGTCTGTATTCCAAATGGCGCTCCTTCGCTTCCGAACTCTGCCATGCGCCCAAACGGTGGTTACCGCCACATATGGGGTATCAGCGTACTCAGGACAAACTGCACAACAACGTTTGGAGTCCAATTTCTCCTGTTACCCTTAAGAAAATACAAAACTGGGGGCTAAAAATATTTTTTGTGGAAAAAACTAAATTTTTAATTTCACGGCTCTGCATTATAAACTGTAGTGAAACACTTGAGGGTTCAAAGCTCTCACAACACATCTAGATAAGATCCTTAGGGGGTCTACTTTCCAAAATGGTGTCACTTGTGGGGGGTTTCAATGTTTAGGCACATCAGGGGCTCTCCAAATGCAGCATGGCGTCCCATCTTAATTGCAGCCAGTTTTGCATTGAAAAGTCAAACGGTGCTCCTTCCCTTCCGAGCTCTGCCATGCACCCAAACAGTGGTTTACCCCCACATATGGGGTATCAGCGTACTCAGGACAAATTGCACAACAACTTTTGGTGTATAATTTCTTCTAGTACCCTTGGGAAATAAAAAATTGGGGGCGAAAATTTCATTTTTGTGACAAAATATATTTTATTTTTACGGCTCTACATTATATACTTCTGTGAAGCACGTGGTGGGTCAAAGTGCTCACCACACATCCAGATAAGTTCCTTAGGGGGTCAACTTTCCAAAATGGTGTCACTTGTGGCGGGTTTCAATGTTTAGGCACATCAGTGGCTCTCCAAATGCAACATGGCGTCCCATCTCAATTCCAGCCAATTTTGCATTGAAAAGTCAAACGGCGCTCCTTCCCTTCTGAGCTCTGCCATGCGCCCAAACAGTGGTTTACCCCCACATATGGGGTATCGAGGTACTCAGGACAAATTGTACAACAACTTTTCGGGTCCATATTCTTCTGTTACCCTTTTTAAAATAAAACATATTGGAGCTGAAGTAAATTTTTTGTGATAAAAAATTAAATGTTCTTTTTTTAAAACATTCCAAAAATTCCTGTGAAGCACCAGAAGGGTTAATAAACTTCTTGAATGTGGTTTTGAGCACCTTGAGGGATGCAGTTTTTAGAATGGTGTCACACTTGGTTATTTTCTATCATATAGACCCCACAAAATGACTTAAAATGTGATGTGGTCCTTAAAAAAAATGGTGTCGTAAAAATGAGAAATTGCTGGTCAAATTTTAACCCTTATAACTCCCTAACAAAAAAAATTTGTTTCCAAAATTGTGCTGATATAAAGTAGACATGTGGGAAATGTTAAGTATTTTGTGTTACATATCTGATTTAAGGGCATAAAAATTCAAAGTTGGAAAATTGCGAAATTTTCAAAAATTTTCGCCAAATTTCCCTATTTTTCACAAATAAACGCAGATAATATCAAATAAATATTATCACTGTCATGAAGTACAATATGTCTCGAGAAAGAAATGTCAGAATCACCAGAATCCGTTGAAGCATTCCAGAGTTATAACCTCATAAAGGGACAGTGGTCAGAATTGTAAAAATTGGCCCGGTCATTATCGTGCAAACCACCCTCGGGGCTTAAGGGGTTAAATAAGTGATGTGAAAGTTTTATTGTCCCAGTGTTCATGTAAGATCAGAGACCTGATACCATCAATGTCTCTAGAGCAAATTCCTCAGATTTTGTACTAAATACCTGTGATTGATTTAGTCCTGTGTGGGGGGTATCAATGACTTCCATAAATTCCCATTCGTGTTGTTGTGATATGAAGTTACCTTTCATATTGTTTATGTTGTGTCTTGGACCACAGAAATGTTTAGCCACATGTTGATGTTTTTTTTTGTCTGTAATGGTGTGGCGAAAAGATGTCATCCTTGCTCTCAGTTTCGGTCCTGTTTTTCCAACACAGAGACATTGCTGCAATAATAGTTTCATCTTGGTGTATTAGAGGGCATTGAGGGTCTTTGAATAATACTTTTAGATGGACATCTTTGTGGAGGATTTGGTAAAGTTGTTTGGCAGTTTTTATGAGCATTTCAATCTGTGGGCTGTAGGTACCTCTGGTGGTGACCTATAAGGCTTGCTTTGTAACATCACATATTTTATTTTGTTAGCCATTAAAACGTATCTTAGCTGCAAGATTATTTTGATTCTCCCATGTATAACTCCAAAGTAGCTGCAGTTGTCCATCATGATGAGCTACTGGACGCCACAGTGCCCATATATTGTTCTTGCACAGGGGCCTATTTTTGCCTGTGTCCGTTCCTGACCCCAGGTAATCATGTGAGGAGTAGTGAGATCCAAATTGAGGGAGCCAGAATATCCAAAGACCAGGGACTGGACGATCCAAAGTGAGGTATGGAATATCTGGAGAATATGGATGCAGACAGGTGAGCATAATCTTTTATTGTATTTAAACTCATTTCCTCCCCTTTGTTTGTTATGCTTTGGACTCTAGAGGGACCTCAGAGCAAAATTTTTAAGGGAACTTTTGATTAAATTTGAATCAAATATTTCAGCTGATTGGTACAAATTGAATAAAAAAAAATATATATATATACCGGTATATATATATATATATATATATATATATATATATATATATATTTTAAATTTGCTTATCTCTTATTACATCTTATTGTTAATTTTATGCCAATATTTGAGTAAACCACAAATGTAACAATAGTTACTATAGTAGTACTGCAGTCAATATCTTTTTCTTTTTCTTTGTACGCTATGGAAGATGTTCCTCTGTATACAAAGAAATGTAAGTGTAAAGTTCCTTGAAACTCTCTTGTAAAATACGTTTCATCTCTAAGTGCAGATGATTATTCTTCCATGTGTTTGTACAACACAGCTAACGTAACATGGTGATCCTTTTCCATATTTAACACCTGTAGAAATGTAAGCATTCAATCATAGACAGAATGCATGCATCAAGCTGTTCATGGCAGGCTGAGAAAATATCTGCTTTTCCAAAGACTGTGAATCAAGGAAATGGCAGCATTTTGAAAGCCAAAAAGCACATTGCTAGCAGCTCAGATGCCAAGGGTAACATCAATCGTCTGATGTCCGAGCGAAGATTATAGAATTTGGAGTGATTTGTATTAACTTCTGCTTCAATCCAACTTGTTTCATGGCTTCAGAACAGTAGAATTTATTTTCTTTTAAAGGTTGGTATATAGCATCTAGAACTTAAGTTTTATGGACTTCAAAACATCCGACATCTACGCTTAACCAGCCAAATACGGCAAGCAAGGAGGCGGCTGGACTGCCGATAATTTTATTTATAGCAAGAGGGAAATCTTGGAAAAGTCTCACAGTTTAAGGATCTGAAATCTTGCAGGACTGGCAAATGCTTAGGATGTAATTATGAAACTTAAAATGAGAAAATAAGAAGATTTCAATCAGATGATATCTGTACTTTTTCTACTGTAATTAACATTGTAGAAGTCACTATGGATTTTTATGAAGGTATGTTTTCATAAACATATCCAATCATTCACATTTGTGTCTGATGTTGATGTTGTTGTGAGAAGAATACAAATTATTACACTTAATGAGACCTAGAAAACCTATTGGTACATATTGATGAAGGTTAACATAAATTGACTCAGTATGGGAGAATGTCAAATACTCAGCTGTTATATAAAAATTAATGAGTACATACTTATCTTTAAAAAGCACTGTACCAATATAATAAAAAAAGAATTGATAATGTTTACTGTAAATTTTTATAATGTTTTGCAACAAGTGTGGATGTATCATTCATTATTATAGATAGGTGAACTCGAACAGTAAAGTCCGTCGTCCGTACCAAGCACCTACTGTTCTGGCGTGGACACCGAAATTCATGGAATTCGTCAGGAAATCCGTATTACTGTTTGGGTTTGGCTCCCCGAACAACAGATGTTTGTCGCGCTATCATGTGCATGACAGCGCAGCAAACAGCTTCCGATCGTTGGTAAAATCATGTCAAATGACAGCATGAGCCCCCAGCTGTGATCGGAGGTATAATTTTTACCGCTGGTCACTGGCGTCAGCTGATGGGACTACTGCTCCCATCAGCCTATGCTTGCTGCTGCTAATAACAGCGAGAGCAGGCAGCAGCTGATGGGAGTATTCATCAGTTGATGCCTATACCTAAATAAATAATTTAAAAAAATGGCATGGGTTCACCTGTATTTTTGATAACGAGCACTGCAAAACTGACAGCTGGGGGCTGCAACCTTCAGCTGTCAGAATTAGCAAGGTTGGTTACCAAGAATAAAGGGGTCCCCATGCTGTTTATTTAAATAAATAATTAAAAAACAACGTGTTCCACCCATATTTGACAACCAGCCTTGCCAAAGCAGACAGCGGGGGGTTGGTACTCTCAAGCTGGTAAGGAGCCATGGACAATAGCCCCCAGCCTAAAAATAGCAGCCCACAGTTGCCCAGAAAAGGCGCTGACATTTGTGGTCATTACCAGCGGTCAGAAGCAGTGTTTGTCGTGCTGTCATGCACATGACAGCATGGCAATTACTGGATGTTTGGGCCCCCCATACAAGGGAATGGGGTCCGGGTTCAGGTTCAAGTCCAGGTACTGTTCTGGCACCCGAACCGAAACATTTTTAGCTGTTCGGCCAAACCCACCAGGACCTGAACATCCGGTGGTCCGCCTGTCTCTATTCATTATATAAAAATCCCAAATATTTCAAAATTCATATTGACACTATTACTACATGAAATTGGATATAAGAATATTCTATAGTTTTTCCTAGAGTCAACTAGAAGTACCTTGTTCAGATTAATTTGTGACTTTTAACTGCAGCTTTACTTAGGAGACTACATCTTTAATGGTCGTTCATTATGCAGTCAGGTATAATTGTAATGTATGCACCCAGCTATGAAACTACCACTGCTATAGTCCTCCTATAACTCCATCCTAATTAAGCACATAGTTGCAGCTTTAGTAGTGATGAGCGAGTATACTCGTTGCTCGGGTTTTCCCGAGCATGCTTGGGTGATCTCCGAGCATTTGTTAGTGTTCGGAGATTAAGTTTTCATCGCCTCAGCTGAATGATTTACAGCTATTAGCCAGCTTGATTACATGTGGGGATTCCCTAGCAACCAGGCAACCCTCACATGTACTCAGGATGGCTAATAGCTGTAAATCATTCAGTTGCGGTGATGAAAACTTAATTTCTGAACACTAACAAATACTCAGAGATCACCTGAGCGTGCTCGGGAAAACCCAAGCAACGAGTATACTCGCTCATCACTAATCTTTAGTTTTATTGCCACTTTGTTATCTGATTTCATTGTTACCATTATTTAATAAAGTGTTTGTTAGACATCAGGATTCTCCCGCTGCACAGGATGGATCTGCCTCTGTGGTCTCCCATTCAGAATCAGCCGCTGCGGGTGCTTCTCAGCATAGACTTTGGTTCCAGCGTCTTGCTCAGGCTCACGGTGTTCGCTTGGTTACTGCTGGCTCTCTAGCCAAGACTATTGCAATCAGCGATAGGCAACTGAATCTTGAGGCTCTGGAGTCTAAGTCCAGAAATCACCTTACTGAGCATGTCCTTGATGTGGCGTCTTCCAACTGGTGGTCAAACGTCTCCTGCTCTGGTGATGTGGGAGCTCCAGATTGGCCCATGGGCGATGTCTCAGCTGACTGGGCGTATTTGGGGCGGAGCATTTTGTGCAAAAGATCCCCAATGGCACCCGTGGGTGTGCTAGTATCATTTATGTGTGGCTATATGAGTGGAGACTCTACCACTCTGTCTGCATGCGTTGTGTGTCTGTCTAGTGTTGGGACTGTACACGTAGGCAGGCAACTACGTCAGTGGACAATTAGCCATTTGGCTTAGCATCTGTTTCCTACATTTGTGCGGTTAGTACGGTAGTGTCAGAGCAAGATCAACCTTAGTCAGGATATTATACGCAGCATCTGTTTAGTTCCCGTGTGCGATTGACACAGTTCAGCTGCAGTGCGAGTTCTATCCATATGCTTAACAGGGCACTGCACTTAGTAATATTCTGTTCAGTACCGCTTTGGTAATTAACAAAGCAGGGCACTCCGCATTCACATTGTATGGCCTTAACTCAGTGTGCACGAGCAAACGCTTGCTGTTGCGCTTCCGTCATTGTTCAATAGCAGCAGTTTTCCTACCGGTGGACCCTGGATTGCAATTGAACTTTATTACTTATATTTATTTAGTGCAATTTGCTGGCCCTAACAGTGTCTAATTTTAATTCTACTTGTGCTATACTCGCTTTTTTTGTCCAGGGACATACTCTTCTCTGACTGGGTTTATGTATGTGTAATTTGAGTCTCTATACATACTTGTTAGGATTTGCAAAAGGTAAAAATCCAGCTTCAATCAATAAAATCCAATAAACTTTATTTGTTCTTTTAAAAACATATAAGGTACTACTGGATACACCTATGCATAGGTGTTGGTTGGGGATAAGGGGTGTGAGAGGTAGAAACCTGATGCATATCGAACACTAGCTGCATTCTTAGGCTGGAGTCACACTAAACGTATAAAAAATTGGTCTGATTCTCACTGCCGAGAGTCACACGAGTGTCATGCGAGTACAGTCCGACTTACATTCGAATGCAGCTCGATTGCTATCCAATTGCAATGCGATTTTAACATGAGCTTTTACATAGAGCAGTTCTCTGTCATTTACACATTGTTTTCAAAGGAAATATTCTGTAAAACACACACTTTTATTTATATATATATATACACACAGCGGACATTTAAAGTATTCAGACCCCTTAAAATTTTTCACTCTTTATTTCATTGCAGCCATATGGTAAATTCATAAAAGCTCATTTGTTTCTCATTAATGTGTACTCTGCACCTCATCTTGACTTAAAAAACAGAAATGTAGAATTTTTTGCAAATTTATTGAAAAAGAAAAACTGAAATATCACATGGTCATAAGTGTTCAGACCCTTTGTTCAGTATTGAGTAGAAGCACCCTTTTGAGCTAGTACAGTCATGAGTATTGTTGGGAGTGATGCAACAAGTTTTTTACACCTGGATTTGGGAATCCTCTGCCATTCTTTCTTGCAGCCACTGAACTCACTTCACCTATCTGATATCAGCGCGAATGCGGTGGGAAATTTTCTACTAAAGTTGCACAAAAGTCAAGGTCACTTTTAATGAATAAATTATACTTGTTAACCATTATGTGAGACTATATTTAAGTTGCAGTACAATTCATAAATATGAACATATTGTTTGTATATACAGTTGTGCTCAAAAGTTTACATGCCCCGGCAGAATTTTTGCTTTCTTGGCCTTTTTTCAGAGAATGTGAATGATAACACCAAAACTTTTTCTCCATTCATGGATAGTGGTTGGGTGAAGCCATTTATTATAAAGCTACTGTGTTTTCTGTTTTTAAATCATAATGACAACCCAAAACATCTAAATGACCCTGATCAAAAGTTTACATACCCCACTTCTGACCACTCTTCTTGACAAAATGCCTCCAGTTCCTGTAAATTCCTGGGCTGTCTAGCATGAACTGTGTGCTTGAGATCTCCCCAGTGTGGCTCAATAATATTGAGGTCAGGAGACTGAGATGGCCACTCCAGAACCTTCACTTTGTTCTGCTGAAGCCAATGACAGGTCGACTTGGCCTTGTGTTTTGGATCATTGTCACATTGAAATGTCTAAGTACATCCAATGCCCTGCTTCTTGGCTGATGATTGCAAATTTGCCTCCAGTATTTGCTGATGAAGTGCTGCATTCATCTTTCCTTCAACATTGACCAAGTTTCCTGTGCATTTTGTAGCTCACACATCCCCAAAACAGCGATCCACCTCTGTGCTTTACAGTAGGAATGGTGCTCCTTTCATCATCGACCTTGTTGACCCTTCTCCAAATGTAACGTTTATGGTTGTGGCCAAAAAGTTCAATTTTGGTCTCTTCACTCCGAATAACCTTATTTGAGAAGTTTTGAGGCTTGTCTCTGTACTGTTTTGCGCATTGTAGGTGAGATACTTTGTGGCATTTGCGCAGTAATGGCTTTCTTCTGGCAACTCGACCATGCAGCCCTTTTTTCTTCAAGTGCCAGCTTATAGTGCATCTTGCAACAGCCACACTGCTAGTTTTCAGAGAGTCCAGTATTTCAGCTGATGTTAATTGTGGATTTTTCTTTGCATCCCGAACAATTTTTTTGGCAGTTGTGGACGAAACTTTTGTTGGTCTTCCTGACCGTGGATTTGTTTTTACAGAGCCCCTGATTTTTAATTTGTTAATCACAGTTTGAATGCTGCATACTGGCATTATCAATTACTTGGATATCTTTTTGTATCCCTTTCCCGTTTTATACAGTCCAACTACCTTTTCCTGTAGATACGTGGACAATTCTTTTGCTTTCCCCATGACTCACAATCTAGAAACAAAGTACCATATATACTCGAAGTATCAAATCAGAGAGAACACGGAAGCTTCTAGCCAATAAAAACATTAAAGTTTATTAATAATCCATATAAAAACTAAACAAGTCCAATAGTACTCAATGGCGATACAGTGACAGAATCTACTGACTGCATGGGGTAAATACAACATAAGAAACCTATAATAATCAAATGATCCCAAGACCATAAATAGGTAGGCAAGTGATAAATCTTACATGTGCAAAAAATGATGTGACAAAGTTGTACACGCCCAACATACAAAGACAGGCTTTAACAGGTAAATTACCATATATATAGTTGATATAAATCATGCATGTATCACAATAAATAAAGTTTGAAGATATATGGGCTCAAATATGCTGCCTACAAGAATATGCACAAAAATGCCTAAGTTAGCAATCACAAATATGCTACACAAAACAGGAGTGATAGAAAATACATGGCAGAGATAACTAATAAATTTGTAGCGATACTAACGATCCAAAGTGGCGTTTCTACACTCACATGTATGGTAAGTATAAAGTGCTTGTCAGCGCTAAGATACAAGGCAAGGGGATAGGTTAGGATGTATATTACCTGACATGCAGCTCAGTAGAAGGACCCCGACGCGCGTTTCGCGGTTAGGCTTCGTCCAGGGGGATAATCATACCGTCAGTGGCTATGTGGGGGTTTATATAGCGGTATGTATGCAGTGGTGGCAGCGGTTTAGAATGGCGCTCCCTTCAACACGCCGGCTCAGACGTCACTGCCGGTCAGCGTCACAAGGAGCTCGTCCACTCCCCAGCCCGACGCGTCAGAGCAGGGGGGCGGAGCGAGCCACAGAAGAGACGCGTCGCCACAGCAACCCAACGCCGGGTGTATCAACGAGCGCTCACCGCATGGGTGAAATGGGAGCTAGGATATAAAGACAGGAGAGCTTCTGACTATGCTGCTAATAGAGGACATAAGTGAAAAAGTGCTGAAGTGCAATGTCTATAGTGCAAGTACAGATATTATACTAATAAAATATATCCCAGGAAGGATACATGGTGAACTAAGATAGAAATATATATCTATCGTGAACCTGTATTATCATAATGTGCACTGATTAACCTAATAAATCACACCAAGATATAGCCTTATGCCAATCTCTATAATACGGATACATGTAATGATAAAACCATACAAAAATGTACATAATCTAAAAAGGAGAATATACATTCAAGCGCATAATAACTTAAAATAAACTAGAAAAGAAAAATATGTGTAAACAACCCATAATACTATAGAGTACACTAAGTGTTCTCATGTGAAAAACTATAATAATGTGCTAAATATCTAACATACAGAGGTCTTCCAAATATGGAAAGACTCCTATATCTAGTATAAAGACCTTATAAAAAATTGTACATAAAAGAAAAAAATATAGAAAATAAGAACAAAAAAACCTTATATAAAGTGACACCAGAGGTCTTGCAAAAAATGCATATATACCTCCCATGAATATCATGAAAAAATTGTATTAATAGATGTGATAAAAATATACAAATATCAATTATTACCAGATATGCAAAATAGAGGTGCTATAATTACAACATACCAATATATATCTATAATTGCAGTGTATATGAAAAATAGGCAAAAAATTACAAACACAGAAATATCTACTATATAAAGCTGAATGTGTGTGTGTGTGTGTGTGTGTGTGTATGTGTGTATGTCCGGGATTGGCATCTGCACCGTCGCAGCTACAGCCACAAAATTTTGCACAGTCACACGTCTGGACCCCGAGAGCGTCATAGGTTATATTGTGAGGCGAAATTTTAACCCCGCGCGTTCCAATTCACCAAACAATTTTGCCCCTATCTACATAATGGGGAAAAAAGTGAAAGGAAAAGTGTTGGAGGCGTCGCAGCTACAGCCACAAAATTTTGCACAGTCACACGTCTGGACTCTGAGAGCGTCATAGGCTACGTTGTGAGGTGAAATTTTAACCCCGCGCTTTCCAATTCACCAATCAATTTTGCCCCTATCTACATAATGGGGAAAAAAGTGAAAGGAAAAGTGTTGGAGGTGTCGCAGCTACAGCAACAAAATTTTGCACAGTCACACGTCTGGACCCTGAGAGCGTCATAGGCTATGTTGTGAGGTGAAATTTTAACCCCGCGCTTTCCAATTCACCAAACTATTTTTCCCCTATCTACATAATGGGGAAAAGTGAAAGGAAAAGTGTTGGAGGCAAATTGACAGCTGCCAGATGTGAACAAGGGGGACTTAAAGAATGAGAGCGATGGCGCAAAAGAGTATATACCGATCAGTTGCTAAGATGGGGCCCCGACATGAGATACTCACCACACATGGGGATATGAACACACACACAAAATGCGCCACACACTAACACGTGCTTGAACACATATACCACCCTCAGCACACATTTCACCACACATACACCAACCTCGCCACATAAAAGTCGAAACACAAAAGTCGCCGCTCAAAACTCGCCACGCGCAAAACTCGCCACATGCAAAAACTAGGCTCACGCAAAACTCGCCACAAGTGCAAAACTCACCTCATGAAAAACTCGCCACACGCAAAACTTGCACACGCGGAAAAATTGCCACATGCACAAAATTTGCAACACATGCAAAAGTTGCCTCACACAAAACTTGCACATGCTCAAAAGGCACCAGACATAAAACTCACCACGCGCAAAACTCGCCATGCGCAAAACTTGCTGCACACAACTTGCTACACTAACCTGTCACATGCAACTCGACACACAAAAAGTTGCTACACGCATGTTGCCACACAAAACTCATCTCACAAAAGTCACTACATGCATGTCACCACACACAACTCAACACACACAACTTGACAAACGAAACTCGCCCTAAAACACACACAAGTCTGGTATTATCCTTCAAAAATAAAAATCTGATTAATAAGCAGACAAACTACAAGAGCAACAAATGTACCATATAGGAAATACAGCAGCTGTCAGTCACATGACCTGTCTATTATGTGTATGTGTGAGCTAATATATACTGCCAGGGGGAGGGCTTCCTGTTGGCTGGGGATTTATCAGGCTGCCAATTTATCTTACAAATACTGAGGTAAAAATACTGAGCAAATAACGTGTTAACGAGGTCTAATACAGGAGATCACACAGGTATATACTATATACAGGGGAGATGACACACAGATATATACTATATACAGGAGAGATGACACACAGGTATATACTATATAGAGGAGGAGATGACATACAGGTACATACTATAGACAGGAGGAGACGACATACAGGTATATACTATATACAGGAGGAGATGACACACAGGTATATATACTGTATATACAGGAGCAGATTACCTACAGGTATATACTATATACAGGAGGAGATGACATACAGGTATATGCTATATATAGAAGATGACATACAGGTATATACTATATACAGGAGGAGATGACACACAGATATATACTATATACAGGGGAGATGACACACAGGTATATACTATATACAGGAGGAGATGACATACAGGTATATACTATATATAGAAGGAGATGACATTCAGGTATATACTATATATAGGGGAGATGACACACAGCAGGTATATACTATATACAGGGGAGATGACATACAGGTATATACTATATACAGGAGATGACATACAGATGTATACTATAGATAAGGGAGATGACAAACATGTATATACTGAGGTGATGAGGTGAAAATGAAAAGGTGTGAGTGCAAAATGAGAGGAGTGAGGAAAAATAGTGGAGTGATCAGAAAAATGACAGATGTGAGGTTGAAATGACAAGTGTTAGGGGGGAATGAGAGGAGTGAGGGAGAAAATGAGAGGTGTGAGGGAGAAAATGAGAGATGTGAGGGGAAAATGAAAGATGTGATTGGGAAAATGAGAGGCGTGATGGGAAAATAAGAGAAGTGAGGTGCTATAACTAACCACAGATATTTACTATGCCCAGGCAACGCCGGGCTCTTCAGCTAGTTTATATATAAAATAGTATAAAAATAAAAATACAATAACACATATATATATATATATATAACATAAAAGTTGTTGATAGAAGGATGTCCCAGCTCAATAGAATGACGTACTCCAATACATAAGGCCATACACCGCAGATCATCACATCAAATATAGTGGACTTATCAGGAGCTAAAAAAACTAAAAAAAGAAGAATTAAAATCAAACATAAAAAAACGCTAAATAAACTATACATTAAAGAAAGGGGGCATAACTAAGCACCTCATTCAACCTCGAGTATAAGCTGACCCGAGTGTAAGCCAAGCCCTCTAATTTTGCCACAAAAAACTGGAAAAACGTAATGACTCGAATATAAGCCTAGGGTGGGAAATGCAGCAGCTACCAGTAAATGTCAAAAGTAAAGATACATACCAATAAAAGTAAAATTAATTGAGACGTCAGTAGGTTAAGTGTTTTTGAATATCCATATTGAATCAGGAGCCCCATATAATGATCCATAAAGTTTATGATGGGCCCCATAAGATGCTCCATATTAAAATATGCCCCATATAATCCTGCATAAAGGTTAATAATGGCCCCATAAGATGCTCCATAGACACATTTGCCCAATATAATGCTGCACAAATGTTAATTATGGCCCCATAAGATGCTCCATAAAGATATTTGCCCCATATAGTGCTGCACAAACGTTGATTATGGCCCTATAAAGACACTTGCCCCATATAGTGCTGCACAAACGTTGATTATGGCCCTATAAAGACACTTGCCCCATATAGTGCTGCACAAACGTTATGGCCCCATAAGATGCTCTATACAGACACTTGCCCCATTATAGTGCTGCACAAACGTTATGGCCCCATAAAATGCTCTATACAGGCACTTGCCCCATTATAGTGCTGCACAAATGTTATGGCCCCATAAGATGCTCTATACAGACACTTGCCCCATTATAGTGCTGCACAAACGTTATGGCCCCATAAAATGCCCTATACAGGCACTTGCCCCATTATAGTGCTGCACAAATGTTATGGCCCCATAAGATGCTCTATACAGACACTTGCCCCATTATAGTGCTGCACAAACGTTATGGCCCAATAAGATGCTCTATACAGACACTTGCCCCATTATAGTGCTGCACAAACGTTATGGCCCCATAGATGCTCCATCCAGACACTTGCCCCATTTGCTGTTGCTGTTATAAAAAAAATCACATACTCACCTCTCCATCGCTCAGGCCCCCGGCACTTTCAATATTCACCTGACTTCGTTCCGGCGCCACTCCATCTTCAGCGTCTTCTGCACTGACATTCAGGTAGAGGGCGCGCACTAACCACGTCACTGCACTCTCTGACCTGAGCATCACTGCAGAAGATACTGAAGACGGAGCGGTGGCTGGAGCAGGGAACAGGTGAATATCGCTCAGCGCTCCCCCTCACCGATATATTCACCTGCTCCTGGCACTGTGCAGTTCCTGCTTCCCTGGCGCTGCTGCTTCTTCCTGTACTGAGCGGTCACCGTTACCGCTCATTACAGTAATGAATATGTGGCTCCACCCTTATGGGAGATGGAGCCGCATATTCATTACTGTAATGAGTGGTACCATGTGACCGCTCAGTACAGGAAGAAGCTGCTGGCACCCTGGAAAAGACGTGCAGGGACCACGCCAGGAGCAGGTGAGTATAATTAGACTGCCCCCGCTCCCCCTCCCCTGCCGACCCCTGGGTATGACTCGAGTATAAGCCGAGAGGGGGACTTTCAGCCCCAAAAATGGGCTGAAAATATCGGCTTATACTAGAAAAAACATGGCACTCTGCTGAAGCGTGAATGTTGGTGCTCAAGTAGGGTATCCAACCCGTAATAGCAAGTGTACAGAATAACTTGGCAGTCAATGCAGTTTAAGGGCTGCATAAGCTCAAGCGCTTCCACAGGCAACATAGGACGCCACCAGCGCTGGAGCTACACACCGCATAGACTACCGCATCTTCCAGAGACTTAGTACGCTAACAGCTTTGAGCCCTTGTGCTGCATTGGTGACAGGCTAAAGCATCAGAAGGACAATTCATCTGGTGATACAGCTTGCTCTCCAGATAAACCAGTTGTTCTGAGGAAGGTCCATTCTGGACCAAAAACGTTCAACGACAACTGATGTCTTTGTCTGGATGCGAAATAAATTGAACTTCTTTCTTCACATATACGTTTGAGTGCCAAGTTATTCTGTACATTCACAATCTAGAAACGTCAGTGGCTGGATGAAAGATGCAATAGTCTGGCTGTATTCCAGAAACTCACTCAGCTTTTATGCACGCACACTGATTACAAGCAAACAGGTCACAGGTGAGGATATTACCTTTAGTAGCTATTCAAACCCATTTGTGTCAACTTCTGTACATGTTATCAGGCCAAAATCAACAGGGTATGTAAACTTTTGATCAGTGTCATTTGGATGTTTTAGGTTATTATTATAATTTAAAAAGAGAAAACACAGTAGTTTGACAATAAATGGCTTCACTTAACCACTAGCCATGAGTGGAGAAAAATTTTCTGGGATATCATTCACATTCTCTCAAAAAAGGACAAGAAAGCAAGAATTCTGCTGGGATATGTAAACTTTTGAGCATAACTGTATGTATATATACTACAGTTCAGTCCTGCAAGGCAGCCCAACCAGGGCAATGTTCACTTTTATGTCACAAATTTTTAGCCCAGCATCCTGTGTACTTCTTGTTCTTGCTAGGAACTTATCTTACAGAGCCACACATGTCATGACATCATAGGAGCCCTTTTGAGTAGGCCTCACGAGATGCCACAAGGATGTCAGATCTAATACTTGGAATAGGAACCCATGAAGCTGTGCAAAAGTGAAGACAGCCCTGATATGGCTGCTACAGAGTTACCAACTGGAAAATGGACCAGTTCAGCTGCATCTTTTCCCTGAACACTGTATATAGCATATTTGATACACTAGAGTTGAGCAAAAAGATTGGCAGGTCACTAATCCAGCGGCCACATCTTTAGTCTATGGCATTCATTACTGCAAACTTCCTTCTACCTCCTGGCATCTCTGGCACTTCTTCTGATTACTGAGCCATTGCCTACAATATATAAAATTCTTTTTAAGCATCTGGCCACAGTCTATCTGCCAAGAACTATTTGACTCTGTTTCTGATTATTAGATCACAAATACAGAATACTATATGTAGAGCCTGCCAAGTTAAGTGAACAGTAAAAGGAACATATCGGCTAACATAGTGTCTGAGATATTGTCATGTTAACATGTGAGATAAATACATAAACTAGAAGAGCAGAAAATGTGCAATGAGAATATAGCAACTAAAACACAGCTTCTATGAATACCGACTAACTCATAGAAACATTTGTAATTTGTTTCTTAAATTTTTGCCTTCCAGGAGCAATAATCTATTTACAGAAGTCGTTCAGATGAACTTTGAGATCACCAGTTTTAGCAGCCTTTCTGGTACACAGCCCATTTCATGGCAGCTGGAATATCTTGGAAAAGTGACAAGTGACATGGTCTTATCTGAAGTCTACATAAGCCAAAAAGATATTTTGGGAATAGTTCCTCTCTCTATGGTAAGAACATTTCATGACTTTACTGTGATATAAAGTGCTCTTGGTATGTATGAGAAATGAGATTATCAGACAAGGAGACAACTCAATAGGGGCTCTTCATATCACTGCCACTTATACCTCAGGTCACAATAGATGCCGCATGCAAGTCTCCACGCTTCATAAAAAAAAACCTTCAAAATATAGTACAAAAAGACCATACTACAGACTAGCAGAACATGTGAAAAAAATTGTGGATATTTATTTGACTCTTCAAGACTTGTAAAAGAGTCAGTAAGTAGGGCTAAAAGCTCGAATCTATGGGTAATTTCCACACTTCTTTTCAGTAGATCTGATAGACTGCAGTGCTGCCTTTTTTTTTACTACTGCATCTTGTGAAGTTTTTTAGTAAGAAACCTGGTGACTTGCATCCATCATCTCTAGTGACCTCTGCCCGCTTTCAATTTTTTAGTACATAGAGTGGCTTGTGAAAGTATTCACCACCAACTCTTCCACCCTCAGCATTTTTTATGTTTTGCTATCTCACGACCTGGAATTTCACAGTTTTTTTGAGGACTTACATCAGCTCATGTAAAGAGCATGCCTAGAACTATGAACAAGAAACAACAAATAGATCAAAATAACTGAAACCGTCTGTGTACATAACTATTCACCTCTAAATTCAGTACTTTGTAGAGCCTCCTTTTGCGGCAAATAGAGCTGCAAGTCACTTTGTCTAAGTTTCTATGAACTGGGATTTTTGTCTATCCCTCAAAGCAAAAGTGTACCAGCTCCTTCAAGTTAGATGATCTCTTCTGGTGAACAGCAATCTTCAAGTCTGACCACAGATTCTCAATTGGAATAAGGTCTGGGCTTTGACTAGGTCACTCCAAAACATTTACAAAATTCCCCTTAAACTGCTCAAGTGTTTCTTAAGCAGTATGCTTTTGGTCATTGTCCTGTTGAATGGTGATCCTCCGTCCCTGTCTCAAATAAATGACAGACTAAATAGGTTTTGCACCATCCATCTTCCCTTCAACCATTTTTCCTCTCCCTGCTGCCAAAAACATCCTCACAGCGTGATGCTGCCACCACCATCTTTCACTGTTGGTTTTGCATTCTTGAGGTGATGAATTGTGTTGGTTTGGTGCCAGAAAGAATGTTTACTTTGATGGACAAAAAGTAAAATTGTGGCTTTATCTGATGACAACACCTTCCTCCTTACATTTGAGGAGTCTCCCACATGTCTTTTGGCAAACTGAAAAGGGGCCTTAGAATTTTTGTGTGTAAGAAAAAGGTTTTTTTTTCTGCTCACTCTTCCTTAACCGTTTCATGACTGCCAACGGTAAATAAACATCGGTGCTAGGAGGGCTTTGTGCAGCGCCGACTTTTCTCTACGGTTGGTGGTCTCGCAGCACTCATGACCCCCAGGGTCCAGCAAGCGCTGTGATTCCTGTCAAAGCCGTTGCTCTGATAGGTGACATCATCAGAACCTGATTACGTCAGGTCCCAATGATGTTAACCCTTTGCTATCTTCTAGATGCCGTGATGGCGGCATTTAGAAGATAGCAGGGGGAGACCCCTGCTATACTCATCTCTCTGACGCCCCCCCGTGATGACATCTGATCACATCATGGGGATCCCGCATTGCCATGGCAGCTGTAAATCATGTGATGACTTTCAGCTACGGTGGCTTGTTAGGCTCAGCCTGCAGCTGAGTCTAACAAGCGATCTTCCTCTCTATCACTGACTGGTCTCTTGCAATGCAATACATGTGTATTGCATTGTAAGAGACCTGTGATAAGACAATTAAAATTGATGTCCCATTCAGGGACTAAGTAAAAAAGTAAAAAAAAGTAAAAAAAAAAAATGTTTTAAAACTATTAAAAAAAAATCACAAAAAAATTTTAAAAAAAGATTAAATATTAAACCAATAAATACATATACTGTATATGTATGTAGAAAGAAAAAAGTACACATATTTGGTATTGCCACGTCTGGAATGAGCCAACCTATAAAATGGTCACACTTGTTCACTCCTTCAGTGCACACCATAAAAAAAAAGAAGAAAGGAGCAAAAACCTTTGCTTTTTCATCATGCCGCCAAACAAAAAGTTGAATAAAATGCGATCAAAAAGTCAAATAAAAATGGTACAGCTGAAAATGTCATCTTGTCATGCAAAAAACAATCTGCAATGCAGCTCAAACAGCAGAAAAATAAAAAAAATTATAGCTTTCAGAATAAAGGGATACAAAAACAATTATTTTTTCTATAAAATAGTTTTTATTGTGAAAAAGCAGCAGAATGTTATAAAATATATAAATGTGGTGTTGTTATAATAGTACTGACCTGAAGAAGAAAGCTGTCTTATTAATGTCACTACTCACGGAACGTAATTAAAAAAAAGAAAACAATTCCTGAATTCCTGGTATTTGGTCATTCTGTCTCCCAAACATCAGAATAGAAAGCGATCAAAAAATGTCATTTGCCCTAAAATCGTACCAATAAAAACGTCAGCTTGTCCCGCAAAAAGCAAGCTGTCACATGACTCTGTCGGCTGAAATATGAAAAAATTATAGCTCTCAAAATATGGTGATACAAAGACTTGTTTTTGCAATAAAAAGCGTTTTTTTGTGTGTGACAGCAGCCAAACATAAAAAGCCCAATATAAATCTGGTATCTCTGTAACCGCACCGACCCGAAGAATAAAGTCGCTTAATCACTTATACCGCATGACGAACGTCACAAAAAATAAATAAAACCAATTCTTCACATGCTGTTGATTTTTTTCATTCTGCCTTCCAAAGATCGCAGTAAGGCTCAGTCAGTGCACATTTATCCCATGCACTGAACCCAGGGAGGAAGATTCCCCATAATGAGACAGATGGAGGCACTGTGGATGCCATAAGACCTGTGATCCGGCGGTGTCCGTCTTTTTAGTCAAACATTAAAGCGCAGTCAGCCAGTTTTGTGCACCACTGAAAAGAAGGACACCGCTGAACAGAGGCCAGACGGAGTTCAGAGTAACCCTGCTGCCTCATCATATTGAATGGATCGGGGGTTCCATCTGTCACTCTCTCAGAGATTTAGATGGAAACCCCAAAGTAAGTGGCCAGCATAGAGCGCCAGATAACTGTGATCCCAAACGTTATGTAACATGTTCCCAATAAAAGCTTCCACTCAATCCACAAAAAAAGCAAGTCCTCACTCAGGTCCGTCATCTGTTAACGGAAATATAGGAGGCTTCCATGTTACTGGTAGCACAAAGGCACTGGAAAAGCACTATGGCTACTCACCCCCCTAAAATAAATTCTGCGCTCCCAAATTCAAATGATCCCCTCTCTTCTGAGCCCCACAGTGTACCTAAACCACATATATCATCTACATGTTTGGCATTTCTGTAGTGATGAGAGCACTCCTAATTTATGGGTGCATGTCTCCAGAAGCATGGACTGGGCATAACGTACTGGTGTCTGCAACGTACTGATCACCACAGCATACAGGGAACAACGGCAGTTTGCATGTTTCACTCCACAACATCCACTGCGGCCTGTTTCTGGAAAACACTTATGGAGTCAAAATCATCACTACACTTGTAGATAATTTCCTAAAGGGGTATAATTTCCAAACTGGGGTCATTTGAGGGGGGATTCTGCTTTTATGGCATTTAGGGGCTCTTTATATAGAGTCTGGAAACTATTTTATAATAATTTGTTCTCAAAGCGTTAAATAGCTCTCAGTCCCTCCAGAGTCTTGTTGTGTGCCTAAGCAGTACCGTACTGCCATATATGGGGTATGACCAAGTTCAGAAGAAATTGTGTTACACATTTTGGTACCATTTTTACCCATTTCCCAGTGTGAAAATGTAAAATCTGGGCTAAAACAATTTTTTTTACGGTAAAAATGTAATTATTTTTTCTTCAATGCCCAATGGCATCAAATTCTTTGACACACTTGTGGTGTCAATAGGATAACTGCCCTAGATGAACTCATTGAGAGGTGTAGTTTGTAAAATATGGTCACTTATGGGGATTTCTGCTGTTCTGGCACCTCAGGGGCTCTGCCAATGTGACATGGCATCCTCAAACAAATGCAGCAAAACCTGCACTGTAATATGGTGCTCCTTCCCTTTTATGCCCTGCCGTGCTCCTAGACAGTAGTTTTCCAACACATACTGGGTATTTGCATACTCAAGAGAAATTGCACAACAAACTTTGGCATCCATTTCTTCTTGATACCCTTGTGAAAATAAAAAAGTGGGGGCTAAAATAGCATTATTATGGTAAAAATGTTTTTTTCTTTTATTTTGATGGCTTAATATTATAAAATTCTGTGAAGCCCCTGGAGGTTCAAGGTGCTCACCAGACATCTAGATAAATTCGTTCAGGTGTCTAGTTTCCAAAATGGGGTCACTTGTTGGGGGTTTCCACTGTTTAGGCACGTCAGGGGCTCTCCAAATGCAACATGGTTTCCGCTATCGATTCCAGCAAATTTTGCATTCCAAAAGTCAAATGGCTCTCCTTCCCTTTTGAGCCCTGCCGTGCACCCAAACGGTAGTATTCCCCCACATATGGGGTATCGACATGCTCAGGAGAAATTGCACAACAAACTGTATGGTGCAATTTCTCCTGTTACATTTCTGAAAATGTAAAATATGGAGCTAAAAAGATTTATTTGGGAAAATGTTCTTTTTTTATTTTTATGGCTCTACGTTATAAAGTTCTGTGAAGTCATATCGAAGAAATGTTACCACTATCATAAAGTACAATATGTCAAGAGAAAACTATCTCAGAATCACCGGGATCCATTGAAGCGTTCCAGAGTTATGACCTCATAAAGTGACAGTGATCAGAATTGTAAAAATTGGCCCGGTCATGAAGGCAAAAACAGACCCGGGCACAAAAGGGTTAAATGCCACTTCTATGGAGTGTACAACTTATTGTCACATGGACAGATATTGCAGTCTCTGCTTGGATACTCTTCAGCTCCATCAGGATTAAATTTGGTCTCTGTGCTGCTTCTCTGATTAATGCCCTCCTTGCCTGAACTTAGAGGTTTGGTGGGTGACCCTCTCTTCACAGGTTTATTGTGGTACCATGTTCTTTCCATTTGATGATAATGGATTTGATGGTCCTAAAGTGGATCATCAGAGATTGGGATTTTTTTATAACCCAGACAGACTTGTACTTCTCAAGAACTTTGTTCCTGACTTGATTGAAGATATCCTTGATCTTCATGGTGTTGTTTTGTATCTGGTGCCTCTTTCTCAATGGTGTTGCAACCTCTGTGACCTTTCAGAAAAGGTCTGTATATGCTGACAGACATTGTGACACTTAAGGTACCGTCACATTTAGCGATGCTGCAGCGATCTAGACAACAATGCCGATCGCTGCAGCGTCGCTGTGTGGTCGCTGGAGAGCTGTCACACAGACAGCTCTCCAGCGACCAACTATGCAAAGTCCCCTAGTAACCAGGGTAAACATCGCGTTACTAAGCGCAGGGCCGCGCTTAGTAACCCGATGTTTACCCTAGTTACCAGTGTATTTGTAAAAACAAACACTACATACTTACATTCCGGTGTCTGTCCCCCGGCGCTCTGCTTCCTGCACTGACTGTGAGCGCCGGCTGGCTGTAAAGCAGAGCGGTGACGTCACCGCTGTGCTTTACGGCCGGCGCTGACAGTGCAGGGAAGCAGAACGCCGTGGGACAGACACCGGAATGTAAGTATGTAGTGTTTGCTTTTTTTTACATTTACACTGGTAACCAGGGTAAACATCGGGTTACTAAGCGCAGCCCTGCGCTTAGTAACCCGATGTTTACCCTGGTTACCAGTGTAGACATCGCTGAATCGGCGTCACACATGCCGATTCAGCTATGTCTGCGGGAGATCCAGCAACGAAATAAAGTTCTGGCCTTTCTGCTCCGACCAACGATGTCACAGCAGGATCCAGATCGCTGCTGTGTGTCAAACACAACGATATCGCTATCCAGGACGCTGCAACATCATGGATCGCTAGCGATATCGTTGTTAAATTGTTCAGTGTGAAGGTACCTTTAGGCCACTGTAATGTATAATGATCAGATCTGTCTCTTTAAGAAAGTGAGGGTGGGAGTTTATTTTCAGTTTCAGTTTCTAGCCTGAGGAGAAAATGTTATGCTAATGTTATGCTGGGTGCTGGAGGAAAAGAGGAGTCAAGGGGGCATTCTTTGCGTCTGGAGGAGAGAAGGTTTTTCCACCAACATAGAAGAGGATTCTTTACTGTTAGGGCAGTGAGAATCTGGAATTGCTTGCCTGAGGAGGTGGTGATGGCGAACTCAGTCGAGGGGTTCAAGAGAGGCCTGGATGTCTTCCTGGAGCAGAACAATATTGTATCATACAATTATTAGGTTCTGTAGAAGGACGTAGATCTGGGGATTTATTATGATGGAATATAGGCTGAACTGGATGGACAAATGTCTTTTTTCGGCTTTACTAACTATGTTACTATGTTACTATGAATAAACTACAGTTAAAGCTTACTCTCTTAAATTCCTTGCACTGTGTGGACATTACAACTGGCGATGAGGATGGGATGCAATCACCTGCTGCTGTGAGCACTGACCCCTGCTTTACCGCTTCACAAGCCAGCGCCACTGAGAGACTCCATCATGGCTGAATACTTGCACACGTTCCCCCAGTTTGATATGACTGGTGTTACTAATCTCTCTCATAAGTGGAGAAAATGGCTAAACCGGTTTGAAAACTTCCTGGAAGGAATAGACATAAAAGATGAGCAAAGAAAGAGAGCCGTGTTCCTGCTTTGCGCGGGCACATGAGTCTATGACATATACAGCACATTACCGGTAGCAGAGACAGACACGTACAGCAACTGCTCCGAAGCTCTCACTGACTACTTCAACCCTAAACAAAACATCAGATATGAAAGATGCAAGTTCAGGATTGCTAAGCAGCTTCCAGAAGAATCCATAGACACCTATGTCACCCGGCTAAAAGAACTAGCACATGGGAGTGCATTTACTAATGTAGATGATGAAATCCTAACTCAAGTATTTGTCACCTGCTCTTCTAATAACATAAGGCGTAAAGCTCTGCAGCAGGATCTCTCTCTCTCTGCATGATTTACTCAAGACGGCCCGTGCTATAGAGATAGCAGATCATCAGGCAACTGCAATGGAGAATGGGGATAATTTACATGTGCATAATCTCAAACATATAAGTGCACAAGGCAAGCAGGCCCCGCAACAGAAGAAATGTTATAGATGTGGTCAAGATTTCCCTCACCACATGAACAAATGTCCAGCTATAGGACAAACTTGCAGTAAATGTGGAAAAGGAACCATTTTGCAGTTGTCTGCAAATCAGCACCCAACAAGTCTCCTCTGCCAATGACAAAGCCTGCAAATATAAAAATTGTAAATCAAGATATAGAAGAAATGTCTGTGGCTGAGAACTATGTGTTCACGACTTTTGTCACTGGCTCAGTGCAGTCTCCATGTATTACGCTCACCATCTGCAACACGGATATCACCTTTACAATAGATACAGAAGCTTTGGTGGATATCATAGACAGCAATGCTTATAAACAATTGAAAACAAAGCCAGTCTTGCAGCAAGTGCATACTAAAATCTTCCCATATGGATCTAAAACACCTCTAGTTACAATGGGACAATTTGATGCTGAACTTAGCTATTAAGAAAATAGGCAAAAAACCACTTTTCACACATTACAAGGATCGGAAGGCTGTCTCCTCAGCTATCACATTGCCTTGAAGCTAGGACTCATCCAGATTATTCATACCATAACCAACCCAGCGGACCTGGATGTGCAAGCCATGGTGAACAGTTTTTCCTCCCTATTTAGTGGATTGGGGAAATTAAAGGACTCTCAAGTGCATCTTCATGTGGATGACAGAGTTCGTCCAGTAGCCCAGGCTCACAGGCGTATTCCATTTCACCTGAGAAAGAAGGTAGAAAAGGAACTCCAATTACTCATGGATGATGATGTCATTGAAACTGTTTCTGGTCCCACTCCGTGGGTCTCTCCACTTGTGGTAGTTCCAAAATCAAAGACTCCAGAGCAGGTGAGACTGTGTGTTGACATGCGCCTGCCCAACACTGCTATTCAAAGGGAAAGACATATCTCACCCACAATTAATGACATTATTAATTTATTAAATGGAGCAACCGTTTTTTCAAAGCTCGACCTCAATAAGGGCTATCACCAATTAGAATTGAGCCCAGAATCCAGATACTTAACAACATTTTCCACCCATGTGGGTCTCAGAAGATACAAAAGATTGACTCTTGGGGTCTGCTCAGCAGCGGAAATTTTTCAAGATACGATAAGGAGCGTCATTCAACACATTCCAAATGCCTTTAATTACAGTGATGGCATACTGGTTTTTGGGAAAACTCAAGCTGAACATAATCGTGCTCTATACGCTATCTTTGAATGTCTGCTCTCTGCTGGACTCACTCTAAACAAAGAAAAATGCGAATTTGATAAAAATTCATTGGAGTTCTATTGTCACATTTTCTCGGTGGAAGGAGTACGACCTGATCCCAAGAAGGTGGAATCCATCAGAGCAGCTTCAATTCCACAGGATGCCAGTGAAGTGCGCTCTTTTCTTGGAATGGCAAGTTACTGTGCTAGATATATTCCAAATTTTTCGACGATCAGCACTCCATTAAGGGAACTTATGAAAAAAATTGTGTTTTCAATGTCCCAAGACTGTTGGGCTTCTTTTGAAACAATTAAAAACTAACTCTGCTCAACAACCACAATGGTCTATTTTGATCCAGCTCTTCGAACCGAACTGATTGTGGACACCAGTCCCGTGGGACTGGGTGCTATTTTAGCACAATGCAAGGATGACAATCAAAGTCCCCACATCATTTCTTATGCAAGTAAAAGCTTAACAAGCACTGAAAGAAAGTATTCGCAACCTGAAAAAGAAAGCTTGGCAGTCGTCTGGGGATGTGAACACTTTCACTTATTTCTCTATGGAGCTCCCTTCACTATTGTCACAGATCATCAAGCCCTCCTTATAATTTTTGGAAATCCCAGAGCTAAAATGCCAGCACGGATTGAACGATGGGGTCTACGTCTACAGGACTATAATTACAAAATTGTTCACAAACCTGGAAAATACAGTAACCGGCTGATTACCTCTCAAGACATCCCACGAATGATGATTTACCTGTGCATTCCTCCATTGAAGAATACATACACTTTGTGTTGATCAGTTTGTGAATATAACAACAAGTGACAAGACACTCTGTGCCTTAATACAAATTATCCAAAATAGAAGGTGGCATGAAATTCAAAAGAAAAAATTTCCTGAAGATGGGATTGATCTGAAAGAGTTAAAACTATTTTCAAATGTACGTGAGGAATTATCAGTCACTGAAGACCAACTCATCCTTCGTGGTACCAAACTGGTTGTACCTAAGGCCTTGTGCAAACTAATCATACAGATAGCACACGAAGGTCATCTAGGAATTGTTGGCACAAAAAAGTTACTCAGAGAAAAAGTGTGGTTCCCAAATATGGATAAATTGGTAGAAGAGAAGATTGGACATTGCTCCACTTGTCAATTAATTACTCCATCATCAACTCTAGAGCCATTACAAATGTCTCCGTTACCCACTGCTGTATGGGAGGAAGTGGCAGTCGACATATATGGACCATTACCAAATGGCCAATACATTCTAGTAACAGTTGATGAATATTCTAGATATCCTGTCATTTCATTCATCTCTTCAACGTCTGCTAATAGTGTCATACCAGAACTGCGCGACATATTCTCTGCATATGGCATTCCAAGAGTGGTCAAAACAGATAATGGACCTCCATTCAATGGACATGTGTTTCCACAGTTTTCTGAATACTTGGGGTTCAGCCACAGAAAAATCACACCTTGCTGGCCGCAAGCTAATGGAATCGTAGAACGTTTCATGCGCACCATGGGGAAACGAATCAAGGCAGCTAGCCTGGAGCACACCCCACTGAAACAGTCACTATGCAAATTCATGCACAATTACCACAATACGCCACATTCTATCACTAATGCTGCGCCATCTCATCTAATGTTCAGCAGAACTCCTTGCATACGGATCCCTGATGTGACCAGTCATCCCTTTCACCGGATCTGCAGGGACGCGATCTTTCCATGACGCCACATAGGCGTCATGGGTCAGATTGGCACCGACTTTCAAGACGCCTACGTGGCGTCATGGGTCGGGAACGGGTTAAATTCCTTGCACTGTGTGGACATTACAGCCACGTTCACACATTCAGTGTTTGATCAGTATTTTACCTCAGTATTTGTAAGCCACAACCAGGAGTGGGGGAGAAATACAGAAGTGGTGTTATACTTTTCCTCTGATTGCACAACTCCTGGTTTTGACTTACAAATACTGAGGTAAAATACTGACCAACTACTGATAGTCTGAACGTGGCCTTAGATTGCACACAGGATCCTTTCACTAAGCATGTGATTTATGAAGTTATTTGCTTGCACCAGAGATTTTTAGGGGCTTCATGCAGTTGCCAATTTTTATTTATTTTATTTCATAAATTTAAATGTTGCCTATATTTTTCTCACTGCACTTCACCAATTTAAACTATTTAGTGCTGATGCATCACGCACAAATTGGATTAAAAAATATTTACATGCAGGTTGTTATGTAAAAAATAGGTAAAAAGCCAGGGGGTGAATACTTTTGCAAGCCACGATAGATAGATAGATAGATAGATAGATAGATAGATAGATAGATAGATAGATAGATAGATAGATAGATAGAAGCAAAATAATATAGCAGTAGGAGGGATAAGTGAACCTGAATGTTAAAGTCCAGGGTTCATAGGTGTCTGGTGCCAAACCCCGACCATGGACTTCTTATTGTACGTCCGTGTCACTGTTAATGTTTAGTAGCCTAATAAAGCTTATTGAAAGCCTTCAGTGCAGCCAATCAACAAGTTTTAAGGCTGTGGGTACTTCCTGCCACATCGTAGCCATGCCAAATAATGGCATGTCTGTGATTGACATGGCTTTGCATGACAGTGTAAAATAAATAAATTAATTTAAAAAATTATAAATAATTTAAAAAGACAGCTGGGGCTGATATTAATAGGTTAGGAATGGCCATAGAATATTGGCCATTTCTTGGCCTAATAAGTCCAGCCCTCAGCTGCCCAAGAAATGGTGAATCTCGATTGCCCTTATATGATGGCAATTGAGGTAATGGAATTGTGGGGTTGATGTCAGCAGTTGTTGCTGACATCAAGTCCACAGGTTAAAATTGGAGAGGTGTATGTCAGACACCCTATTACTAACCCAGTTGTCAAAAGAAATAAAACACACAAAAAATTATTTATTTGAAAAAAAAAAAGAATCTCCAACAATTTTCCTATTTCACCCATTTATTAAAAAAAACCTCTCACCCGCCCTAGTTCAATTTGAGGTCCCATTGAGATCCCAGTCTCAGTCTTACATAGAAAGGGGCTCCATAGACTGGAGCAGCAGCCACTGCTGGGCCTCATGCTGTACTGTGCCAAATCTTGAAAGTAAATAGTGAGAGCTGGAATGATGAGCAGTGACACGACCGCAAGTGACTTATGCAGCCTTGTTCTCAATGTGGCATAAGTCACTCGCGGTCATGTCTCGTGGGTGAGACATATGTTGTACTAGTGCTGTACGTATTTTACACGGACCCATAGACTTGTATTAGCCCTTTTCATCCGACCTGCTGTTAGACATGTCCATTTTTTATGTATGGTTTGCACAGACCCATGGTTCATGCAAATACATGGGCATGTGCATAGCAACACAGGTTACAATAGGTAAATGGATACCACACGTACAAGAAACACAGACATGTGAAGGGGGCCTAAGATAGTTTTTAGTTAGTGTTGGGTCTTACATGCCATTTTAAATTTGTAGACATTTAGGCCTAGAAGAGGCATGTTTGATAAATATTAGGTTTAGGGCTCAATCAAAGAAAGGTATGCCTTGCCATGGTTGATGGGCTCTCATTAATTTGCCAATTTGTGTGCTAAATACCTTCATTTTTAAAAATGTATTCCATATAGCAGTAATGCCGATCAAATTTCCTATATTTAATGTTTTCATACATCTTCGAGAGTGCTGCTGTATTCTCGTGTTTGCATATTATTCAGTCATAGCAGCTTGCACCTGTTCACACTTGCTTTTTTCTGTTCGGAGATGCTAATCAGTTTTTTTTCTGTAGATAGATAGATAGATAGATATTTTTGTCATGATGGGCAGATCAGATGGTAGCAGCTTGCTCCAAGGCCAACAATTACCCAGTTTACATATATCTTACAGTGTGTTGATTATCTTCTGCAAGTAAGTCATTTGTAATAAAATAAAAGAAAACGCTCTGAAACACCACAGCAGGGTGGCGTACATTGCACTGTAGACATGAAGGAATCATATCATTATTTTTCTAGAAACAGGTAGGAGTCAGCATTTCCTCAAAGTCATTTAGTACATTTTCCTATATGAAACTCTTCAAAACCACAATTTCAACCCTTCTTCCAGAAAATGAGGACTCTGAGACCCTCTTAAGACGAAAGTTGATGTCCTGCAGTATCTGACATTGTGCTCATATATCCAATACCATCCACTACTGTTAAATTCAGTCCATTTGTATCCATTAGTTGTGCTATGACATCCCTCCAGCTATTCTGTGCTGCACATAACAAAATACAAGAGAATCAATTATCTGCCAGTACATTACTGTTGGTTGCAGATTCATATCTAAGGGTGGTTTGGGGAGTTATATGGTTTATGGTATTTTGGGCCTTTGAAAATAATCTAACAGGATGAAATTGTATAAAAGTTCTTTCATTAATCCCACATGTTCTATTCTTATTTTTCGAGCCTACAGTATTGTATCTGACAACATTTAGTTCCAGCTACAAGGCCCTCGGAAAATGAGTGCAGTGCAGAATGCGAGAGTTGTCGTTAAAGACTGTTGTAATGTGTATTGTCTTAGTATACGCACATTAATGTGATCAACATTGTGCACGACTGTATGTGCTGTATGGAAAGGTAGTTTTCAGTTGCAAATATGTAACATACTGTATCTCAGATGTAACATACCGTATTGCTGAGGATATTTCCTCTTCACTTAAAGAGATTAAATACGGTATTTGTAGTGTTACCACTGAAATGAGTGGCTTGTTTTACCTAGACCAAGTTGAGACTATGCATAAATACAGTGGGGAAAATAAGTATTTGATACACTGCTGATTTTGATAGTTATCCCACCTACAAAGACTGAATAGGTCTGTAATTTTTATTGTAGGTACACTACAACTGCGAGAGACAGAATCATTCTTAACCCCTTAATGACCGCCAATACGTCTTTTAACTGACCTGAGATATGAGAGAATAGCCTCCCCATACAGGTGACAATCCAATCCAGCAGCTGTCTGCGGTACACTATAGCTGACAACTTTCTGCATCAGCCACAATCAGTGTTGGCACCATCCAAATCTGTTTAACCCCTTAGATGCTGCTGTAAATAGTAACTACATCATTATAAATTGTTAACAGAGTGTGGGGGCTTCCTATTTATCCCAATTGGTGCGCTCAGATCATAATTGTGTGGTCCTGATGTTTGCGGTGGCAATTCATGACCAAATAGCGGCCTTAGAGTCTGACGGCTTTAGTAATCTGTTCAGAAGTTAGAGGCATTTAGGTGGTAAAAATACACATTTTCATTTCTGTCATGTCACTTTGCATTAATTCCTGAAAAGCACCTGAAGGGTTAATAAACTACCTGACAGCCGTTTTCAATATGTCAGGGGGTGCTGTTTTTAAAATTGTATAACTTTGTGGGGGTTTCCCAATATATGAGACCCCTAAAGGCACTTCAAATATGGATAAGTACTAAAAAAAATTTTTTGTAAATTTCCTAGAAAAAATGAATAATGACTACTACATTTTTAAACCTCCTAAAATGCTAACAAAATAAAATAACATTTTACAAATGGTGCTGATGTAAAAAGACATGAGGGAAATGTTATTTATCAATATGTTGCTGTGGTATGACTATCTGGATTAAAGGTATAATCATTCTAAGTTTGACAATTCCTTTTTTTTAACATTTTTCTCAAATTTCTGATATTTTTTATAAATAAACAAAAAACATATCGAAATTTACCATTATCATAACATATATTGTGTCCCGAAAAAACATTCTCAAAATCACTGGGATGTGTTGAAGCGTTCCAGAGTTATTACTACATAAAGTGACACTGGTCATATTTCAAAAATTTGGCTCCGTCACTAAGTTAAACAAAAAATCTAGAAAATAATAATTATAATTTCTATAGCACCAACATATTCCGCAGCACTTTCCATTTTAGAGGGGACTTATACAGACAAAAGACATTACAGCATTACAATAATCACATACCGTATTTTTCGGACTATAAGACGCATCGGACCATAAGACGCACCCCAAATTTGGGGTGAAAATTGCAGAAAAAAGATTTTTTATAAGATGGGGGTCCATCTTATTGTCCGAATTTACCTGGCGGTGGCAGAGCAGGGTCACAGGAGGCAAGGTGTCGGCAGAGATGGGGTGATGCTGGGATGAGGAGGTGCTGGGATGAGGAGGTGCTGGGATGAGGAGGTGCTGGGATCAGGAGGTGCTGGGATCAGGAGGTGCTGGGATCAGGAGGTGCTGGGATCAGGAGGGCTGGGATCAGGAGGTGCTGGGATGAGGAGGTGCTGGGATGAGGAGGTGCTGGGATGAGAAGGTGCTGGGATCAGGAGGTGCTGGGATCAGGAGGTGCTGGGATCAGGAGGTGCTGGGATCAGGAGGTGCAGTGAGAGGTATGGCGTGAGAGGGGTCCCAGGCTTACCGTGGTGGCAGAGGTGCGGTGGCAGAGGTGCAGCGGCACAGGAGGCGCAGTAAGCGGGGTCCCTTTCCCCGGTATGGTGATGCAGCAGCCCGGTATGCAGCAGAGCCGGGTGAATCCTCTTGTTATCGGTGGACGCGGCCATCTTCCTGAGGCCGCGCGTGTGCAGATGAAGCGCTCTGCTTCCCGGGGCTTCAGGAAAATGGCCGCCGCGATCTCCATCTGCGCACGCGCGGCCTCCCGCGGCCATTTTCCTGAAGCCCCGGGAAGCAGAGCGCTCCATCTGCGCACGCGCGGCCTCCGGAAAATGGCTGCCACCACCGATAACAAGAGGATTCACCCGGCTCTGCTGCATACCGGGCTGCTGCATCACCTCACCGGAGAAAGGGACCCAGCTTACTGCGCCTCCTCTGCCGCCACACCTCTGCTGCCGCACCTCTGCCGCTGCACCTCTGCCACCGGACCTCTGCCGCCACGGGTAAGCCTGCATTGCGACTATTAGATGCACCCCCCATTTTCCCCCCTTTTTTTGGGGGAAAAAAGTGCGTCTTGTAGTCCAAAAAATACGGTAAATAAACAGATACCAAGAGGAATGAGGGCTCAGCTCACAAGCTTACAAACTTTGAGGAAATAAGGGACACACAAAAGGTGGATGGTAATAATTGCTTTCATTGTTCTGACCAGCCATAATGTATGAAACCGGGTGTTCATTTAATGCTGCATGAACCAATTATCAGCCAGAATATGTAAAAATACAGACACAGAGTGCTATTAAATGCATAAAGAACGTGAGAACATAATAGGAGGAACCTGGTTATGGTAAAAATTTTGAATTGCCAACACAGGGATAGTTAGGTTAATGCGTTGAGGCGGTAGACCAGTCTGAAGAAATGTGTTTCTAGGGCATGCTTAAAACTGTGGGTATTGGTGATTAATCGTATTAACCTGGGTAGTGCATTGCAAAAAATTGGTGCGGCATGTGAGAAGTTTTGGAGACGGGAGTGGGAGGTTCTCATTATTGAGGATGTTAACCTTAGGCCTTTAGCAGATTGGAGGGCATGGGTAGGGTGGTAGACTGAGAGGAGGGAGATGTAGGGTGGTGCTGAACGGTGGAGTGGTTTGTGGGTGAGAGTGATAAGTTTATAATGAATTCTGAAGTGGATGGGTAACCAGTGCAATGACTGGCATCAGGTAGAGAAAATCACATTGTGTGATTTTTACATAATTAATTTTCATTTTATTGTATGAAATAAATATTTGATACAATAGAAATTAGAACTTGATATTTGGTACAGAAACCTTTGTTTGCAATTACAGAGGTCAGACATTTCCGGTAGTTCTTGACCAAGTTTGCACACAATACAGAAGGGATTTTGGCCCACTGCTCCATACAGATCTTCTTCAGGTCTTTCACGTTTTGGGGTTATCACTGGGCAACATTGAATTTCAGCTCCCTTCAAAAATGTTCTATTGGGTTCAGGTCTGGAGACTGGCTATTCCACTCCAGGACTTTGAAATGCTTCTTACTGAGCCACTCCTTAGTAGCCCTGGCTGTGTGATTTGTGTCATTGCCATGCTGGAAGACCCAGCCACAACCCATCTTCAATGCTCTTACTGACGAAAGGAGGTTGTCCAAATTGTTGTGATACATTATCCCATCCATCCTCCCTTCAATATGGTGCAGTCGTCCTGTCCCCTTTGCAGAAAAGCATCCCCAAAGTATGATGTTTCTCCCACCAGGCTTCACTGTTGGGACATGTAGTTCTAGGCTGATTCCTGTCCTGTCTCAGAATCGTCCTTACCCCACAAGGCAAGATCTTGCATGGAGCCCCAGACTGAGGGAGATTGACAGTCATCTTGCGATTCTTCCACTTTCTAATAATTGTGCCAACAGTTGTTGCCTTCTCACCAAGCTGCTTGCCTCTTATCCTGTAGCCCATCCCAGCCTTGTGTAGGTCTTCAATTTTGTTCCTAGTGTACTTAGAGAGCTTTTTGGTTTTGTCCATGGTAGAGAGGTTGGAGTGTGATTGAGTATGTGGACAGGTGTATATTTTACAAGTAACAAGTTCAAACAGGTGCAGTCAATACATGTAATGAGTGCAGAGTAGGAGGGCTTCTTAACCCCTTAGCGACCGCCACTACACCTTAAAGGCAGCAGTTAAGGGTACTTATTCCTCAGCGCCGCTTTTTAACGACACTGAGAAGTAAGTCTTTATCGCCCCTCAGCATTGGAAAATCTCCCAGGTTTCAGAGGAGAGAGAAATGGGGTCCCCCAAGCCCCCCGGTACAACCGGCATCCCTGGACCCTCCGGCACCATCCTCTGGCCCTCTGTCTAATTTTCCCAGAAGAAAATGGTGAGCGCACGCGCAGTATGCCCGCCAAGATCTGCCGGCCAGCACCCGGCAACAATAGGAGATTATTCCTATTGGTTCATTTTGATCACTGTGATAGACCCTACCACAGTGATCAAAATAAAAAGATAATGATTCAAACCCCCCTTTGTCACCCCCTTAGTTAGGTAAAAATAATAAAATTAAAAATATATATATTTTTCAATTTTTTACAGTTGGGGTTAGATCTAGGGTTAGGGTTGGGGTAAGAGCTAGGGTCAGGGTTGGGCTTAGGTTAGGGTTTTGGCTAGGGTTATGCTTAGAGCTATGTTGTGAATTCTGCTCTTGGGCTTCCTCCGGTGGTTGTTGATGGTAATGCAGTTATTCCTGAGCAGCAGTCTTGGACAGGTGTTTCTGCTAATTGCAATTCGGACTGGGGTATTTAGCTGTGCAGGACTCATTAGTCCTTGCCAGCAGTCAATGTTCCTTTGGAAGTGTTGGTCCTCTGCCTGGCCCCTCCTGCTTGCTGCCAATTCAGCTAAGATAAGTGTTTTCTTCATTTTTTTAGACACACTGCTGTGTGTTTATTTTCTGTGCTTATCTTGTTTCTATTTTGTTCCTGCTAGACTGTGCCTGTAGTTTTTCTCAGTCTAGTTGGACTCGCTGGAGTCGCAGATATACTCTCCACATCTTTAGTTAGGTGGTGGAGTTTTTGTATTTTTCTGCTGTGGATATTTTGTAGTGTTTTATGCTGACCGCTTAGTATCCTGTACTATCCTTTCCTATCTAGGTAGAAGTGGCCTCCTTTGCTTATCCCTGTTTTCTGTCTGCGTGTGTCTTTTCCTCTCCTACTCACAGTCATTATTTGTGGGGGGCTACCTATCCTTTGGGGGTCTACTCTGAGGCAAGAGAGTTTTCCTATTTCCATCTTTAGGGATATTTAGTCCTTAGGCTGTGTCGAGGTGTCTTGGTCTGGTTAGGCACACCCCACGGCTACTTCTAGTTGCAGTGATAGGATCAGGGGTTGCGGTCAGTAAAGTTACCACTGCTCCAGCGAAGGTCATTTCATGCTGCTCCAAGGCCACCTGATCATAACAGAGCTAGAGTTAGAGCTAGGGTTAGGGTTGGGCTAGGGTTAGGGTTGGGGCTAAGGTTAAGGTTGGGGTTAGAGTTAGGGTTCGGGCTAGAGTTAGGGTTGTGTTGGGGTTAGGTTGTGTTGTGGTTACGGTTGTTGTTCTGGGGTTAGGGTGGTGTTGGGGTTAGGGTTGTGTTGGGGTTATAGTGGTGTTGGGGTCAGGGTTGTGGTTAGGGTTGGGATTAGGGGTGTGTTGGAGTTAGGGCTGTGTTAGGGTTAGAGTTACAATTTGGGGATTTCCACTGTTTAGGTACATCAGGGGGTCTCCAAATGTGACATGGTACCCGCCATTAATTCCAGCCAATTTTGTGTTCAAAAAGTCAAACGGTGCTCTGTTGTGAATTCTGCTCTTGGGCTCCCTCCGGTGGTTATGAGTGGTAGTGCTGCTGTCTTTGGATCACAGCATTTGTCAGGTGTGTCCACTTATTGCAATTTGGACTGGGCTATTTTAGTCTTGCTTGATCCTTTAGTCAGTGCCAGTTGACCATTGTTTTTGGAGGATTCACATCCCTGACTGGTCTCTCCTGTTTGCTGTTCTTTTCATCAAAGATAAGTTCTGGCTTTGTTTTTGCTGTCCACATGCTGTGGGCCTTATAGTTCTGTGCATTTCCATGTTTTGTCTTGTCCAGCTTTGTCTGTGTAAGGATTTTTTGCAGCCAAGCTGTATCTCTGGAGATGTAGATATACCCTCCATGTCTTTAGTCAGATGTGGAGATTTGTATTTTCTGTGGTGGATATTTTCTAGTGTTTTAATACTGACCGCATAGTACTCTGTCCTATTCTTTCTTTTTAGCTAGAAAAGCCTCCTTTGCTAAATCCTGATTTCAGTCTGCGTATGTCATTTCCCTCTCCTCTCACAGTCAATATTTGTGGGGGGATGTCTATCCTTTGGGGATTTTCTCTGAGGCAAGATAGTTTTCCCGTTTCTATCTTTAGGGGAAGTTAGTCCTTAGGCCATGTCGAGGTGTCTAGGGAGCGTTAGGTACATCCCACGGCTACTTCTAGTTGTGGAGGTAAGTTCAGGGTCTGCGGTCAGTACAGGTACCACCTTCTCCAGGGTACGTCACATGCTGCTCCTAGGCCACCAGATCATAACAGTGCTCCCTCTCTTCTGAGCCCTGCCATGTGCCCAAACAATGGCTTTCCCACACATACCGGGTATCAGCTTACTCAGGAGAAATTGCACAACAAATGTTTTCATCCATTTTCTCCTGATACCCTTGTGAAAATAAAAAAGTTTGGTTCCAAATAAAAATTTTTGGGAAAAAAGTAATATGTTCACTTTTTTCTTCCACATTGCTTTAGTTCTCGTGAAGCACCTGAAGGGTTAATAGACTTCTTGAATGTGGTTTTACGCATCTTGAGGGGTGTAGTTTTTAGAATGGTGCCACTTTTAGGTATTTTCTGTTATACTGACCACTCAAACTCACTTCAAATGTGACCCCTAAAAAAATGGTTTTGTAAATTTTGTTGGAAAAATGAGAAATTGCTGGTCAACTTTCAACCCCTTCCCAACCTCCGCCGTACTATCACTGCGGAGGCCGGGTCCCCTGCTTTGATGTGGGCTCCAGCGCTGAGCCCACCTCAAAGCCAGGAAATGTCAGCTGTTTGAACAGCTGACATGTGCCCGCAATAGCGGCGGGTGAAATCGCAATTCACCCACTGCTATTAACCAGTTAAATACCAATGTCAAACGCTGACAACGGCATTTATCCGGCGCTTCCGGCTGCGCGGCCGGAGTTAATCACATCGCCGACCCAGTCACATGATTGGGGGGCCGGCGATGCCTCAGGATGGTAACCATAGAGGTCCTTGAGACCTCTATGGTTACTGATGCCGGCCTGCTGTGAGCGCCCCCTGTGGTCGGCGCTCATAGCAAGCCTACATTTTAGCTACATAGCAGCGATCTGATGATCGCTGCTATGTAGCAGAACCGATCCAGTTGTGCCAGCTTCTAGCCTCCCATGGAGGCTATTGAAGCATGGCAAAAGTTAAAAAAAAAGTTTTAAAAAATATGAAAAAAATAAAAAATATATAAAAGTTGAAATCTCCCCCCCTTCACCCCATTCAAAATAAAACAGTAAAAAAAAATCTAACCTACACATATTTGGTATCGCCGCATTCAGAATCGCCCGATCTATCAATAAAAAAAGGATTAACCTGATCGCCAAACAGCGTAGCGAGAAAAAAATTTGAAACGCCAGAATTACGGTTGTATGGTAGTCATGACATTGCATTAAAATGTAATAACGGGCGATCAAAAGAATGTATCTGCACAAAAGTGGTATCCCTAAAAAAAAATAAGCCCTCATCTGACCCCAGATCACGAATAATGGAGACGCTATGGGTAACGGAAATTTGCGCATCCTTTTTTTTTTAGCAAAGTTTGGATTTTTTTTTACCAATTAGATAGAACGTAACCTAGACATGTTTGGTGTCTATGAACTCGTAATGACCTGGAGAATCAAATTGGCAGGTCAGTTTTAGCATTAAGTGAACATAGCCAAACAAAAAACAAGTGTGGGAATGCACTTTTTTGCAATTTCATCACACTTGGAATTTATTTCCCGTTTGCTAGTACACGACATGCTAAAACCAATGATGTCGTTGAAAAGTGCAACTTGTCCCGCAAAAAAACAAGCCCTCACATGGCCATATTGACGGAAAAAATAAAAAAAGTCATGACTCTGGGAAGTGAGTGGGAAGGGAGTGAAAAACGAGAACGCAAAAACGGAAAAGGGCAAGGTTGTGAAGGGGTTAACCCTTATAACTTCCTAATAAAAAAGAAATTGTGTCCAAAATTGTGCTGATGTAAATTTAGCATGTGGGAAATGCTATTTATTAACTATTTTGTGTGATTTAAGGGTACAAAAATTAAAAGTTTGAAGATTGCTAAATTTTCAAACTTCTTGACAAATTTCAGCTTTTTTCATAAATAAACACAAGTCATATCATAGAAATTTTACCACTAAGGGCAGTCCCACACGTCCAGATAATTCCGGTACCATAAAAAATCGGTACCGGAATTATCCGTGTCCGTGTGCCCCTATGTTTCTGTGGCACATCAGTGTGGCACACGTGCGGCACACGTACCAGCATCTGGTGCTGTAACCCCATTCATATCTTCCCTTCAGCACCCTTCCCTGTAGAGAAGATATGAATAATTGTGTTTAAAATAAAGGTCTATGTGCCCCCTGTGCGCCCCCCCCCCCCCGCTGTTCTGAAAATACTCAACCGGCTCGCTCCCTCGCCGGCGCTGCTTCCTGTTCTGGCTGCATTTTCTCCTGTATGTGGTCACATGGGGCCGCTCATTTATGGTAATGAATATGCGACTCCACCCCTATGGGAGGTGGAGCTGCATACTCATGACTGTAATCGGCGGCACCACGTGACCGCTGATACAGTAGAAGATGCGGCCAGAACAGGAAGCAGCGCCAGCGAGGTAGCTGGGTGAGTATTTTCAGAACTGCGGGGGGGCGCACAGGGGGTGGAAGGGCAGGGGGGCGCACAGGTTTGGCGCACAGTGGGTGGGAGGGCGGGGGGCACATAGATCTTTATTTTAAACACAATTATTCATATCTTCTCTACAGCAAACGCTGCTGCAGGGAAGATATGAATCGCGGCTTCAGCACCAGTGGGGGGACAGCGCTTAATGTAGCGCTGTCTCCTGCATGGCACACGGACTGCACACGGACATCGTCCGTGTGCAGTACGTGTTTTACACGGACCCATTTACTTTAATGGGTCCATGTAATACGTGCGCTCCCACAAACACTGACATGTCTCCGCGTTTGGCACACAGAGACACGGTCCGCAAAAAATCAATGACATCTGAACAGATGCATTGATTTGAATGTGTCTACGTGTGTCAGTGGTTCCGGTACGTGAGGAAACTGTCACCTCATGTACCGGAACCACTGACGTGTGAAACCGGCCTAACATGAAGTTCAATATGTCAAGAAAAAACATTCTCAGAATCAGTAGCATCCGTTGAAGCATTCCAGAGCTAAAACTTCATAAAGTGACAGTGGTCATGATGGAAAAATTGGCATGGTCATTAAGGACAAAAACTGTCAATAAGAGGTAAGAGGTTAAAGAAATACTAGCAGGTCTGTAAGAGCCAAAATTCTTGCTGGTTTGTAGATGATCAAATACTTAAATAAAATGCAATCTAATTATTTAAAAATCATGCAATGTGATTTTCTGTTTTTTTATTTTTAGATTCTCTCATAGTTGTAGTGTAGAGTTTTGTTGTGGGTATGTCAAAGTTTTGTTCTACATGGGTGATATTGAAGCATTTTAGAGCAGAGTATTTCCACTGGTTTCCATTTTTGAGAGTTGTCTTTCAGCCAAATATTTCTTGTATTTTCTGTAAGGTGAAATAGGTCCTTCTAAACTTGATAAAAGGTTCCTCAAAAAGACAGCAGCAGCAAGTCCTGCCACTATTAGAGCAGAGATGGCAAGCTTAGCATGGTGATAATTGCTTGGTATTGGTACATGTAAAGCAGTCAAGAATTATTAAACAAAAAAACTAAATTATTGAACGCTTTACACTATCCCCTGTTGTGAATTCTGTGGTCAGGCTCCCTCCTGTGGTCATGAGTGGTACTTCGGCTGGTTCTGTCCATGAGCTTCCTTTGGTGGATGTGAGTGGGGCTGCGGCTTCTGAGTTTCCTTCCTCAGGTGACGAGGTTAAGTCGTTAGGTGCTGCTCTATTTAACTCCACCTAGTTCTTTGTTCCTGGCCTCCAGTCAATGTTCCAGTATTGGTCTTGCTCTCTCCTGGATCGTTCTTGTGGCCTGTCTGCCCTGCATAAGCTAAGTTCTGCTTGTGTTACTTTTGTTTGCTATTTTTTCTGTCCAGCTTGCTATATTGGTTTGTCTTGCTTGCTGGAAGCTCTGGGACGCAGAGGAAGCACCTCCGTACCGTTAGTCGGTGCGGAGGGTCTTTTTGCGCCCTCTGCGTGGTTGTTTGTAGGTTTTTGTGCTGACCGCAAAGCTATCTTTCCTATCCTCGGTCTATTCAGTAAGTCGGGCCTCACTTTGCTAAAATCTATTTCATCTCTGTGTTTGTATTTTCATCTTTACTCACAGTCATTATATGTGGGGGGCTGCCTTTTCCTTTGGGGAATTTCTCTGAGGCAAGGTAGGCTTATTTTTCTATCTTCAGGGCTAGCTAGTTTCTCAGGCTGTGCCTGAGGCGCCTAGGTCTGGTCAGGAGCGCTCCACGGCTACCTCTAGTGTGGTGTGATAGGATTAGGGATTGCGGTCAGTAGAGTTCCCACGTCTCAGAGCTCGTCCTATGTTATTAGTAACTATCAGGTCATTTTCAGTGCTCTGAACTTCAATGTCCATTGTGGTTCTGAATTACCTGTTCACAACAGTACTGAAGGCCCAAAGTACTAATGCTTCTCAATAGAGGGAAAAGAGAAGTTCTGAGAAATCACCAGTCATAACAATCCCCATACCAACCCGATGTAAGACTTGACTGGTATTCCTCCATAGTAATAAGGTTTGGGAATCATTGCTGTAGGTTAGGGGTACATAACCATGTTGCCTGTGGGCAATATATGGCTCTCAACAAATTGGCCCCAACATTCTTAATAGTGTCTGGTAACTGCTCATATGTATTTTTAATGTCATGGAGAAGAGAGGTGTTGTTGAGTGGGGATCAGCAGAGACAGATAAGTATTAATGGGACAGGTACAAGTAAGTGTTAATGGTTGCCATTTTTGGAGCCCATGTAATTTGGCCAATAGGGGTATCTTGACTCCTGTGCAGCATGAACATGAGTAAATGAGTTGCAGTGCCCTACATTGAGTGCTGCTATATTTATTTTAGTTTATAGGAGAATGGAAACACTCAACTGTTTCAGCATCTCACATAAGCTATAATAATTAGAGCCTCATCCCTCCTTATTTCTGGATTGGGATTCGTGAAGAAGGGGACCTCTATCCTCCTTATACTTGGAAGTCAAAAAATGAACCAGGAGGACTTATGAGATATTTATGGTTTATACTGTGGATATGGAAAGTAAAACCCCTAATACACATGTTATTGTGGCCCATGGGGTTGGATCAATCTGACAATGTGGCCTTCTGACCAAAACAGGTTGTGCATCTTTGCTGTAGAGCCTTCAGCGCAGAAGATCCATAACATACTGTCGTTGTCATATCTGGTCTTGAACAAATCTTTGATTCCACTGAAGGATATTGCCATTGTAAATATTTTTGTATAGGGAGCAGGGTGGTGTTTGTTACATAGTATAATTTCTATATCAAGTGTCTATTTTACTGGAAGATTCATTACTTGACCTTTCTAAGGTTGACTTTACTTCTTTCCCCTTCTGCATTCTGCTTACTACACAGGATTGCGATCTGTGTTCCCCAGTGCATATCTTCCTTCTTTAATCACACTTTTGTTAAAATGGATTCATTGTTAAATCTGCAGTGGCTTCATTAGAAGCATGTTTACTTCCAACATATGGTAACTACTCCTTGGTAGAGTGGAGATAGGTTCTGCTATGCTGTGTAGCATATTGTCACCATGCATACACGTATTCAGCAAATAATTACTCTATTTAAAGGAGCATTCTCTCAGCCTGCAGCATATGCTGACGAGCTCTGTTTTCATTTTTCTATTTCTTGTACAAGGTGACCTATTGGTTTGGGTTGAGATACATTACCATGTTTAAAACTATCTTTTGCAATCCAAATGTTATAGTTCATAAATTATAGACTTGTCAATATTGAAATTGTAAAACTAAGAAATAAAAGGATTGACAGAGATGTTAATGTTATGTATATGATGGAAAAATAGAAGCAAAACTTTTAACCCCTTCACCCCAAAGCCTGTTCTCACCTAAGTGACAGGGCCAATTTTTACAATTCTGACCATTGTCACTTTATGAGGTAATAACTCTGAAACGCTTCAACATATCCTGGTGATTCTGACATTTTTTTCTCGTGACATATTGTATTTTATGATAGTGGCAACATTTCTTTGATTATTATTAAAAAAAATGAAATTTGGTGAAAATTTGGAAAATTTTGCAATTTTCAAACTTGGAATTTTTATACCCTTGCATTAGTGACTCATATCGCACAAATTAGTTAATAAATAACGTTTCAAACATGTCTACTTTACATCAGCAACATTTTGGAACCAAATTTTTTTTGTTAGGGAGTTAGAAGGGTTAAAAGTTAAACAGTGATTTCTCATTTTTTCTACAACCTTAACAAAAACATTTTTTGTAGGGACCACATCATATTTGAAGTCACTTTGAGAGGCTTATAGGATTTAAAATACCCAAAAGTGACACCATTCTATAAACTACACCCCACATTCAAGAAGTTTATTAACCCTTCAGGTGCTTCACAGGAATTAACAGAATATGGAAGGAAAAAAAATAACATTTAACTTTTTTTTCCACATAATGATTTTTAGCAACATTTTTTTTATTTTCACAAGGGTAAAAGGAGAAAATGGACCACAAAAGTTGTTGATCAATTTATCCTGAATACACTGATACCCCATATGTTGGGGAAAACCACTGTTTGGGCGCACGGCAGGGCTCGGAAGGGAAGGAGCGCCGTTTGACTTTTTCAAACCAAAATTGGCTGGAATTGAGATTGAACGCCATGTTGCATTTGGAGAGCCCCTGATGTACCTAAACAGTGGAAAACTGCCACAAGTGACCCCATTTTGGAAACTAGACCCTTCAAGGAACTTATCTAGCTATGTGGTGAGCACATTGAACCCCCAGGTGCTTCACAGAAGTTTAGAACGTAGAGGCGTGAAAATAAAAAAATCACATTTTTTCCCCAAAAATGACCATTTAGCAACAATTTTTTATCTTAACAAGTGTGAAAGGAGAAAATGGACCACTCAAGTTGTTGATCAATTTATCCTGAATACACTGATACCCCATATGTTGGGGAAAACCACTGTTTGGGCGCACGGCAGGGCTCGTAAGGGAAGGAGCGCCATTTGACTTTTTCAAATCAAAATTGGCTGGAATTGAGATCGGACACCATGTCGCGTTTGGAGAGCCCCTGACCCTTCAAGGAACTTATCTAGCTATTTTGTGAGCACTTTGAACCCCCAAGTGCTTCACAGAAGTTTAGAACGTAGAGATGTGAAAATAAAAAATCACATTTTTTCCCCAAAAATGAATTTCAGCAACAATTTTTTTATCTTCACAAGTGTAAAAGTAGAAGATGGACCACAAAAGTTGGCGCTTCTGGCCGCACGGCTGGAAATGAGCGCATTGCCGACCCTTGTCACATGATCGGGGGTGGGTGATGCATCAGGATAGTAACCATAGAGGTCCTTGAGACCTCTATGGTTACTGATGCCGGCCTGCTGTGAGCACCCCCTGTGGTCGGCGCTCATAGCAAGCCTGCATTTCAGCTACATAGCAGCAATCTGATGATCGCTGCTATGTAGCTGAGCCGATCGAGTTGTGCCACCTTCTAGCCTCCCATGGAGGCTATTGAAGCATGGCACAAGTTAAAAAAATGTTTTTAAAAATATGAAAAAAAAATAAAAAATATATAAAAGTTTAAATCACCCCCCTTTCGCCCCATCCAAAATAAAACAATAAAAAATAAATCAAACCTACACATATTTGGTATTGCCGCGTTCAGAATCGCCCGATCTATCAATAAAAAAAGCATTAACCTGATCGCTAAATGGCATAGCGAGAAAAAAAATTGAAACGCCAGAATTACGTTTTTTTGGTCGCCACGACATTGTATTAAAATGCAATAACGGGCAATCAAAAGAACGTATCTGCACAAACATGGTATAATTATAAATGTCAGCTGGGCATGCAAGAAATAAGCCCTCACCCGACCCCAGATCACAAAAATTGTAGACGCTACGGGTATCGGAAAATGGCGCATTTTCTTTCTTAGCAAAGTTTTGAATTTCTTTTCACCACTTAGCTAAAAAATAACCTAGACATGTTTGGTGTCTATAAACTCGTAATGACCTGGAGAATCATAATAGCAGGTCAGTTTTAGCATTTAGTGAAGCTAGCAAAAAAGCCACTCAAAAAACAAGTGTGGGATTGCACTTTTTTTTGCAATTTCACCGCACTTGGAATTTTTTCCCGTTTTCTAGCACAAGACATGGCAAAAAGCAATGATGTCGTTCAAAAGTACAACTTGTCCCGCAAAAAATAAGCCCTTACATGACCATATTGACGGAAAAATAAAAAAGTTATGCTCTGGGAAGGATGGGAGCGAAAAACGGAAACGCAAAAACAAAAAAAGGCCGTGGCGGGAAGGGATGAAGTAATGAATCACTCATTACAACATCATACGGCAGAGAGTTCCATAGTCTCACTGCTCTTACAGTAAAGAATCCGCGTCTGTTATTATGCTTAAACCTACTTTCCTCCAGACGTAGAGGATGCCCCCTTGTCCCTGTCTCAGGTCTATGATTAAAAATATCATTAGTGATGGGCGAGCACTAAAATGCTCGGGTGCTCGTTGCTCTGGTCGCGCAAATTGGAATACTCGGGTACTCGGCCAGAACAACGAGCCCAATGTAAGTCTATGGGAGACCCGAGTATTTTTACCGCGATCCCCCCGGGGGTCCTTTTGAGGTCTAAAAACATCTGAAAATGATGAAAACACTGCTCAAATGACATTGAGACCTCATGGGGATCGCCCCTGGAAGCATTCCTGACTCCTAGTTCACAGCCTTAATAATGTTTTCCGAGATTCATGCCATTTTTCCCGGTGCCATAAAAAAAAGGAAAACAAAACCAAAACGGGTTTTGCTTGGAAATATGTCAAGGTACATCCTTTGCAGGTTAATGATTTGCCTGTAAGGCTAAATATTTCACCACAGATCGAAAATTTCCTCTCCCACTTAGGCTTAGTTCAGATGCTGCGTTTTTGAAGCGTTTTTCAACTTTAACATTGCTTTTAACCACTACAAATGCATTCACTGGGAAATGTCATTGTAACATTTAACAACCCTAGCTGGCCATGTATTGTGTGACACATAAGCAGACCCATCTTGTTTCATTTACGAAGGAGGGACTCTTACAGTCACAGGGCCTATTTTTACTGGTGCATCAGGCGTCATTAATCTTCTTAAAGGGCCATTGTGAAACAGTGGGTCTCCTAAGCTGTTCTAGCCTATGCTGTGAGTGGATTGGCTGCCAAGAATTACGACGCACCACAATACCCCTGTCATAAGATGTCCAGGTAGAACTCCTGAAAAAGTATTGCATTGAATTCAAGGCCTGCCCTGCTACCAATTCATATGCACCCCAATAAGCCTTTGAACCCGCATACTGCATGGGCCCAGGAAAATCCACTTCACAATATGCATGTTGTACTCCCGTACTCCTTGGTTTTACACATTGGCGGCAAGGCCAGCCCTGCTGCATAGTCAGTCACATGCACCCCATTAGGCCTTAGAACCCACATACTGGATGGGCCCAGGAAAATCCACTTCACAATATGCATTTTGTGCTCCATACTCCTTTGTTTTATACATTGGCAGGAAGGCGAGCCCTGCTGCATAGTCATATGCACCCCATTAGGCCTTGGAACCCACATACTGGATGTGCCCATGAAAATCCATTTCACAATATGCATTTTGTACTCCCGTACTCCTTGGTTTTACACATTGGTGGCAAGGCCAGCCCTGCTGCATAGTCAGTCATAAGCACCCCATTAGGCCTTGGAACCCACATACTGGATGAGCTCAGGAAAATCCACTTTACAATATGCATTTTGTGCTCCATACTCCTTTGTTTCGTACATTAGCGGCAAGTAGGGTTGAGCGAAACGGGTCGTTCATTTTCAAAAGTCGCCGACTTTTGGCAAAGTCGGGTTTCATGAAACCCGATCCGACCCCTGTGCGGGGTCGGCCATGCGGTACGCGACTTTCGCGCCAAAGTCGCGTTTCAATGATGCGAAAAGCGCCATTTCTCAGCCAATGAAGGTAAACGCAGAGTGTGGGCAGCGTGATGACATAGGTCCTGGTCCCCACCATCTTAGAGAAGGGCATTGCAGTGATTGGCTTGCTGTCTGCGGCGTCACAGGGGCTATAAAGGGGCGTTCCCGCCGACCGCCATCTTACTGCTGCTGATCTGAGCTTAGGGAGAGGTTGCTGCCGCTTCGTCAGAAGCAGGGATAGCGTTAGGCAGGGTCCATTAACCACCAAACCGCTTGTGCTGTAGCGATTTCCACTGCCCAACACCACCTTCGGTGTGCAGGGACAGTGGAAGCTACATTTTTTTTTTTTTTTCCCTCAGCGCTGTAGCTCATTGGGCTGCCCTAGAAGGCTCCCTGATAGCTGCATTGCTGTGTGTACGCCGCTGTGCAAACCAACTGCTTTTTTCAAAGCACAAATCCTCTTGTTCCTTCCTTTCTGCACAGCTATCTTTTTTGTTTGTCCACACTTTTTATTTAATTTGTGCATCAGTCCACTCCTTATTGCTGCCTGCCATACCTGGCTGAGATTACTGCAGGGAGATAGTAATTGTAGGACACTCCGTTTTTTTTTTTTTTTTTTTTTTTTTTTTTGTGGGAGATTAAGATTGGCATTTCTGCTAGAGTGCCATCCCTGTGTGTGCCATCTCTCAGTCAGTGGGCCATAGAAAGCCTATTTATTTTTTTGCTTGATTTGGGTTATAAAATCTACCTGAAAAAAATCACTACATCAATCAGTGGGAGAAAAATATTGGCCTCAGGGCTTGTGTGCCACTCTTGACTCCTGTCTGTGCCATCTCTCACTCAGTGGGCCATAGAAAGCCTATTTATTTTTTTGCTTGATTTGGGTTATAAAATCGACCTGAAAAAATCACTACATCAATCAGTGGGAGAAAAATATTGGCCTCAGGGCTTGTGTGCCACTCTTGACTCCTGTCTGTGCCATCTCTCACTCAGTGGGCCATAGAAAGCCTATTTATTTTTTTGCTTGATTTGGGTTATAAAATCTACCTGAAAAAATCACTACATCAATCAGTGGGAGAAAAATATTGGCCTCAGGGCTTGTGTGCCACTCTTGACTCCTGTGTGTGCCATCTCTCAGTCAGTGGGCCATAGAAAGCCTATTTATTTTTTTGCTTGATTTTGGTTCTAAAATCTACCTGAAAAAAATCACTACATCAATCAGTGGGAGAAAAATATTGGCCTCAGGGCTTGTGTGCCACTCCTGACTCCTGTGTGCATCATCACTCACTCAGTGGGCCATAGAAAGCCTATTTATTTTTTTGCTTGATTTGGGTTCTAAAATCTACCTGAAAAAATCACTACATCAATCAGTGGGAGAAAAATATTGGCCTCAGGGCTTGTGTGCCACTCTTGACTCCTGTCTGTGCCATCTCTCACTCAGTGGGCCATAGAAAGCCTATTTATTTTTTTGCTTGATTTTGGTTCTAAAATCTACCTGAAAAAATCACTACATCAATCAGTGGGAGAAAAATATTGGCCTCAGGGCTTGTGTGCCACTCTTGACTCCTGTCTGTGCCATCTTTCACTCAGTGGGCCATAGAAAGCCTATTTATTTTTTTGCTTGATTTGGGTTATAAAATCTACCTGAAAAAATCACTACGTCAATCAGTGGGAGAAAAATATTGGCCTCAGGGCTTGTGTGCCACTCTTGACTCCTGTCTGTGCCATCTCTCAGTCAGTGGGCCATAGAAAGCCTATTTATTTTTTTGCTTGATTTTGGTTCTAAAATCTACCTGAAAAAATCACTACATCAATCAGTGGGAGAAAAATATTGGCCTCAGGGCTTGTGTGCCACTCTTAACTCCTGTCTGTGCCATCTCTCACTCAGTGGGCCATAGAAAGCCTATTTATTTTTTTGCTTGATTTGGGTTATAAAATCTACCTGAAAAAATCACTACATCAATCAGTGGGAGAAAAATATTGGCCTCAGGGCTTGTGTGCCACTCTTGACTCCTGTGTGTGCCATCTCTCAGTCAGTGGGCCATAGAAAGCCTATTTATTTTTTTGCTTGATTTTGGTTCTAAAATCTACCTGAAAAAAATCACTACATCAATCAGTGGGAGAAAAATATTGGCCTCAGGGCTTGTGTGCCACTCCTGACTCCTGTGTGCATCATCACTCACTCAGTGGGCCATAGAAAGCCTATTTATTTTTTTGCTTGATTTGGGTTCTAAAATCTACCTGAAAAAATCACTACATCAATCAGTGGGAGAAAAATATTGGCCTCAGGGCTTGTGTGCCACTCTTGACTCCTGTCTGTGTCATCTCTCACTCAGTGGGCCATAGAAAGCCTATTTATTTTTTTGCTTGATTTTGGTTCTAAAATCTACCTGAAAAAATCACTACATCAATCAGTGGGAGAAAAATATTGGCCTCAGGGCTTGTGTGCCACTCTTGACTCCTGTCTGTGCCATCTTTCACTCAGTGGGCCATAGAAAGCCTATTTATTTTTTTGCTTGATTTGGGTTATAAAATCTACCTGAAAAAATCACTACATCAATCAGTGGGAGAAAAATATTGGCCTCAGGGCTTGTGTGCCACTCTTGACTCCTGTCTGTGCCATCTCTCAGTCAGTGGGCCATAGAAAGCCTATTTAATTTTTTGCTTGATTTTGGTTCTAAAATCTACCTGAAAAAATCACTACATCAATCAGTGGGAGAAAAATATTGGCCTCAGGGCTTGTGTGCCACTCTTGACTCCTGTCTGTGCCATCTCTCACTCAGTGGGCCATAGAAAGCCTATTTATTTTTTTGCTTGATTTGGGTTATAAAATCTACCTGAAAAAATCACTACATCAATCAGTGGGAGAAAAATATTGGCCTCAGGGCTTGTGTGCCACTCTTGACTCCTGTGTGTGCCATCTCTCAGTCAGTGGGCCATAGAAAGCCTATTTATTTTTTTGCTTGATTTTGGTTCTAAAATCTACCTGAAAAAAATCACTACATCAATCAGTGGGAGAAAAATATTGGCCTCAGGGCTTGTGTGCCACTCCTGACTCCTTTGTGCATCATCACTCACTCAGTGGGCCATAGAAAGCCTATTTATTTTTTTGCTTGATTTGTTTTATAAAATCGACCTGAAAAAATCACTACATCAATCAGTGGGAGAAAAATATTGGCCTCAGGGCTTGTGTGCCACTCTTGACTCCTGTCTGTGCCATCTCTCACTCAGTGGGCCATAGAAAGCCTATTTATTTTTTTGCTTGATTTGGGTTATAAAATCTACCTGAAAAAATCACTACATCAATCAGTGGGAGAAAAATATTGGCCTCAGGGCTTGTGTGCCACTCTTGACTCCTGTGTGTGCCATCTCTCAGTCAGTGGGCCATAGAAAGCCTATTTATTTTTTTGCTTGATTTTGGTTCTAAAATCTACCTGAAAAAATCACTACATCAATCAGTGGGAGAAAAATATTGGCCTCAGGGCTTGTGTGCCACTCCTGACTCCTGTGTGCATCATCACTCACTCAGTGGGCCATAGAAAGCCCATTTTTTTTTTTTTTTGCTTTATTTGGGTTCTAAATTCTACCTGAAAAAATCAATAAATCAATCAGTGGGAGATTAATATTGGCCTTTGGGCTTGTGTGCCAGTCCTAAGCGTGCCATCTCTCTCTCTCAGATAGTGGGCCATAGAAAGCCTATTTCTTTTTTTTTTTATTGGGTTTATAAATTTTCCCTGGAACAAAAAAAAAAAAAGTGGGAGATTAATATTGGCCTCTGGGCTTGTGTGCCAGTCCTGAGCGTGCCATCTCTCTCACAAATAGTGGGCCATAGAAAGCCTATTTATTTTTTTGCTTGATTTGGGTTCTAAAATCTACCTGAAAAAATCACTACATCAATCAGTGGGAGAAAAATATTGGCCTCAGGGCTTGTGTGCCACTCTTGACTCCTGTCTGTGCCATCTCTCACTCAGTGGGCCATAGAAAGCCTATTTATTTTTTTGCTTGATTTGGGTTATAAAATCTACCTGAAAAAATCACTACATCAATCAGTGGGAGAAAAATATTGGCCTCAGGGCTTGTGTGCCACTCTTGACTCCTGTCTGTGCCATCTCTCACTCAGTGGGCCATAGAAAGCCTAATAATTTTTTTGCTTGATTTTGGTTCTAAAATCTACCTGAAAAAATCACTACATCAATCAGTGGGAGAAAAATATTGGCCTCAGGGCTTGTGTGCCACTCTTGACTTCTGTCTGTGCCATCTCTCAGTCAGTGGGCCATAGAAAGCCTATTTATTTTTTTGCTTGATTTTGGTTCTAAAATCTACCTGAAAAAATCACTACATCAATCAGTGGGAGAAAAATATTGGCCTCAGGGCTTGTGTGCCACTCTTGACTCCTGTCTGTGCCATCTCTCACTCAGTGGGCCATAGAAAGCCTATTTATTTTTTTGCTTGATTTGGGTTCTAAAATCTACCTGAAAAAATCACTACATCAATCAGTGGGAGAAAAATATTGGCCTCAGGGCTTGTGTGCCACTCTTGACTCCTGTGTGTGCCATCTCTCAGTCAGTGGGCCATAGAAAGCCTATTTATTTTTTTGCTTGATTTTGGTTCTAAAATCTACCTGAAAAAAATCACTACATCAATCAGTGGGAGAAAAATATTGGCCTCAGGGCTTGTGTGCCACTCCTGACTCCTGTGTGCATCATCACTCACTCAGTGGGCCATAGAAAGCCTATTTATTTTTTTGCTTGATTTGGGTTCTAAATTCTACCTGAAAAAATCAATAAATCAATCAGTGGGAGATTAATATTGGCCTTTCTGCTTGTGTGCCAGTCTTGACTCCTGGGTGTGCCATCTCTCTCTCTCTCCAATTGTGGGCCATAGAAAGCCTATTATTTTTTTAGCTTGATTTAGGTTCCAAAATCTACCTGAAAAAATCACTACATCAATCAGTGGGAGATAAATATTGGCCTCTGGGCTTGTGTGCCACTCCTGACTCCTGTGTGCGTCATCTCTCACTCAGTGGGCCATAGAAAGCCTTTTTTTGTTTTATTTGTTTTCTAAATTCTCCCTGAAAAAATCATTTTATTTTATTTGGTTTCTAAATTCTTCCTGAAAAAATCATTTTATTCTATTATTTTTTTTTCCTAAAGTCTCCCTGAAAAAAAAAAAAAAAAAAAAAAACAGTGGGAGATTAATATTGCCCTTTCTGCTTGTGTGCCAGTCTTGACTCCTGGGTGTGCCATCTCTCTCTCTCTCTCCAATTGTGGGCCATAGAAAGCCTATTATTTTTTTAGCTTGATTAGGGTTCCAAAATCTACCTGAAAAAATCACTACATCAATCAGTGGGAGATAAATATTGGCCTCTGGGCTTGTGTGCCACTCCTGACTCCTGTGTGCGTCATCTCTCACTCAGTGGGCCATAGAAAGCCTTTTTTTGTTTTATTTGTTTTCAAAATTCTCCCTGAAAAAATCATTTTATTTTATTTGGTTTCTATTTGGTTTTATTAGGTTTCTAATTGAAACCTGTAGGACATTATTGCAAGAGAGCTTGGCTGAGTAGATTACACAAGAAGGAAAACACACAGCAAGTCAGCAGGATCTAGGAGCAACATGGCAGATGTGACAACCTACATGGTGAGCTGCAGCATGTGCTACATGTTCACAGATCGACCAGAAGAAGAATTAAATTTCACCTGTCAGAAGTGTAGACTAGTGGCCCTTTTAGAAGAAAAGGTGCGGGGTCTGGAAGAAAGAATTGCAACTTTGAAACTCATCAAAGAGAATGAAGACTTTCTAGATAGAACAGAAGCATCTCTACTGGTCACAGAAGGTGAAAAAAGTGTCAGAGAACCTCCAAAAGCAGATGAGTGGAAGCATGTGACCAAAAGAAGCAAGAAGACCATGGAGAAATCACCAACCACACAACTGAAGAACCGATATCAAATCTTTGTAGAGGATGAAGATGGCACAACTAAGGATGAAGCAATACCAGCAAGCAAAAAAGAAAAGGGCACACAGCAACAAGTGACAGCAAAAAGTACAGCCAAGAAGCAACGAAGAGTGGTGGTGGTGGGAGACTCACTACTGAGAGGCACAGAAGCAGCCATCTGCAGACCGGACATAACTGCAAGAGAAGTATGCTGCCTTCCAGGTGCGATGATCAAGGATGTGACCGATAGGATACCAAAGCTCTTCAACTCCAAGGACGTCCACCCATTTCTTCTGATACATGTTGGCACCAATGACACGGCAAGGAAGGACCTACCGACAATCTGCAAAGACTTTGAAGAGTTGGGGAAGAAAGTAAAAGAACTGGATGCACAGGTAGTTTTTTCTTCTATCCTTCCAGTAGACGGGCATGGCACCAGGAGATGGAACAGGATCCTTGATGCAAACAACTGGCTAAGACGATGGTGCAGACAACAAGGATTCGGATTCCTGGACCACGGTGTGAATTACTTGTACGATGGACTCCTCGCCAGAGACGGACTACACCTCAACAAACCTGGGAAACACACATTCGCCAGAAGACTCGCTACACTCATCAGGAGGGCGTTAAACTAGAAGAAGAGGGGACGGGAAGAAAAACATTAGACTTGAACAAAGAAGATCCAGGAAAACATACGCAGAAGGGAGGTAAGAACATTTCTAAAACAATCCACAGCGAGGAGATTGGAACAAAACAAAATCCTCTAAACTGCATGCTTGCAAATGCCAGAAGCCTGACAAACAAGATGGAAGAACTAGAAGCAGAAATATCTACAGGTAACTTTGACATAGTGGGAATAACCGAGACATGGTTAGATGAAAGCTATGACTGGGCAGTTAACTTACAGGGTTACAGTCTGTTTAGAAAGGATCGTAAAAATCGGAGAGGAGGAGGGGTTTGTCTCTATGTAAAGTCTTGTCTAAAGTCCACTTTAAGGGAGGATATTAGCGAAGGAAATGAGGATGTCGAGTCCATATGGGTCGAAATTCATGGAGGGAAAAATGGTAACAAAATTCTCATTGGGGTCTGTTACAAACCCCCAAATATAACAGAAAACATGGAAAGTCTACTTCTAAAGCAGATAAATGAAGCTGCAACCCATAATGAGGTCCTGGTTATGGGGGACTTTAACTACCCGGATATTAACTGGGAAACAGAAACCTGTGAAACCCATAAAGGCAACAGGTTTCTGCTAATAACCAAGAAAAATTATCTTTCACAATTGGTGCAGAATCCAACCAGAGGAGCAGCACTTTTAGACCTAATACTATCTAATAGACCTGACAGAATAACAAATCTGCAGGTGGTCGGGCATCTAGGAAATAGCGACCACAATATTGTACAGTTTCACCTGTCTTTCACTAGGGGGACTTGTCAGGGAGTCACAAAAACACTGAACTTTAGGAAGGCAAAGTTTGACCAGCTTAGAGATGCCCTTAATGTGGTAGACTGGGACAATATCCTCAGAAATAAGAATACAGATAATAAATGGGAAATGTTTAAGAACATCCTTAATAGGCAGTGTAAGCAGTTTATACCTTGTGGGAATAAAAGGACTAGAAATAGGAAAAACCCAATGTGGCTAAACAAAGAAGTAAGGCAGGCAATTAACAGTAAAAAGAAAGCATTTGCACTACTAAAGCAGGATGGCACCATTGAAGCTCTAAAAAACTATAGGGAGAAAAATACTTTATCTAAAAAACTAATTAAAGCTGCCAAAAAGGAAACAGAGAAGCACATTGCTAAGGAGAGTAAAACTAATCCCAAACTGTTCTTCAACTATATCAATAGTAAAAGAATAAAAACTGAAAATGTAGGCCCCTTAAAAAATAGTGAGGAAAGAATGGTTGTAGATGACGAGGAAAAAGCTAACATATTAAACACCTTCTTCTCCACGGTATTCACGGTGGAAAATGAAATGCTAGGTGAAATCCCAAGAAACAATGAAAACCCTATATTAAGGGTCACCAATCTAACCCAAGAAGAGGTGCGAAACCGGCTAAATAAGATTAAAATAGATAAATCTCCGGGTCCGGATGGCATACACCCACGAGTACTAAGAGAACTAAGTAATGTAATAGATAAACCATTATTTCTTATTTTTAGGGACTCTATAGCGACAGGGTCTGTTCCGCAGGATTGGCGCATAGCAAATGTGGTGCCAATATTCAAAAAGGGCTCTAAAAGTGAACCTGGAAATTATAGGCCAGTAAGTCTAACCTCTATTGTTGGTAAAATATTTGAAGGGTTTCTGAGGGATGTTATTCTGGATTATCTCAATGAGAATAACTGTTTAACTCCATATCAGCATGGGTTTATGAGAAATGGCTCCTGTCAAACCAATCTAATCAGTTTTTATGAAGAGGTAAGCTATAGGCTGGACCACGGTGAGTCATTAGACGTGGTATATCTCGATTTTTCCAAAGCGTTTGATACCGTGCCGCACAAGAGGTTGGTACACAAAATGAGAATGCTTGGTCTGGGGGAAATTGTGTGTAAATGGGTTAGTAACTGGCTTAGTGATAGAAAGCAGAGGGTGGTTATAAATGGTATAGTCTCTAACTGGGTCGCTGTGACCAGTGGGGTACCGCAGGGGTCAGTATTGGGACCTGTTCTCTTCAACATATTCATTAATGATCTGGTAGAAGGTTTACACAGTAAAATATCGATATTTGCAGATGATACAAAACTATGTAAAGCAGTTAATACAAGAGAAGATAGTATTCTGCTACAGATGGATCTGGATAAGTTGGAAACTTGGGCTGAAAGGTGGCAGATGAGGTTTAACAATGATAAATGTAAGGTTATACACATGGGAAGAAGGAATCAATGTCACCATTACACACTGAATGGGAAACCACTGGGTAAATCTGACAGGGAGAAGGACTTGGGGATCCTAGTTAATGATAAACTTACCTGGAGCAGCCAGTGCCAGACAGCAGCTGCCAAGGCAAACAGGATCATGGGGTGCATTAAAAGAGGTCTGGATACACATGATGAGAGCATTATACTGCCTCTGTACAAATCCCTAGTTAGACCGCACATGGAGTACTGTGTCCAGTTTTGGGCACCGGTGCTCAGGAAGGATATAATGGAACTAGAGAGAGTACAAAGGAGGGCAACAAAATTATTAAAGGGGATGGGAGAACTACAATACCCAGATAGATTAGCGAAATTAGGACTATTTAGTCTAGAAAAAAGACGACTGAGGGGCGATCTAATAACCATGTATAAGTATATAAGGGGACAATACAAATATCTCGCTGAGGATCTGTTTATACCAAGGAAGGTGACGGGCACAAGGGGGCATTCTTTGCGTCTGGAGGAGAGAAGGTTTTTCCACCAACATAGAAGAGGATTCTTTACTGTTAGGGCAGTGAGAATCTGGAATTGCTTGCCTGAGGAGGTGGTGATGGCGAACTCAGTCGAGGGGTTCAAGAGAGGCCTGGATGTCTTCCTGGAGCAGAACAATATTGTATCATACACTTATTAGGTTCTGTAGAAGGACGTAGATCTGGGGATTTATTATGATGGAATATAGGCTGAACTGGATGGACAAATGTCTTTTTTCGGCCTTACTAACTATGTTACTATGTTACTGTGTTACTAAATTCTTCCTGAAAAAATCATTTTATTCTATTATTTTTTTTTCCTAAAGTCTCCCTGAAAAAAAAAAAAATCAAATCAGTGGGAGATTAACATTTACATTTGTGCTTCAGTGACAGTCCTGCGTGTGTGGCATCTCTCTCATTTGTTGCCACCAACAACAGAGTGTGTAACATTGTGCCTGATTTTCGTTGTGGTCTCACTCACCTGTAAAGGGGTAGCTAAATCATACTGAAGTTATAGCTCACCGTGTAATTTGTGTGACAGCAACAAATACCGTTAGTTTGTTTACGTTTTTAAAACAATGAGGAAGTCTGGTGGAAGAGGTCGTGGCCGGGGGCGTTCATTGTCAGCTGGTAATGAGGGTAGTGGTAGTGGTGGAGCATCAGCTGGTCGTGGGAAAAAAAATATTGCACCTAAGTCTGGAGCTGTGGAGCCAGGTTCGTCGTCTGGCTACACAAGGCCTCGAACGCTCCCTTTTCTGGGAGTAGGAAAACCGCTTTTAAAGCCGGAGCAGCAAGAGCAAGTTTTGGCTTATCTTGCTGACTCAGCCTCTAGCTCTTTTGCCTCCTCTCGTGAAACTGGTAAATGTCAAAGCAGCGCGTCGTTAGTGGATGTTCACGGTCAGGGACAAGTCGCTTCCTTGTCCTCTTCAGCAAAAACAACAACAGAGAAGAATGCAGCAGGCGACACAACGGGTTACTCCATGGAGCTCTTTACACATACCGTCCCTGGCTTAGAAAGTGAAGCAGTTAACAGTCCATGCCCATTACAAGTTGAATCTGACATGGAGTGCACTGATGCACAGCCACAGCCAGACTACTATGCTGGTCCTTTGACTCAGACCACAACATTGCCCTCGCAGGGTAATGATCAAGAATCAGACCCTGATGGGACTATGTTGCCCCATCACGAACGCTATACCACCGACCGACACGGTGACACAGACGAAGTTGCACACGAGCTACAAGAAGAGGTAATAGATGACCCAGTTCTTGACTCCGATTGGCAGCCATTGGGGGAACAGGGTGCAGGCGGCAGCAGTTCTGAAGCGGAGGAGGAGGGGCCGCAGCAGGCATCAACATCGCAACAGGTTCCATCTGCCGGGCCCGTATCTTGCCCAAAACGCGTGGCAAAGCCAAAACCTGTTGGAGGACAGCGTGGCCATCCGGTTAAAGCTCAGTCTGCAATGCCTGAAAAGGTATCCGATGCTAGAAAGAGTGCAGTCTGGCATTTTTTTAAACAACATCCAATTGATCAGCGCAAAGTCATCTGTCAAAAATGTTCAACTACCTTAAGCAGAGGACAGAATCTGAAAAGTCTCAATACAAGTTGCATGCATAGACATTTAACCACCATGCATTTGCAAGCCTGGACTAACTACCAAACGTCCCTTAAGGTTGTAGCACCCTCGGCCAATGAAGCTAGTCAGCAACGCAACATCCCTTCCGGCAGTGTAGGGCCACCATTTTCCGCACCACCTGCAGTATCTGTGCAGGTTTCTTTGCCAGGCCAAAGCAGTCAGGGTCAGGGAATCACCAGTTTTGTAGTAGGAAACACTGCATCTAAGGCACCGGCGGCAACAATACCATCTCCCACCGTCTCTCAGTCTGCCATGTCCACCGGCACCCCCGCTAGTTCCACGATCTCCAGCTCTCCAGTCCAGCTCACCCTACATGAGACTATGGTTAGAAAAAGGAAGTACTTAGCCTCGCATCCGCGTACACAGGGTTTGAACGCCCACATAGCTAGACTAATCTCGTTAGAGATGATGCCCTACCGGTTAGTTGAAAGCGAAGCTTTCAAAGCCCTGATGGACTACGCTGTACCACGCTACGAGCTACCCAGTCGACACTTTTTTCCAGAAAAGCCATCCCAGCCCTCCACCAGCATGTTAAAGAGCGCATCGTCCATGCACTCAGGCAATCTGTGAGCACAAAGGTGCACCTGACAACAGATGCATGGACCAGTAGGCATGGCCAGGGACGTTACGTGTCCATCACGGCACACTGGGTAAATGTGGTGGATGCAGGGTCCACAGGGGACAGCAAGTTTGGGACAGTTCTGCCTAGCCCACGGTCTAGGAAACAGTTGGCTGTAGCCGTTCGCACCCCCTCCTCCTCCTCTTCGTCCTCCTGCAGAAGCGAGAGCTCGTCCACAGACCGCAGTCGCACAACCACTCCATCCGCAGCTGCCACTTTTGCACACCAGGTCTCCCATTATGGGGCAGCTACTGGCAAACGTCAGCAGGCTGTATTGGCTATGAAGTGTTTGGGCGACAACACACACACCGCGGAAGTTCTGTCCGAGTTCTTGCAGAAAGAAACGCAGTCGTGGCTGGGCACTGTAGATCTTGAGGCAGGCAAGGTAGTGAGTGATAACGGAAGGAATTTCATGGCTGCCATCTCCCTTTCCCAACTGAAACACATTCCTTGCCTGGCTCACACCTTAAACCTGGTGGTGCAGTGCTTCCTGAAAAGTTATCCGGGGTTATCCGACCTGCTCCTCAAAGTGCGTGGACTTTGCTCACATATCCGCCGTTCGCCCGTACACTCCACCCGTATGCAGACCTATCAGCGTTCTTTGAACCTTCCCCAGCATCGCCTAATCATAGACGTTGCAACAAGGTGGAACTCAGCACTGCACATGCTTCAGAGACTGTGCGAACAGAGGCGGGCTGTTATGTTTTTGTGGGAGGATACACATACACGGGCAGGCAGTAGGATGGCAGACATGGAGTTGTCAGGTGTGCAGTGGTCGAAGATTCAAGACATGTGTCAAGTCCTTCAGTGTTTTGAGGAATGCACACGGCTGGTTAGTGCAGACAACGCCATAATAAGCATGAGCATCCCCCTAATGCGTCTGCTGATGCAAAGTTTGACGCACATAAAGGATCAGGCGTCTGCAGCTGAGGAAGAGGAAAGCCTTGATGACAGTCAGCCATTGTCTGGCCAGGGCAGTGTACAGGACGAGTTAGCGGGCGAAGAGGAGGAGGAGGACAAGGAGGATGATGGGGATGATTATATTTTTAATGAGGAAGCTTTTCCGGGGCCACTGGAAATTGGTGGCGCGGCAAGGCCGGGTTCTGGTTTTTGGAGGGACACAAGTGACGTGGATTTGCCTGAAACTGCCCCTCAACCAAGCACAACCGCAGATTTGAGAACTGGAACTTTGGCCCACATGGCGGATTATGCCTTACGTATCCTCAAAAGGGACACACGCATAACTAAAATGATGAACGATGACGATTACTGGTTGGCCTGCCTCCTTGATCCTCGCTATAAAGGCAAATTGCAAAATATAATGCCACATGAGAACTTGGAACTAATATTAGCAACCAAACAATCAACTCTTGTTGACCGTTTGCTTCTGGCATTCCCTGCACACAGCGCCCGTGATCGTTCTCACACGAGCTGCAGGGGCCAGCAGACCAGAGGAGTTAGAGGGGCAGAAATCAGAAGTGGCGTTGGCCAGAGGGGTTTTCTGACCAGGTTGTGGAGTGATTTTGCTATGACCGCAGACAGGACAGGTACTGCAGCATCAATTCAAAGTGACAGGAGACAACATTTGTCCAGTATGGTTACAAACTATTTTTCATCCCTTATCGATTTTCTCCTTCAACCGTCATTCCCATTTGATTACTGGGCATCAAAATTAGACACCTGGCCAGAATTGGCAGAATATGCATTGCAGGAGCTTGCTTGCTAGTGTCCTATCAGAAAGAGTATTCAGTGCTGCAGGTTCAATACTAACAGAAAAAAGGACTCGTCTGGCTACCCAAAATGTAGATGATCTAACCTTCATTAAAATGAACCACAACTGGATTTCGAAATCTTTTGCCCCACCTTGCCCGGCCGACACCTAGCTTTCCTATGAAAAGGTCTTGCCTGTGGACTATTCTGAATGCCTTTTCCAATCTCGTAATTTTCTGCACCTGATTGTCCAGCATACGACATGTTTACACCTCACTAAATGGCCAAACTCCCCACACGGGGCCGTGGTATCGACACTTGGCGACAGCACCCGTGAGAGTGCTGTTTGTCTGAAGAGGTGGGTGTGCCCGCTTTTGGTCGACGGCACTGCCACTGGGTCCCTCCTAGTACAATAAAGTGTCTCTGGCGGTGGTGGTGCGCACCCAACGTCAGACACACCGTTGTAATATGAGGGGCCCTGGGCCTGTACCGCCGGCCACAAGACAGTTCCCCCCCCCCAGCTCAACCACTTGCAAAATTATCTCACAGCTCCACCAATGTTTAGTCTATGCGCTGACATCCTTCAATGCCTGCCACTGACAATACCATTGTATTGACATTTTTGTTATGTTAGGCCTTCGAAGCCTGTCTGCGGTCACTCCTTCCACTATGCCTCCACTGACCACACCACTGCTGCCCGTGTACCCCTGGAACCAATTTAAAATTGCCTACAGCCATGTGTTATTATTTTAGGCCTTCGATGCCTGTCTGCGGTCACTCCTTACAATATGCCTCCACTGACCACACCACTGCTGCCCGTGTACCCCTGGAACCAATTTAAAATTGCCTACAGCCAGCCCAATTTTTTTATTTTAGGCCTTCGATGCCTGTCTGCGGTCCATTCTTTCCACTACTACTACACTGACCAGGCCACTGCTGCCCGTGTACCCCTGGAACCAATTAAAAATTGCCTACAGCCAGCCCAATTTTTTTATTTTAGGCCTTCGATGCCTGTTTGCGGTCACTCCTTCCACTAGGCCTCCACTGACCACACCACTGCTGCCCGTGTACCCCTGGAACCAATTTAAAATTGCCTACAGCCAGCCCAATTTTTTTATTCTAGGCCTTCGATGCCTGTCTGCGGTACATTCTTTCCACTACTACTACATTGACCAGGCCACTGCTGCCCGTGTACCCCTGGAACCAATTTAAAATTGCCCACAGCCATGTGTTATTATTTTAGGCCTTCAATGCCTGTCTGCGGTCACTCCTTCCACTAGGCCTCCACTGACCACACCACTGCTGCCCGTGTACCCCTGGAACCAATTTAAAATTGCCTACAGCCAGCCCAATTTTTTTATTTTAGGCCTTCGATGCCTGTCTGCGGTCACTCCTTCCACTATGCCTCCACTGACCACACCACTGCTGCCCGTGTACCCCTGGAACCAATTTAAATTTGCCTACAGCCGTGTGTTATTATTTTAGGCCTTCGATGCTTGTCTGCGGTCACTCCTTCCACTATGCCTCCACTGACCACACCACTGCTGCCCGTGTACCCCTGGAACCAATTTAAAATTGCCTACAGCCAGCCCAATTTTTTTATTTTAGGCCTTCGATGCCTGTTTGCGGTCACTCCTTCCACTAGGCCTCCACTGACCACACCACTGCTGCCCGTGTACCCCTGGAACCAATTTAAAATTGCCTACAGCCAGCCCAATTTTTTTATTCTAGGCCTTCGATGCCTGTCTGCGGTCCATTCTTTCCACTACTACTACACTGACCAGGCCACTGCTGCCCGTGTACCCCTGGAACCAATTTAAAATTGCCTACAGCCATGTGTTATTATTTTAGGCCTTCGATGCCTGTCTGCGGTCACTCCTTCCACTATGCCTCCACTGACCAGGCCACTGCTGCCCGTGTACCCCTGGAACCAATATAAAATTGCCTACAGCCATGTGTTATTATTTTAGGCCTTCGATGCCTGTCTGCGGTCACTCCTTCCACTATGCCTCCACTGACCACACCACTGCTGCCCGTGTACCCCTGGAACCAATTTAAAATTGCCTACAGCCAGCCAAATTTTTTTATTTTAGGCCTTCGATGCCTGTTTGCGGTCACTCCTTCCACTAGGCCTCCACTGACCACACCACTGCTGCCCGTGTACCCCTGGAACCAATTTAAAATTGCCTACAGCCAGCCCAATTTTTTTATTTTAGGCCTTTGATGCCTGTTTGCGGTCACTCCTTCCACTAGGCCTCCACTGACCACACCACTGCTGCCCGTGTACCCCTGGAACCAATTTAAAATTGCCTACAGCCAGCCCAATTTTTTTATTCTAGGCCTTCGATGCCTGTCTGCGGTCCATTCTTTCCACTACTACTACACTGACCAGGCCACTGCTGCCCGTGTACCCCTGGAACCAATTTAAAATTGCCTACAGCCATGTGTTATTATTTTAGGCCTTCGATGCCTGTCTGCGGTCACTCCTTACAATATGCCTCCACTGACCACACCACTGCTGCCCGTGTACCCCTGGAACCAATTTAAAATTGCCTACAGCCATGTGTTATTATTTTAGGCCTTCGATGCCTGTCTGCGGTCACTCCTTCCACTAGGCCTCCACTGACCACACCACTGCTGCCCGTGTACCCCTGGAACCAACATCAGAAAATATAAAAATAAGTATTTTGCTTATAAAAAAGAAAATACTGGAGAGATATCAAATGCAGACATTTTAACATTAAAAACAAACACATACAACAAAAATCTGGTACAGTACTAAAAATGGCCACCAGCTACAATAACTTTCTTCTGCAAGTAGTTAACTGAAAGGTTTTTTCAATTTAAAACACAGATATGGCATCCACCGAGTGTTGTCCTGTCGCGTCTTCTTTTTATTATTGCCAAGAAGATGCAAAACAATGAAAATAATAAAATCATTATTTACCAAAAAAATAGAGTAAGTCAAAACCACATTGCAAATAAACATTCATTACAAATAAAGAAGCAGGGCGCGTCCGAGGGTGAGTATATACCTAATAAGAATATAATCACCCTCGGACGCGCCCTGCTTCTTTCCGACAGCCTTCCTTCCTAAGAATCAGCCCTTCCATGGTGTAGAGAGAGGGTTTGTTACACTCCAAGGTGTTCTCCAGGTTGCCTTTCCAGAGCTTCGATCTTCCGGCTCTCGTTTAGTAGTTGTCGGAAAGTTGGCTGCATTAGGCCTACAAATTGGGTATGGGGTGGAGAGAGATGGTGTGTTCCACTCCACGGTGTTCTCCAGGTTGCCTTTCCAGAGCTTCGATCTTCCGGCTCTCGTTTAGTAGTTGTCGGAAAGTAGGCTGCATTAGGCCTACAAATTGGGTATGGGGTGGAGAGAGATGGTGTGTTACACTCCAAGGTGTTCCCCAGGTTTCCTTGCCATTGCTTCGGTCTTCCGACTCTCGTTTAGTAGTTGTAGAAAACTACACTGCATTAGGCCTAAAAAATGGGTATCGGGTGTAGAGAGATGGTGTGTTACACTCCAAGGTGTTCTCCAGGTTGCCTTTCCTGAGCTTCGATCTTCCAGCTCTCGTTTAGTAGTTCTTGGAAACTACACTGCATTAGGCCTACAAATTGGGTATGGGGTGTAGAGAGATGGTGTGTTCCACTCCAAGGTGTTCTCCAGGTTGCCTTTCCAGAGCTTCGATCTTCCGGCTCTCGTTTAGTAGTTGTCGGAAAGTAGGCTGCATTAGGCCTACAAATTGGGTATGGGGTGGAGAGAGATGGTGTGTTACACTCCAAGGTGTTCCCCAGGTTTCCTTGCCATTGCTTCGGTCTTCCGACTCTCGTTTAGTAGTTGTAGAAAACTACACTGCATTAGGCCTAAAAAATGGGTATCGGGTGGAGAGAGATGGTGTGTTACACTCCAAGGTGTTCTCCAGGTTGCCTTTCCTGAGCTTCGATCTTCCGGCTCTCGTTTAGTAGTTCTTGGAAACTACACTGCATTAGGCCTACAAATTGGGTGTGGGATGTAGAGAGATGGTGTGTTCCACTCCAAGGTGTTCTCCAGGTTGCCTTTCCTGAGCTTCGATCTTCCGGCTCTCGTTTAGTAGTTCTTGGAAACTACACTGCATTAGGCCTACAAATTGGGTATGGGGTGTTGAGAGATGGTGTGTTCCACTCCAAGGTGTTCTCCAGGTTGCCTTTCCTGAGCTTCGATCTTCCAGCTCTCGTTTAGTAGTTCTTGGAAACTACACTGCATTAGGCCTACAAATTGGGTATGGGGTGTAGAGAGATGGTGTGTTCCAGTCCAAGGTGTTCTCCAGGTTGCCTTTCCAGAGCTTCGATCTTCCGGCTCTCGTTTAGTAGTTGTCGGAAAGTAGGCTGCATTAGGCCTACAAATTGGGTATGGGGTGGAGAGAGATGGTGTGCTCCACTCCAAGGTGTTCTCCAGGTTGCCTTTCCAGAGCTTCGATCTTCCGGCTCTCGTTTAGTAGTTGTCGGAAAGTAGGCTGCATTAGGCCTACAAATTGGGTATGGGGTGGAGAGAGATGGTGTGTTCCACTCCAAGGTGTTCTCCAGGTTGCCTTTCCTGAACTTCTATCTTCAGGCTCTCATTAAATTGTGGTTAAACGGAACAACTGCATTTGGCGTACTAGTTGGTTTGGGGCCTACTATCGGTGTCTGCCACTCCTTGCTGTTCTCCTGGTTTCCTGTCCTGAAATTCCGTTTTCAGGCGCTCGTTAAGTAGTTGTTAATGTTAGACTGCATTTGGCCTACTAGTTGGATTGGGGCCTACTATCGGTGTCTGCCACTCCTTGCTGTTCTCCTCCACTGAACAAAGCTGTGCCGCCTGTTTACTACGGTTGCCAATTTTGAACTGCATTTCGACTACTTACTGATTTGGGCCTACTCTCTGTGTCAGCCTCTCATTCCAGTTGTCCTCCACTGCAATGCCCCCTGGTTATTCCTGTGTTACCAATTTTGAACTGCATTTAGCCAACTTTATTCTTTGGGCCTATATCTGTGTTTCCTCCTCATCCTGCCCATTGCCCAGCCAGTGATAGATGAGTCTGCTGGTACATTGACCCATAACGCAACATTCCCCGTGCACGCTACACAACAACATTGTGACCCTGCTGAAAGTCAGGTTGCTCTTCCCGCATACCATACCACCTTACACGGGGACAAAGAGGAAGGTGCAGATGAAAGTGCAGGTTCCTTCATCAGGTGGGGGGAGGAATACTAGTTGGCGACGTCACTGGCACAGGGCCTCTCATAGTACGCAAAAGTGTTGCTGCCGGTGGGAGGCGCCCCCGCCGTGCAAACACACCGCTGTACTTTGAGGGGCCCTGTGCCAGTGCCAATGCCAACGAGTGGGCCCCCCCTGCTTGCTCAGGTTCACAGCACTTGCAAAGTTGAAATACTTACCTCTCCCTGCTCCACTGCCGTGACGTGGTCCAGATTTCCTGGGCCCACTAATTACTTGAACCAGCCCTACCCACCACAACTTTAGCCAAATGACCCCCAATTTCAAATGCCTTCCAATTATTATAAGGTAAATTACGCTTGACAAGCTTCATTAAGAAGAATGGATGGTTTTGACATTAAAATGGGCACTCTAGGTGTTTTCCTGGCCCCCACTCACTGCCGACTATGCTGCCCCATTGACTTGCATTGGGTTTCGTGTTTCGGTCGATCCCGACTTTACGTCATAATCGGCCGATTTCACTCGACCCGACTTTTGAGATAGTCAGGTTTCGCGAAACCCGGCTAGACTCTAAAAAGGTCAAGGTCGCTCAACTCTAGCGGCAAGGCCAGCTCTGATGCATAGTCAGTCATATGCGCCCCATTAGGCCTTGGAACCCACATACTGGATGGGCCCAGGAAAATCCACTTCACAATATGCATTTTGTGCTCCATACTCCTTTGTTTTATACATTAGCAGCAAGGCCAGCCCTGCTGCATAGTCATATGCACCCCATTAGGCCTTGGAACCCACATACTGGATATGCCCATGAAAATCCACTTCACAATGTGCATTTTGTACTCCCGTACTCCTTGGTTTTACACATTGGCGGCAAGGCCAGCCCTGCTGCATAGTCAGTCATATGCACCCCATTAGGCCTTGGAACCCACATACTGGATGGGCCCATGAAAATTCACTCGCATTTTTTTAATGGTATGATGGCTTCCTCTTTGCACAATTATTTACAGGAGGATTTTGCAATTTTATTTGACATGTTTTTAACACTAAGGTTCAGATACGGCTTTAAAAAAGGCAAATACTTGCAATACAAGGCAATTTTATTGCAAACTACAAAATTCAAGGAACAGTATGATTGAATAGTGTGAGTCCGTGCTCTTTTGTATGTTTTAACATACACAGGTTAATAAGTACATATAAGGATTAACCCCTTAGTGACAGAGCCAATTTGGTACTTAATGACCAGGCCAATTTTTGCAATTCTGACCACTGTCACTTTATGAGGTTATAACTCTGGAATGCTTCAACGGATCCCGCTGATTCTGAGACTGTTTTTTCGTGACATATTGTACTTCATGTTAGTTGTAACATTTCTTCGATATTACTTGCGATTATTTATGAAAAAAACGGAAATATGGCGAAAATTTTTAAAATTTTGCAATTTTCAAACTTTGTATTTTTATGCCCTTAAATCAGAGAGATATGTCATGAAAAATAGTTAATAAATAACATTTCCCACATGTCTACTTTACATCAGCACAATTTTGGAAACAAAATTTTTTTTTGTTAGGGAGTTATAAGGGTTAAAAGTTGACCAGCAATTTCTCATTTTTACAACACCATTTTTTTTTAGGGACCACATCACATTTGAAGTCATTTTGAGGGGTCTATATGATAGAAAATAATGAAGTGTGACACCATTCTAAAAACTACACCCCTCAAGGTTCTCAAAACCACATTCAAGAAGTTTATTAACCCTTTACGTGCTTCACAAGAACTGAAACAATGTGGAAGGAAAAAATGAACATTTAACTTTTTTTTGCAAACATCTTAATTCAGAACCATTTTTTTTATTTTCACAAGTGTAAAAACAGAAATGTAACCATAAATTTTGTTATGCAATTTCTCCTGAATACGCCAATACCCCATATGTGGGGGTAAACCACTGTTAGGGCGCACCGCAGAACTTAGAAGTGAAGGAGCGCCGTTTGACTTTTTCAATGCAGAATTGGCTGGAATTGAGATCGGACACCATGTCACATTTAGAGAGCCCCTGATGTGCCTAAACAGTGGAAACTCCCCACAAGTGACACCATTTTGGAAACTAGACCCCTTAAGGAACTTATCTAGATGTGTGGTGAGCACTTTGAACCCCCAAGTGCTTCACAGAAGTTTATAACGTAGAGCCGTGAAAATAAAAAATCGCTTTTGTTTACACAAAAATGATCTTTTCGCCCACAAATTCTTATTTTCACAAGGGTAACAGGAGAAATTAGACCACAATCGTTGTTGTGCGATTTCTCCTGAATAAGTCGATACCCCATATGTGAGGGTAAACCACTGTTTGGGCGCACCGCAGAGCTTGGAAGTGAAGGAGCGCCGTTTTACTTTTTCAATGTTGAATTGGCTGGAATTGAGATCAGACGCCATGTCGCGTTTGGAGAGCCCCTGATGTGCCTAAACAGTGGAAACCCCCCACAAGTGACACCATTTTGGAAACTAGACCCCTTAAGGAACTTATCTAGATGTGTGGCGAGCACTTTGAACCCCTATGTGCTTCACAGAAGTTTATAACGTAGAGCCGTGAAAAAAAAAAATCGAATTTTTTCTACAAAAATGATTTTTTGCCCACAAATTTTTATTTTCACAAGGGTAACAGGAGAAATTAGACCACAAAAGTTGTTGTGCAATTTCTCCTGAGTACGCTGATACCCAATATGTGGGGGTAAACAACTGTTAGGGCGCACCGCAGAGCTTGGAAGAGAAGGAGTGCCGTTTTACTTTTTCAATGTAGAATTGGCTGGAATTGAGATTGGACGCCATGTCGCGTTTGGAGAGCCCCTGATGTGCCTAAACAGTGGAAACCCCCCACAAGTGACACCATTTTGGAAACTAGACCCCTTAAGGAACTTATCTAGATGTGTGGCGAGCACTTTGAACCCCCAGGTGCTTCACAGAAGTTTATAACGTAGAGCCGTGAAAAAAAAAATTTGCATTGTTTCTACAAAAATGATCTTTTTGCCCACAAATTCTTATTTTCAGAAGGGTAACTGGAGAAATTAGACCACTAAAATTGTTGTGCAATTTCTCCTGAGTACGTCGATACCCAATATGTGGGGGTAAACCACTGTTTGGGCGCACCGCAGAGCTTGGAAGAGAAAGAGTGCGGTTTTACTTTTTCAATGTAGAATTGGCTGGAATTGAGATCGGACGCCATGTCGCGTTTGGAGAGCCCCTGATGTGCCTAAACAGTAGAAATCCCCCACAAGTGACCCCATTTTGGAAACTAGACCCCCCATGGAACTTATCTAGATGTGTGGTGAGAACCTTGAATGCCCAAGTGCTTCACAGAAGTTTATAATGCAGAGCCGTGAAAATAAAAAATTTTTTTTTTCCACAAAAAAGATTTTTTAGCCACCAAATTTTTATTTTCACAAGGGTAACAAGAGAAATTGGACCCCAAAAGTTGATGTCCAATTTGTCCTGAGTATGCTGGTACCCCATATGTGGGGGTAAACCACTGTTTGGGCGCACGGCAGAGCTCGGAAGGAAGGAGCGCCGTTTTGGAATGCAGGCTTTGATAGAATGGTCTGCGGATATTATGTTGCGTTTGCAGAGCCCCTGATGTACCTAACCAGTAGAAACCCTCCACAAGTGACCCCATTTTGGAAACTAGACCCCCCAAGGAACTTATCTAGATGTGTGGTGAGAACTTTGAATGCCCAAGTGCTTCACAGAAGTTTAGAATGCAGAGTCGTGAAAATAAAAAATATTTTTTTTTCCACAAAAAAGATATTATAGCCCCCAAGTTTTTATTTTCACAAGGGTAACAGGAGAAATTGGACTGCAATAGTTGTTGTCCAATTTATCCCGAGTACGCTGATGCGCCATATGTGGGGGTAAACCACTGTTTGGGCGCACGGCAGAGCTCGGAAGGGAAGGAGCGCCTTTTTGGAATGCAGACTTTGATAGAATGGTCTGTGGGCATTATGTTGCGATTGCAGAGCCCCTGATGTACCTAAACTGTAGTAACCCCCCACAAGTGACCCCATTTTGGAAACTAGACCCCCCAAGGAACTTATCTAGATGTGTGGTGAGAACTTTGAATGCCCAAGTGCTTCACAGAAGTTTAGAATGCAGAGTCGTGAAAATAAAAAATATTTTTTTTTCCACAAAAAAGATATTATAGCCCCCAAGTTTTTATTTTCACAAGGGTAACAGGAGAAATTGGACTGCAATAGTTGTTGTCCAATTTATCCCGAGTACGCTGATGCGCCATATGTGGGGGTAAACCACTGTTTGGGCGCACGGCAGAGCTCGGAAGGGAAGGAGCGCCTTTTTGGAATGCAGACTTTGATAGAATGGTCTGTGGGCATTATGTTGCGATTGCAGAGCCCCTGATGTACCTAAACTGTAGTAACCCCCCACAAGTGACCCCATTTTGGAAACTAGACCCCCCAAGGAACTTATCTAGATGTGTGGTGAGAACTTTGAATGCCCAAGTGCTTCACAGAAGTTTAGAATGCAGAGTCATGAAAATAAAAAATATTTTTTCTTTTCACAAAAAAGATTTTGTAGCCCCCAAGTTTTTATTTTCACAAGGGTAACAAGAGAAATTGGACCCCAGAAGTTGTTGTCCAATTTATCCCGATTACGCTGATGCCCCATATGTGGGGGTAATCCACTGTTTGGGCGCACGGCAGAGCTCAGAAGGGAGGGAGCACCATTTGACTTTTTGAGCGCAAAATTGGCTGTCGTGTTTGGAGACCCCCTGATGTACCTAAACAGTGGAAAACCCCCAATTCTAGCTCCAACCCTAACCCCAATACACCCCTAACCCTAATCCCAACCTCATCCATAATCCTAATCACTAACCCTAACCATAATCACAACCCTTACCCCAAAACAACCCTAATGTCAACCCTAACCATAACCCTAATCAAAACCCTAAATCCAACACACCCCTAATCCTAATCTCAACCCTAACCTCAAACCTAACCCTAATCCCAATACACCCCTAATCACAACCCTAACCTTAACCCTAATCCCAAACCTAACCCTAATCCCAAGCGTAACCCTAATGCCAACCCTAACCCTAATACCAACCCTAATCCAAACCCTAACCCTAATCCCAGCTCTAACCCTAACTTTAGCCCCAACCCTAGCCCTAACTTTAGCCCCAACCCTAACCCTAGCCCTAGGGCTACTTTCACACTTGCGTCGTTTGGCATTCTGTCGCAATCCGTCGTTTTGGACAAGAAACGGATCTTGCAAATGTGCCCGCAGGATGCGTTTTTTGCCCATAGACTTGTATTGCCGACGGATCGTGACGGATGGCCACACGTCGCGTCCGTCGTGCACTGGATCAGTTGTGTTTTGGCGGAGCGTCGGCACAAAAAAAGTTCAATGAAACGTTTTTTTGTACGTCGCATCCGCCATTTCTGACCGCGCATGCGTGGCCGTAACTCCGCCCCCTCCTCCCCAGGACATAGATTGGGCAGCGGATGTGTTGAAAAACTACAGCTGCTGCCCACGTTGTGCACAATTTTCACAACGTGCGTCGGTATGTCGGGCCGACGCATTGCGACGGCCCCGTACCGACGTAAGTGTGAAAGAAGCCTAACCCTAAGTTTAGCCCCAACCCTAACCCTAACCCTAACCCTACCCCTAACCCTACCCCTACCCCTAACCCTAACCCTACCCCTAACCCTACCCCTAACCCTACCCCTAACCCTACCCCTAACCCTACCCCTACCCCTAACCCTACCCCTAACCCTACCCCTAACCCTACCCCTACCCCTAACCCTAACCCTACCCCTACCCCTAACCCTAACCCTACCCCTAACCCTAACCCTACCCCTAACCCTAACCCTACCCCTAACCCTAACCCTACCCCTACCCCTAATTTTAGCCCCAACTGCTGTTCTCCTGCCGGCTGGCAGATGGAGACAGATGGCGGGCGCACTGGGCATGCGTCCGCCATGTTCTGCTGCCGGCGGCCAGGAGGAGCAGCAAGAGGATCCAGGGACCTAGGTGAGTATGCTAGGGTCCCCGAATCCCCCTATTTCTCTGTCCTCTGATGTGCGATCACATCAGAGGACAGAGAATTACACTTTACTTTATTTTTTTTATTTTTTTTGCGGTCGCCGGTAAACAGTTAATTACCGGCGATCGCAAAACAGGGGTCGGTAATACCGACCCCGATCATGCTCTTTGGGGTCTCGGCTACCCCCGGCAGCCGAGACCCCAAAGATTCTCCCGGTGCCGGCCGGCGGGCGCACTGCGCATGCGCCCGCCATTTTGAAGATGGCGGCGCCCACCGGGAGACACGAGGAGCATCGGGGGAGCTAGGTGAGTATTGGGGGGCCACCTGGGACCCCTTTTCTCTGTCCTCCGATGTGCGATCACATCGGAGGACAGAGAAATTAAAAAGAGATCGCTTTTTTTTTTTTTTTTTGCGATCGCCGGTAAACGGTTAATTACCGGCGATCGCAAATGCGGGGTGGGTTAAAAAAACCCCGAATCATGTTCTCTGGGGTCTCGGCTACCCTCGGCAGCCGAGACCCCGGAGAAAATCGGCCTCTGGGGGGCGCTATGGACTTTTTCCACAGCGCCGTTGGCGCTGTGGTTTAAGTACCCTTAGCGGCCGCCGTTAAAAGGCGTATCGGCGGTCGCTAAGGGGTTAAATAAATATATTGATTATGTATATATGAAGATTAACTACATACAGTATAGTTAGATCATCACCAAGAGGCTTTTAAAGATCATCTGTCTGGAATATCAGAGAAGCAACACCAAGACAGAGAAACCCTGGGAGATTACCTACACTGCACGGGCATCCCCAATTATGCAGGTATCAGCACACTGTACATGTACAGGTAACCCAGTTTGGGTATCTGTCTTAGTCATGTTTCTCTGGTCTTATATAGTGAATAACACTATAACACCACTTTTCATGGTTGGATGAATCTGAGATATCATGGAGCCATCAGACGAGGAGCCATAAACCCTTAGAATATAAAAGCCACAAGGATTTAGATCAAACCACTACCGGCATAGTTTCAGTAAACCTTAATGTTTTACAATGACAAACAGCAAACATATAGAGGCTTAGAACTGTTTGTGAAGTGAATAAACAAACATTTATCAAGATTGTGTCACTATGAGCATTGTCTGTCACATCTCTAAATGTTTTACAAGAAATGCAGCTATGTGATTGAATGCATTCGGTATACAGTATTTCAATCCTGTTTACAAATCGCCATTTGTATATTCTCCATTTGCACATTTGAGGCAGACAAAGTTAAGGCTTGCAATGAGAGAAACAAATATAGTGGACAAAGCTATATTTTTAATGAACTACTGAGGCAAAGTAACAGCTTTGCTTTATCAAATTTATATGAAGTGTACTTTGTCCAATGTTAGCAACCAGGCAACACAAAAAGGAGCTTTTCAAGTGAGCACTTTAAGGTACACAAATGTTATGATTATGATGTGTTTGCCAACAAGGATGTGGTTTCACCAATGGGGGGTACCTTTTGTAAAAATAGACTAGTGCCATCACAGCCCCCCTTGACCAAACTTCACCGGCCTATAACAGTACAAAGCACGTTCAGAGTTAAGAAGTAGGCCCAATGGAATGCCATGCCCAATCCCCCAATGTGGGGTCCTTTTTGGACTGATTAAACTAGTGCTATCACAGGCCCCTAGACCTAAATGCCCCGTACAGACCACGTTCACCCTTGTCATCTAGTGGCAGTTAAAGGACACATTGCAGGAGACAGACTTAAGAAGTTAGCCCAATGTAATGCCCAATTCCCCAATGTGGGGTCCTGTTTTTACAAAATGAAATAGTGCCTTCACAGCCCCCATGCCCAAAAATCACTTGCCTATGACAGCACTGAGCATGTGCACTCAGGTCACCTAGTGGCAGTTAAAGGACACATTGCAGGAGACAGACTTAAGAAGTAGGCCCAATGTACTGTATTGCCCAATTTCCCAATGTGGGGTCCTGTTTTTACAAAATGAAATAGTGCCTTCACAGCCCCCGTGCCCAAAAATCACCGGCCTATAACAGTACTGAGCACGTGCACCCTGGTCATGTGATCGGAGAATTAGGACCAATGTAGTGGTGTGGGTCTCTGAGACTTTTAATGCAGTGCATGATCTGCCAAACAATTCCCCAATGGGGGTACCTTTTTTAAAAATACACTAGTGCCATCGCATGCCCCTAGCCCAAACTTCAACGGCCTATAACAGTACTAAGCACGTTCACCCTGGTGATCTAGTGGCAGGTACAGGACAGAATGCAGGAGACAGAGTTAAGAAGTCGGCCCAATGTAATGTTATGCCTAACTCCCCAATGTAAAATCCTTTTTTTAAAAGAAAAGAGTGCCATCACAGGCTCCTTGGCCAACATGCACCGTACAGCGTACGTTCACCCTGGTGATCTACTGGCAGGTACAGGACAGATTGCAGGAGACAGAGTTAAGAAGTCAGCCCAATGTAATGTCATGCCCAATTCCCCAATGTAAAATCCTTTTTTTTTTAAAGAAAAGAGGGCCATCACTGGCCCCTTGGCCAACAAGCACCGTACATAGCACGTTCACCCTGGTGATCTAGTGGCAGGTACAGGACAGATTGCAGGAGATAGAGTTAAGAAGTCAGCCCAATGTAATGTCATGCCCAATTCCCCAATGTAAAATCCTTTAAAAAAAAAGAAAAAAAAAAGAGTGCCATCACAGGCCCCTTGGCCAACATGCACCGTACAGAGCACGTTCACCCAGGTGATCTACTATAGGTACAGAACAGATTGCAGGAGACCGAGTAAAGAAGTAGGCCCAAAGAAATGTCATGCCCAATTTCCCAATAAGTTGCAGCAGGGCAGGCCAGGACCTACAAGGTGTAGAAAGCCAGTTCATGCCACATGTCCAGCTTGGATACCCAAAAATTAAAAGGCACAGAGGAATCACGGAGGACGTTTGTACGATCTGCAAGGTACTCCATCACCATCTTCCCAAACATTGCACTTCTTGTGACAGCACCCCTTGTCTCTGTGCCGCCACGATGGGAGGGTCTGAGAAAACTGTTCCAGAACTTGGCCATTGTTACCCTGCCTGAGCTGGATTGTACTTCTGTCTCTCTCACTTGTAGTCCTTGGTTGTACAACAAATTCTGACATCTGCTGCCAGCGTTCTCACATGGGAATTTTCTAACTAATTCCGCTACAAGGGCCCTATGGTACTGCAACATTTTTGTACACCTCTCTGCCTCAGGCAGAGGAGATTGAAAGTTCTCCTTGTAGCGTGGGTCTAAAAGTGTCACCAACCAGTAATGAGTCACCCAAAATTTTGATAATCCGAGGGTCACGTGAAATGTGAAATGCAGCGCAGCATAAAGTCAGCCATGCGTGCCAGACTGCTAACAGGCAAGAATTCCGTGTCCTCACCAACAGGACGACTGACCATGCTGTCCTTCTCCTCCTCCTCCTCATCCTCCTCCTCCCTGTCCTCAGGCTATCCCCGCTGAACAGAAGCTAATACAGATGTGTTTGTAGTATTGTCTATAGGGCATGAAAGTAGCTCCTGTTTTTCCTCCTCCTCCTCATTGCCTACTAATCCACGTTGAGAAGACATGAGGCTGGGCTGAGTGTAATCCCCTGTATGTTTCCTCGCTCCATGTCTTTGTGCTCCACCTGCAATGCATCCTCTTTGATTGTGAGCAGAGAGTTTTTCAGAATGCTGAGAAGTGGGATGGTGATGCTAATTTTGGCGTCATCACCACTCACCATCTTGGTGCAGTCCTCAAAGTTATCAAGGATGTTGCATATGTCTGAAATCCATGTCCACTCCTGAGGTCTTATTTGTGGAGTCTGACCTGAAATTCGATGGCCTTGTTGATGTTGGTAGTCAACAACGGCCCTCTTCTGCTCAAAAATCCTTTCCAACATGTGCAGCGTAAGGTTCCAGCAAGTGGGGACATCACACGACAGTCTGTGAGCTGGAATCTGAAACCGCTTCTGTAGGACGGCAAGGGCGGCTGAAGCTGTAGCTGACTTCCTAAAATGGGCAGACAGACGGCATACTTTCACTAGCAGATCCGGCAGCTCCGGGTAGCTTTTCAGAAAACGTTGAACCATGAGGTTAAGCACAAGGGCCAAGCAAGGTATGTGTGTGAGCTCACCTTGCCTCAGAGCAGCCAACAGGTTACAGCCATTGTCACACACGACCATGCCTGGCTGTAGGTTCAGCAGTGTCATCCAAACATCTGACTGCTCTTTCAGCACTGTCCACAACTCTTCTGCATTGTGCAGTTTGTCACCTATGCAGATTAGCTTCAGCATAGCCTGTTGCCCCTTGGCTGAGGCAGTGCTTCCAGCTTCTGACTGATGTGTTGATTTCAGACATGGAGGATGAAGAAGAGGGGGAGGAGGAGGAGGTGCACGAGCTGTAGACTGTGGGGGCATCCCTGATTGACATAGGGCCAGCAATCCTCAGTGTGGGGAGGATGTGTTCCATCCCAACGTCCAACTGGGTCCCGGCTTCCACTATGTTGACCCAGTTTGCCGTCATTGAGATGTACCGTCCCTGCCCACAAGCACTTGTCCACATGTCCGTGGTTAGGTGGACTTTCCCGGTAACAGCATTGTTGAGGGCATGGCTAATGTTGTGGGACACATGCTGGTGTAATGCCGGTACGGCACACCTAGAGAAATAGTGGCGACTGGGGACCGAGTACCTTGGAGCGGCCGCCACCATCAGGTTGCGGAAGGCTTCCATCTCAACAAGCCTAAAAGGCAGCATTTCTAGCACAAGCAGAAGAGAAATATTAGAATTGAGGACTGTGGCCTGTGGGGCGTTGGCTGGGTATTTCCGCTTGTGTTCCAAAGACTAGGTTGTAGACAACTGAACGCTGTGCTGGGACAAGGATGTGGATGTGCTTGCTGATGGTGCTGCTTGACTGTGGGCCACAACAGGTGCAGGGCTAGAGGCATCTTCACATGCACTGTGTACTGGGGATTGGCTTCTATGCAAAACAGTGGAAGAAGCAGTAGTGTGACCAGCAGGCAGTGGTCATGGGGTTCAGCCCACAAAGTTGGGTGCTTTGCTTGCATGTGCCTGGTCATGCTGGTGGTGGTCAGGCTGGTTGTTTTGCTACCCCTGCTGATGCGGGCATGGCAGGTGCTGCAAATGGCCTGTTTGGGGTTATCAGCAGAGTCTTTAAAAAATAGCCAGACTAGGGAAGATCTCACAGGTGGAATGGCAACTTCACTTATTTTGGTGTTACGGGGAACGGATGCATGCCTTCTGTCTATGGCCACCACACTGCTTCTTCCTGCCTGTTGGTGGGATATGCCTCCTTCCCCATTTGTGCTGCTGTCCTCGCTATGCATGTCCTCCTGCCAGGTTGGGTCAGTCACTATAAACATAAGGATGAATGACCTCAGGGAGATCAAAACATCCAACTCTGCGAAGACACCATCACGTGTTTCTCAACGCAGTGATCCAGAACACTCCCTATGTCAGTCACTATGTCATCCACCACCTCGTCTTCCACATCTGCACCCTGCTCCTCCTCCTGACTTTCTGGCAATTGTGTCTCATCATCTTCCACCTCTTGTGACACTTTCCCACCATCGCCTTCGTGTGACTGGGGCTGGTCAATGCTTTGGGAAGCTCTACATGTGATCTCATCTTTCCCCACTTCAAGTTGACTGGCAGATATTTCTGAATCTTGAAATGGAAAACTGAACAGCTCTTCAGAGTGTCCAAGTGTGGGATCAGCTGTCTCAGGGCACTCGGCATGGTCGGAGGAAGGAGGATCAGGGTGAGGAATATCCTGGCCACACTCACAGCTACTCAGACTTGACTGTGTGGAAGACGTGGTGGTGGTGGCTAAGTGACTGGAAGCATTATCCACTATCCAACCAACAACCGTTTCACACTGCTCTGGCTTCAATAGTGGTGTGCTACGGTCCCCTAGAAACTGGGAAAGGAAGGTCGAGCGAGAAGATGTGGGTCTCTGTTGTTGCCCACTTTCATCTTGCCCACGGCCTCTGGATGCACCATCAGCATCACGTCCACTTCCCCGTCCCTTGCCTTCCCCATTTTAAATGGACTACTGCACTATTTCAGATGCTCAACACAAATGTCTTTATTAGTAGCGAAATAATATGTGATCAGTATGCCTTCAAATCTACGATTTTTCAAACCCAAACACCAGGCAGGCTTCAGCCTGACCTAACAGACTGTATTCAATTTTTTTTTAAGTTAATTTATGCGAAATAACGCTGTATAAGATTTGAGTATCTCACAGCCAAAAAATAAGTACACTGGCCTCCAATGCCAAAACTTGGAGCAGAGATATATGACGGCTGTAACAGAAATACCACACTGGCAAATATGTGGCCTTTCAAATTTTTTTTAGGCTGAATAACACTGTATAGGATTTGAGTATCACACAGCCCAAAAATAAGTACACCGGCCTCCAATGCCAAAACTTGGAGCACAGATATATGACGGCTGTAACAGAAATACCACACTGGCCAATCTGTGGCCTTTCAATTTTTTTAGGCTGAATAGCTCTGTATATAATTTGAGTATCTCACAGCCAAAATATAAGTACACCGGCCTCCAATGCCAAAACTTGGAGCAGAGAAATATATTGGCTGTAACAGAAATACCACACTGGCAATTCTGTGGCCTTTCAAATTTTTTTTAGGCTGAATAGTGCTGTATAGAATTTGAGTATCACACAGCCCAAAAATAAGTACACCGGCCTCCAATGCCAAAACTTGGAGCACAGATATATGACGGCTGTAACAGAAATACCACACTGGCAAATCTGTGGCCTTTCAAATTTTTTTAGGCTGAATAGCGCTGTATATAATTTGAGTATCATACTGCCAAAATATAAGTACACCGGCCTCCAATGCTAAAACTTAGAGCAGAGATATATGATGGCTGTAACAGAAATATCACTCTGGCAAATCTGCGGCCTTTCAATTTTTTTTTAGGCGAAATAGTGCTGTATAGAATTTGACTATCAGACAGCCAAAAAAAAATACACCTGCATCCAATGACCAAACTTGGAGCACACAGATATATGAGGCCTTTTTCGGTGAATTTAAAACACCAAAAAAAAGGGGCACAAGGGTAGCACACACAACTATGCTACGTATGCCTGACAAACTATAATTTTTCAACAGGCTTCAGTCTTACAGAACAGACTGTATTTTTTTTTTTTTTTTTTTGGGGGGGGGGGATTTTTGGGGAAAAAAAAGGTGTATAGTCAGTAAATAAGCTGCAGCAGCAGGCAGTTATGGAGCTTTGGGAAGGATGCATTGGGACCAATGGACGTACATACAGTGCCTGCAGGCTTGGCACTGATGTGGATATGCTGTGCCCTGCCTGCCTAGCGCTGCAATATCGGGACCCACGAATTAGACCTAAAAAGGACTGTTGGTTTCTCAGGAGTTGTGGATGTAAGAGTTGCAAATCTACACTACCTCTAAAAGCCACGATTCTGACCCTATTTCAGCACCAGTTCTCCCTACTCTCGCTGATACAGGAACAGAATGCGGCGAGCAGGGCGGCGCCAGGTCTCTTATACTTTGGATAATGCTGTGCGGCCCAGCCAATCACTGCTCGACCACAACAAAGATGGCTGCGGCGTTTCATGGCCTGGAAGACAATCCCTGCACCATGGGTCTCTAAAGTCCACCAAAACTGCTGGGTGGAGACTGCGGTTACCGCCGAATAATCCCGGAAATGCTCGCTGCTCGCCTAGCATAGCTATACTCGGGCGAGTAACGAGTAGTGCCGAGCATATTCACTCATCTATAAAGATCATCAGAAATGTCTTTGTACTGTCCCCTTATATATTTATACATTAAAATAAGATCACCCCTTAGCCCTCGTTTTTCCAAAGTAAATAGCCCCAAGTGTAATAACTAGTGTTGAGCATTCCAATACTGCAAATATCGGGTATCGGCCGATATTCGCTGTGTCGGAATTCCGATACAGAGTTCCGATATTTTTGTGATATTGGATACTGGAATTGGAAGTTTCCATAGTGCAATGATGCACTATAATGGAGTGTGGGCGGTGCGTGGGTGGAGACTGCGTGTGTGTGTGTGCGGGCGGGGTCTGTGTGTGATCGTGGGGGCTCTGAGCGTGCCTGCTGGGGCTCTGGGCGGCCTGCCGGGCTCTGTATGGGACTTACGGGGTCTGTGCGGCCTGCCGGGCCTCTGTGTGTGCTTGCCGGGGCTCTGTGTGTGCCTGCCAGGGCTCTGTGCATGCCTGCCGGGGCTCTGTGCGGCCTGCCAGGGCTCGGGGCGTGCCTGCTGGGGCTCTGAATGGCCGGCCGGGGCTCTGTGCGTGCCTGCCGGGGCTCTGTATGTTCCTGCTGGGGCTCTGTGTGCAGCCTGCCGGGGCTCTATGCATGCCTGCTGGGGCTCTGTGCGGCCTGCCGGGGCTCTGTGCAGGCTGCCGGGGCTCTGTGCGGGCTTACTGGGGCTCTGTGTGGCCTGCCGGGGGTCTGTGCAGGCATCGTCCGATGGGACGATGCCTGCAACAGTGACAGACAGTGATTGACACATTATCCAATGATGGGACAGTAGTAGTCCCATCATCCGGCTAATGTGTTGAATGTAAAAAAAAAAAATACTACATACATACTACATACATATTACATACATACTACATACATACATACTACATACAGTACATACATACTAAATACATACATACTACATACATACTACCTACATACATACATACATATTACATACATACTACATACTACATACATACTACATACATACATACAGTGGGGCAAAAAAGTATTTAGTCAGTCAGCAATAGTGCAAGTTCCACCACTTAAAAAGATGAGAGGCGTCTGTAATTTACATCATAGGTAGACCTCAACTATGGGAGACAAACTGAGGAAAAAAAATCCAGAAAATCACATTGTCTGTTTTTTTATCATTTTTTTTGCATTTTATGGTGGAAAATAAGTATTTGGTCAGAAACAAACAATCAAGATTTCTGGCTCTCACAGACCTGTAACTTCTTCTTTAAGAGTCTCCTCTTTCCTCCACTCATTACCTGTAGTAATGGCACCTGTTTAAACTTGTTATCAGTATAAAAAGACACCTGTGCACACCCTCAAACAGTCTGACTCCAAACTCCACTATGGTGAAGACCAAAGAGCTGTCAAAGGACACCAGAAACAAAATTGTAGCCCTGCACCAGGCTGGGAAGACTGAATCTGCAATAGCCAACCAGCTTGGAGTGAAGAAATCAACAGTGGGAGCAATAATTAGAAAATGGAAGACATACAAGACCACTGATAATCTCCCTCGATCTGGGGCTCCACGCAAAATCCCACCCCGTGGGGTCAGAATGATCACAAGAACGGTGAGCAAAAATCCCAGAACCACGCGGGGGGACCTAGTGAATGAACTGCAGAGAGCTGGGACCAATGTAACAAGGCCTACCATAAGTAACACACTACGCCACCATGGACTCAGATCCTGCAGTGCCAGACGTGTCCCACTGCTTAAGCAAGTACATGTCCGGGCCCGTCTGAAGTTTGCTAGAGAGAATTTGGATGATCCAGAGGAGTTTTGGGAGAATGTCCTATGGTCTGATGAAACCAAGCTGGAACTGTTTGGTAGAAACACAACTTGTCGTGTTTGGAGGAAAAAGAATACTGAGTTGCATCCATCAAACACCGTACCTACTGTAAAGCATGGTGGTGGAAACATCATGCTTTGGGGCTGTTTCTCTGCAAAGGGGCCAGGACGACTGATCCGGGTACATGAAAGAATGAATGGGGCCATGTATCGTGAGATTTTGAGTGCAAACCTCCTTCCATCAGCAAGGGCATTGAAGATGAAACGTGTCTGGGTCTTTCAGCATGACAATGATCCAAAGCACACCGCCAGGGCAACGAAGGAGTGGCTTCGTAAGAAGCATTTCAAGGTCCTGGAGTGGCCTAGCCAGTCTCCAGATCTCAACCCTATAGAAAACCTTTGGAGGGAGTTGAAAGTCCGTGTTGCCAAGCGAAAAGCCAAAAACATCACTGCTCTAGAGGAGATCTGCATGGAGGAATGGGCCAACATACCAACAACAGTGTGTGGCAACCTTGTGAAGACTTACAGAAAACGTTTGACCTCTGTCATTGCCAACAAAGGATATATTACAAAGTATTGAGATGAAATTTTGTTTCTGACCAAATACTTATTTTCCACCATAAAATGCAAAAAAAATTATAAAAAAACAGACAATGTGATTTTCTGGATTTTTTTTCTCAGTTTGTCTCCCATGGTTGAGGTCTACCTATGATGTAAATTACAGACGCCTCTCATCTTTTTAAGTGGTGGAACTTTCACTATTGCTGACTGACTAAATACTTTTTTGCCCCACTGTACATACTACATACATACTACATACAATACATTCATACATTACATACAATACATACATACAGACATTCAGTACATATAATATAGAGTACATACTCACCATTACTTGTCACTTTGTTCCCCGAAGCAAGTGTCATCTGTAAAAAAGATTAAAATAACAAACAACCAATATACTCCCTGTCCGCAGAAATCCACGAGTGTCCCACGACGATCTCCCTTGGAGAAAGGCAGCATCAGCTGATGCGACCGCTCTCTAGGGGCTCCAGGAATACAATGATGGGAGGAAGGTATCCTTCCGCACTGTATTCCTCTGCCGCTGTAAAAAAATAGTCCCTAGTCTCACTTTTGTCACTGAGGGTCCTATAGAGCAGTGACATCACCCGATGTCACTGTTCTATAGGGGAGATCGTCGTGGGATACTCGTTATTAATTGGACTACGGCAGGCAGGTAGTATACGGTTTATTATTTTATGTTTTTTGCAGGTGCTGAAGTATGGTAAGTATGGTTAAATCAAGAATATTAAAATACTTTTTTCCTAATGTGTGTGTGTTTTATTAACCCTTTATTACTTTTAGATTAATAATGGATAGGCGTCTTATTGACGCCTCTCCGTTATTAACCCGGCTTAACGTCACCTTACAATAACAAGGTGACATTAACCCCTTATTACTTCATATCCCACCGCTACATGGGAGTGGGAAGAGAGGGGCTAAGTGCCGGAATTGGTGCATCTAGAAATGTTCTACCAGTGGCAAGTGCCATCTTTTTTGCAATCATATGCTGGGGTAGTAGTGTGCGGGCCTCTGATGCTAATAAGCTGAATAAGCTTATCAAAAAGGCAAGCTCTGCTGTCGGCTGCAATCTGGACTCTCTTGAGGATGTAGTGGATAGAAGAACTCTGAGAAAGTGTATGGCAATTATGAACAACTAGATTGTGGCCCGATTCTAACGCATCGGGTATTCTAGAATATGCATGTCCCAGTAGTATATGGACAATGATGATTCCAGAATTCGTGGCAGACTGTGCCCGTCGCTGATTGGTCGAGGCAACCTTTATGACATCATCGTCACCATGGCAACCATTATGACATCTACGTCGATACTGTGCCCGTTGCTGATTGGTCGAGGCCTGGCGGCCTCGACCAATCAGACGCGGGATTTCTACGTCCTTTATGACATCATTGTCGCTGTGCCCGTTGCTGATTGGTCGAGGCCTGGCGGCCTCGACCAATCAGAGACGCAGGATTTCTACGTCGATGCTGTGGCGGTCTCTGATTGGTCGAGGCCTTGCGGCCTCGACCAATCAGAGAGCTGGGATTTCCAGGACAGACAGACAGACAGACAGACAGACGGAAAAACCCTTAGGCAATTATATATATAGATAATGCACATCCACTATATGAGCTATTCATGAGACAGAAGAGCACCTTCAGTAACCGGCTAATACTTCTGAGGTGTAAGAGAGAAAAATTTAGGAAATCGTTTGTGCCAACTGCTATGGGGATGTACAACAATAACATTAGGGTTAAATCATAAATGTGATTGTCTACTTTATTTCTTCTACTTTTCAGTTCACCCGCTGTGTATGTCCTATTCTAATGTATAATGTTCTTCTGTCAACAAACTGTCATGTCATTTAAGTAATTCCTTTTATGATTTTTATGATATAAGTTGTGCTGCTGTGATACCATAATTTCCCACGGGATCAATAAAGTGTATCATTATCATATCGTATTGTATCGTATCTTACAGATGTGCCATTTCTGGGGTGGCAGAGGACAGGTATTTGTAGCCGGGGAGGGGGGGGGGGGGGCGGCAATATCCATGGCCTCTCTCTAGGCTATGAATATCAGCCCGCCTTTCTGGCTATAAAATATAGGGGGAACCCACGTCATTTTTGGGGGGGGTCCCCCTATTTTAATAGCCAGTAAAGGCTACGCAGACAGCTGCGGGCTGATATCCGGAACAGGATGTAGAAGGACAGAAAGGGCTTACTTACATTCCGATATTTGTGTCCCATTGACTTGCATTGGTATCGGGTATCGGCGATATCCAATATTTTTGGGATATCGGCTGATCCAATCCGATACCAATACTTCTTGATATTGGAAGATATCGCTCAACACTAGTAATAACCTATCTTGGTATTGCAGACTCCCCAATCCTCTAATAACCTTGGTCGCTCTTGTCTGCACCTGGTCTAGTTCAGCTATGTCTTTCTTATACTCCGGAGACCAGAACTGTGCACAGTATTCTAAGTGTGGTCGAAATAGTGACTTATATAGAGGTAAAATTATGTTCTCCTCATGTGCATCCTTGCTTCTTTTAATGCATCCCATTATTTTATTTGCCTTTGTAGCAGCTGCCTGACACTGGCCACTAAATGTAAGTTTGTCATCCACCCATACACCCAGGTCTTTTTATTGATGGTTTTGTCCAGTGGTTTACAATTAAGCACATAGTTATACATCTTTTTACTTCTACTCAAGTGCATGACCTTACATTTATCTCCATTAAAGCTCATTTGCCATTTATCAGTCCAAGCTTCTAGTTTACATAAATCATCCTGTAATATAAATTGTCCTCCTGTGTATTGATTACCCTGCAGAGTTTAGTGTCATCTGCAAATATTGAAATTCTGTTCTATATGCCCCCTACAAGGTCATTAATAAATATGTTAAAAAGAAGAGGGCCCAGTACTGACCCCTGTGGTACCCCACTGCTAACCGCGACCCAGTCCGAGTGTGCTCCATTAATAACCACCCTTTGTTTCCTATCCCTGAGCCGCTCTTAACCCACTTACACATATGTTCCTTTATCCCCATTATTCTCATTTCATGTTTCAACCTTTTGTGTGGCACCGTATCAAAAGCTTTTGGAAAGTCCATACACACTATGTACACTGCGTTCCCTTGGTCTAGTCCTGAACTTACCTCTTCAAAGAAATTGATCAGATTAGTCTGACAGGAATGGTCCCTATTAAACCCATGCTGATACTGGGTCATGAGGTTATTCCTCTTCAGATACTCCAGTATAGCATCTTTTAGAATACCCTCCATGATTTTACCCCCAGTAGAGGTTAAGCTTACTATAATTACCGAGTTCAATTTTTGTCCCCTTTTTGAATATTGGCACCACATTTGCTATACGCCAGTCCTGAGGTACAGACCCTGTTATTATGGACTCTTTAATGATTAAAAATAATGGTCTATCAATGACTGTACTTAGTTCCTGCAGTACTCGGGGGTGTATCCCATCCGGGGCTGGAGATTTGTCAATTTTAGTGATTTTTAGATGCCGCCATACTTCCTGCTGGGTTAAGCAGGTGACATTTAATAGGGTATTTTTGTTATCACTGATCATGTTGTCTGCCATGGGATTTTCTTGTGTAAATACTGATGAAAAAAAGTCATTTAGCATATTGGCTTTTTCTTCATCCTCATCCACCATTTCACCCAGACTATTTTTAAGAGGGCCAACACTATCATTTTTTTAGTTTCTTACAGTTTACGTAGTTAAAGAATATTTTGGGATTATTTTTACTCTCTCTGACAATGAGTCTCTCTGTCTCAATTTTTGCTGCCTTGATTTGCTTTTTACAGAATTTATTTAATTTTATATATTTATTTAATGCCTCATCACTACCTACTTCCTCTAATTCTCTAAATGCTTTCATTTTGTCACTTATTGCGCCCCTTACAGCTCTATTTAGCCATATTGGTTTCCTCCTATTTCTAGTATGTTTATTCCCATACGGTATATACTGTGCACAAGTCCTATCCAGGATGCTAATAAATGTCTCCCATTTTTTTGTGTATTTTTATGTCTCAGGATATCGTCCCAGTTAATTGCACCAATATCATCTCTCATCCGTTGGAAATTTGCCCTCCTGAAGTTTAGTGTCCTTGTGACCTAATATTAACCAACAGGCCAGACCATAAGATGTGTAGTAGAGGGGTACTACACATCTTATGGTCTGGCCTGTTGGTTAATATTAGGTCTAACACGGCCCCCCTTCTTGTTGGGTCCTGAACTAGTTGTGAAACATAATTGTCTCTCAAAGTTGTCAAAAACCGATTACCTTTGCTGGAACTGCAGGTTTCTGTTCCCCAATCTATTTCAGGGTAGTTGAAGTCCCCCATAATAATGATTTTTCCTTGAGTCGCAGCTTCATCTATTTGCTTTACGAGGATATTCTCCATTGCTTCCATTTTTGGGGGGGACTTATAACAAACCCCTATCAGTAATTCCCCTCCCCTTATCTCCACCCACAAGGACTCTACATTTTCATTAGATTCACTTATATTATCACGCAGGATGGGTTTTAAGGATGATTTTACATATAGACACACACCTCCCCCTTGCTTATCTGTTTGGTCATTTCTGAACAGACTATTGCCCTGTCAGTTAACAGCCCAGTCATGGCTCTCATCCAGCCATGTCTCAGATATCCCCACCATGTCATAATTATGCTCCAACAACATTAATTCTAATTCGTTCATTTTGTTGGCAAGGCTTCTGGCATTAGTATACATGCACTTTATGTATCTCTCTGCACCTCTATTCTTTCTTAAATTATTAACTGTTCTAACTCCACCCATCATGCCACCGCCACCCCCAAATTCCTTATTTGTGCCCAGGTCTCTATCTGCACTATCTTCCCCTCCTATAAAATAAATACCCTCCCCCCAATCACTAGTTTAAACATTCCTCCAACCTTCTAGCCATTTTCTCCCCCAGCACAGCTTTACCTTCCCCATTGAGGTGCAGCCTGTCCCTATTGTAGATCCTGTAGCCAACTGAGAAGTTGGCTCAGTTTTCCAGGAACCCCAAATCCTCCTTCCTACACCAATTCTTATTAAGCTCCCTAATCTCCTGTTGCCTCTCTGGCGTGGCACGTGGTACCGGCAGTATTTTGGAAAATAACACCTTGCAGGCCCTTGCTTTCAGCTTGCAGCCTAATTTCCTGAAATCATCTTTAACCCCTTAGCGACCGCCGATACGCATTTTAACGGTGGCCGCTAAGGGTACTTAAACCACAGCGCCGTTAATTAACGGCGCTGTGGAAAAAGTAAATAGCGCCCTGCAGAGTCCGATTTTCTCCGGGGTCTCGGCTGCTGGGGGTAGCCGAGACCCCAGAGAACATGATTCGGGGTTTTTTTTACCCACACCGTGTTAGGAGTCGAGTTTCCTCTGCTGCACAGGAGGAATCTCGATCCGTGTCTGCTGCGGTCTCCCATTCTGCATCGGCCGCAGTGGGGTCTGCTCAGCGGAGGCGTCGCTCCCAGCGTCTTGCTGGGACTGATTCTGTGCAGAGGGTTTCTACTGCCTTTTCTGGCTCTCCTGTTGTACCCTGCACTGATCTGCGGCGAGCAGGCTTCTCTGGGACTAAGTCCTTATTTTCACACACTGAGCATGCCCAGGGCAAGATCTCCCGTTGGAGATCAAGGGTCACATGCTCAGGTACTGCAGCACATTCCATTGGTCCTCCTGGAAGGTCCTGAAAGGGCAAAACTTCGGTAGCAGCTTCCTGTGCTGCAACTATATAAACTGCGCATGACCGCACGGCCAGTATTGTCTTGATAATATGTGTGTGTGTTGTGAGTGAAAGTCGCTCTTTAAAATACCCTCCCTATTTGATGACTGTTCGCGGAAGGTGTATGTTTGCTATCTAGCGCCCGACTTATCCAACAGCACGTTACACACATAACAGCGTCTAGTTGCTGTGACCGCCTGTACGGCGCCATGCGCTTCCTCTGCGCTTTCCTTACCCAAGCCTGGGTGGTTAGTGGCGTCCGTCAGTGCGGCACTGCATGCACTCTCGTGCCTTTATATACTATTTTTATAGTTTCCTTACACACCCAGTTGCGGTGTTGTGCCAGCAAGTGGTCTAATCGGACTTCAATCCTGTGTTGGGGTTGTGTTCGCTGACTTCTTGCTCGCGCTCTATGTGCGGTACCGCGGTCCTGTGACTCAACAGGATCGCTTCCTTCACGCAGGGTGAAGTTAACCCGTGCGTGTATACTTATAGTACCGCCATATAGTCCGTCTTACTAGCAGCAGGGTTTTTACCTGCACAGTGGACCTCGGACTGTGAACGCACCTAGTTTCATATCATCTATACTTGGTGCGTTCCGCCAGTCCTTAACACACCGCATTTGCAATCGCCGGTAATTAACCGTTTACCGGCGATCGCAAAAAAAAAACAAAACGCGATCTCTTTTTAATTTCTCTGTCCTCCGATGTGATCGCACATCGGAGGACAGAGAAAAGGGGTCCCAGGTAGCCCCCCAATACTCACCTATCTCCCCCGGTGCTCCTCGTGGCTCCCGGTGGGCGCCGCCATCTTCAAAATGGCGGGCGCATGCACAGTGCGCCCGCCGGCCAGCCCCGCGAGAATCTTTGGGGTCTCGGCTGCCGGGGGTAGCCGAGACCCCAAAGAGCATGATCGGGGTTGGTTTTACCGACCCCTGTTTTGCGATCGCCGGTAATTAACTGTTTACCTGCGACCGCAAAAAAAAAAAAAAGTAAAGTGTAATTCTCTGTCCTCTGATGTGATCGCACATCAGAGGACAGAGAAATAGGGGGATTCGAGGACCCTATCATACTCACCTGTGTCCCTGGGTCCTCCTGCTGCTCCTCCTGGCCGCCGGCAAAAGAAAATGGCGGGCGCATGCGCAGTGCGCCCGCCATCTGTCTCCATCTGCTGGCCGGCAGGAGAACAGCAGTTGGGGCTGAAATTAGGGTTAGAGTTAGGGTTAGGGCTAGGGATAGGGTTGGGGTTAGGGCAAGGGTTGGGGCTAAATTTAGGGTTAGGGCTAAATTTAGGGTTAGGCTTCTTTCACACTTACGTCGGTACGGGACCGTCGCAATGCGTCGGCCCGACATACCGACGCACGTTGTGAAAATTGTGCACAACGTGTGTTAGGAGTCGAGTTTTCTCTGCTGCACAGGGGGAATCTCGATCCGTCTCCGCTGCGGTCTCCCATTCTTCTCCAGCCGCAGTGGAGTCTGCTCAGCAGGGACGTCAATCCCAGCGTCTCGCTCAGTCTGACTCTGTGCGAAGAGTTACTGCTGCTTTTCCTGCTTCTGCCATTGAAGCCAGTGCTGGGCAGCGGCGAGTGGACGTTTCTGGATCTAAGTCCTGCTTTTCTCTGTCTGAGCATGCCCAGGGCAGGATCTCCCGTTGGAGATCGAGGGTCACATGCTCAGGTACTGCAGCACATCCCATTGGTCCTTTTGGCAGGTCCTGAAAGGGCAAAACTTCTGTAGCTGTTTCCTGTGCTGCAGCTATATAAACTGCGCATGACCGCACGGCCATGCGCTAGTATTGTCTTGTAAATATGTGTGTGTGTTGTGAGTGAAAGTCGCTCTTTAACCCCTTACCGGCATCGGACGTACTATACCGTCCGATGCCGGCTCCCCTGCTTTGATGCAGGGCTCCGCGGTGAGCCCGCACCAAAGCCGGGACATGTCAGCTGTTTTGAACAGCTGATATGTGCCCGTAATAGGCGCGGGCAGAATCGCGATCTGCCCGCACCTATTAACTAGTTAAATGCCGCTGTCAAACGCAGACAGCGGCATTTAACTACCGCTTCCGGCCGGGCGGCCGGAAATGACGTCATCGCCGACCCCCGTCACATGATCGGGGGTCGGCGATGCTTGTATATTGTAACCATAGAGGTCCTTGAGACCTCTATGGTTACTGATTGCCCGTCGCTGTGAGCGCCACCCTGTGGTCGGCGCTCACAGCACACGTGCAATTCTGCTACATAGCAGCGATCAGCAGATCGCTGCTATGTAGCAGAGCCGATCGGGTTGTGCCTGCTTCTAGCCTCTCATGGAGGCTATTGAAGCATGGCAAAAGTTAAAAAAAAAAGTTTAAAAAAATGTGAAAAAAATAAAAACAACATAAAAGTTTAAATCACCCCCCTTTCGCCCCATTTAAAATAAATCAATAAAAAAAAATCAAATCTACGCATATTTGGTATCGCCGCGCTCAGAATCGCCCGATCTATCAAATAAAAAAAAGTATTAACCTGATCGCTAAACAGCGTAGCGGGAAAAAAACTCGAAACGCCAGAATTACGTTTTTTTGGTCGCCGCGACATTGCATTAAAATGCAATAACGGGCGATCAAAAGAACGTATCTGCACCGAAATGCTATCATTAAAAACGTCATCTCGGCACGCAAAAAATAAGCCCTCAACAACCCCAGATGATGAAAAATGGAGACGCTACGAGTATCGGAAAATGGCGCAATTTTTTTTTTTTTTTTTTAGCAAAGTTTGGAATTTTTTTTCACCACTTAGATAAAAAATAACCTAGTCATGTTTGGTGTCTATGAACTCGTAATGACCTGGAGAATCATAATGGCAGGTCATTTTTAGCATTTAGTGAACCTAGCAAAAAAGCCAAACAAAAAACCAATGTGGGAATTGCACTTTTTTTGCAATTTCACCGCACTTGGAATTTTTTTCCCGTTTTCTAGTACACGACATGCTAAAACCAATGATGTCGTTCAAAAGTAAAACTCGTCCCACAAAAAATAAGCCCTCACATGGCCAAATTGACGGAAAAATAAAAAAGTTATGGCTCTGGGAAGGAGGGGAGCGAAAAACGAACACGGAAAAACGAAAAATCCCCCGGTCATGAAGGGGTTAAATAACCCTCCCTATTGAATGATTGTTCGCGGAAGGTGTATGTTTGCTATCTAGCGCCCAACAGCACGTAACTCACATTACAGCTACCAATTGCTGTGTCCGCCTGTACGGCGCCGTGCGCTTGCTCTGCGCTTTCCTGACCCAAGCCTGGGTGGTTAGTGGCGTCCGTCAGTGCAGCACCGCACACACTCTTGTGCCTTTATATTATTATTTAGTTTCCTCACACACCCAGTTGCGGTGTTGTGCCAGCAAGTGTCTAATCGGACTTCAATCCTAGTTGGGGTTGAGTTCGCTGACTTCTTGCTCGCGCTCTATGTGTGGTACCGCGGTCCTGTGACGCAACAGGATCGCTTCCTTCACGCAGGGTGAAGTTAACTCGTGCGTGTATACTTTAGTACCGCCATATAGTCCGTCTTACTAGCAGCAGGGTTTTTACCTGCACGGTGGACCTCGGACTGCGAACGCACCTAGTTCCATTTCATCTTGTACTTGGTGCGTTCCGCCAGTCCTTAACATAATACTAGCGCCAAGGTCTGGCTAGTAAATGATGGACAATCAGCGTTCACAGCGGTACATCCAGCAGCTGGAGGGAAGGTTGGCGGCTCTTGAGCGTTCAACCTCAGCTGTGGATGTCACTGCTGTCGCTGTTCAGGCTGCTAGTGTTGCTGCAGTCACCTTGTCCACTGCCGCTCCTGTCCCGACTCTAACTCGCCTCCCGCTTCCAGAGAAATTCTCTGGTGACAGTAAGTCTTGTAGGGGTTTCGTGAGTCAGTGCTCTATCCATCTCGAGCTTCTGGCCTCTCGTTTCCCTACAGAGCGGGCTAAGGTGGGATTTATAGTGTCTCTTCTATCGGACAGGGCGTTGCAGTGGGCTACGCCGCTATGGGAGCGTAGCGATCATGTGGTGCAGAGTGCGCCGTTGTTTCTGAGCACTCTGAAACAGGTCTTTTTAGGACCTCGTGTCACCCATGATGCGGCGCTCCAATTGTTGGCATTGACTCAGGGCTCGTCCTTGGTCAGTCATTTTGCCGTCCACTTCCGCAGCTTAGCATCTGAGCTGGAGTGGTCGGATAAAGCCCTCATTCCAATATTTTGGAGGGGGCTGGCTGACCACGTTAAGGATGCCCTGGCCACTAGGGAGATTCCCGCCACACTGGAGGAATTAATAACTCTATCCACTCGTATTGATCTCCGTTTTCACGAGCGGAGGTTAGAGCGAGCCCAGTGTAGGCAGAGGTTTTGGCTGGCTCCCACCTTCGCCAAACCTTTGGAATCTCCAGACCAGGCTCCTGAGCCCCATGACCCTGTGGTAGAGTCACGAGCGGGATCTAAATCCCGGACCGCTCGTGCACTCCAGATTTGTCATCTTTGCCAACAGTCAGGACATCTTGCCTCCAGATGTATCCAGCGGTCGAGGAAACGTCAGCGTCTAGTGGTAGTTGGTGGAGGTGCACTAGACACGGCGACGTTTGCCTCCAAATTGTCCTTTAAGGGGACAATAACATTGGGCTCATCCTCTAACTCGGTAGAACTCTGCGTGGATTCTGGGGCGGAGGGCAATTTTATTTCTTCAGCCTTCGCCCAACGTCACGCAATTCCTCTGGTCATGCTATCTCAACCAGTAATGGTACGAGTGGTGAATGGGTCGACACTGCCCACACAGATTACACATCAAACTATCCCTTTTACTCTGTCCATGTCACCATCTCATCAGGAGATTATATCTCTACTCGTCATTCCAGAGGGAATTGATGAGGTTCTCTTAGGGATACCTTGGTTACGGTACCACTCTCCTCACATCGAGTGGTCCTCAGGCAGAATTCTGGGATGGGGTGAATCTTGTGGGAACAGGTGTCATCGAGAGTGTGTTCAGGTTGCTACTACAGAGATACCCGCAGATCTTTCCTCTCTCCCCAAGCAATATTGGTCTTATGCAGACGTGTTCTCCAAAAAGGCAGCGGAGACCCTTCCGCCCCATCGCCCCTATGACTGTCCTATTGATCTCTTGCCTGGTGCTGAGCCTCCCCGGGGTCGAGTCTATCCATTATCTCTCCCGGAAACGGAGGCAATGTCTCAGTACATTCAAGAGAATCAGGCAAGAGGGTTCATCAGGAAGTCAGTGTCACCTGCTGGGGCAGGGTTCTTTTTCGTGCAGAATAAGAATGGAGAACTACGTCCATGTATAGACTACAGGTGTCTTAATGCTATCACAGTTAAGAACAAGTACCCTTTGCCTTTGATATCTGAGCTTTTCGATAGGCTTCGGGGAGCTAGAGTGTTTACTAAACTAGATCTGCGGGGTGCTTATAACCTGATTCGCATCCGTGAGGGGGACGAATGGAAAACGGCATTTAACACCAGAGATGGGCACTATGAGTATCTGGTGATGCCCTTCGGGCTCTGTAACGCACCTGCTGTTTTCCAAGACTTTGTCAACGACATCTTCCGGGATATGCTTTCCACCTCGGTTGTAGTCTATCTGGATGATATTCTCATCTTTTCTCCAGATATTAACTCCCACCGGAGAGATGTTGGCAGAGTCTTCGACCTCCTACGGGCAAACTCTCTTTATGCGAAGTTGGAGAAGTGTGTGTTTGAGCAGGAGTCCTTACCTTTCCTGGGCTATATCATCTCCACCCAGGGATTGGCTATGGATCCTGCCAAACTACAGGCTGTGATGGACTGGCAAGAACCCCATTCACTTAAAGCGGTGCAGCGCTTTATGGGGTTCATTAATTATTACCGCCAGTTCATTCCCCATTTCTTAACTTTGGTAGCTCCCTTGGTAGCCCTCACCAAGAAGGGAGCAAATCCCAAAGTGTGGTCTGAAGAGGTCTCCAGGGCCTTTTCTTCTACTAAGTCTCATTTTGCTAGCGCTCCCATTCTACATCGTCCCGATGTCGATAAGCCGTTTATAATGGAGGTGGATGCCTCTTCCGTTGGTGCTGGAGCAGTCCTCTTCCAAAAGGATGCTCAAGGTCGGAAGCATCCGTGCTTCTTCTTCTCCAAGACCTTCACACCAGCAGAGAGGAATTATTCCATCGGGGACAGGGAGTTGCTAGCGATGAAATTGGCTTTCTCAGAGTGGAGACATCTCTTGGAGGGGGCTCGTTTTCCCTTTCAAGTTTTTACTGACCACAAAAATTTGCTATATTTGCAAACAGCCCAGCGGCTAAATTCTCGCCAGGCCAGATGGTCTTTATTCTTCTCCCGATTCCACTTCACCCTCCATTATCTCGCTGGGGAGAAGAACATTCGAGCTAATGCTCTTTCTCGCTCTGTTGTGTCATCTGAGGAGGAGGAAGGAGAGCCTCGGCTTATTGTTCCTTCTGAGAGCTTGAGAACCGTGGCTCTGATGTCGCTTGAGTCTGTGCCTCCGGGCAAGACTTTTGTGCCCATAAATTTGCGACCGGAGGTTCTCTCTTGGGCTCATTCCTCCAGGGTGGGTGGACACTTTGGGACAAAAAGGACATCTGAGCTGCTGGCGAGGACGTACTGATGGCCGCATATGCTCCGAGATGTCAGAGATTACGTTCTGGCGTGTGTCTCATGCCCCAAAAATAAGTCTCCTCGACAACGGCCGTCTGGGTTACTCTATCCCTTGCCGGTCGCAGACAGGCCCTGGGAGATGGTCGGGATGGACTTTGTGGTGGGTTTGCCCAAGTCTCGCGGCTGTACCATCATTTGGGTCGTTACCGATCATTTCTCGAAAATGGTGCATTTGGTGCCGCTCCCACGGTTTCCTTCTGCACGGGCCTTGGCAGCGTTGTTCATAAGACACGACTTCCGCCTACACGGCATGCCAGACAAAATTGTCAGTGACCGGGGTCCCCAGTTTGCGTCTCGGTTTTGGAGAGAGCTTTGTCGTCTTCTCAGCATTGAGTTAAATCTCTCTTCCGCATATCATCCCGAGACGAATGGGTTGGTGGAGAGGGCCAATCAGACTCTGGTCACATATCTGCGACATTTTGTTTCTGCCAGGCAGGATGACTGGGCATCTTTATTACCATGGGCAGAGTTCGCCCTTAATAACGCTGTAGCTGACTCCACCGGTCAGACTCCTTTCCTCCTTAATTACGGCCAGCATCCGCGGGTTCCTGTGCCTATGCCCGTGTCCTCTGCTGACTCCAGGGTGGCAGACTGGGCAGTGGAGGCACGGGACATTTGGGACCGCACTCAGGATGCCATTTGGGCCTCAAAGGAGAGAATGAGGTCCTCCACCGATGCACATCGGCGCCCTGCCCCGACCTTTGCTCCTGGCGATTTAGTGTGGCTCTCCGCCCGTAACATCAGGCTGCGTGTAGAGTCCACTAAGTTTGCACCTTGCTACTTGGGTCCCTTCAAGGTCCTCGAACAGGTTAATCCTGTGGTCTACCGTCTGGCCCTTCCGCCACGCCTGGGTGTCACTGACACCTTTCATGTGTCCCTCTTGAAACCCGTGTATATGTCCCGGTTTTCTGAGTCATCTGCTGGGACATCGGGTTCGTCTACGGACGATTATGAGGTGAACGCTATTTTGGGGTTCAAGGTGGTACGTGGCAAAAAATTTTATTTGGTAGACTGGAAGGGTTATGGCCCCGAGGACAGGTCCTGGGAGCCTGTTGAGCACATTCGGGCCCCGCAGCTCATTGCTGCCTTCGAACGTAGCGAGGCCCAAGGAGGGGGGGGGCATGTTAGGAGTCGAGTTTCCTCTGCTGCACAGGGGGAATCTTGATCCGTCTCTGCTGCGGTCTCCCATTCTTCTCCAGCCGCAGTGGAGTCTGCTCAGCAGGGACGTCGATCCCAGCGTCTCGCTCAGTCTGACTCTGTGCGAAGAGTTACTGCTGCTTTTCCTGCTTCTGCCATTGAAGCCAGTGCTGGGCAGCGGCGAGTGGACGTTTCTGGATCTAAGTCCTGCTTTTCTCTCTCTGAGCATGCCCAGGGCAGGATCTCCCGTTGGAGATCGAGGGTCACATGCTCAGGTACTGCAGCACATCCCATTGGTCCTTTTGGCAGGTCCTGAAAGGGCAAAACTTCTGTAGCTGTTTCCTGTGCTGCAGCTATATAAACTGCGCATGACCGCACGGCCATGCGCTAGTATTGTCTTGTAAATATGTGTGTGTGTTGTGAGTGAAAGTCGCTCTTTAAATAACCCTCCCTATTGAATGATTGTTCGCGGAAGGTGTATGTTTGCAATCTAGCGCCCGACTTATCCAACAGCACGTAACACACATTACAGCTACCAATTGCTGTGTCCGCCTGTACGGCGCCGTGCGCTTGCTCTGCGCTTTCCTGACCCAAGCCTGGGTGGTTAGTGGCGTCCGTCAGTGCAGCACCGCACGCACTCTTGTGCCTTTATATTATTATTTAGTTTCCTTACACACCCAGTTGCGGTGTTGTGCCAGCAAGTGTCTAATCGGACTTCAATCCTAGTTGGGGTTGAATTCGCTGACTTCTTGCTCGCGCTCTATGTGCGGTACCGCGGTCCTGTGACGCAACAGGATCGCTTCCATCACGCAGGGTGAAGTTAACTCGTGCGTGTATACTTTAGTACCGCCATATAGTCCGTCTTACTAGCAGCAGGGTTTTTATCTGCACGGTGGACCTCGGACTGCGAACGCACCTAGTTCCATTTCATCTTGTACTTGGTGCGTTCCGCCAGTCCTTAACAACGTGGGCAGCGGCTGTAGTTTTTCAACGCATCCGCTGCCCAATCTATGTCCTGGGGAGGAGGGGGCGGAGTTACGGCCACACATGCGCGGCCAGAAATGGCGGATGCGACGTACAAAAAAACGTTTCATTGAACGTTTTTTTGTGCCGACGGTCCGCCAAAACACAACTGATCCAGTGCACGACGGACGCGACGTGTGGCCATCCGTCACGATCCATCGGCAATACAAGTCTATGGGCAAAAAACGCATCCTGCGGGCACATTTGCAGGATCCGTTTCTTGTCTAAAACGACAGATTGCGACGGATGCCAAATGACGCAAGTGTGAAAGTAGCCTTAGGGCTAGGGTTAGGGTTGGGGCTAAAGTTAGGGCTAGGGTTGGGGCTAAAGTAAGGGTTAGAGTTGGGATTAGGGTTAGGGTTTGGATTAGGGTTGGTATTAGGGTTAGGGTTGGCATTAGGATTACGCTTGGGATTAGGGTTAGGTTTGGGATTAGGGTTAAGGTTAGGGTTGTGATTAGGGGTGTATTGGGATTAGGGTTAGGTTTGAGGTTAGGGTTGAGATTAGGATTAGGGGTGTGTTGGATTTAGGGTTTTGATTAGGGTTATGGTTAGGGTTGACATTAGGGTTGCTTTGGTGTAAGGGTTGTGATTATGGTTAGGGTTAGTGATTAGGATTATGGATCAGGTTGGGATTAGGGTTAGGGGTGTGTTGGGGTTAAGGTTGGAGCTAGAATTGGGGGGTTTCCACTGTTTAGGTACATCAGGGGGTCTCCAAACACGACAGCCAATTTTGTGCTCAAAAAGTCAAATGGTGCTCCCTCCCTTCTGAGCTCTGCCGTGCGCCCAAACAGTGGGTTACCCCTACACATGGGGCATCAGCGTACTCGGGATAAATTGGACAACAACTTCTGGGGTCCAATTTCTCTTGTTACCCTTGTGAAAATAAAAACTTGGGGGCTACAAAATCTTTTTTGTGGAAAAATATATATATATATTTTTTTATGACTCTGCATTATAAACTTCTGTGAAGCACTTGGGCATTCAAAGTTCTCACCACACATCTATATAAGTTCCTTGGGGGGGTCTAGTTTCCAAAACGGGGTCACTTGTGGAGGGTTACTACTGTTTAGGTACATCAGGGGCTCTGCAAACGCAACATAACGTTCACAGACCATTCTATCTAAGTCTGCATTCCAAAACGGCGCTCCTTCCCTTCCGAGCTCTGCCGTGCGCCCAAACAGTGGTTTATCCCCACATATGGCACATCAGCGTACTCGGGATAAATTGGACAACAACTATTGCAGTCCAATTTCTCCTGTTACCCTTGTGAATATAAAAACTTGGGGACTACAATATCTTTTTTGTGGAAAAAAAAATATTTTTTATTTTCATGACTCTGCATTCTAAACTTCTGTGAAGCACTTGGGCATTCAAAGTTCTCACCACACATCTAGATAAGTTCCTTGGGGGGTCTAGTTTCCAAAATGGGGTAACTTGTGGAGGGTTTCTACTGGTTAGGTACATCAGGGGCTCTGCAAACACAACATAATGCCCGCAGACCATTCTATCAAAGTCTACATTCCAAAACGGCGCTCCTTCCTTCCGAGCTCTTCCGTGCGCCCAAACATTGGTTTACCCCCACATATGGGGTACCAGCATACTCAGGACAAATTGGACAACAACTTTTGGAGTCCAATTTCTCTTGTTACCCTTGTGAAAATAAAAACTTGGGGGCTACAAAATCTTTTTTGTGGAAAAAAAATATTTTTTATTTTCACGACTCTGCATTATAAACTTCTTTGAAGCACTTGGGCATTCAAAGTTCTCACCACACATCTAGATAAGTTCCATGGGGGGTCTAGTTTCCAAAATGGGGTCACTTGTGGGGGATTTCTACTGTTTTGGCACATCAGGGGCTCTCCAAACGCGACATGGCGTCCGATCTCAATTCCAGCCAATTCTACATTGAAAAAGTAAAACGGCACTCCTTCTCTTCCAAGCTCTGTGGTGCGCCCTAACAGTGGTTTACCCCCACATATTGGGTATCAGCGTACTCAGAAAAAATTGCACAACAACTTTTGTGGTCTAATTTCTCCTGTTACCCTTGTGAAAATAAAAATTTGTGGGCGAAAAATCATTTTTGTGTAAACAAAAGCGATTTTTTATTTTCACGGCTCTACGTTATAAACTTCTGTGAAGCACTTGGGGGTTCAAAGTGCTCACCACTCATCTAGATAAGTTGCTTAAGGGGTCTAGTTTCCAAAATGGTGTCACTTGTGGGGAGTTTTCCACTGTTTAGGCACATCAGGGGCTCTCTAAACGTGACATGGCGTCCAATCTCAATTCCAGCCAATTCTGCATTGAAAAAGTCACACGGCGCTCCTTCACTTCTAAGTGCTGCGGTGCGCCCAAAAAGTGGTTTACCCCCATATATAGTGTATTGGCGTATTCAGGAGAAATTGCATAACAAAATTTATGGTTACATTTCTGTTTTTACACTTGTGAAAATAAAAAAAATGGTTCTGAATTAAGATGTTTGCAAAAAAAAGTTAAATGTTCATTTTTTCCTTCCACATTGTTTCAGTTCCTGTGAAGCACGTAAAGGGTTAATAAACTTCGTGAATGTGGTTTTGAGAACCTTGAGGGGTGTAGATTTTAGAATGGTGTCACACTTCATTATTTTCTATCATATAGACCCCTCAAAATGACTTCAAATGTGATGTGGTCCCTAAAAAAAAATGGTGTTGTAAAAATGAGAAATTGCTGGTCAAATTTTAACCCTTATAACTCCCTAACAAAAAAAAATGTTGTTTCCAAAATTGTGCTGATGTAAAGTAGACATGTGGGAAATGTTATTTATTAACTATTTTTCGTGACATATCTCTCTGATTTAACGGCATAAAAATACAAAGTTTCAAAATTGCAAAATTTTATAAATTTTCGCCATATTTCCGTTTTTTTCATAAATAATCGCAAGTAATATCGAAGAAATGTTACCACTAACATGAAGAACAATATGTCACGAAAAAACAGTCACAGAATCAGTGGGATCCGTTGAAGCGTTCCAGAGTTATAACCTCATAAAGTGACAGTGGTCAGAATCGCAAAAATTGGCTCGGTCATTAAGTACCAAATTGGCTCTGTCACTAAGGGGTTAAGGACCTTCCACCACTACTTTGCCAAAGTGCAACATGACCGCAGGGTCCTCACCAGCCCCTCCCAGTAATCTGTCAACCCGATCAGCGATGTGTCGGACTCGAGCGTCAGGTAGGCAGCACACCATTCGACGATCCCTGTCTTTGTGACAGATTGCCCTATCTGTTCTCCTAATAATTTAATCCCCCACTACCAGCACCTGTCTGGCCTGCCCTGCTCTCCTATTTCCCTCTTTACTGTAGCAGTCACTCATCTGGCTTTCAGAAGACTTGTCTGGCTGCAGCAGTGCTACCCCTGTACTGGCACCCCCTCATCTGCCAACTTAGCAAACTTATTGGTGTGTGCCAGAACAGGACTAGCCTCCCTGGCACTCTTCCCTCTACCCTGCTTTCTAACTGTCTCCCAGCTTGCTGCTTCACTGTCCTGCAGCTGAATCCTACCATCCCCCATCTATCTCATTGAGCGTCTGCTCAGTGAGCAGAAGACTCCTTTCCATATTGTCTATGGTTCTCAGTGTTGCCAGCTGCACATTTAGATCCAATATCTGGGCATCCAAATGCACAACGTTCTCACATCTCGCACAGCAGCATGCACCCTTGACCGGCTGCTCAAGGATTGCATACATGTGGCAAAAAGTACACTGGATGGCATTAACAATAGTGGAGCACATTTCCTAATGGTATTGAACCAGACAGAAACGTTAAATAAAAAATGCAAAGTATTAATAAAATACAGCTAGCAATTCAGTAATTCCTCCCTTGGAAACTCCCTGAATCCAAAGTCACTGAATCAGAAGTCACACTTACCGCCGTTCGCACTTACGCTCAGGTCACACTCAGCTCGTTCACACTCGCTAAGCTAAAGATTTAAAGAGATTTTTTTTCCCCTCAGCAGCAATCCACCTGGCTGTTCAATGCACTTCCAAAAGGGCTGGAACCCCAACCAGCTGCCCCTTATAAACCCTTAATTATGAGCCCCCACGCTAAATTAACCCCTTGTGAATATAGCTATTCTCAATTCAGCAACTCACACAGGTATTTGTTAAAGGTTTTCCAAATACCTCTTCACTGAATCACAAGTCACACACTTACCGCCGTTTGCACTTATGCTCAGGTCACACTCAGCTCGTTCACACTCGCTAAGCTGAATATTTAAAGAGATCTTTTTCCCCTCAGCAGCAATCCACCTTGCTGTTCAATGCACTTCCAAAAGGAGGTTGGGGGCTCTGCTCTCCTCCTCTGGTGGCTGCTCCCGTCTCCACGTGCTTCGTGTGACTCAGGACTTTCCTGCCCCTCCTGCACCTTCTTGGGGGGGTAGAGCGGGTTGGTGATGTCCTGCCGGGATCCTCCTGCAGCTGATTCCTGGAGTTTACACACATCGGAAGTGACGTCGATTCAGACTTCCGGTTGGCTTCCCATGTGTTCCATGCTGGAACGCATGTGCGGCCGTCCAATGTCAGCGTTCTCTAGGACAGCGGCCAATTTGGGGGGCTTTCTTTTCAGGGATCCCTCCCCTGTGGACCAGGAGAGGGAGGAGCACAGAATCATTTGGCAACTCGGCCTCCTTTAAATCCTGGTTGATGGAGCCTCCAGGTAGGACACACTGCCTATGTCTCTCTGTGACTAGGTGTTAGGGCTAGCAGAACGCACCAAATAATAAGATAGATAGAATAAGGTGCGTTCGCAGCCCGGGATCCACCGTGCAGAGATGGAACCTGCTGCTGAGTAATGACGGACTATATGGCAGTACAAAATGGATTCACACGCGGGTTAACTTCACCCTGTATGAAGAAAGCGAACCCTGTTGCATCGCAGGGCCGCGGTACCGCAGAAAAGAGCGCAAGCAAGGAGTCACAGAACTCAATCCCAAGACTCTGGATTAGAGTTCAACTAGACCTCTTGTGCAACTGGGGTGTCAGAGTGAATGAAATAATAATAATTATTTAGATGCACGAGAGTGCATGCAGTGCCACTCTGGCGGACATCACTAACCACCCAGGCTTTAAGGAAAGCGCTGTGAAAGCGCACGGCGCCGCACTAGCAGTCAAAGATAGCAATCATCCACCTTACGCGAGCAGTCATACACAAGGGAGGAGATGATTAATGAATGACTTTCACATGTCAACACACACACGTTTACAAATGTACATTAGCGCATGGCCGAGCGGCCATGTGAACCTTTTATAGCAGCAGTGCTACAAGACCTTCCAGATGGTCCAATATGAGCTGCAACAGGACCTGAGCATGTGACCCTCGACCTCCAATGGGAGGTCGTCCCGTAGGCATGCCCAGTATGGGAAAAGCAGGACTTAGTCCCAGAAAGATCTGCTCGCTGCTGATCAGTGCTGGCTACAAGGGCAGAGCCTGGAAGGACAGTAGTAATCAGTCCCCCAGTATCAGCCTGAGCTAGACGCAGGGACCGACGTCTCCACTGAGCAGGCTCCACTATGGCTGGAGAAGAATGGGAGACCGCAGCAGAGATGGTTCGAGATATCCCCTGTGCAGAGGCAGGAACTCGACACCTAACTCTAGGTGACAGACGACTGACCATATGGATGGTGACAATCCCTCCCCATCTGCATCTGCAGAACCCAGTGTCCACCTCCCTACTGTAAGTAGTGGTGTAGGTCCCTTTTATTAGGGAGACAAGAAGGATAAGGTGCCCAGCCGCAAGTGCAGAGTGGCTCCCCTCTTCATATAAGAAGAAGCTCTGACAGCCGTTCATGGATGATGTGTTGCGTGCCGAACAGCCCTGTCTCCAGGACAGCATCAAAACCCTCATCAAGCAGGAGGTTCAGACCTCTATGGCAGCTCTTTCCCAGGCCCCAGTACCACAACCCCCTCCTCATAAAAAGAGGTATTTGGCAACCATGGAATCTAACTCGAGCAAGATCCGTACCTCGGGTTCAGAGGATATTTGGGAAAATGAGGGTTCCACTTCCACTCCCAAGTCCAAGAATAAAAAATATTACTTCTCGTGTGAAGATGTGGAAGAATTAATTAGTATGGTGAGAGGTACCATATTGGTTGAGGAAGAGGAAGTTAGATACTCCGTACAAGATGAGATGTTCGGAGTGGGGCCTCACTGAGAAAGGGCTTAGCCTCCCTTCAGAGCTGAGGAATCGCTTCCCCCTAGATGGAGATTTTTCCCTATGGGAAACCTGAAAGTGAATGTTCTGGTGTCCAGGGTGGCCAAAAAGACGTCCCTTCCTTCAGAAGATGTGTCTCAGCTCAAGGATCCTATGGATCGAAAAATCGAGAGCTTCGGAAATCCTCGGACACCTCCACTAATTTACTCAAAACGAACGTGGCCTTGACATGTGTTGCAAGGTCACTATTCCATTGGCTTCGTACATTGGAGAACCACCTTACCCAGGGGACTTCTAGGGAGGAGATACTTGACTCCCTCCCCTCCTTCAGAAAGCAACGGGGTTCCTGGCTGATGCTTTTGCGGAGTCCGTCCGGGTAGCAGCAAGATCCTCAGTTCTCGCCAACTTGGCCAGAAGAGCACTATGGCTGAAGTCTTAGGGGGGTGAATTTATCTCCAAAACTAAGCTTTGTACCATTTCCTTTCAGGGACACTATGTATTCAGCCCAGTCCTAGACGACATTCTAGAAAAAGCCCCGGATTGAAAGACGTCTCTTCCCGAGAAAAAAACTTCTAGGAAGTGTTGTTTTCGCCCTCCCCTTAACCAGTGTTACATCTTCGCTTCCACCGCGGTTCCCTGCTCCCTCTTGCACTCACCTGTCTTCAGCGCCTCGGCGCGCCTCCTTTGCCGCGGGTTCCCGTCTGGCATCCTCTCATCTGCGTACGCGCCCGGACTCTGCTTCTCGCCGGCTGCGCGCGCACGCTCGGTTCAGCACTGTGCGCGTACATCTCTGAGAGTCTCCCTGCCGCTCTATCTTTTCCTCTCTTTTCCCTGGAGGACTCCAACCCGGCAGTGCTCACTGCACTGGCCTTATTAGTCCGCCTCTTCCTCCAAACCTCGCCTTGTGATCATTTGTACTTGCAACTGACCTTGGCCGCACTATTGTCCTGCGTCTCATTTGCCTGACCTTGTGCTGCTTTCTCTATTTCCCTAGGTCCTGTTCTGGTTCTTCATCCAGTCTATCTCCACGTAGTCCTGCTTGCTTGTCCGCTTCCACAGCACCATCCCTGCTTCACTCTCCAGCCTGTCCTCAGTTAGCTTCCGGATTTGTGCTTCTTTCTTGTACCACTACATCACCCTGTCTTCCAGCTGCCCTGGCGATAGTCTCTCACGGGTCTGCCCTTAACGCTCCTTGTATAGGGGGCGGCTCCATCTGGTCAGCTCGCCCGTGGGAGGATCGTTGTCATGGTCCAGTGGGTCCACCCCTTCGTTCCTTTACGTCTCCATCTTTGTCTCACTAGTCACAGCAGTAGTAGTTACAGGACTGCACTCGGATGACATCTGAGTGCAGCCTGATTCTTACAGTCCCCTTCATTACTTTACGTCTCTGTCATTGTCTCACTAGTCACAGCAGTAGTAGTTACAGGACTGCACTCGGATGACATCTGAATGCAGCCTGATTGTTACAACCAGTCCTCGAAGAGGGAGTTCAAGGGGAAGGGCAAAACAGGTTGATGGAGTTATCCCAAAGGAGGTTAGGGAAAAAACATCCTTGTCCCCCACCACCAACAAGCCCTAGACAAACAATGACTGCTCTCCGGTTGGGGATTGACTCTCAGACTTCCTCACTCAGTGGCAGTCCGTCTCCACAAACCAATGGGTTCGCCACACCATGCGGGATGGATTAAAACTAGAATTCAAGAGTCCTCCCCCTTAATGCCTGAGAGTCACCTCTCTGCAGTCTCCTCATCTTCAAGAAACCTTGCTGTCAGACTTGGGTGGCCTACTTCAAGCAAAGGTGATCTCTTGAGTTCCACACCTGGAGATAGGCAGGAGCCATTATTCCTGCCTGTTCCTGGTAATGAAGCCCTCAGGAAAACACGGGGTCATCATAAATCTGAAACCCTTGAACCAGGGGATCAAATACACATGATTCAAAATGGAATCAATCAGATCAGCAATTTCTCTCATTTGATAGAACTGGGTGATGGCTACAGTAGATCTGAGGGATGCCTATTATCATGTATCGATCCATCCGGACCACAGGAAGTTCCTCAGGTTTGCAGTTTCCCACAATCACCAGGTCAGCCATTACCAATTCAATGTCTTGCCAATCGGCAACTCATTGGCACCACAGGTATTTACCAAGATCATGGCGGAGGCGGTAATCTACATCCGACACCAGGGGGTTTGCATTATCCCATATCTGGATGATTTCCTCATCATTGCGCCCTCCGTCCCTCGTCTGAACATGGATGTGGCAAAAGCCTTGGAAATCCTGAAATCCCTAGGCTGGATCCCGAATTTGGAGAAATCAGACCTTCATCCTTCATCAAGGAAGAAATTTCTGGGGATTCTATTAGATTCAGGAAAGAGAGCCTCCTTCTTACCCAGGGAACGTCAACTCGACCTCATCCAGAGGATCTCCAAGATCAGAGACCAGAGGTTGCCAACCTTGAGGGACTCAATGTCTATTCTGGGATCACTGACATCGTGCATCCAGGCGGTCTCCTAGGCATAAGCCCATACCCGAGTCCTGCAATCTCATGTGCTAATGTACTCAAAAATGCATCAAAATACACTGACCAAGAGAATTCCTCTTCCCGGTCATGTGAGATCCGCTCTTTTATGGTGGCTAAACCGCCGAAATCTCCAGCGGGAGTCAGCTGAGATTGGTTTATTCCGACAACATGACCACAGTGGCCTACCTCCGGCACCAAGGAGGTGCAAGATACATCAAGCGCTGCAAGGATTTTTTCCTGGACAGAAAAACATCTTTTGTCTATCACAGCGGTACATCTAAAGGGATCGGACAAAGTCCAGGCAGACTTCCTCAGCAGGAAGGATGTCCATCCGGGAAAATGGTGCCTGGACCAAGTGGTCTTTTTGTCCCTGACCTCAAAGTGGGAGAATCCCGACGTAGACCTGTTCGCCAATGGTCAGAATGCAACTGTAGCATGGGAAAGTTTCTGAATATTTTCCCACGCTACAGTTAATATGAGTTCATGCCACCAGTGAGCAGAGCTTCGGAACTGCACCGCTAGTCACCGAAGCTCTGCTCCCTGCTTTTCATTCATTCCCCAGTCTTTTACAGCCGGGAGCAGCTGCATTAGCAGCGCTCCCAGTTGTAAATATATTTAACCCCTTGAGATGGATTACTGCGTGGGACTTGACTGTACGGCGGACAGGTATGAGATATTGCTGCTTTTTTATTTTCTGGGGTGGCTGGGGCAGATGTTTTTAGCTAAGGGGGGCCAATAACCATGGTCCTTCTCTAGGCTATTAATATCTGCCCTCAGTCACTGGCTTTCCCTCTCTGGTGGAGAAAATTGCGCGGGAGCCCACGCCAGTTTTTTCCGTGAATTAACTCTTTAATTTAACACCTACAGCTCCCAAATTTTACACATAAACACTTCTAACATTATTTGTGAGGGATATATAAAAATATAACAGATATGAAATGGTTTACTGTATGTAAACCATGTCTCATATCCTGTCGGGTTCGGTAGTGATTTAGCAAAAGTCGACAATTGAATTACCGGCTTTTCTGCTATCTAGCTCTGTAGTAAATATATATATATATATATATATATATACATATATATATATATGTGTGTCTCACTGACATATATACATATATATATTTACATATACATGGTGACGCAAAAGTAGGTATATATTATAATGACATTACTATAAGTCATATACAAAAATACATTATTTTTATTTCTTTAGTTGTGTGTCAGTGTGTATATTTACCGTATATTTGGTTGCGATAAATTTAATTGAATAAACTGTAAATGTGTGATATACAGTATATGTCCAACACCGATATAGCTAGTTATATTTGTGCATCTATTTCTTTTAAAGAGATTTTTCCAACTTTGCAAGTTAGCACCTACTCAAAGGATAAGTGATAACTTACCGTGTGGGTCTAACCACTGGGACAACCATTGATCCCCAGAAATGTCAATCGAAAAGGAAGAGAAAATGTTGGATGTTTTTACCATATTTCTCAACAAAACAAAGTGATCCTAAACAAGCTTTCCTTTATAGTTAGAGTATTTGGGACCATCATCAATTCCGTATGTTTCGAAAGGTGGAAATCCATCATAATGTCAGAGTTCAGCTTCCTTATCGCATTTTTTATACACACCTCATTACCCACAGGTAAACAAATTGATACATTCAGAACATTGCTAAATAGTATTGGCAATCGCTCTGGATCCTTAGCATCCCGCTGTTCTAGACTAATTGCTTGATATCCTGGTTTTGTCACAGGTCTGTCTTTGGTCTGGTAACGAACCAATAAGTGTGCATAGAACTCCTGTGATTTTCATTTGCCTTTAACAGCTGACTCAGAGGACACGGCCACCTTCACTCCATGTTAGCCAACATAATAACTCACACGCTGCAGGACGTCTCATAGGCTTCATCACAGGGATACATATTTGTCCTCCATAAAATTGCTGTTTTTATTTGGTTTTGTTGTGTTTTGCCGTTTAAGATCTTAAAAGTCTCTAATTTCTCCACACCACATCCTTAACTTTAAATTATAGCGTGCTCTCAGCAAACCTGAAGGTTCCTGTAGATATGAGTATTTGCCTATTTAATCCCTTTATCAGCAGCAACAGTGTTAAGTTCTCAGGGGCTTATGAACACATGACTTGTGCCATGGTGGCATTACAGAGCAGGGATAACTGTAATAATTGCAAATCATTAATGGCATCACAAAGTGACCATCTTGGTTTTAGTTGACGATGTTATAGCCAAAAGAAACAAGCTCCAGGGCTGCAAGTACCTAGAATAGTAAACAAGAAGATAATCATTGCCAACACTTATCTTAATACATGAAAATGGATTTAAAATTACATGGCAATTGTTGCCTGTGCAATTTTTATGTTCCAAATATTTTAAATGTGAAACATTTGCATCTCATTTACTTAAAAAAATAACTACAGTAGTTTTTGCTCAAAAGATTTAGAATATGAATTTTGTAGCCTTGGTAGAATGCAGTTTTTCACCCCTTGCATTGCCAATTTGCTTTTTTGCACTTTTGTTCTTATTTTCACCACATCTCAAAAGTCATATTTTTTTTTTATCTTCCCTGACGTAGCCGAATAGGAGGTTTGTTTTTTGAGGGATGAATTGTAGCTATAAAAAAGAAAAAAAAAAGGGAAAAATTCCTGAAGTCAGTGAAATGGTGAAAAAATCTGTAGTTTCCTCATTTTTTGGGGTGGGGGGTTGTTTTACGATACGATACGATACGATACACTTTATTGATCCCGTGGGAAATTATGGTATCACAGCAGCACAACTTAAATCATAAAAATCATAAAGGAATTACATAGTTGACATGACAGTTTGTTGACAGAAGAACATTATACATTACAGGTCCTTCTCAAAAAATTAGCATATAGTGTTAATTTTCATTATTTACCATAATGTAATGATTACAATTAAACTTTCATATATTATAGATTCATTATCCACCAACTGAAATTTGTCAGGTCTTTTATTGTTTTAATACTGATGATTTTGGCATACAACTCCTGATAACCCAAAAAACCTGTCTCAATAAATTAGCATATTTCACCCATCCAATCAAATAAAAGTGTTTTTTAATAACAAACCAAAAAACCATCAAATAATAATGTTCAGTTATGCACTCAATACTTGGTCGGGAATCCTTTGGCAGAAATGACTGCTTCAATGCGGCGTGGCATGGAGGCAATTAGCCTGTGACACTGCTGAGATGTTATGGAGGCCCAGGATGCTTCAATAGCGGCCTTAAGCTCATCCAGAGTGTTGGGTCTTGCGTCTCTCAACTTTCTCTTCACAATATCCCACAGATTCTCTATGGGGTTCAGGTCAGGAGAGTTGGCAGGCCAATTGAGCACAGTAATACCATGGTCAGTAAACCATTTTAAATCTTCATCTCCATAAAGCATTTCAGCCGATGGAAGCATGAAGTGCTCCAAAATCTCCTGATAGCTAGCTGCATTGACCCTGCCCTTGATGAAACACAGTGGACCAACACCAGCAGCTGACATGGCACCCCACACCATCACTGACTGTGGGTACTTGACACTGGACTTCAGGCATTTTGGCATTTCCTTCTCCCCAGTTTTCCTCCAGACTCTGGCACCTTGATTTCCGAATGACATGCAAAATTTGCTTTCATCAGAAAAAAGTACTTGGGACCACTTAGCAACAGTCCAGTGCTGCTTCTCTGTAGCCCAGGTCAGGCGCCTCTGCCGCTGTTTATGGTTCAAAAGTGGCTTTACCTGGGGAATGCGGCACCTGTAGCCCATTTCCTGCACACGCCTGTGCACGGTGGCTCTGGATGTTTCCACACCAGACTCAGTCCACTGCTTCCTCAGGTTCCCCAAGGTCTGGAATCGGTCCTTCTCCACAATCTTCCTCAGGGTCCGGTCTCCTCTTCTCATTGTACAGTGTTTTCTGCCACATTGTTTCCTTCCAACAGACTTACCATTGAGGTGCCTTGATACAGCACTCTGGGAACAGCCTATTTGTTGAGAAATTTCTTTCTGGGTCTTACCCTCTTGCTTGAGGGTGTCAATGATGGCCTTCTTGACATCTGTCAGGTCGCTAGTCTTACCCATGATGGGGGTTTTGAGTAATGAACCAGGCAGGGAGTTTATAAAAGCCTCAGGTATCTTTTGCATGTGTTTAGAGTTAATTAGTTGATTCAGAAGATTAGGGTAATAGGTCGTTTAGAGAACCTTTTCTTGATATGCTAATTTATTGAGACAGGTTTTTTGGGTTATCAGGAGTTGTATGCCAAAATCATCAGTATTAAAACAATAAAAGACCTGAGAAATTTCAGTTGGTGGATAATGAATCTATAATATATGAAAGTTTAATTGTAATCATTACATTATGGTAAATAATGAAATTTAACACTATATGCTAATTTTTTGAGAAGGACCTGTAGAATAGGACATACACAACGAGTGAACTGAAATGTAGAGAAATAAGTAGACTTTCACCTTGGTGGTTTAACCCTAATGTTATTATTGTACATTCCCATGGCAGTTGGCACAAACGATTTCCTATATTTTTCCTTCTTACACCTCAGAAGTATTAGCCGGTTACTGAAGGTGCTCTTCTGTCTCATGAATAGCTCATATAATGGATGTGCATTATTGTTCATAATCGCCATACACTTTTTCAGAGTTCTTCTCTCCACTACCTCCCCAAAAGAGTCCAGATTACAGCCCACAGCAGAACTTGCCTTCTTGATAATCTTATTCAGCTTATTAGCATCAGAGGCCCGCACACTACTACCCCAGCACGTGATTGCAAAAAAGATGGCACTTGCCACTACAGATTGGTAGAACATTTCTAACATTTTGCTGCACACATTAAAAGACCTCAGTTTCCTTAGGAAATACAATCTGCTCATCCCCTTCTTGTAGACAAATTCTGAGTGGCATCTCCAGTCCAGTTTGCTATCCAAATGGACCCCCAAATATTTGTAACTCTCCACCTGCTCGACCTCCTGACCAGCAATAGTGATCGGTAAGCATTCCAACGGTGTTCAGTTTGTTGTAAAAATTACCTGTAAAAATAATTCTCCATTTCAGTATAATTAGTTATCCCAGTATAATTTTTTTTTCATTATTATGTTAGTGGGTTTTTTGGTTTATGTCACTATTTTCTGAGACCTTGAACTTTTTGTTCTTCCCAGTAAGGCCTGTTTCACATGTCAGTGTCTCCGGTACGTGAGGTGACAGTTTCCTCACGTACCGGAGACACTGACACACGTAGACACATAAAAATCAATGCATCTGTGCAGATGTCATTGATTTTTTGCGGACCGTGTCTCTGTGTGCCAAACACGGAGACATGTCAGTGTTCATGGGTGCGCACGGATTACACGGACCCATTAAAGTCAATGGGTCCATGTAAAACACGTACCGCAAACGGACATTTTCCGTGTGCAGTCCGTGTGCCGTGCAGGAGACAGCGCTACATTAAGCGCTGTCCCCCCACTGGTGCTGAAGCCGCGATTCATATCTTCCCTGCAGCAGCGTTTGCTGCAGAGAAGATATGAATAATAGTGTTTAAAATAAAGATCTATGTGCCCCCCGCCCTCCCACCCCCTGTGTGCTCCCCCGCTGTTCTGAAAATACTCACCCAGCTCCCTCGTTGGCTGTCGCTGCTTCCTGTTCTGGCCGCATCTTCTCCTGTATGCTGTCATGTGGGGCCACTCATTTACAGTAATGAATATGCGGTTCCACCTCCCATAGGGGTGGAGCCGCATATTCATTACTGTAATCGGCGGCCCCACGTGATCGCATACAGGAGAAGATGTGGCCAGAACAGGAAGCAGCGCCGGCGAGGGAGCGAGCCGGGTGAGTATTTTCAGAACAGCGTGGGGGGGGAGGGCACATAGATCTTTATTTTAAACACTATTATTCATATCTTCTCTGCAGCAAACGCTGCTGCAGGGAAGATATGAATTGGGGCTTCAGCACCAGATGCTGGTACGTGTGGTACCCAGCACGGTGCGTGTGGTACCCAGTGGGCACACGGGCGGCACACGTGTGCTACACTGATGTGCCACAGAAACGTAGGGGCACACGGACATGGATAATTCCGGTACCGATTTTTTCCGGTACCGGAATTATCTGGACGTGTGAAACCGGCCTAACAAAGAGCATGGTGGTGGTGAATGAGGTGTACTAGAAAAAAACTGTTAATGAGTTCCGCTGGAATTAATCTACTTCTTTCTCAATGAGGTGTACTAGGTGCATCTTAAAACAGACATGCACCTCCGTTCACCTTGTTAGGCTAGGTTTACATTGCGTTAGGGCAGTCCATTTAGCGCATAGCGCTATGGACTGTGCTAACGCAATGTCCCAAAAGGGATTGCGTTTGCCGATCCCGCTAGCGCAGATGCCCGATCTGCACTATCGAGGAACGGACCGCGAACGCTGCAAGCAGCATTCGAGGTCCATCACTCAAATGACGGCACATCGCTAGTGCACGCCCAATGTGGGCGTGCGCTAGCGATGCGTTTGCCATTACAAGCAATGGCAGCGTTAACGGACTACATTACACCGCGTTATGCCACGGTGTAATGTAGTCTGTTAAACGGGTTCACACAACGCAGTGTGAACCTAGCCTTAGAAATCTAAGTCCGGTCAAGGACTGAAGTAACATTTCTTGAGTAATTTATCCCACAACTGTTAATGAATTGGATTGGTCGGTTATTTTCTCTCAAATTTTGCAGCTTTTTAAGGCTTTTTACACCAGAATTCTTGAAAATACACTTTAATGATTTGGGGACAAATTTCTTTTTTCTTTTATTTATTTTTTTCTATTGAGAAAAGTGGGAGATTCATACGTTTATGTTTTGTTTTTTAAAAATCAACCTGCAATATAAAGTGAAATTATCCACAGGCTGGGCTTCATAAGAGTACAAAATTGGTGGTGATGGGGACCTTCAGTAAGCCCTTAGCTGGTGAAGGCAACCCATCCAGGGCCGATAAGCATCTGAAATGACAGCCCCCAAGGATAATATCACTTAAATGGCACTGGCACTGATTTTAAATAGAAGTTAGGTGGTTGCACAGCCTTGATCGCTGTTCTTAGCGGTAGGTGTTGCTGTATAACACATCCAGCAACTGCCGTACTTGGTGGGGCTCCGATCCTGAGCCCTCTCACGACACCCCCCTTCCTGTCATGAATTTTACATACTGGACAAGCGGAGTGGTGATGTTGAGGAGGGTGTGTGCTACATTCAAGATGAAGTGTCAAAATTGCTCTATTCACAAAGTAATAAACCTACATACATATACAATTTATTATTTCATACAGCATTGTTTTTGGGGAATTATTTGTAACCATTGTGAGTTTTTCTTACTGTAACAGAATGGTACCAACAATTTTGTCCACGTCTGTACATCTATGTGAACAGAAAAATAAAAAAGTTATGTCCCTTGGAAGAAGGAGGGAATGAATAAAAAGAAATTGGTCAAATTGGGAATGGGTTGTGAATTTTGGACAAATTGCTACTTTTTTGCATGCTAAAAATGCTTGCAGCAGAAATGTAGCTGTTTGGCTAGGTTCACTTTAGGTTTATGGACATTATCGGGCACATACACTTAGTACAGTAAAGTATGCTCCCAGCAGTATGTATTATCAGAACAGGTGCCACAGCAACTGTACACTATAGGAAACCACTGTCAAAAAGTAGTCAACACGGTATATTTTTCTTTGTAGTGTATAGAATAACGCAATCTGCTACACCTTTCTATATGGTCAAACAAACAGCCAGACGGAGGCTGACAGAATAAACTTTCAGCCTACATCTGGGGAATGGTCCCATATGGCAACGCCACCGTATACTATGGCTAGATGCACGGACACATGAATCATGTCATATTGCATGGTAAAAGATTTACTATACCCCATTTTTTGTCATAAATGGTATAAAATATTGATAAGTGTAAATTCGGCATTTACAAGAATTAAATATTGTAATTTGTGGCAAGTTGGCAACATTTTGCCACAAACACAAATATACATGTCTTCCAGTATGTGTTGTACCATTGAAGGCACTAATAATTGGTAATATCATTACTATTTTTTAAATATGATTGCAGTAGTCTCACGTCTCTACTTACTATCCTGTGAACCAGAGCTCCGTGGTTCAGTCATTAGCATTGTCACTGGTAATGTAATAGAGGGGAGATATGTTTTACTACGTTTACTACGCCTAATGGCATCAGTGTTATAATATCCAGAGTTGCATTTCCTCCAGCACAGTAAGTGTTAAGGTATGTTATGGGCTGGTTTTTAGGGGGACACTCATAGAGCAGGTGGGAGAGTGTCCCCCCCATATCTCCCCCTACAGAACTAGCACCACTGTGTGCTGAGAGGACCTTGGTGAGGTCATTGTCATGAGATCAGTGACGTGGTGGAGGTGTCACATGGTCAGGGCTTAAATAGCTGAAGGAAAGAACTTTCAGTGTTCTGTGTGTGATTCTGGAGGAGCACTGCCGGATGTGTGTGTTCTTTCAGCCGTGAGCGGAAGGGACCCCGCTCACAGTAGGACTGTGTTTGTTCTGCCACCATTTTGTTTTGTTTTTCTGTTTTGCCCAGTGGGCTGTATTTTCTTTACTATCCCCCCTTGGTTTATGCTGCCTATAATAAACCAGAGGAAGTTCTTAAAGTCGCAGTGTACCCGTGTCTACCTCCGTGTGCAACCGAGTAAGCCGCTCTACCACACTAACCATAGGCAATTCCTGAACGGAGTCTATATATTCTTCTTCGTGTTTGTGTTCTGTTTCTCCTTACACACCAAGAACATACTGAGATTAATTTGCCATTTCTGGGGCAGCTGAGGGCTGGTGTTTTTCAGTCTCAGAGGAGGCCAATATTCATGGCTCCTTCACAGCTTAGTAATATCATCCCGCAGCTATCAGTTTAGCCTTTGCTGGTTATTAGAGGGGACCCCACGTCAATTTTTTTTATCCCTCTTTTTAATAATCAAAAAAGACTAAGCAATTCCCTGTTATTAATAGACTGGGAACCTGTATGGATGTTGGCCTTTTCCCGGAAGATTAACACCAGTTCCCAGCTGTCTGCTTTCCCTAAGCTGGTTAATAAAAACAATGGGTATCCCATGCATTTTTTGTTTTAATATAAAATATATTAGCTAAATACATGTACATTAAACTACACATGCTCTGCACTAATGATATATCTCAATGACATATTTTTTTTCCATCTAATCTACCAATATGTGTCACAGGTTTACCATGACAGAGAGGAGACAAAATACCACAGCATCTGTTTTCTGCTACTCCTGTACTGTTTAGAAGCACTTCACCATCATATTAAATGGTGCAGATTTATTTTGGCAATGCAGGGGTTAATCTGCTCAGTTATGAGCTCTTGGAAGCTTTCCTGCATTAAGGCTATCAGCTGTTCGCTGTTGGCCACTCCCCTCTCCTATATATTCTGGCCTCTAGCTAGCAATCTTTGCCAGAGATAGCTTCATGTAGCTTCATGCTGTATGGCAAAGAGATGGTGGTTTGATGTTGTTTTAGAAGGCATTTGGTGAATTTATCTGAGATTGTTGCTAGGTTTTGGTTGTATTATAATTTCCTTCCTTCTCCTACTTGCCATTGTTTACCTCTGTAGTTTATGTGAGTATATTTGTATGATTGGTATTTTACTTTATTACTGTTTTTATTACCTTGTCAGTCTGGTTGGTGTATTATGGTGCACTACTACTCCCCTCTTCCCTGAGTGGGGGAAAGGTACAGACTGAGGGTGAATTCAGGAGTTAAGGCAAGGTACTTCACCATCAGAAGTAAACTGGGAACAGGGTGACCTAGGGGACCCCTAGCTTTAGGGACATGAAAGGAGCCCATGGTACCAACAACAGAATTGTGATATTAGCTCTGGCCGGATCGTTTTTTGATCCATTATGGATCCTATCACTGCTTTGACAATTGTGATGCCCAGGAGACTGGGTTACCCTGCACCGGACCAATGGGGTCTGTCTCTTGAGGGGGATGTCACGGGTGGCTTGACCCGGTGCTGTGGTCTCAGGCAATGCACAGTGTAAGGGGTATCGTGAGGGAACAGGCACTTACTTGATCAGCAGCAGGTTCTCCCAGCGGTGATGATCCCGATCCTGGATAGATGGCTATTGTCCAAATGAAAGACTGAGGCACTGAAACGTTTAACCAGTTTACTTCAACATAAAGGGATTTACAACCAGTCCTGTCACCGGAGTCTGTATGGGAACTCTGAGTTACTTTGACCCTGCCGGGGTCTTCGCCTCTTATTGTACGCAGTTTCTGTGTGGCCCTGCTGCTGTATGTGAACTGGCTGCCGGCCCAATCTGTCCCCTCCGGGTCCTGGTTCTACGGGCAACCCGAGTCCTTTTATCGGCTTACCCCCTCCAGGAGTACCGCTGAACTCTGTGTCTGTTGCTGCGTCCGGCCCTAGTGAAGCTGATATCACCTCACGTTTTTCCGGTTGCTGTATTATATATAATGAATACAGCCAGGGATCCGGTATCCGTCTTTGCGCCTGTTCTGGGTAGTGATTAATGCTACCCGGTTCTCACAATGTCCTTTTTCTCTGTCCCTTTTCTCCTCAGGCCGGTGATTTGGGCCTGGAAACCGTCATAGGACTGTTAGAAATTCAGTTGTATGACCTCTCACTTTCAGCTCCTTAGCCCAACTGCCAGTTCTTCTCTCAGACCAGAATGGATCAAGGGGAGTCTCTGGAGCTCCCCCTTCTGGCCGGAGGTGGTAGTGCAGTCTTGCTATTTTAGTATTTGTATTTACTGTCAGTAACTGTTTTTGTGGCAAATACCCCTAGGGGTGCCACATTTCCCCTTAGTTAAGAACAGTACTCCGGGACTGTGGGACGATAACATTTTGAAATAACAATTAATATGTACAGAGTCTTAAAAATGAAAAGTTACAAAAACCACTCAAGGAAACAAAAATAGAGTTCTGTAAAAAGTCACTTCAAATAGCGTCCATTAATACAGTTCTATCCTTGAAGGTACTAGGAAAGGCACTGCACTTTGTGTCCAAGAATTTAGTTCCATTTTTCCAACGGAGTTACCAAAACCCTCCTTTTCAGTGGAACGATGAAAGGGAAGACTCCTTTGAACAACTAAAGAAGGCACTAACCGGAGAAGAGGTTCTGGCATACCCAGATTACCATCAACCTTTCATCCTCTACACCGATGCCAGTAATGTGGGACTAGGAGCGGTGCTGTCACAAAAGCAAGAAGGTCGGGAGAAAGTCATCGCCTTTGCAAGTAGAAAGCTCCGGCCTACTGAAAGAAATTCAGAAAATTACAGCTCCTTCAAATTGGAACTACTGGCAGTAGTTTGGGCTGTGACTGAACGTTTCAAACACTATCTGGCCACTGCAGAATTTATTGTCTATACTGACAAGAATCCGTTGACCCACCTGGACACAGCCAAACTAGGTGCGTTAGAACAGCGATGGATAGCCCGGTTATCTAATTACAACTTCATAATCAAGTATCGAGCAGGTCGCAAGAATGGAAATGCCGATGCCCTATCCCGGATGCCACACTTGAGAGATGTAGAAGAGGAAACGTGGGACTGTGGGACGATAACATTTTGAAATAACAATTAATATGTACAGAGTCTTAAAAATGAAAAGTTACAAAAACCACTCAAGGAAACAAAAATAGAGTTCTGTAAAAAGTCACTTCAAATAGCGTCCATTAATACAGTTCTATCCTTGAAGGTACTAGGAAAGGCACTGCACTTTGTGTCCAAGAATTTAGTTCCATTTTTCCAACGGAGTTACCGAAACCCTCCTTTTCAGTGGAACGATGAAAGGGAAGACTCCTTTGAACAACTAAAGAAGGCACTAACCGGAGAAGAGGTTCTGGCATACCCAGATTACCATCAACCTTTCATCCTCTACACCGATGCCAGTAATGTGGGACTAGGAGCGGTGCTGTCACAAAAGCAAGAAGGTCGGGAGAAAGTCATCGCCTTTGCAAGTAGAAAGCTCCGGCCTACTGAAAGAAATTCAGAAAATTACAGCTCCTTCAAATTGGAACTACTGGCAGTAGTTTGGGCTGTGACTGAACGTTTCAAACACTATCTGGCCGCTGCAGAATTTATTGTCTATACTGACAACAATCCGTTGACCCACCTGGACACAGCCAAATTAGGTGCGTTAGAACAGCGATGGATAGCCCGGTTATCTAATTACAACTTCATAATCAAGTATCGAGCAGGTCGCAAGAATGGAAATGCCGATGCCCTATCCCGGATGCCACACTTGAGAGATGTAGAAGAGGAAACGGGGGAGCTTGAAGAAATTGAACTACCAGCCTTCCATCGTCCCAAGGCAAAACATCATCAGTCAAGTACCTATCAGAAACAACAAGAGGTGAATTTTAATCCGTTAGCACACCATAGATGGGCTGACACCCAAGACAGCAATCCGGCTGTGAAGTTGGTGAAGGAACTGTTGACTGAGCAAAGTGCATATCCCGATGAGGATGCCCCAGAAGAGACGCATCAACTCTGGAAAGAGAGAGGCAAAATGTTCCTTGTATCAAGGGAAGCTCTGTAGAAGATACACCAATCCGAAAACACATGAATTGGTTTGGCAGATTATTGTGCCTAAACAAGATGTGAAGATGGTCCTCGAAGCTTACCATAATGGTGCTGGTCACTTCGGTTGGAAAAAGTTAGAAGTACTTCTAAGAGAAAGATTTTATTGGGTCGGGATGAGAAAATCAATCGAACAGTGGTGCAGAAACTGTGGCCCGTGCAACCTCAGAATAAACGATCAAAAGAACCAAAGAGCACCGCTGCAGCCCATAATCACCAAACAACCACTTGAACTTGTAGCCATAGACCACGTGAAGTTGACACCAAGCCGGTCCGGCTATGTCTATGCCTTGACCATCGTGGACCATTATTCACGCTTCTTGGTAGTAGTACCCGTAAAAGATCTGACAGCAAAAACAGCGGCCAAAGCGTTCCAAACGTACTTCTGTAGACCCCATGGATATCCGGAACAGGTTCTTACCGACCAAGGTACAGCCTTTGAATCAGAGATCTTCAGAGAATTCTGTAATATGTATGGTTGCAAAAAGATCCGGACGACGGCCTATCATCCACAAACAAACGGCTTATGCGAGAAGATGAACCATATTGTAATAGACCTACTAAATACTTTACCTGAGACAGAAAGGAATCAATGGCCAGAGAAATTGCCTGACTTGGTGGATCTGTATAATCATGTCCCGGTGAGCTCCACCAACTGCACCCCAGCTTACCTTATGCGTGCAAGACCCGGCCAATTACCAATCGATCTAGAAATGGGAATTCTGAAACCAGATGCAGAAGTTCAAGACTCCAATTGGGATATCATACGGCAAAAGCAGTATCGCCAAGTGCAAGAGAGTGTGGAAAGAAGCCTTCAGCAAACTAGAGAAAGACAAGAGCGAACTTTCAACCAGAATGCTCTAGCGACCCCATTAAGACCGGGTGACCAAGTGCTCAAGAGAAATCGTCGAACCAATAAACTAGACAATCAGTGGGAAGCCGTACCCTACACAGTTTTACCAACAAGAATGGATAATCCTAAAATGTGTCTCATTAGCAAAAACGGAGGCTTAACATCTGTACTAGTGTCAAGAGACAATCTTAAATTATGTCCGGAAGCACTGAAAGAGCCAGAAGTTGTCCAGCCAGAACCAGAAGTTATTCAACCCATACTGGTTCAACCAGTAAAGGAAAAAGAAGAGGAAATGTATCACACCTGTATAGGAGACCTTCCCAAAACCCTACTAACATACCTTGGTGCAGTAGTGGTTCCCATGGTGGCCTTTTACCCAACACCGAACCCAATACCAGAAGTCCCAAGACAGGAAGAGGCTGACCCCGTACTACAGGAGGTTCCAGGCCAGGAAGAACAGATTCCTGATCAGAGTAATCCCATCCAAATGTCACCTTCTCAAGCCAAAGGTATAAAGTCTAAAGAAAGTTCAAAAAGAGCAAAAAGCAAAGTTCAAAAAGCAGTCTTTCTGGAGCTTTGATTTAGTGCCTCCGGGCTGATAAAAAGTTCAAGAATATGCAATAAGTTCATACAGACAAGTCTCTGTAGGTACTGGGCTTAAACGTTGCAGAATGATAACAATGACTATAGTTTGATAGTTGGTAATCTGCATACCTGGCCGGTAATTGACCCTGGGTACTATGCTGTGATCTACGTAATAGCGGTGTCTCTTCATGTGGTGTACTAATGTCTACTGCGGATGTAGTATCTGCCCGCTCTGCTAAAGATAATTCCACGATTATGGAGTTGGCAAGTCCACCGTGAATGGCTTGACTTTCATGCCATACCTGGATAAGGCTTCGAACACTTCTGCCAGGTCTATTAAGTGTTGTTCGTAAGTCTTTGAGTAGACGATCACATCATCTAGGTACAGGAGGACGGTCTCGAAGTTCTTGTGTCCGAGGCAGCATTCCATCAGCCGCTGGAAGGTACCGGATGCGTTGCAGAGTCCGAACGGCATGCGATTAAATTCACATAGACCCATTGGTGTGGTGAATGCCGTCTTTTCCTTATCTCTCTCAGCCACAGGGACTTGCCAATACCCGCTTGTTAAGTCTAAGGTGGAAAAATAATTAGCAGATTTCAAAGCAGTTAAGGACTCTTCTATCCTAGGCAAGGGGTAGACGTCTTTATGGGTGATGTTATTAATCTTCCGGTAGTCTACGCACATTCTCATGATTCCGTCCTTTTTTTTGACAATCACTAGAGGGGCCGCCCAGGGGCTACAGCTGTCTCTTATTACCCCGGCCTGTTTCATCTCCCTCAGCATATCTTTTGCACACTGATAGTGAGCGGGCGGTATGGGTCTATATCTTTCTTTTATTGGGGGATGGTCACCGGTGGGGATTGTGTGTTCTACCCCTTCTATCCGTCCGAAGTCCAATGGGTGTTTACTGAAGACTTGTTCATATTCCGTCACTAGCCTATACACCCCTTGTTTTTGATGGGTAGGTGTTGAATTTATGCCCACGTGTAGCTGTTGGCACCAATCCTCCAATTCTCCGTCTGAGCCGTTGCCTTCCACCTGACAGGTTGGTTCTAAGGGCTCAATGGTTGTGATGGCATTGTTGTCAACAGTATATAGTTTTGCCACTGTAGCATACCTTGGCAAAGTGACCTCTTCCTCTCCACAGTTCAAAAGTCGTACCGGCACTCGTCCCCGGTGTACCTCGACTACCCCTCGTGCTGTGAGTATAGTGGGCCTGCTGTCGGTGTACACTGGTTCTATTAAGGCTTGATAATCTCGTCCCTTAGTACCAATGGCTGCTCTACACCATACCAGCATTTCTGTTTTTGGTGGGATTACAATAGATGTCGGATCACTTACCCTCACACTGCCGATTTCTCCACCTGCAACTTCTACCTGTTGCCTTAACATCAATACTTTTATTTCCCTTCGGAGAACTCTCTGCTGGCAGGATTGGGCAGTTTCAGCAATTTGCTGTAAGACAGAAATAACTTCGGAAAAGCAGTTCTCTAACACATTCATTCCTATCAATACAGTGGGTTCACAGTTCCGCCGGTCAACATCAACAACAATTATACCCTGTTTCTTCAATTCTACTTTACCAATCTTTATGGTCATCTCCCTGAATCCTAGTTTCGGTACCAACTTACCATTACTGGCCCATATATCTAGTTCAACATCAGAGGGCCCTTTATCAATATCTGCATCAGCCCAGTACCTCTTATAAAGGATATACGGTATAGATGAAATCTGGGAACCTGTGTCCAGCAAAGTGTTGAGGGGAATTCCGTCCAGCACGATAGGGATAATGGGTCGTCCTCTGATGTACCTGTCGTGCCAGGGTGTTGGGCCTTGAAAGTTCATTCCTGCGAAGCGGCCCGCATTCCCAGGGGATTCCCGTTTAAATCACAATCTTGTGCAAAGTGGCCTGGCTGCTGGCAACGGCGGCAAATGGGCTGTCCATCCGGTTGGTAGCGGTCGCGGGGTCGTCCTCTCCATGTCGGGTATCTCCGGGGTCTCATCCATGGAACATCCTCTCTACAGTTTGCCAACTCCATCTTGTGTCCTCTCATCTCCTGCATGGTTTTAGCCATTGAAGCAACAACATCAGCTAAAGAGTCAAGCTTTTGTTGAAGAGCCTCATTAGTACTGGGCCCCAGGGGCTTAGCAATGGCCCCAGACATAGCTGATGTCACTGGCACTCCCTGTTGTTGAGGTGCCTCTGCCATGGGTTGCGCAGGATCCTGATCCCGAGGTGCCTCTGCCAGCTGGAGACGTATAGCGCTCTCCTTTAATTGGGCAAATGTCAATTCAGGGTTCTTAAAAACAAGCATGCTCACATGCCCCCGGTGAGAAGGGGTGTAGAGTCCCTCAATAAATTGATCTCTTAGCAGTTTATCCGCTCCGGTTTTAAAAATGGGTTCAGCCAGTGTAAGTGATTTAAGGGCTTCCTGCAGGTTTAAGGCAAAGTCTCTCACGCCCTCATTAGCTTTTTGTTTGCAATTAAAGAATCGTACTTTAGCTTTGCTGCTGGCAGTGGTTTCAAATGTAGCTTTTAATCCAGCAAATATGCGTTCAACAGTGCCTTTTAGATGAGCTGCCCATGCTGTGACTTCTCGCTTAGCATGGCCACTTAACTGCATCATCAGGAGACTAACACGCTGAACTTCACCCACGGGGAACATGTCAAAATGAGCCAGCATCTTTTCTCTGAAATCGTCAAGGGTATTAGGCTCACCTTCATACATTGGAAGCCACGGGCCACCCGGTGTATATGGCATCAGCACCGGCATGATGGGCGCCGCTCCTTGCACCGCTGCGCTACCGGACTCTCTATCGACACTCTGTCTTTCAGCTGCATTAGCGTTGCCGGGTGCCGCGGCGTCTCTGTGCTGCGACATATTGTGGCCCCTTAGTTAATCCGGACCCTTCCGGACCTCCGCTTCCGTCGGGATAGTGTAGATTTGTGCCGCTGTGCAGCAGGATTGGTTTTCCCCTTGCTCTGACGTCAGAGCGCTCAGCTTGGTGCCGCCCACAATGACACGCCCCCTGCTGCTCCCGCCCGCCACGCGCTCTGTAATGGCGGATTCTGAAGTTTTTCAGTCAAACTGGGGCTCAGGTAATGGCGTAGCTCAATTAACAGTCTCGTGCCTAATGGTTATGAGGTAATGGCGGCCATCTTTACTCCATTATAACCAATGGGGAAAAGTCACTTTCAATAGTTTTTAATGGGAAATGGAATTTTCTTTAATAAAGTCAATTTTCAAGATTTTTCATCCAAATTTTCACAGTTTTGGGCTCCAATCACGGCACACAATTCCCGGTATACGGGCTGGCTGAATCCTGTTTGTGACGCCAATTGTGATGCCCAGGAGACCGGGGTACCCAGCACCGGACCAATGGGGTCTGTCTCTTGAGGGGGATGTCACGGGTGGCTTGACCCGGTGCTGTGGTCTCAGGCAATGCACAGTGTAAGGGGTATCGTGAGGGAACAGGCACTTACTTGATCAGCAGCAGGTTCTCCCAGCGGTGATGATCCCGATCCTGGATAGATGGCTATTGTCCAAATGAAAGACTGAGGCACTGAAACGTTTAACCAGTTTACTTCAACATAAAGGGATTTACAACCAGTCCTGTCACCGGAGTCTGTATGGGAACTCTGAGTTACTTTGACCCTGCCGGGGTCTTCGCCTCTTATTGTACGCAGTTTCTGTGTGGCCCTGCTGCTGTATGGAACTGGCTGCCGGCCCAATCTGTCCCCTCCGGGTCCTGGTTCTACGGGCAACCCGAGTCCTTTTATCGGCTTACCCCCTCCAGGAGTACCGCTGAACTCTGTGTCTGTTGCTGCGTCCGGCCCTAGTGAAGCTGATATCACCTCACGTTTTTCCGGTTGCTGTATTATATATAATGAATACAGCCAGGGATCCGGTATCCGTCTTTGCGCCTGTTCTGGGTAGTGATTAATGCTACCCGGTTCTCACAATGTCCTTTTTCTCTGTCCCTTTTCTCCTCAGGCCGGTGATTTGGGCCTGGAAACCGTCATAGGACTGTTAGAAATTCAGTTGTATGACCTCTCACTTTCAGCTCCTTAGCCCAACTGCCAGTTCTTCTCTCAGACCAGAATGGATCAAGGGGAGTCTCTGGAGCTCCCCCTTCTGGCCGGAGGTGGTAGTGCAGTCTTGCTATTTTAGTATTTGTATTTACTGTCAGTAACTGTTTTTGTGGCAAATACCCCTAGGGGTGCCACACAAGCAACTGAAGCAGCTCAGCCTGGAGGTGGCAGATCTATGCACTGTTGTTTTGCAGCACCCTAACACATCAGGTTTGGGGACCGTGACTCTCTTGCAACCCTTATTGGAACCCAAAATCGCTTTGCCTGACAAGATCTCTTTGGGGTGACAAGTTTTTTTGTTTCCAGGGAGGCCTGTAAGCTATACTTCAGGTTCCATCATTTTTCCTCAGGAATCGAGGTGCAACAGGTGGGGATAATAATCTCTCTCCTTCAGAGTAGCCCCCAAGTGAGGGCATTCTCTATCTTGTCAGACAAATTTTTCTGGCGCTGGGTCATATAAACGTGATCGTGACCACACTACGTCAGTTTCAGAAGGGAGACCGGCCGGTGGAGGAGTATTTTTTTGATTTTCAGAGGTGGTCCACTGACACTAAGTGGAATGACCCTGTGCTCTGTAGCCTGTTCTGTCAATGGCTGTTGTTAAGAGTGAAGGATGTCTTAGCCTTGTACAAGACACTATTTTCCCTTGAGGCCGGCATCACACTTGCGAGTTTTACGGACGTAAGAGCGCAGAAACTACGTCCGTAAAACTCGCAAAACATACGGCACAATTATTCTCTATGCCCCTGCTCCTATCTGCCGTATTAAACTGATCAGTATTATACGGCTTTCTATGGCCGTAGAAAATCGCAGCATGCTGCGTTTGTCACCGTATTGCGCAAATAAAACATCAATGAAAGTCTATGGAAGCCCCAAAAATATGGATCACACACGGACCAGCAGTGTGACTTGCGAGGAATACGCAGCGGTGTTAGCGAGAAAAGCCGGTAATTCATTGCGGTGTACAGTAAAATCACACTGACAGCTTCCAGTAGAATAGGTAGAATAAATGTGTACACATAGAATAGGTATATATATATATATGTCAGTGAGACACATATATATATATATATATATATATATATATTAATATTTCTTCCAGCGCTAGACAGCTTTAAAGCCGGTAATTCAATTGCCGGCTTTTGCTCTCTCCTTCCTAAACCCGACATGATTTGAGACATGGTTTACATACAGTAAACCATGTCTTCTCCCCCTTTTTTTTGCATATTCCACACTACTAATGTTAGTAGTGTGTATATGCAAAATTTGGCCGTTCTATCTACTAAATTAAAGGGTTAAATGGCGGAAAAAATTGGCGTGGGCTCCCGCACAATTTTCTCCGCCAGAGTAGTAAAGCCAGTGACTGAGGACAGATATTAATAGCCTGGAGAGGGTCCACGGTTATTGGCCTCCCCGGCTAAAAACACCTGCCCCCAGCCACCCCAGAAAAGGCACATCTGGAAGATGCGCCTATTCTGGCACTTGGCCACTCTCTTCCCATTCCCGTGTAGCGGTGGGATATGGGGTAATGAAGGGTTAATGCCACCTTGCTATTGTAAGGTGACATTAAGCCAAATTAATAATGGAGAGGCGTCAATAATGACACCCATCCATTATTAATCCAATACTAGGAAAGGGTTAAAAAAATACACAAACACATTATTAAAAATTATTTTAATGAAATAAAAACAAAGGTTGTTGTAATATTTTATTGAACGCCCATTCCAATCACTGAAGACCCTCGTTCTGTATAAAAAAAAAACAAAAAAACAATATTCTTACCTTCTGCAGATCTGTAAAGTCCAACGATGTAAATCCATCTGAAGGGGTTAAAATATTTTGCAGCCACGAGCTGTGCTAATGCATTGATGCTTGTGGCTGCAAAACCCCAGGGAATGAAGGTAAAGTAGGTCATTGACCTATATTTACCTGCATTTGCGGTGAGGCGCCCTCTGCTGGCTGTTCCTAGATCGTGGGAACTTTCCTAGAAAGCTCCCTGGCTCGAGTTCATATGAGGACAACCAGCAGAGGGCGCCCTCTTATGATCTCGAGCCAGGGAGCTTTCTAGGAAAGTTCCCACGATCTAGGAACAGCCAGCAGAGGGCGCCTCACCGCAAATGCAGGTAAATATAGGTCATTGACCTACTTTACCTTCATTCCCTGGGGTTTTGCAGCCACGAGCATCAATGCATTAGCACAGCTCGTGGCTGCAAAATATTTTAACCCCTTCAGATGGATTTACATCGTTGGACTTTACAGATCTGCGGAAGGTAAGGATATTGTTTTGTTTTTTTGATACAGAACGAGGGTCTTCAGTGATTGGAATGGGCGTTCAGTAAAATATTACAACAACCTTTGTTTTTATTTCATTAAAATAATTTTTAATAATGTGTTTGTGTATTTTTTTAACCCTTTCCTAGTATTGGATTAATAATGGATAGGTGTCATAATTGACGCCTCTCCATTATTAATTTGGCTTACAATTTACAATTGGCTTACAATTTTGCTACAATAGCAAGGTGGCATTAACCCTTCATTACCCCATATCCCACCGCTACACGGGAATGGGAAGAGAGTGGCCAAGTGCCAGAATAGGCGCATCTTCCAGATGTGCCTTTTCTGGGGTGGCTGGGGGCAGGTGTTTTTAGCCAGGGGGGGGGGGGCAATAACCGTGGACCCTCTCCAGGCTATTAATATCTGTCCTCAGTCAATGGCTTTACTACTCTGGCGGAGAAAATTGTGCGGGAGCCCACGCCAATTTTTTCTGCCATTTAACCCTTTAATTTAGTAGATAGAACGGCCAAATTTTGCATATACACACTACTAACATTAGTAGTGTGGAATATGCAAAAAAAATGGGGATATGAGATGGTTTACTGTATGTAAACCAGGTCTCATATCATGTCGGGTTTAGGAAGGAGAAAGCAAAAGCCGGTAATTGAATTACCGGCTTTCTGCTCTATCGCGCTGGATGAAATATTAATATATATATATATATATATATATATATATATATATATATATATATAAATACAGTGGGGCAAAAAAGTATTTAGTCAGTCAGCAATAGTGCAAGTTCCACCACTTAAAAAGATGAGAGGCGTCTGTAATTTACATCATAGGTAGACCTCAACTATGGGAGACAAACTGTGAAAAAAAAATCCAGAAAATCACATTGTCTGTTTTTTTATCATTTTTTTTGCATATTATGGTGGAAAATAAGTATTTGGTCAGAAACAAACAATCAAGATTTCTGGCTCTCACAGACCTGTAACTTCTTCTTTAAGAGTCTCCTCTTTCCTCCTCTCATTACCTGTAGTAATGGCACCTGTTTAAACTTGTTATCAGTATAAAAAGACACCTGTGCACACCCTCAAACAGTCTGACTCCAAACTCCGCTATGGTGAAGACCAAAGAGCTGTCAAAGGACACCAGAAACAAAATTGTAGCCCTGCACCAGGCTGGGAAGACTGAATCTGCAATAGCCAACCAGCTTGGAGTGAAGAAATCAACAGTGGGAGCAATAATTAGAAAATGGAAGACATACAAGACCACTGATAATCTCCCTCGATCTGGGGCTCCACGCAAAATCCCACCCCGTGGGGTCAGAATGATCATAGGAACGGTGAGCAAAAATCCCAGAACCACGCGGGGGGACCTAGTGAATGAACTGCAGAGAGCTGGGACCAATGTAACAAGGCCTACCATAAGTAACACACTACGCCACCATGGACTCAGATCTTGCAGTGCCAGACGTGTCCCACTGCTTAAGCCAGTACATGTCCTGGCCCGTCTGAAGTTTGCTAGAGAGCATTTGGATGATCCAGAGGAGTTTTGGGAGAATGTCCTATGGTCTGATGAAACCAAACTGGAACTGTTTGGTAGAAACACAACTTGTCGTGTTTGGAGGAAAAAGAATACTGAGTTGCATCCATCAAACACCATACCTACTGTAAAGCATAGTGGTGGAAACATCATGCTTTGGGGCTGTTTCTCTGCAAAGGGGCCAGGACGACTGATCCGGGTACATGAAAGAATGAATGGGGCCATCTATCGTGAGATTTTGAGTGCAAACCTCCTTCCATCAGCAAGGGCATTGAAGATGAAACGTGGCTGGGTCTTTCAACATGACAATGATCCAAAGCACACCGCCAGGGCAACGAAGGAGTGGCTTCGTAAGAAGCATTTCAAGGTCCTGGAGTGGCCTAGCCAGTCTCCAGATCTCAACCCTATAGAAAACCTTTGGAGGGAGTTGAAAGTCCGTGTTGCCAAGCGAAAAGCCAAAAACATCACTGCTCTAGAGATCTGGATGGAGGAATTGGCCAACATACCAACAACAGTGTGTGGCAACCTTGTGAAGACTTACAGAAAACGTTTGACCTCTGTCATTGCCAACAAAGGATATATTACAAAGTATTGAGATGAAATTTTGTTTCTGACCAAATACTTATTTTCCACCATAATATGCAAATAAAATGTTGAAAAAACAGACAATGTGATTTTCTGGATTTTTTTTTCTCAGTTTGTCTCCCATAGTTGAGGTCTACCTATGATGTAAATTACAGACGCCTCTCATCTTTTTAAGTGGTGGAACTTGCACTATTGCTGACTGACTAAATACTTTTTTGCCCCACTGTATATATATAGACAGTATATATGTTTTTTTTTTTTAACACATGGATCCCTTGTATAGCCGTATGTTGGTTTTGCAAGCCTGCGATAAAAACACGCAGTACGGATGACATACGGATTACATACGGAGGATGCCATGCGCAAAAAACGCTGAAACACCCTGCCTACGCAGGAGCTACGGACCACTATTTTTGGGACTTTTCAGCGTATTACGGCCGTAATATACGGACCGTATTTTCATACGCTGTGTGTGACGCCGGCCTGAGGCAGCAATGTCTCTGGATATCAGGGTGGAGAGACACTCCAATATTTGGGAGGTCAGGGTTACCAAGGTTACCCTTGCTCTGAGAACCCATGCAGTTGGGTGGGGTGACTCGTTCTGGGTAACAAACTTTGATTCAGCATAAAGGGGAGTGTGTTTTTACTGTAGGAGAAAGGGCCATTTCGTGGTTGCTTATCCTTCCCTACTGCTAACCTGGGTGTACCTCCGCCGTGTGTAGGACACAATTTTTTCTACATGCTGAAATCCATCTGGGCAAAAGTAAGGCAGTTATTTCAGCCTTTCTACACAGTGTGGGCAGGGTTTAATTTAAATTACGCTAGTTTGTCCAGATCCGGGACCTCAAACCACATACACTGTCCAGATTGTCCAGACATATACCAATAATAGCCACTGACACTGTACCCTTGAGACAGGTGTATTTTACTTAAGTTATCTGAGGGTTATATCTACAGGTAGGGGGCATGCACTCAGAATGTATTGACTTATTTGCTAGAGGGTCTGCCCTCTCATGTGGTGTTTGGACTACCATGGCTCACACTGCGTAACCCTGTGGTAGATTGGAAGACTTGAGACGTGATTTAGTGGAGCGAGTACTGTCAAGGATACTGTTTAGGCTAGCTAGGATGGATACCAGTCTGTGCCTAAATACCTGTCTGGCTTTGAGGATGTGTTCTTGGAGAAAGAACTTCCTCTCCATCATTCCTTTGACTGCACTGTTAATCTTGTCCCTGGGGCCAAGCTGCCAAAGATCTTTGGTCCAGAGTGGCAGGCCATGAAGGATTACATCATTGAAACTTTGGCAAAGGGTCCTATCAGACCATCCTCATCCCTATTGCTGTGCATTTTTTCTTTGTAATAAAAATAGACAGAGGTTACACCTCTGCCTAGATTTCTGCAAACTCAATCAGATCACGGTCCGAGATCTGTATCCGCTCCCTCCCATCCCGGATCTCTTTAATCAGATCGTATGAACAAAATGTTTTTCTAATCGGGATCTCAGGAGGATGTATAATCTCATTCGTATTGAAGAGAGTGATGAGTGGAAAACAGACTTCAATATGCCTGAGGGACACTATAAGAACCTTGTGATGTTGTTTGGGTTGACTAATGCTCGCGCTGTCTTTTAGCAATTTGTAAATTACATCTGGTAGGTAGAATTGTTGCGATCTATCTTGATAACATGCTAAGTTATTCACCTGAACTTGAGACATGTCAAGTACATGTCAGGCAGGTTTTATAGATACTCAGAGACAATAAATTATTTGTCAAACCAGAGAAACGTTAGGCACAAACATGAAGCCAGAAAATATACTGATGAAGGATATGAGGTGTGGCAAAGAAGACCCAATACAACATACTCAGAAGGGAGGTAAGAAATTTTCTAAAATAATCTACAAGGAGGAGATTACAACAAACCAAAATCCTCTAAACTGCACAATTGTAACTGCAAGATGCCTGACAAACAAGATGGAAGAACTAGAAGCAGAAATATCTACAGGTAACTATGACAGAGAGGGAATAACCGAGACATGGTTAGATGAAAGCTATGACTGGGCAGTTAACTTACAGGGTTACAGTCTGATTAGAAAGTATCATATGAGGACAACCAGCAGAGGGCGCCCTCTTATGATCTCGAGCCAGGGAGCTTTCTAGGAAAGTTCCCACGATCTAGGAACAGCCAGCAGAGGGCGCCTCACCGCAAATGCAGGTAAATATAGGTCATTGACCTACTTTACCTTCATTCCCTGGGGTTTTGCAGCCACGAGCATCAATGCATTAGCACAGCTCGTGGCTGCAAAATATTTTAACCCCTTCAGATGGATTTACATCGTTGGACTTTACAGATCTGCGGAAGGTAAGGATATTGTTTTGTTTTTTTGATACAGAACGAGGGTCTTCAGTGATTGGAATGGGCGTTCAGTAAAATATTACAACAACCTTTGTTTTTATTTCATTAAAATAATTTTTAATAATGTGTTTGTGTATTTTTTTAACCCTTTCCTAGTATTGGATTAATAATGGATAGGTGTCATAATTGACGCCTCTCCATTATTAATTTGGCTTACAATTTACAATTGGCTTACAATTTTGCTACAATAGCAAGGTGGCATTAACCCTTCATTACCCCATATCCCACCGCTACACGGGAATGGGAAGAGAGTGGCCAAGTGCCAGAATAGGCGCATCTTCCAGATGTGCCTTTTCTGGGGTGGCTGGGGGCAGGTGTTTTTAGCCAGGGGGGGGGGGGCAATAACCGTGGACCCTCTCCAGGCTATTAATATCTGTCCTCAGTCAATGGCTTTACTACTCTGGCGGAGAAAATTGTGCGGGAGCCCACGCCAATTTTTTCTGCCATTTAACCCTTTAATTTAGTAGATAGAACGGCCAAATTTTGCATATACACACTACTAACATTAGTAGTGTGGAATATGCAAAAAAAATGGGGATATGAGATGGTTTACTGTATGTAAACCAGGTCTCATATCATGTCGGGTTTAGGAAGGAGAAAGCAAAAGCCGGTAATTGAATTACCGGCTTTCTGCTCTATCGCGCTGGATGAAATATTAATATATATATATATATATATATATATATATATATATATATATATATATAAATACAGTGGGGCAAAAAAGTATTTAGTCAGTCAGCAATAGTGCAAGTTCCACCACTTAAAAAGATGAGAGGCGTCTGTAATTTACATCATAGGTAGACCTCAACTATGGGAGACAAACTGTGAAAAAAAAATCCAGAAAATCACATTGTCTGTTTTTTTATCATTTTTTTTGCATATTATGGTGGAAAATAAGTATTTGGTCAGAAACAAACAATCAAGATTTCTGGCTCTCACAGACCTGTAACTTCTTCTTTAAGAGTCTCCTCTTTCCTCCTCTCATTACCTGTAGTAATGGCACCTGTTTAAACTTGTTATCAGTATAAAAAGACACCTGTGCACACCCTCAAACAGTCTGACTCCAAACTCCGCTATGGTGAAGACCAAAGAGCTGTCAAAGGACACCAGAAACAAAATTGTAGCCCTGCACCAGGCTGGGAAGACTGAATCTGCAATAGCCAACCAGCTTGGAGTGAAGAAATCAACAGTGGGAGCAATAATTAGAAAATGGAAGACATACAAGACCACTGATAATCTCCCTCGATCTGGGGCTCCACGCAAAATCCCACCCCGTGGGGTCAGAATGATCATAGGAACGGTGAGCAAAAATCCCAGAACCACGCGGGGGGACCTAGTGAATGAACTGCAGAGAGCTGGGACCAATGTAACAAGGCCTACCATAAGTAACACACTACGCCACCATGGACTCAGATCTTGCAGTGCCAGACGTGTCCCACTGCTTAAGCCAGTACATGTCCTGGCCCGTCTGAAGTTTGCTAGAGAGCATTTGGATGATCCAGAGGAGTTTTGGGAGAATGTCCTATGGTCTGATGAAACCAAACTGGAACTGTTTGGTAGAAACACAACTTGTCGTGTTTGGAGGAAAAAGAATACTGAGTTGCATCCATCAAACACCATACCTACTGTAAAGCATAGTGGTGGAAACATCATGCTTTGGGGCTGTTTCTCTGCAAAGGGGCCAGGACGACTGATCCGGGTACATGAAAGAATGAATGGGGCCATCTATCGTGAGATTTTGAGTGCAAACCTCCTTCCATCAGCAAGGGCATTGAAGATGAAACGTGGCTGGGTCTTTCAACATGACAATGATCCAAAGCACACCGCCAGGGCAACGAAGGAGTGGCTTCGTAAGAAGCATTTCAAGGTCCTGGAGTGGCCTAGCCAGTCTCCAGATCTCAACCCTATAGAAAACCTTTGGAGGGAGTTGAAAGTCCGTGTTGCCAAGCGAAAAGCCAAAAACATCACTGCTCTAGAGATCTGGATGGAGGAATTGGCCAACATACCAACAACAGTGTGTGGCAACCTTGTGAAGACTTACAGAAAACGTTTGACCTCTGTCATTGCCAACAAAGGATATATTACAAAGTATTGAGATGAAATTTTGTTTCTGACCAAATACTTATTTTCCACCATAATATGCAAATAAAATGTTGAAAAAACAGACAATGTGATTTTCTGGATTTTTTTTTCTCAGTTTGTCTCCCATAGTTGAGGTCTACCTATGATGTAAATTACAGACGCCTCTCATCTTTTTAAGTGGTGGAACTTGCACTATTGCTGACTGACTAAATACTTTTTTGCCCCACTGTATATATATAGACAGTATATATGTTTTTTTTTTTTAACACATGGATCCCTTGTATAGCCGTATGTTGGTTTTGCAAGCCTGCGATAAAAACACGCAGTACGGATGACATACGGATTACATACGGAGGATGCCATGCGCAAAAAACGCTGAAACACCCTGCCTACGCAGGAGCTACGGACCACTATTTTTGGGACTTTTCAGCGTATTACGGCCGTAATATACGGACCGTATTTTCATACGCTGTGTGTGACGCCGGCCTGAGGCAGCAATGTCTCTGGATATCAGGGTGGAGAGACACTCCAATATTTGGGAGGTCAGGGTTACCAAGGTTACCCTTGCTCTGAGAACCCATGCAGTTGGGTGGGGTGACTCGTTCTGGGTAACAAACTTTGATTCAGCATAAAGGGGAGTGTGTTTTTACTGTAGGAGAAAGGGCCATTTCGTGGTTGCTTATCCTTCCCTACTGCTAACCTGGGTGTACCTCCGCCGTGTGTAGGACACAATTTTTTCTACATGCTGAAATCCATCTGGGCAAAAGTAAGGCAGTTATTTCAGCCTTTCTACACAGTGTGGGCAGGGTTTAATTTAAATTACGCTAGTTTGTCCAGATCCGGGACCTCAAACCACATACACTGTCCAGATTGTCCAGACATATACCAATAATAGCCACTGACACTGTACCCTTGAGACAGGTGTATTTTACTTAAGTTATCTGAGGGTTATATCTACAGGTAGGGGGCATGCACTCAGAATGTATTGACTTATTTGCTAGAGGGTCTGCCCTCTCATGTGGTGTTTGGACTACCATGGCTCACACTGCGTAACCCTGTGGTAGATTGGAAGACTTGAGACGTGATTTAGTGGAGCGAGTACTGTCAAGGATACTGTTTAGGCTAGCTAGGATGGATACCAGTCTGTGCCTAAATACCTGTCTGGCTTTGAGGATGTGTTCTTGGAGAAAGAACTTCCTCTCCATCATTCCTTTGACTGCACTGTTAATCTTGTCCCTGGGGCCAAGCTGCCAAAGATCTTTGGTCCAGAGTGGCAGGCCATGAAGGATTACATCATTGAAACTTTGGCAAAGGGTCCTATCAGACCATCCTCATCCCTATTGCTGTGCATTTTTTCTTTGTAATAAAAATAGACAGAGGTTACACCTCTGCCTAGATTTCTGCAAACTCAATCAGATCACGGTCCGAGATCTGTATCCGCTCCCTCCCATCCCGGATCTCTTTAATCAGATCGTATGAACAAAATGTTTTTCTAATCGGGATCTCAGGAGGATGTATAATCTCATTCGTATTGAAGAGAGTGATGAGTGGAAAACAGACTTCAATATGCCTGAGGGACACTATAAGAACCTTGTGATGTTGTTTGGGTTGACTAATGCTCGCGCTGTCTTTTAGCAATTTGTAAATTACATCTGGTAGGTAGAATTGTTGCGATCTATCTTGATAACATGCTAAGTTATTCACCTGAACTTGAGACATGTCAAGTACATGTCAGGCAGGTTTTATAGATACTCAGAGACAATAAATTATTTGTCAAACCAGAGAAACGTTAGGCACAAACATGAAGCCAGAAAATATACTGATGAAGGATATGAGGTGTGGCAAAGAAGACCCAATACAACATACTCAGAAGGGAGGTAAGAAATTTTCTAAAATAATCTACAAGGAGGAGATTACAACAAACCAAAATCCTCTAAACTGCACAATTGTAACTGCAAGATGCCTGACAAACAAGATGGAAGAACTAGAAGCAGAAATATCTACAGGTAACTATGACAGAGAGGGAATAACCGAGACATGGTTAGATGAAAGCTATGACTGGGCAGTTAACTTACAGGGTTACAGTCTGATTAGAAAGTATCGTAAAACTCAGAAAGGAGGAGGGGTTTGTCTTTATGTAAAGTCTTGTCTAAAGTCCACTTTAAGGGCCGATATTAGAGAAGGGAATGAGGATGTCGTGTCCATATGGGCTGAAACACATGGAGAGAAAAATAGTAACAAAATTCTCATTGGGGTCTATTGCAAACCCTCAAATATAACAGAAATCATGGAAAGTCTACTATTAAAGCAGATAGATGAAGCTGCAATCCATAATGAGGTCCTTGTTATGGGGGACTTTAACTACCCGGATATTAACTGAGAAACAGAGACCTGTGATACCTATAAAGGCAACAGGTTTCTGCTAATAACCAAGAAAAATTATCTTTCACAATTGGTGCAGAATCCAACCAGAGGAGCAGCACTTTTAGACCTAATACTATCAAATAGACCTGACAGAATAACAAATCTGCAGGTCGTCGGGCATCTAGGAAATAGCGACCACAATATTTTACAGTTTTACTTGTCTTTTGCTAGGGAAACTTGTCAGGGAGTCACAAATCCACTGGACTTTAGGAAGGCAAAGTTTGACCAGCTTAGAGATGCCCTTAATCTGGTTGACTGGGTACAATGTCCTCAGAAATAAGAATCTTAATATATACTTACCTTCTAATGTCTTCACATCCTGTTCCATCCAGATGTGTCCGGATCCCAGAATTCCAAGATGCGGAAGTTCACCAACCTCCATATTGGCACACCCAAGTGATGGGTGTCTCAATATGGAAACTGCTGGTGGTACCAGCCTCTTGCATGGTACCACCAGTGGAACACCGTCGCACCACACACACACACACACTGTATATGCCGTACGCACCACACACACGCACAAACACACTGTATACGCTGTACGCAGCCTCTTGCACGGTACCACCAGAGGAACACAATCGCGAACATGCCGCCAACGGGAACAGCCGAATGATTCACTGACCGCCACCATCTCTGTACAGGAGGAGCGAATGCGCAGTTTTAATGTGACCGCCGCTATCTGTCTGCACAAAGATGGCGGCAGTCTATTTTACTGCGCCTGCGTGAATTCCACGCAGGCGCAGTGAATCATTCGGCTGATCCTGGCGCTAGATTCGTGACGTGTCTACAGGTAGAGGAAGCCGGTAACAATTAGGGTAAGTTCACGCAGGTTGTTTTTACTGCTTTTGTTGTTGCTTTTTTATGCTAATTTTCAGCTGCTTTTTACAGTGTCAGCAAAGCCTATGAGATTTCAGCAATCTCATGCACACACATTGGTTTTTTGTGTCATCAGGATTTTGTGCTTTGCTGCTTTTTTTGGACATAGAGCATGTCACTTCTTTCAGCATTTTTGCAGCGTTTTTGCAGAGTATTTCACCCATTGGATTGAATGGGTGTTGAGAAAAAGCTGCAAAAAATGCTGGTACCATTATTTGCAGCGTTTTTACTGCAGAAAGTCAATGGACATTAGCATGGACAAAGGGAACCAAAAAATGCACCAAAAATGCACCTAAACCTGCGTTTTTGCCGCAGCTTCTTTCCTGCCAAGAAGATAAGGTTTTGCTGCAGAAAAAAAGCAGCATAAACACCCTGTGTGAACTTACCCTAAAGGGGTTAGGGGTTTTACCACGAACGAAAGTTAATTTTAAAAATTGTCTGTGTCTGACCGTGTACGGAGCATACCACATCTCCTGGGCAGGGGAGGAAGCAAAATAAAATATTTCACTGACTGTTTTTAAACAATATTTTACCTCACAAAATGTATCCTCTGCGATCTCCTTCTGTAATTTCAGTATTGTCTTTTGCTTCCTCCCCTGCCCAGGAGCTGTGGTATGTTCCGTATAGATAGCACATGGGGTAGACAGGTCAAAGAAGAGAGCACAGATGGGAGAAGTCAGCACATGGGGAAAGAGAGAGTGGATAGGTGGGTGAGCACATGGGGGAGAGATTCTCAGTGCTGCAAAGCCTGCCCTCATCGTGGCATTACCGCCGTCCCAATGCGATAGCATCGGGCCTCCATCTAGTAGAAATAATAAATGGGAAATGTTTAAGAACATCTTAAATAGGCACTATAAGCAGTTTATACCTTACTAGATTGTGGCCCGATTCTAACGCATTGGGTATCCTAGAATATGTATGTATGTATGTTCGTCGTGCTGTGAGTGGGGGTTAAAATCCGCACCAATATCGCTGATTGATCGCGGCCAGCCGGGCGCGACCAATCAGCGATGCGTGGTTGAAATCCCGCACTAATTCGTGGCCAGACTGCATTTCGCTGATTGGTCGTGGTTTGCTGGGGACAAATAATCACCGAAGCGGTGTTTAAATCCCGCGGCAATATCACTGATTGGACGCAGCCGGCCGCGTAGTATATAGCACAGCCAAGTAGTATATAGCAGCCACGTAGTATATAGCACAGCGATGTAGTATATAGCACAGGCACGTAGTATATAGCACAGTGATGTAGTATATAACATAGCCCACGCAGTATATAGCATAGCCACGTAGTATATTGCACAGCCACGTAATATATAGCACAGGCACATAGTATATAGCACATCAATGTAGTATATAACACAGCCCACGCAGTATATAGCACAGCCACGTAGTATATTGCACAGCCACGTAATATATAGCAGGCACGTAGTATATAGCACAGCGATGTAGTATTTAGCAGCCACGTAGTATATGACACAGCCCACATAGTATATAGCACAGCGAAGTAATATATAGCAGCCACTTAGTATATAACACAGACAGCCACGTAGTATATAGCAGTCATGTAGTAAATAGCAGCCACGTAATATATAGCTGCCACGTAGTATATAACAAAACCCACGTAGTATATAGCACAGCCACGTAATATATAGCAGCCACGTAGTATATAACACAGACAGCCATGTAGTATATAGCATAGCCACGTAGTATATAGCAGTCACGTAGTATATAGCAGCCATGTAGTATATAGCAGCCATGCAGTATATAACACAGCCCATGTAGTATATAACACAGCCCATGTAATATACAACACAGGCCACTTAGTATATAGCACAGCCCACGTAGTATATAACACAGCCCACGAAGTATACAGCAGTGTGGGCACCATATCCCTGTGAAAAAAAGAATTAAAAAAAAAATTGGTAATATACTCACCTTCCGTCGTCCACCGAAGCTGTCCCGCTCCTCGCGATGTGGCCGGCAGCTTCTGTTCCCAGTGATGCATTGTGAAATTACCCAGATGATGTAGCGGTCTCGCGAGACCGCTAAGTAGTCTGGGTAATTTCGCAATGCATCTCTGGGAACAGAAGCTGGCGAGAGCATCGGGAAAAGCGGGAAAGCTGCGGAGGCGATGGAAGGTGAGAATAGCATGATTTTTAAATTATTTTTAACATTATATCTTTTTACTATTCATGCTGCATAGGCAGCATGAATAGTAAAAAGTTGGTCCGGGATGGGGCGACACACTGGAACTGACTGGAGGGGAGTAGGGAGGGGGCACTGACTTGAGAAGAGTAGGGAGGGGCCAATTCGCGACTGGACTGTGCCTGTCGCTGATTGGTCCCGTCAGACCGCGACCAATTAGCGAAGCGGGATTTCCGTGACAGACAAACAGATGGAAGTACCCCGTTAGACGATTATATAGATAGTTGGGAAGATGGGAATAAAAGGACAAGAAATAGGAAAACCCAATGTGGCTAATCAAAGTAAGAGTGGCATTTAACAGTAAAAGGAAAGCATTTAAACTACTAAAACAGGATGGCACCATTGAAGCTCTAAAAAACTATATGGAGACAAATACTTTATCTAAAAAACGAATTAAAGCTGCCAAAAAGGAAACAGAGAAGCACATTGCTAAGGAGAGTAAAACTAATTCCAAACTGTTCTTCAACTATATCAATAGTAAAAGAATCATAAGTGAAAGTGTAGGCCCTTAAAAAATTGTAAGGAAAGAATGGTTGTAGATGACGAGGAAAAAGCTAATATATTAGATACCTTCTTCTCCACGGTATTCACTGTGGAAAATAAAGTGCTAGGTGAAATGCTGAGAGGCAAAAAGAACCCTATATTTAGGGTCACCAATCTAACCCAAGAAGAGGTGCAAAACCGGCTAAATAAGATTAAAATAGATAAATCTCCGGGTCCGGATGGCATACACCCACGAGTACTAAGAGAACTAAGTAATGTAATAGACAAACCATTATTTCTTATATTTAGGTACTTTATAGCGACGGGGTCTGATCCACAGAACTGGCGCATAGCAAATGTTGTACCAATATTCAAAAAGAGCTCTAAAAGTGAACCTGGAAAATATAGGCCAGTAAGTCTAACCTCTATTGTTGGTAAAATATTTGAAGGGTTTCTGAGGGATATTATTCTGGATTATCTCAATGAGAATATCTGTTTAACTCCATATCAGCATGGGTTTATGAGAAATCGCTCCTGTCAAACCAATCTAATCAGTTTTTATGAAGAGGTAAGCTATAGACTGGACCAAAGTGAGTCGTTGGACATGGTATATCTTGATTTTTCTGATCTGGATAAGTTGGAAACTTGGACTGAAAGGTGGCAGATGCGGTTTAACAATGATAAAAGTAAGGTTATACACATGGGAAGAAGGAATCAATAAACTTACCTGGAGCAGCCAGTGCCAGGCAGCGACTGCCAAGTCAAACAGGATCATGGGGTGCATTAAAAGAGGTCTGGATACACATGATGAGAACATTATACTACTTGTGTACAAATTTCTGGTTAGACCGCACATGGAGTACTGTGTACAGTTTTGGGCACCGTTGCCAAGGAAGTATATAATGGAGCTAGAGCAAGTACAAAGGATGGCAGTAAAATTAATAAAGGTGATGGGGGAACTACAATACCCAGAGAGATTAGAAAAATTAGGATTATTTAGTCTAGAAAAAAGACAACTGAGGGGCCATCTAATAGCCATGTATAAGTTTACAAAGGGACAATACAAATATCTCTCCTCTATTTATACCAAGGAAGGTGAGGGTCACAAGAGGGCATTCTCTGCGTCTGGAGGAGAGAAGGTTTTTCCACCAACATAGAAGAGGATTCTTTACTGTTAGGGTGTCATGATCCAGGCCGGGTTTTGAGTCCGGTTTTCCCTTTTTCCCGATCTGGTCATGTCAAGAGTTAACCTTTCTCAGCCTCTGTCTGGGTTCAGGTTGGCTATTTATCGCTGCTGCTTCCTGCAGGCGATATCAGTTATAGCTTTTGCCTAATGCTGCTGTAGCTGATTGTGATTGCTCTGATTGGTCTTGCTGCGTTTGCTGTCTGAACCCGTGTCTGTGTTCCCCTATTCCCGTCTTGTCTTAGTGTTTCCCTTTAGTGTGCAGACTCCCTGGTTTTGACTTGGCTTGTATCCTGACCTGTTTCTGTTCTTTGACTTTGGCCTATCCACTGCTGACCATTATTGACCCCTTGTGCTACAGTCTAGGATTTGCCCTGGTTTGTTTGACTATTCTACTGCCACCTGTGGTAGTCTCACTGCTGCACTGCAGGTCAGCTCTGTTTAGGTGCAGACATGCTTCCTCTCTACTGCCATCTAGTGAAGCCTGCACCTACCTGCATTGCAGCAGCATGACATAGGGCAGTGAGAATCTGGAATTCCTTGCCTGAGGAGGTGGTGATGGCAAACTCAGTCAAGTGGTTCAAGAGAGGCCTGGATGTCTTCCTGGAGCATGGCAATATTGTATCTTTCAGTTATTAGGTTCTTTAGAAGGACATAGATTTGGGGATTTATTCTGATGGAATATAAGCTGAACAGGATGGACAAATGTCCTTTTTCGGCCTTGCTAACTATGTTACTAAATGTATGCACTCAGTTGAGGAGATGGCTTTTCTAGACTATGTTTTTTGCATGTATCCTGCAAAACTCTGGACGGAACTGGATTGGGATCATCCTGAGGATTTTAATACGTTGAATAGTTGCATCGTTTTCTGGAGGGGGCAGTTTATCCGGATATGGTAATCGCGGATCATAGGAATCTTGTATATTTAGAGTCTGAGAAATATCTAATGCCTTGATGGGCATATTTCTTCACCAGGTTTAACTTTTTTGTTAAATATATGCCAGGGAACAAGAACAGCAAGGTGGATGCCTTATCTTGTTGTTTACCTGGGTGTGGAGTTAATTGTGAACCGGTTCCTATACTACAAAAAGGGTGGTTATTGTGTATTGTAGCTATATGTTCCGATCTTGAGAAGGAGGTTGTTGAGGCTCAGGGGGACGCCTCTGCTGCCTGTCCGTTGAATAAACTGTTTGTACCTGTGAATCTCCATCTAAGAGTTCTAAGAGTGCACATCATGATTCGGTCTTGGCTGGAAATCCCGGTTATAAAGCCACCACAGATCTTCTTACTCTGTGTTTTTGGTGGTCGGGGTAAATCAAGTTAATCGGTAGTATGTAGCCATCTGCAGTGTCTGTGCGCATTCTAAGATCTCTCATACTCATCCATCGGGGTCTCTCCATCCATTGGTGATTCCCAGTAGACCATGAACTCATTTATCGGTCAAGTTTATCAGTGATCTACCCATGTTGGCAGGTAATACTGTAATTTTGGTGGCTAAGACCTTGGAGCAAATATTCATCAGAGATATTGTAAAATGACATGGGATTACTACTAGGGATGATCTAATACCTTCAGATAAGAGCTTATCAGAATAGCTATAGTGCTTACAAAATAGCTGCCTCTATATTTTGGATACCTGGAATGTTGCCGATAATCAGCTATTCGGCGCCACAGCTACTGTACATGTGTCACGGTTGTGTGACAGTCACAACATAGGCATGGAGAGCCTGTTTGTTGAACTATTGAAGCTCTTCGATCATCCCTAATTGCTACCCATATTGTTTCTGATCGGGGGTGCAGTTTATTTCCAAATTTTGGAGGTAATTTTGCACTCATTTGGGGATATACAATCCAGCTGTCCTGCCGGTTTCTGCTATGCCACTATAGAGTTCAGCACGGCCACGGTTTTCTGGCTACTAGAATTTGCACTAGCCAGGGAGGTAGCCTCTTCTCTTCTCAGCTCTGCTCCACTGGTGTTTCTCTCCTGTGCTTTCTCCCTCCTGCTCTCCTTCTAAAAGCTGTTCGTACTATCTGTTTCCTTTCACCACGAGCTGTAGTTCCTCGGACTACACGCTCCTTCAGACTTCCTGGCACTCACTGCCGTCTGCTCTCTTCAGGTCCCCACTGCACTGTCTGCTGTCTGGGATGAACTGTCTGCTTCTCTGTCCTATGACAGACTGCTCCCTAACTTCCTCTCCAGCCAGAATGTATAAGGGAGTTCACCCTGAATCTGGGTTCAAAGCTCCCCCTTATGGCCTGGAGTGTGAAAGTGCTGTATGTGAGATTTACCTTGTGAAAGATATCCTTCATCACTCCCAAGCGTGACATCTCTCTCCACAAAAGGGAAAGCAATGCAACTGTGGTGACCAGGACCCTGGGGCGCCACAATCACACGTGTCCAATTTAAATGCAGATGAGTAGGAGCCCTAAATTTGAGAATTGCAGTCTTTTTGAAAATCTGCAGCTTGTCTAAACTTTCAATGTTTTTGTACCTTTTTTTAGTCATTGAAAGTAATGAGAAACTACAAAAATGCTGAAAAAAACTGCAGCGTAACATTTGTGCTGCATTTTTGCAGCATTTTGGTGAATAAAGATATCTTTATTTACAGGTACAGTAGACAAATCACACATGTAATCCACACCAAAAAAATGTAGCAGAAAGACCGCAAATAGCTGTGTTTTGTACGCCGTGTTTTTATAGCCAACAGTGGATGTTTTGGCTGCTGAAAAATAACACTGCAAAAACGCAATGTGCGAACATACCCTAAAACTCAGACAGATGTGTGAATCTAGCCTGATTGTAGATCTGTCCAGCATTGGATGTAATGCACTACGGAAATCGAGTGGTCTTGATGTTTTAGAGTTTATGCTCTGCATGCTGTATTTTTTTAAGGGAATGTTGGAAGGAATAATAGGCATACTGTATAATGCATGCTTATTGTATAAAAAGGCATGTTTTCATGTACAGAAGAAAAAATCTTGCCAGACAAGCTGCTTTTACAGATCTTGGCAGGTAGACATTAGCCATCAAAATAATAATCAAATGGACTTAAGTACGACTAGTGTGAAAAGTATGTTCCCGAAGCATATCCAAACACTACATAGTAAAGTACACTCCTGAGTGCTCTGAGAGTAACTGTGTGTAAGGGAGTTGTCGGCAATAACAGGAACTGACAAGATAATGTGGCACTTTGGCAAATAGCAGCGGTAGACGATAAAAGCTAATATTACCAGCTAGTCATTTCTCCACTAAACTAAAATGTGTCATTTCGGTCCAAAAAAGCTTTCAAAGTGTGCGATAACTTGTTAATTACTATAACACCTTCGCTGCTAGGAAGACAAAAAGTAGTCTTCACGTATGCTGCGCCTAATTTTATGAGCGAAATTCTATTGAAATCTCTATAATTCATCATGTTTGGAATGTTTTAAATTATTCTCGAGTCTTGACATGAGCACTTACATTAACTCATGTGTCCCCCAGACGGTTCCTTCTTACATTAATTCTTTTCATGACTAATACTGATTGGTAACCTTTATTTTAATATATTAGGAAGCCTTCCCAGTTCTGTAAATGTGCATGATCATGGCCGTTGAAACCATGCCATGAATAAACATTTCATTGGAAGGAAAGCAATCGCTACTTTAGTCTCCTTGACTATCATCCTATTGTGCCAATGATATAGAGGAAGAGGATATTGATAATTGATGCAGTTCTTAATGAAAATTGGCTTCACCCCATACCTGACCAGTCTCATGTTCAAGTTGTAGCCACATGTCAATTTATAGGGATTTCAGAAAATCTGTCTCCAGGCTCAGGTCCAGCGCTGAGTGTCTGCTGCTGCTCCCAGTGTCTGTTATTGTCTGTAGCATTGACATCACTTTAACAGCACTGCAGCCAATCAATGAGCTCGTCAGCACGGAGCAGCTTGTGCCAACTACTCGAGCCGAGTCGCTAATCTCAAATATTGATTGCATAACTGTTGACACGACATTAGAGACAATACGAGACACTGTGATCAATGTCAGAGACTCAGTACTGGGCCTGGGAAAGGTGAGTAAAAAAAAATTAAGCAAACTGCTTCTGTGGTATAGGGGGTTTCCTGAAATCGGAAAACATCTTCTAGATTAAAATGTTGTTCCATTCTCTGGCCAACCATCTTGTTTCTTTCAGAACATATAGATTTTCAATATTGTGTTTTGAAATAAGTGAAATGTTTTACTTTTTAACCCCTTTCCGACATCGGGCATAATAGTATGTCGATGTCAGACTCCCTCCCTTTGATGTGGGCTCTGGCGCTGAGCCCATATCTTTCTTGGCACATGTCAGCTGTTTTGGACAGCTGACATGTGCCCGGAACAGCCGCGGATGGAATCAAGATCCATCGTGCCGGAAATCTGCCCACCGGTGACCCCATCACATGATCGTGGGTCACCGGTTCATTGGCATGACTCCTGGAGACCTCTATAGTTGTCGCTGCCGGCTTGCTGTGAACACCGTCCGGTGGTCCACGCTCATTGCAAGTGAGTAATTCTACTACATAGAGGCGATATGATAATCTTCTCTATGTAGCAGAGCCGATCGGGTTGTGGCAGTTTCTAGTTTTCCATGGAGACTATTTTGAAGCATGCCAGAAGTAAAAAAAAAAAAGTTATTAAAAAGATTTAAAAAATAAAAAATAAAAGATCAAATCACCCCCTTTTGCACCATTTAAACATCGACTGATCTATCAATAAAAAAATAAACCTGATCACTAAATAGCATAGCGAGAAAAAAAGTCAAAACGGCAGAAATACTTTTTTTGTCACCATGACATTGCATTAAAATGCAATAATGGGCGATCAAAAGATTGTATCTGCTTCAAAATGGTATAATTAAAAACGTCATCTCCGCACGCAAAAAATAAGCCCTCACCCAACTCGAGATCACTTAAAATGGAGATGCTACAGGTCTCCGAAAATGGCGCAATTTATTTATTTTTAACAAAGTTTGGAATTTTTTTTCACCACTTAGATAAAAAGAAACTAGACAAGTTTGGTGTCTAATGACCTGGAGAATCATAATGGCCGATCAGTTTTAGAATTTAGTGAACCTAGCAAAAAATCCAAGCAAACAAATAAGTGTGTGATTGCACTTTTTTTGCAATTTCACCCCACTTGGAATTTTTTTCCCATTTTCGAGTACACGGCATGGTAAAATCAATGGTTTTGTTCAAAAGTACAACATGTCCCACAAAAACAAGCCCACACATGGCCATTTTGATCCAAAAATAAAATAGTTATGGCTTTGGGAAGAAGGAGATCAAAAAATGAAAATGCAAAAGCAAAAATACCCCTGGTCGTTACAATAGACCATGACAAACATGTCAGTCTAACCAACTGGTTTTGACCATCTAATGTGGTGGAGCATGTTGTGTTTTTACATGTCCAATCATTTTGGTCTCGGCAGAGTTAGGCTATGTTTCAACTTGGCGTATTCCTTCAGGATTTGCTGCAGATTGGACGCTGTGTACATCCGCAGTGTCCAATCCACAGCATCCAGAGGTTACAGCATAGTGGAGGGGATTTTATTAAATCCCGTCTCCACTATATGCGCACGGCCTCATCTGTGCATTTACACACATGTGGCGCATCTTTCTAGACTGCAACATGTCAATTTATCTTGCGGAGATGCTCCATCTCCGCAAGATAAATAACCCTCTCTATGGATAGGATGCGGTGATTCCGCATGTGTTCAATGAACACATCTGGAATAACCGCGCGTACAAAGGGGGGTGGCGCTTTGGGCAGAGCGGTGTATCTGCTGCATCCAAAGCGCTAAGTTTCCTGACCGTGGAAACATAGCCTAAGCTGCAGTCAGAGTTGTCTGGCAGTGGCTTTTCCCTTCTTTCAATTGAGGACACATGGATGCTCAGCTGAGCTAAATGTGCATATGTATAATGAGGTGGTTAGGAGAAACTGGATAAGTGGATCTGAACATGGCACTTTCATCATGATAGATACAGTGGGGCAAAAAAGTATTTAGTCAGTCAGCAATAGTGCAAGTTCCACCACTTAAAAAGATGAGAGGCGTCTGTAATTTACATCATAGATAGACCTCAACTATGGGAGACAAACTGAGAAAAAAAAATCCAGAAAATCACATTGTCTGTTTTTTTATCATTTTTTTGGCATATTATGGTGGAAAATAAGTATTTGGTCAGAAACAAACAATCAAGATTTCTGGCTCTCACAGACCTGTAACTTCTTCTTTAAGAGTCTCCTCTTTCCTCCACTCATTACCTGTAGTAATGGCACCTGTTTAAACTTGTTATCAGTATAAAAAGACACCTGTGCACACCCTCAAACAGTCTGACTCCAAACTCCACTATGGTGAAGACCAAAGAGCTGTCAAAGGACACCAGAAACAAAATTGTAGCCCTGCACCAGGCTGGGAAGACTGAATCTGCAATAGCCAACCAGCTTGGAGTGAAGAAATCAACAGTGGGAGCAATAATTAGAAAATGGAAGACATACAAGACCACTGATAATCTCCCTCGATCTGGGGCTCCACGCAAAATCCCACCGCGTTGGGTCAGAATGATCACAAGAATGGTGAGCAAAAATACCAGAACCACGCGGGGGGACCTAGTGAATGAACTGCAGAGAGCTGGGACCAATGTAACAAGGCCTACCATAAGTAACACACTACGCCACCATGGACTCAGATCCTGCAGTGCCAGACGTGTCCCACTGCTTAAGCCAGTACATGTCCGGGCCCGTCTGAAGTTTGCTAGAGAGCATTTGGATGATCCAGAGGAGTTTGGGGAGAATGTCCGTTGGTCTGATGAAACCAAACTGGAACTGTTTGGTAGAAACACAACTTGTCGTGTTTGGAGGAAAAAGAATACTGAGTTGCATCCATCAAAAACCATACCTACTGTAAAGCATGGTGGTGGAAACATCATGCTTTGGGGCTGTTTCTCTGCAAAGGGGCCAGGACGACTGATCCGGGTACATGAAAGAATGAATGAGGCCATGTATCTTGAGATTTTGAGTGCAAACCTCCTTCCATCAGCAAGGGCATTGAAGATGAAACATGGCTGGGTCTTTCATCATGACAATGATCCAAAGCACACCGCCAGGGCAACGAAGGAGTGGCTTCGTAAGAAGCATTTCAAGGTCCTGGAGTGGCCTAGCCAGTCTCCAGATCTCAACCCTATAGAAAACCTTTGGAGGGAGTTGAAAGTCCGTGTTGCCAAGCGAAAAGCCAAAAACATCACTGCTCTAGAGGAGATCTGCATGGAGGAATGGGCCAACATACCAACAACAGTGTGTGGCAACCTTGTGAAGACTTACAGAAAACGTTTGACCTCTGTCATTGCCAACAAAGGATATATTACAAAGTATTGAGATGAAATTTTGTTTCTGACCAAATACTTATTTTCCACCATAATATGCAAATAAAATGTTAAAGAAACAGACAATGTGATTTTCTGGATTTTTTTTTCTCAGTTTGTCTCCCATAGTTGAGGTCTACCTATGATGTAAATTACAGACGCCTCTCATCTTTTTAAGTGGTGGAACTTGCACTATTGCTGACTGACTAAATACTTTTTTGCCCCACTGTATGTAGATGTTTTGCAAACAGCAGAAAAGCGAAAATAGCCAGTTTATGTATGTCAGTCAAATTCACCAGTTTTGACTGTCTAATTTGTATGAATATGTCCTAACTTTCCATCAATGGGAAATTTTAGAGGAAAAAGAGTTGGGCATGTTGAATTTGACACGCCGGATTGTTTTGTTCTCAGGACAGATTAGCTGCAGTTGTAGGTGTCTTTTATTGGTTTACACCTTCTTTATACTGAGAGCAGCAGAAAAAGCAAAAAAGCATGTTCAGCCGACAGCTATGTAAGGTGTATGGCCAGAGGTAGTGACAAGGCACAAATTGTCTCCGAATACTTGCAGGCACATTCCTGTAGATCTTGTTACAGTGGTCAATACAATTAAATTATTGATTTCTGTTATGATGTTGAATTGCCTGTGTCTAAGATGTACTGTTCGCGCTGCTATGAAATCAGCGACAACGGGCAGAAAGTGCCAATATGATATTGTACCATCAGGATACCATAACACGAGATAACAGAAGAATCCATTCTTATCCGACCTTGGCTATCCTAAAGGTGGAAGTGACCTTGCTCATTAATAGGTAGTCGTCATGGTAAATCAGCAAGGGAAGAAATACAGAAACGAGCCTAGTATTGTTTTGAATAGAAAGGATTCTTTCTTTCATGAGTGGATCTTTTATTATCATTACATCTGCATTTTCCCATTTACATTGCAAAATCAATGTTAATCCAAGATGCTATTTACAGTACATGGGTGAACACAATATGTAGCACTGACCAGGTACGGACTGGGGATGAAAATCAGCCCTGGCATTTTAAATCACACAGGCCCATGGTATCCCCGTCCCTAAGCATCATATGGGATATATTACTAATATTACCCTGGATGGAGGAAAGGAAGATTTACTATAAGACCAATATTTCTAATTATACCCATGGTACTCCGTCACAACTGTTAACAGTATGGGTGCCTTGAGAACATTGATTCTGTTAACAACGTAGCACACAAGGCACTCCACAACCAGACCGGCCCTTCTGGCATTTGCCAGAATTGCCAAATGGCCAGTCCAGCCCTGGCACTGACTACATTCAACTGTGGATGAAAACACCCAATGAATTGTATAGATGTGTCAGTATATGGTCCACATTTTAAGGGTATGTGCACACTGAGCATTTCTGCTGTGGACCTGTAGGAAAATCCACTGATGTAAGTGCTGCTGCAGATATGGTGCAGCCTAGTTGCACATTTCACCCTTTGCACCACAGTGCTGGTCGATAAATGCTTGAGATTTGTGTATGAAATTTGTTAAAAGCTCATTTTCAGTGCTGTAATACCCAGAAAATTTTCAATTTAAAAAATGTGGTTAAAAAATAAGCTGCGTATACGCCACATATAGTCCATCACTTCTTCAAAGTAGATGTGAGTGCCTCTGCTACACTAATAGCACTGTAAAACACTATGGGTATTTTCACACACTGCGTTTTTGCTGTGTTTTTTTTTGTGCATTTCTGCTGAGAAAAAAATGCAGCATTTTAATGTACCAGAACAATGTATGAGATTCCAAAATCTCATGCACGCGTTGCTTATTTTTTCCTTCCAGATTTGAAGCAGCTTCAGATCTGCAGCATGTCAGTTCTTTCAGAATTTTTCACCCATTATAATGGACAGAGAAAAAAAACACATAAAAAAATCAAAACCCCTGCAGAAACGCAGCAAGAACACATATTTTACGCATCATATTTCTTACTATGACTTATGATTTTCCAGCTGCAAATACTGAACGTGTTCACATGAACGTGATCAGGACAAACACGCCAGAAGGCGCGGGATAGCTCCACACACTGCTCATCTCAAGGTCCTACCCATTACCTCTGCCCAGCAGGAGCCACGAGCGTCACACTTCCTCCCAAAGGACACGGTACCAAGAGCGATTGTGCGAATAAGACTTGGGATTGGGTCAAAACGTTGCTTTGATATCCTGCACCAAAATGTTTTTCTGAACATATGTTTGCTTACCTACACGTGGTTTTGAAACAAGAGAATTTGGAATTGAAATAAGAGTGTGTGGTGAATTTTCCTGAAGAGGTGTGCGAGTGCTTTACACCCCTTCCACCTACACCCCACATTTGCAACAGTGTACATGCCACTTCTCTAAACCTACACGTACCCTAAGGCAGGGTTCTCCAACCCGTAGCTCGTGGTCCTTGGATGTGTGGCTCATGGATGTCTATATTCTTGATGTATTAGCCCCTGGTCAGGCAACCAACTACGAGGAGAAGGTCTCCAAGCGTGATTTTTATCAGCAGCCCTGCACTTAAGAGGAAGTCTGGAAGTTGTTATAATTGCGAGGGAGGGATCGAGCAGAGAAATAAATATAGCAAGCTGGAGATAGGATGATACCATTAGAGGGGGGCTTGGAGTTGGGTGCAGTAGGGTGCAAGGTATGCTTGCTACAAGAATCCTAAATGACGACAAAGTGGGAACCATTGGATGTACACAGGAGGGCTTAGTGTGCTTTCTGTGGGGAAACTTTGGCTGTCATAATATTGGTAATGGGGGCTCTAAGTGTCACTACTGCCTGGATGTGACTCGCGACTATCGCTTTGAGTTGAATGTGGCTCTCAATTTAAGAAAATTTGAGGACTGCTGCCTTAAAGCTATATTAACTCAGCTACATGTTGCTGGCTGATCCATCTGTATATTACTGAACCATAATGTGTCTGTAATATTGGAGACATGCCAATGCAGTGTAGCCAATAATGGGACCATTTTAGATCCATAGTCCACTAAATTTAGATATGCGGTGCACTTCTATCAAAATGGCCTAATTACAGCATCTTCTATTTGCCTTTACCATTAGATGTACAGTAGGTTTCTTGACATTCTCAAGTTACCTGTTGGACAGTAAAGAACAGGAACTACTGAGGATTTTTATGTTCCATAATGAAAAAGCTAACCTCTGTAATATAGAGTACCATTAGCATAGTGAGCTTTCATTTTGCCAACCAAGCAACGTGTACTAATATCTGGCTTCCCTTTGCCTTTCTGGGATCATTTTTTACACTTCTTTTGATATCTTTAACCTTTTGAAAATAATGCAACAGGATGTGTCGGCTTCTTCTGACTTTTAATGCTGCCAGTAATAAAGTAGATATGGAAATGTGACTTGGGGAGGAGAGTCATTAAAATCAATTACTGGTCAGGTATTCTACTTCTAGGCAGGACATTCTTTTTTCGAAAATGAAATGTCACAACTTTAAATAATAAAATGCAATGTTTTATCTCACTCAATAAAGTTTTTGCCTGGAATCATTCTAAAGAATATTCATTTACTGACATTAGTAGCAAATTACATGGCAGTAAAATAAGACCCATAATTAAACATTTAACGTAGCTTCACTTTTTTGGCTGATACAAAAAAAATGCCAGAAAAACTAAAATTTTGACGAAAATAGTAAGACATTAGGACTGCCAACACTAGAATTGCCAGCTTTGACTAGATGGTTGGTGTTTGTCTGTACATACCCAAAGAGTGTGGCTGCAGAAGGAGTTATTGAGACGGGGTGCACAAAGATCATACCATAGGGTGTGAATGACACTTTCACAGGTGATTCAATAATGTCAAGTGTGTAGGGATGACCCATTGATAAGATCAAGGAAATGATAATGTTTGTCAATTTGTTAATTTCCAGAAGGTATAATAGAGAAATGATACAATGTAATTTACATATAAGTGACAGAGCTCAGGCAGTGGAGGAATACAAGTATTCATTATTAAAACAGACATGTCAGGACAAGTAATTGCTGCTAATATTAACAGATATAAACAGTAGAATTGGTGCTATATCTGCATAAGGAGATTAGAGATCACATTACCGAAGTGTTGGAAGTTACCGCACCAGAAAGGGATCCTGCTTTCTAGGTGCTGGTCAAAATTACTGTTATTGTGAACAGTTAAGCAAGTTGCAGGTGAAATTATCTCAAAATGGTCTAAAGTTAAAGATGACACATTTCCTTTGTATTTTAGGCAAGATAAAAATATTTTCATCTTTTACATCTTAAAAATTACAAGAAGAAAAATAGGCTGATGCCAAAGTTTGAGCACTCTGCATGGCTAGTATCTAGTATCATCCCTTTTGAAAGTATCACAGTTTGTAAGTTTATCAGTTAATCTCTAGAGACTTTTTGGGGTCAGCCAACGCGGAGTTGGGGTGCCATATCCGCTGAACAGTAGGTTGCCAACCACCGCAAGACACACAAGAGTTTTAGGGACAGCCACCAAGGAGTGGGGGCGCCTATCTCGTGCTATTTGTAGGGTGCCAACCTCCGCTGATAGGCAGTTTCAATTAGGATTAATGTGTGAGGGATATGTTAGTCTAGCACGGTTGTCTGTATGTTGATTCTTTGTATTCCTTGTTTTAAGTGACTAAATAGATATTAAGTTGTATCTGTAAGATCGAGATGTTATTTTTTTGAAATTTTGTGCCCTTTTTTTCACCACACATACCTTTGATCATTGTGGCCTAAGAGTTCTATTTTAAGCTCAACGGTCCACAGGACTTGTTTCCAAAATGCATCAGGCTTGTTTAGATGTACTTTTGTATACTTCTGATGCTGAGTTTTATTGTGAGGATGCAGAAGAGGTTTTCTTCTGATGTCTCCATGAAAGTCATATTTATGCAGATGTCTCTGAACAGTAGAACAATGTACTACAACTCCATACTACATAGTCTATTAAATCTTTCTGAAGGTCTGTTGCAGTCAAGCAGAGGTTCTGATTTACCTCTCTAGTAATCCTAATAGTGGCTTTCACTGAAATGTTGCTTGGCCTTTCAGAATTTATCTTGTCCTCCACTTTTCCTGTTATCTGTCATTTCCTAATTACCGTACATTTTGAACTGAGGAAAGGGCAATTTGAAAACGCTTTGCTATCTTCCTATAGCCTTCTCCTACTTTGTGGGCCTACACCACTTTCATTTTCAGAGTGCTGGACAGCACAGGGTGTTTTTTTGACTTCCCCTGACGAAGCCTCATTCGGGAGGCGATACGCGTGGGGCCACGGCTTGTTAAATCCTCGGACATCCTCCAGCCTGCTCGCTTTAAACGCTGGTTTGTATCTGCTTATGGCGTTTTGTTCAGTCTTGTATGGTTCTGATTACTAGGGTCTATATGTATGTGGACTCCCCATGAGCCGTTAGGCAGGGCACTTTTGAATCATATATGGTATACAGACTATTATGTATTGTATCTGTGCCCCAGGCTGTAATATGGATGTTTTGTAGCAATTTGTACCATGTATTTGGTAGGATTGCAAGCATCATAGTGCTTTTAATTGTGTTTTAATTTTCGTGCCAATAAAATTTGTATTTTGTTATATTGTGTTGGGTGGTGTGCATTTTATAGTAGAGTCTTTTTCTTTGTTTTTGTATCTAGGTTTTTTCTACTATTTTGCACCCCCTATATATATATATATACTAGCTTTATGGCGGTGCACCAGTTGCTTTTTGTATAATAGGGTGGTTTTTTTTTTGGCACAATGTAACAGGAGGCTGGGTTTTTATAAAGCTGGGAAATTTGCATCACCTGGCCTTTCCTAACAATAACAGTGACCATTCCTGAACTCTAACAGGCTAATTAAAGTGTGAAACCTTGATCAAAGTTATCTGTACAAACAAATTTACAAGGGTGCCTGCCCACATTTTTGCATCTGCACAATTAACTTTTTGTAAATTTTAAAATGTAAACATTACAATTTTTTTTGCCTACAATACAAAAAAAATGTCATCTTTAATTTTAGGCCTTTTAGAGATCATCTAATCTTCAACTTGCTTTTCTGTTCACAATAACAGTAATTTTGACCAGGGGTGCCCAAAATTTTACATGCCATTGTATGTTGCAACACAATAGCATAGCAGTATATATCATAAATGATGATCTTCTTTGAAGCACAGTCTGCTGCATTGCTTCACATGAGTACCAACATATCATCCATTGGGACACTCAGCATGCCTTCAGGTGTTTTTACAACACATTAGCACCATGTCTGATGTTTGCTCAGAATGGAGGACACCTTAAATGCTGCTCAGAGATTTAAGGGGTTATGCTCAAACTGAAAAACAGCACTATAGCAAGCAAAATACTATTAAAGGATATGGTGCGGCACCTAAAAAGCATTTTCTAGAAATCTATCCTTACATAAAAGAATGACACCAGCACAAGACCACACTGCTCTCAAATGAATCAGTGAGGGGCAGAGACAGGAGCCGTGAGGGCCACTGGTACTGCCCACCTGATGACGATTGGCTTGAGGACAATGCTAGAAGCTATGAGGCTGTGCAGGTGTCACTTACTGCTTTTTCTCCACCTACTGATGACGATTCTTTTGAGGGCAATGCTAGAAGCTGTGGTGCATCCCTGGTGTCACCCACTGCTTTTATCTCCTTTCCCCTGATGATGGTCATTTGAGAATAGTGCTAGAAGCTGTGGGGTGGCACTGGACTCATTCATTGCTTCTATCGCAACCCCTTGACACTGTCTTCTTTTAGTTAGAAGCTACAGCAATGGAGATAGAAGCAGAGCGCCTGTGATGTGACAACTATTACCCAGGATCCAGAACATTTTCAGAGGTGGCAGTGATGCAAGTAACTAGTGAGTAATTGCAGCGCTACCCCCAGTGATGTCACAGAAGATGTGGAGAGGTGCTGGTGTTAGTTATTCTTCTCCTCCACCCACTGATGACTATTCATTTAAGGGCAGATTAAGGTAGCATTGGTGTCACTCACTGCTTCTATCTCTGCCCCCTGATGACGATCATTTGAGGACAGTGCAAGAAACTCTGCAGCGGCGCTGGTGTCACTTACTGCTTCTTCTCTGCTCACTAATGATGATTCATTTGAAGGCTGTGCTAGAACCTGTGAGGACAGCACTGGCCTCCCCAACTGCTTCTATCTCTACCCCTGGTTGATGATCATTTGAGGACTGTGTTAGAAGCTGTGGGAGAGAGTGCTGTTTTTTACTTTTTGGATTACATTTTGCTTACGATTACCTCTCCTACAACACAGAGTCCTGACCCTCTCCTTTTATAGTACTAGAAGCTGTGAGTCAGCGCTTGTGTCACTAATTGTTTCTATCTCTGCCTCTTGACAATGTCTTATTTCAGTTAGAAGCAATGGTGGCAGAGATAGAACCAGAGTGCCGATGCTGTTGTAACGCCCAAGAGACCGGGATACCCAGCACCGGACCAATGGGGTCTGTCTCTTGAGGGGGGTGTCACGGGTGGCTTGACCCGGTGCTGTGGCCTCAGGCAATGCACAGTGTAAAGGGTATCGTGAGGGAACAGGCACTTACTTGATCAGCAGCAGGTTCTCCCAGCGGTGATGATCCCAATCCTGGATAGATGGCTATTGTCCAAATGAAAGACTGAGGCACTGAAACGTTTAACCAGTTTACTTTAACAAAAAAGGATTTACAACCAGTCCTGTCACCGGAGTCTGTATGGGAACTCTGAGTTACTTTGACCCTGCCGGGGTCTTCGCCTCTTATTGTACGCAATATCTGTGTGGCCCTGCTGCTGTATGTGAACTGGCTGCCGGCCCAATCTGTCCCCTCCGGGTCCTGGTTCGACGGGCAACCCGAGTCCTTTTATCGGCTTACCCCCTCCAGGAGTACCGCTGAACTCTGTGTCTGTTGCTGCGTCCGACCCTAGTGAAGCTGATATCACCTCACGTTTTTCCGGTTGCTGTATTATATGTAATGAATACAGCCACGGATCCGGTATCCGTCTTTGCGCCTGTTCTGGGTAGTGATTAATGCTACCCGGTTCTCAGAATGTCCTTTTTCTCTATCTCTCTTCTCCTCAGGCCGGTGATTTAGGCCTGGTAACAGTCACAGGGCTGTTAGAGATTCAACTGTATGACCTCTCACTTTCAGCTCCTTAGCCCAACTGCCAGTTCTTCTCTCAGACCAGAATGGATCAAGGGGAGTCTCTGGAGCTCCCCCTTCTGGCCGGAGGTGGTAGTGCAGTCTTGCTATTTTAGTATTTGCATTTACTGTCAGTAACTATTTTTGTGGCAAATACCCCTAGGGGTGCCACATTCCCCCTTAGTTAAGAACAGTACTCCGGGACTGTGGGACAATAACATTTTGAAATAACAATTAATATGTACAGAGTCTTAAAAATGAAAAGTTACAAAAACCACTCAAGGAAACAAAAATATAGTTCTGTAAAAAGTCACTTCAAATAGCGTCCATTAATACAGTTCTATCCTTGAAGGTATTAGGAAAGGCACTGTACTTAGTGTCCAGGAATTTAGTTCCATTTTTCCAACGGAGTTATCAATATAAAGTCTAAAGAAAGTTCAAAAAGAGCAAAAAGCAAAGTTCAAAAAGCAGTCTTTCCGGAGCTTTGATTTAGTGCCTCCGGGCTGATAAAAAGTTCAAGAATATGCAAGAAGTTCATACAGACAAGTCTCTGTAGGCACTGGGCTTAAACGTTGCAGACTGATAACAATGACTATACTACATTTTCTGTTTAACTATAGACGGCATAACATATATACAATTCACATTATGAGCTTTATAGTTGGTAATCTGCATACCTGGCCGGTAATTGACCCTGGGTACTACGCTGTGATCTACGTAATAGCGGTGTCTCTTCATGTGGTGTACTACTGTCTACTGCGGATGTAGTATCTGCCCGCTCTGCTAAAGATAATTCCACGACTATGGAGTTGGCAAGTCCACCGTGAATGGGATTACTCTGACCAGGAATCTGTTCTTCCTGGCCTGGAACCTCCTGTAGTACGGGGCCAGCCTCTTCCTGTCTTGGGACTTCTGGTATTGGGTTCGGTGTTGGGTAAAAGGCCACCATGGGAACCACTACTGCACCATGGTATGTTAGTAGGGTTTTGGGAAAGTCTCCTATACAGGTGTGATACACTTCCTCTTCTTTTTCCTTTACTGGTTGAACCTGTATGGGTTGAATAACTTCTGGTTCTGGCTGGACAACGTCTGGCTCTTTCAATGCTTCCGGACATAATTTAAGATTGTCTCTTGACACTAGTACAGATGTTAAGCCTCCGTTTTTGCTAATGAGACACATTTTAGGATTATCCACTCTTGTTGGTAAAACTGTGTAGGGTACGGCTTCCCACTGATTGTCCAGTTTATTGGTTCGACGATTTCTCTTGAGCACTTGGTCACCCGGTCTTAATGGGGTCGCTAGAGCATTCTGGTTGAAAGTTCGCTCTTGTCTTTCTCTAGTTTGCTGAAGGCTTCTTTCCACACTCTCTTGCACTTGGCGATACTGCTTTTGCCGTATGATATCCCAATTGGAGTCTTGGACTTCTGCGTCTGGTTTCAGAATTCCCATTTCTAGATCGATTGGTAATTGGCCGGGTCTTGCACGCATAAGGTAAGCTGGGGTGCAATTGGTGGAACTCACCGGGACATGATTATACAGATCCACCAAGTCAGGCAATTTCTCTGGCCATTGATTCCTTTCTGCCTCAGGTAAAGTCTTTAGTAGTTCTATTACAATATGGTTCATCTTCTCGCATAAGCCGTTTGTTTGTGGATGATAGGCCGTCGTCCGGATCTTTTTGCAACCATACATATTACAGAATTCTCTGAAGATCTCTGATTCAAAGGCTGTACCTTGGTCGGTGAGAACCTGTTCCGGATATCCATGGGGTCTACAAAAGTACGTTTGGAACGCTTTGGCTGCTGTTTTTGCTGTCAGATCTTTTACGGGTACTACTACCAAGAAGCGTGAATAATGGTCCACGATGGTCAAGGCATAGACATAGCCAGACCGGCTTGGTGTCAACTTCACGTGGTCCATGGCTACAAGTTCAAGTGGTTGTTTGGTGATTATGGGCTGCAGTGGTGCTCTTTGGTTCTTTTGATCGTTTCTTCTGAGGTTGCACGGGCCACAATTTCTGCACCACTGTTCGATTGATTTTCTCATCCCGACCCAATAAAATCTTTCTCTTAGAAGTACTTCTAACTTTTTCCAACCGAAGTGACCAGCACCATTATGGTAAGCTTCGAGGACCATCTTGACATCTTGTTTAGGCACGATAATCTGCCAAACCAATTCATGTGTTTTCGGATTGGTGTACCTTCTACAGAGCTTCCCTTGATACAGGAACATTTTGCCTCTCTCTTTCCAGAGTTGATGCGTCTCTTCTGGGGCATACTCATCGGGATATGCACTTTGCTCAGTTAACAGTTCCTTCACCAACTTCACAGCCGGATTGCTGTCTTGGGTGTCAGCCCATCTATGGTGTGCTAACGGATTTAAATTCACCTCTTGTTGTTTCTGATAGGTACTTGACTGATGATGTTTTGCCTTGGGATGATGGAAGGCTGGTAGTTCAATTTCTTCAAGCTCCCCCATTTCTTCTTCTACATCTCTCAAGTGTGGCATCCGGGATAGGGCATCGGCATTTCCATTCTTGCGACCTGCTCGATACTTGATCTTGAAGTTGTAATTAGATAACCGGGCTATCCATCGCTGTTCTAACGCACCTAATTTGGCTGTGTCCAGGTGGGTCAACGGATTGTTGTCAGTATAGACAATAAATTCTGCAGCGGCCAGATAGTGTTTGAAACGTTCAGTCACAGCCCAAACTACTGCCAGTAGTTCCAATTTGAAGGAGCTGTAATTTTCTGAATTTCTTTCAGTAGGCCGGAGCTTTCTACTTGCAAAGGCGATGACTTTCTCCCGACCTTCTTGCTTTTGTGACAGCACCGCTCCTAGTCCCACATTACTGGCATCGGTGTAGAGGATGAAAGGTTGATGGTAATCTGGGTATGCCAGAACCTCTTCTCCGGTTAGTGCCTTCTTTAGTTGTTCAAAGGAGTCTTCCCTTTCGTCGTTCCACTGAAAAGGAGGGTTTCGGTTTGAAGGTTTCTTCGTCTGCCCTACCAAGGTGTCTTGCAAGGGTGCTGCCAACTTGGTAAATCCTTTTATAAATCTGCGATAGTAACCCACCAATCCCAGGAATTGTCTCACTTCTTTTGCGCTGGTAGGTCTTGGCCAATCCCTTATGGCGCTTATTTTCTCGGGATCTGGTGCTACTCCCTCCGAACTCACGATGTGTCCCAGGTACTGTACCTTTGGCTTGAGAAGGTGACATTTGGATGGCTTGACTTTCATGCCATACCTGGATAAGGCTTCGAACACTTCTGCCAGGTCTATTAAGTGTTGTTCGTAAGTCTTTGAGTAGACGATCACATCATCTAAGTACAGGAGGACGGTCTCGAAGTTCTTGTGTCCGAGGCAGCATTCCATCAGCCGCTGGAAGGTACCGGATGCGTTGCAGAGTCCGAACGGCATGCGATTCACATAGACCCATTGGTGTGGTGAATGCCGTCTTTTCCTTATCTCGCTCAGCCACAGGGACTTGCCAATACCCGCTTGTTCAGTCTAAGGTGGAAAAATAATTAGCAGATTTCAAAGCAGTTAAGGACTCTTCTATCCTAGGCAAGGGGTAGGCGTCTTTATGGGTGATGTTATTAATCTTCCGGTAGTCTACGCACATTCTCATGGTTCCGTCCTTTTTTTTGACAATCACTAGAGGGGCCGCCCAGGGGCTACAGCTGTCTCTTATTACCCCGGCCTGTTTCATCTCCCTCAGCATATCTTTTGCACATTGATAGTGAGCGGGCGGTATGGGTCTATATCTTTCTTTTATTGGGGGATGGTCACTGGTGGGGATTGTGTGTTCTACTCCTTCTATCCGTCCGAAGTCCAATGGGTGTTTACTGAAGACTTGTTCATATTCCGTCACTAGCCTATACACCCCTTGTTTTTGATGGGTAGGTGTTGAATTTATGCCCACGTGTAGCTGTTGGCACCAATCCTCCATTTCTCCATCTGAGCCATTGCCTTCCACCTGACAGGTTGGTTCTAAGGGCTCAATGGTTGTGATGGCATTGTTGTCAACAGTATATAGCTTTGCCATTGTAGCATACCTTGGCAAAGTGACCTCTTCCTCTCCACAGTTCAAAAGTCGTACCGGCACTCGTCCCCGGTGTACCTCGACTATCCCTCGTGCTGTGAGTATAGTGGGCCTGCTGTCGGTGTACACTGGTTCTATTAAGGCTTGATAATCTCGTCCCTTAGTACCAATGGCTGCTCTACACCATACCAGCATTTCTGTTTTTGGTGGGATTACAATAGATGTTGGATCACTTACCCTCACACTGCCGATTTCTCCACCTGCAACTTCTACCTGTTGCCTTAACATCAATACTTTTATTTCCCTCCGGAGAACTCTCTGCTGGCAGGATTGGGCAGTTTCAGCAATTTGCTGTAAGACAGAAATGACTTCGGAAAAGCAGTTCTCTAACACATTCATTCCTATCAATACAGTGGGTTCACAGTTCCGCCGGTCAACATCAACAACAATTATACCCTGTTTCTTCAATTCTACTTTACCAATCTTTATGGTCATCTCCCTGAATCCTAGTTTCGGTACCAACTTACCATTACTGGCCCATATATCTAGTTCAACATCAGAGGGCCCTTTATCAATATCTGCATCAGCCCAGTACCTCTTATAAAGGATATACGGTATAGATGAAATCTGGGAACCTGTGTCCAGCAAAGCGTTGAGGGGCATTCCGTCCAGCACGATAGGGATAATGGGTCGTCCTCCGATGTACCTGTCGTGCCAGGGTGTTGGGCCTTGAAAGTTCATTCCTGCGAAGCGGCCCGCATTCCCAGGGGATTCCCGTTTAAATCACAATCTCGTGCAAAGTGGCCTGGCTGCTGGCAACGGCGGCAAATGGGCTGTCCATCCGGTTGGTAGCGGTCGCGGGGTCGTCCTCTCCATGTCGGGTATCTCCGGGGTCTCATCCATGGAACACCTTCTCTACGGTTTGACAACTCCATCTTGGGTCCTCTCATCTCCTGCATGGTTTTAGCCATTGAAGCAACAACATCAGTTAAAGAGTCAAGCTTTTGTTGAAGAGCCTCATTAGTACTGGGCCCCAGGGGCTTAGCAATGGCCCCGGACATAGCTGATGTCACTGGTACTCCATGTTGTTGAGGAGCCTCTGCCATGAGTTGCGCAGGATCCTGATCCCGAGGTGCCTCTGCCAGCTGGAGACGTATAACGCTCTCCTTTAATTGGGCAAATGTCAATTCAGGGTTCTTAAAAACAAGCATGCTCACATGCCCCCGGTGAGAAGGGGTGTAGAGTCCCTCAATAAATTGATCTCTTAGCAGTTTATCCGCTCCGGTGTTAAAAATGGGTTCAGCCAGTGTAAGTGATTTAAGGGCTTCCTGCAGGTTTAAGGCAAAGTCTCTCACGCCCTCATTAACTTTTTGTTTGCAATTAAAGAATCGTACTTTAGCTTTGCTGCTGGCAGTGGTTTCAAATGTAGCTTTTAATCCAGCAAATATGCGCTCAACAGTGCCTTTTAGATCAGCTGCCCATGCTGTGACTTCTCGCTTAGCATGGCCACTTAACTGCATCATCAGGAGACTAACACGCTGAACTTCACCCACAGGGAACATGTCAAAATGGGCCAGCATCTTTTCTCTGAAATCGTCAAGGGTATTAGGCTCACCTTCATACATTGGAAGCCATGGGCCACCCGGGGTATATGGCATCAGCACCGGCATGATGGGCGCCACTCCTTGCACCGCTGCGCTACCAGACTCTCTATCGACACTCTGTCTTTCAGCTGCATTAGCGTCGCCGGGTGCTGCGGCGTCTCCGTGCTGCGACATACTGTGCCCCCTTAGTTAATCCGGACCCTTCCGGTCCTCCGCTTCCGTCGGGATAGTGTAGATTCGTTCCGCTGTGCAGCAGGATCGATTTTCCCCTTGCTCTGATGTCAGAGCGCTCAGCTTGGTGCCGCCCACAATGACACACCCCCTGCTGCTCCCACCCACCGCGCTCTGTAATGGCGGATTCTGAAGTTTTTCAGTTAGACTGGGGCTCAGGTGATGGCGTAGCTCAATTAACAGTCTCGTGCCTAACGGTTATGAAGTGATTACCTCAGGGGATGGCGGCCATCTTTACTCCATTATAACCAATGGGGAAAAGTCACTTTCAATAGTTTTCAATGGAGAATGGATTTTTCTTTAATAAAGTCAATTTTCAAGATTTTTCATCCAAGTTTTCACAGTTTTGGGCTCCAATCACGGCACACAATACCCGGTATACGGGCTGGCTAGATCCTGTTCGTGACGCCAATTGTAACGCCCAAGAGACCGGGATACCCAGCACCGGACCAATGGGGTCTGTCTCTTGAGGGGGGTGTCACGGGTGGCTTGACCCGGTGCTGTGGCCTCAGGCAATGCACAGTGTAAAGGGTATCGTGAGGGAACAGGCACTTACTTGATCAGCAGCAGGTTCTCCCAGCGGTGATGATCCCAATCCTGGATAGATGGCTATTGTCCAAATGAAAGACTGAGGCACTGAAACGTTTAACCAGTTTACTTTAACAAAAAAGGATTTACAACCAGTCCTGTCACCGGAGTCTGTATGGGAACTCTGAGTTACTTTGACCCTGCCGGGGTCTTCGCCTCTTATTGTACGCAATATCTGTGTGGCCCTGCTGCTGTATGTGAACTGGCTGCCGGCCCAATCTGTCCCCTCCGGGTCCTGGTTCGACGGGCAACCCGAGTCCTTTTATCGGCTTACCCCCTCCAGGAGTACCGCTGAACTCTGTGTCTGTTGCTGCGTCCGACCCTAGTGAAACTGATATCACCTCACGTTTTTCCGGTTGCTGTATTATATGTAATGAATACAGCCACGGATCCGGTATCCGTCTTTGCGCCTGTTCTGGGTAGTGATTACTGCTACCCGGTTCTCACAATGTCCTTTTTCTCTATCCCTCTTCTCCTCAGGCCGGTGATTTAGGCCTGGTAACAGTCACAGGGCTGTTAGAGATTCAACTGTATGACCTCTCACTTTCAGCTCCTTAGCCCAACTGCCAGTTCTTCTCTCAGACCAGAATGGATCAAGGGGAGTCTCTGGAGCTCCCCCTTCTGGCCGGAGGTGGTAGTGCAGTCTTGCTATTTTAGTATTTGCATTTACTGTCAGTAACTATTTTTGTGGCAAATACCCCTAGGGGTGCCACACTGTACTCACCTCTCCCATAGCATCTATCACCCATGATCCAGCATGTGTTCAGAGGGGGCAGCAATTCAAGAAACTAGTGAGTAATTGCAGCTCTGCCCCCAGTGTCATCCTGTTCTAGGAAAATCTAAGGACGCTGCAGGGAGTGAGTGTAGCCCCAGCCTCCTGTGACATCACATTGGAGATTCCTCTCAAGGAAACATCACAGGAAGTACAGTAAAAAATGACACACATCTGCGGATTAAGTAGGTAGAGAGAAGTGTAGGGAATGTGTCATAAAGCTAATTACAAAAGTGGTTAGGGTTTGAGAATAGATACAGCTCTGGCAAAAATGAAGAGACCACCACATCAAAACCCTGTCTTGGGCAGCACAACCTCCCGACTTGAACCCCAGTGAAAACCTCTGGAATGTAATGAAGAGGATGATGGATAGTCACAAGTAGTGTTGAGCGATACCGTCCGATACTTGAAAGTATCGGTATCGGATAGTATCGGCCGATACCCGAAAAATATCGGATATCGCCGATACCGATATCCGATACCAATACAAGTCAATGGGACATCAAGTATCGGAAGGTATTCTCATGGTTCCCAGGGTCTGAAGGAGAGGAAACTCTCCTTCAGGCCCTGGGATCCATAGGGATGTGTAAAATAAGGAATTAAAATAAAAAATATTGATATGCTCACCTCTCCGGCGGCCCCTGGACTTCACACTGCTAACCGGGAGGCTTCTTTGTTTAAAAAGCGCGCCTTTCGGACCTGTGAATGACGTCCCAGCTTCTGATTGGTCGCGTGTAGAGTTGAGCGACCTTGACCTTTTTAGAGTCGAGCCGGGTTTCGCAAAACCCGACTATCTCAAAAGTCGGGTCGAGTGAAATCGGCCGATTATGACGTAAAGTCGGGATCGACCGAAACACGAAACCCAATGCAAGTCAATGGGGCAGCATAGTCGGCAGTGAGTGGGGGCCATGAAAACACCTAGAGTGCCCATTTTAATGTCAAAACCATCCATTCTTCTTAATGAAGCTTGTCAAGCGTAATTTACCTTATAATAATTGGAAGGCATTTGAAATTGGGGGTCATTTGGCTAAAGTTGTGGTGGGTAGGGCTGGTTCAAGTAATTAGTGGGCCCAGGAAATCTGGACCACGTCACGGCAGTGGAGCAGGGAGAGGTAAGTATTTCAACTTTGCAAGTGCTGTGAACCTGAGCAAGCAGGGGGGGCCCACTCGTTGGCATTGGCACTGGCACAGGGCCCCTCAAAGTACAGCGGTGTGTTTGCACGGCGGGGGCGCCTCCCACCGGCAGCAACACTTTTGCGTACCATGAGAGGCCCTGTGCCAGTGACGTCGCCAACTAGTATTCCTCCCCCCACCTGATGAAGGAACCTGCACTTTCATCTGCACCTTCTTGTTTGTCCCCGTGTAAGGTGGTATGGTATGCGGGAAGGGGGACCTGACTTTCAGCAGGGTCACAATCTTGCAGTGTAGCGTGCACGGGAAATGTTGCGTTATGGGTCAATGTACCAGCAGACTCATCTATCACTGGCTGGGCAATGGGCAGGATGAGGAGGAAACACAGATATAGGCCCAAAGAATAAAGTGGGCTAAATGCAGTTCAAAATTGGTAACACAGGACTAATCAGGGGGCATTGCAGTGGAGGACAACTGGAATGAGAGGCTGACACAGAGAGTAGGCCCAAATCAGTAAGTAGTCGAAATGCAGTTCAAAATTGGCAACAGTAGTAAACAGGCGGCACAGCTTTGTTCAGTGGAGGAGAACAGCAAGGAGTGGCAGACACCGATAGTAGGCCCCAACCCAACTAGTAGGCCAAATGCAGTCTAACATTAACAACTACTTAACGAGCACCTGAAAACGGAATTTCAGGACAGGAAACCAGGAGAACAGCAAGGAGCGGCAGACACCGATAGTAGGCCCCAAACCAACTAGTACGCCAAATGCAGTTGTTCCGTTTAACCACAATTTAATGAGAGCCTGAAGATAGAAGTTCAGGAAAGGCAACCTGGAGAACACCTTGGAGTGGAACACACCATCTCTCTACACCCCATACCCAATTTGTAGGTCTAATGCAGCGTAGTTTCCAACAACTACTAAACGAGAGCATGATGATCGAAGCATTGGCGAGGAAACCTGGGGAACACCTTGGAGTGGAACACACCATCTCTCTACAGTGGAACACACCATCTCTCTACACCCCATACCCAATTTGTAGGTCTAATGCAGCGTAGTTTCCAACAACTACTAAACGAGAGCCGGAAGATCGAAGCTCAGGAAAGGCAACCTGGAGAACACCTTGGAGTGGAACACACCATCTCTCTACACCCCATACCCAATTTGTAGGCCCAATGCAGCGTAGTTTCCAACAACTACTAAACGAGAGCCGGAAGATCGAAGCAATGGAGAGGAAACCTGGGGAACACCTTGGAGTGTAACACACCATCTCTCTACACCCCATACCCAATTTGTAGGCCTAATGCAGCGTAGTTTCCAACAACTACTAAACGAGAGCCGGAAGATCGAAGCAATGGAGAGGAAACCTGGGGAACACCTTGGAGTGTAACACACCATCTCTCTACACCCCATACCCAATTTGTAGGCCTAATGCAGCGTAGTTTCCAACAACTACTAAACGAGAGCCGGAAGATCGAAGCAACGGAGAGGAAACCTGGGGAACACCTTGGAGTGTAACACACCATCTCTCTACACCCCATACCCAATTTGTAGGCCTAATGCAGCGTAGTTTCCAACAACTACTAAACGAGACCCGGAAGATCGAAGCAATGGAGAGGAAACCTGGGGAACACCTTGGAGTGTAACACACCATCTCTCTACACCCCATACCCAATTTGTAGGCCTAATGCAGCGTAGTTTCCAACAACTACTAAACGAGAGCCGGAAGATCGAAGCAATGGAGAGGAAACTTGGGGAACACCTTGGAGTGTAACACACCATCTCTCTACACCCCATACCCAATTTGTAGGCCTAATGCAGCGTAGTTTCCAACAACTACTAAACGAGAGCCGGAAGATCGAAGCAATGGAGAGGAAACCTGGGGAACACCTTGGAGTGTAACACACCATCTCTCTACACCCCATACCCAATTTGTAGGCCTAATGCAGCGTAGTTTCCAACAACTACTAAACGAGAGCCGGAAGATCGAAGCAATGGAGAGGAAACTTGGGGAACACCTTGGAGTGTAACACACCATCTCTCTACACCCCATACCCAATTTGTAGGCCTAATGCAGCGTAGTTTCCAACAACTACTAAACGAGAGCCGGAAGATCGAAGCAATGGAGAGGAAACCTGGGGAACACCTTGGAGTGTAACACACCATCTCTCTACACCCCATACCCAATTTGTAGGCCTAATGCAGCGTAGTTTCCAACAACTACTAAACGAGAGCATGATGATCAAAGCATTGGCGAGGAAACCTGGGGAACACCTTGGAGTGGAACACACCATCTCTCTACAGTGGAACACACCATCTCTCTACACCCCATACCCAATTTGTAGGCCCAATGCAGCGTAGTTTCCAACAACTACTAAACGAGAGCCGGAAGATCGAAGCTCAGGAAAGGCAACCTGGGGAACACCTTGGAGTGTAACAAACCCTCTCTCTACACCACGGAAGGGCTGATTCTTAGGAAGGAAGGCTGTCGGAAAGAAGCAGGGCGCGTCCGAGGGTGATTATATTCTTATTAGGTATATACTCACCCTCGGACGCGCCCTGCTTCTTTATTTGTAATGAATGTTTATTTGCAATGTGGTTTTGACTTACTCTATTTTTTTGGTAAATAATGATTTTATTATTTTCATTGTTTTGCATCTTCTTGGCAATAATATAAAGAAGACGCGACAGGACAACACTCGGTGGATGCCATATCTGTGTTTAAAATTGAAAAAACCTTTCAGTTAACTACTTGCAGGAGAAAGTTATTGTAGCTGGTGGCCATTTTTAGTACTGTACCAGATTTTTGTTGTATGTGTTTGTTTTTAATGTTAAAATGTCTGCATTTGATATCTCTCCAGTATTTTCTTTTTTATAAGCAAAATACTTATTTTTATATTTTCTGATGTTGGTTCCAGGGGTACACGGGCAGCAGTGGTGTGGTCAGTGGAGGCCTAGTGGAAGGAGTGACCGCAGACAGGCATCGAAGGCCTAAAATAATAACACATGGCTGTAGGCAATTTTAAATTGGTTCCAGGGGTACACGGGCAGCAGTGGTGTGGTCAGTGGAGGCCTAGTGGAAGGAGTGACCGCAGACAGGCATCGAAGGCCTAAAATAATAACACATGGCTGTAGGCAATTTTAAATTGGTTCCAGGGGTACACGGGCAGCAGTGGTGTGGTCAGTGGAGGCCTAGTGGAAGGAGTCACCGCAGACAGGCATCGAAGGCCTAAAATAATAACACATGGCTGTAGGCAATTTTAAATTGGTTCCAGGGGTACACGGGCAGCAGTGGTGTGGTCAGTGGAGGCCTAGTGGAAGGAGTGACCGCAGACAGGCATCGAAGGCCTAAAATAATAACACATGGCTGTAGGCAATTTTAAATTGGTTCCAGGGGTACACGGGCAGCAGTGGTGTGGTCAGTGGAGGCCTAGTGGAAGGAGTGACCGCAGACAGGCATCGAAGGCCTAAAATAATAACACATGGCTGTAGGCAATTTTAAATTGGTTCCAGGGGTACACGGGCAGCAGTGGTGTGGTCAGTGGAGGCCTAGTGGAAGGAGTGACCGCAGACAGGCATCGAAGGCCTAAAATAATAACACATGGCTGTAGGCAATTTTAAATTGGTTCCAGGGGTACACGGGCAGCAGTGGTGTGGTCAGTGGAGGCCTAGTGGAAGGAGTCACCGCAGACAGGCATCGAAGGCCTAAAATAATAACACATGGCTGTAGGCAATTTTAAATTGGTTCCAGGGGTACACGGGCAGCAGTGGTGTGGTCAGTGGAGGCCTAGTGGAAGGAGTCACCGCAGACAGGCATCGAAGGCCTAAAATAATAACACATGGCTGTAGGCAATTTTAAATTGGTTCCAGGGGTACACGGGCAGCAGTGGTGTGGTCAGTGGAGGCCTAGTGGAAGGAGTGACCGCAGACAGGCATCGAAGGCCTAAAATAATAACACATGGCTGTAGGCAATTTTAAATTGGTTACAGGGGTACACGGGCAGCAGTGGTGTGGTCAGTGGAGGCCTAGTGGAAGGAGTGACCACAGACAGGCATCGAAGGCCTAACATAACAAAAATGTCAATACAATGGTATTGTCAGTGGCAGGCATTGAAGGATGTCAGCGCATAGACTAAACATTGGTGGAGCTGTGAGATAATTTTGCAAGTGGTAGAGCACTGTTTGAGCTGGGGTGGGGGGAAACTGTTTTGTGGCCGGCGGTACAGGCCCAGGGCCCCTCATATTACAACGGTGTGTCTGACGTTGGGTGCGCACCACCACCGCCAGAGACACTTTATTGTACTAGGAGGGACCCAGTGGCAGTGCCGTCGACCAAAAGCGGGCTCACCCACCTCTTCAGACAAACTGCACTCTCACGGGTGCTGTCGCCAAGTGTCGATACCACGGCCCCGTGTGGGGAGTTTGGCCATTTAGTGAGGTGTAAACATGTCGTATGCTGGACAATCAGGTGCAGAAAATTACGAGATTGGAAAAGGCATTCAGAATAGTCCACAGGCAAGACCTTTTCATAGGAAAGCTAGGTGTCAGCCGGGCTAGGTGGGGCAAAAGATTTCGAAATCCAGTTGTGGTTCATTTTAATGAAGGTTAGATCATCTACATTTTGGGTAGCCAGACGAGTCCTTTTTTCTGTTAGTATTGAACCTGCAGCACTGAATACTCTTTCTGATAGGACACTAGCTGCCGGGCAAGCAAGCTCCTGCAATGCATATTCTGCCAATTCTGGCCAGGTGTCTAATTTTGATGCCCAGTAATCAAATGGGAATGACGGTTGAGGGAGAACATCGATAAGGGATGAAAAATAGTTTGTAACCATACTGGACAAATGTTGTCTCCTGTCACTTTGAATTGATGCTGCAGTACCTGTCCTGTCTGCGGTCATAGCAAAATCACTCCACAACCTGGTCAGAAAACCCCTCTGGCCAACGCCACTTCTGATTTCTGCCCCTCTTACTCCTCTGGTCTGCTGGCCCCTGCAGCTCGTGTGAGAACGATCACGGGCGCTGTATGCTGGGAATGCCAGAAGCAAACGGTCAACAAGAGTTGATTGTTTGGTTGCTAATATTAGTTCCAAGTTCTCATGTGGCATTATATTTTGCAATTTGCCTTTATAGCGAGGATCAAGGAGGCAGGCCAACCAGTAATCGTCATCATTCATCATTTTAGTTATGCGTGTGTCCCTTTTGAGGATACGTAAGGCATAATCCGCCATGTGGGCCAAAGTTCCAGTTCTCAAATCTGCGGTTGTGCTTGGTTGAGGGGCAGTTTCAGGCAAATCCACGTCACTTGTGTCCCTCAAAAAACCAGAACCCGGCCTTGCCGCGCCACCAATTTCCAGTGGCCCCGGAAAAGCTTCCTCATTAAAAATATAATCATCCCCATCATCCTCCTCGTCCTCCTCCTCCTCTTCACCCGCTACCTCGTCCTGTACACTGCCCTGGCCAGACAATGGCTGACTGTCATCAAGGCTTTCCTCTTCCTCAGCTGCAGACGCCTGATCCTTTATGTGCTTCAAACTTTGCATCAGCAGACGCATTAGGGGGATGCTCATGCTTATTATGGCGTTGTCTGCACTAACCAGCCGTGTGCATTCCTCAAAACACTGAAGGACTTGACACATGTCTTGAATCTTCGACCACTGCACACCTGACAACTCCATGTCTGCCATCCTACTGCCTGCCCGTGTATGTGTATCCTCCCACAAAAACATAACAGCCCGCCTCTGTTCACACAGTCTCTGAAGCATGTGCAGTGTTGAGTTCCACCTTGTTGCAACGTCTATGATTAGGCGATGCTGGGGAAGGTTCAAAGAACGCTGATAGGTCTGCATACGGCTGGAGTGTACGGGCGAACGGCGGATATGTGAGCAAAGTCCACGCACTTTGAGGAGCAGGTCGAATAACCCCGGATAACTTTTCAGGAAGCACTGCACCACCAGGTTTAAGGTGTGAGCCAGGCAAGGAATGTGTTTCAGTTGGGAAAGGGAGATGGCAGCCATGAAATTCCTTCCGTTATCACTCACTACCTTGCCTGCCTCAAGGTCTACAGTGCCCAGCCACGACTGCGTTTCTTTCTGCAAGAACTCGGACAGAACTTCCGCGGTGTGTCTGTTGTCGCCCAAACACTTCATAGCCAATACAGCCTGCTGACGTTTGCCAGTAGCTGCCCGATAATGGGAGACCTGGTGTGCAACAGTGGCAGCTGCGGATGGAGTGGTTGTGCGACTGCGGTCTGTGGACGAGCTCTCGCTTCTGCAGGAGGACGAAGAGGAGGAGGAGGGGGAGCGAACGGCTACAGCCAATTGTTTCCTAGACCGTGGGCTAGGCAGAACTGTCCCAAACTTGCTGTCCCCTGTGGACCCTGCATCCACCACATTTACCCAGTGTGCCGTGATGGACACGTAACGTCCCTGGCCATGCCTACTGGTCCATGCATCTGTTGTCAGGTGCACCTTTGTGCTCACAGATTGCCTGAGTGCATGGACGATGCGCTCTTTAACATGCTGGTGGAGGGCTGGGATGGCTTTTCTGGAAAAAAAAGTGTCGACTGGGTAGCTCGTAGCGTGGTACAGCGTAGTCCATCAGGGCTTTGAAAGCTTCGCTTTCAACTAACCGGTAGGGCATCATCTCTAACGAGATTAGTCTAGCTATGTGTGCGTTCAAACCCTGTGTACGTGGATGCGAGGCTAAGTACTTCCTTTTTCTAACCATAGTCTCATGTAGGGTGAGCTGGACTGGAGAGCTGGAGATCGTGGAACTAGCGGGGGTGCCGGTGGACATGGCAGACTGAGAGACGGTGGGAGATGGTATTGTTGCCACCGGTGCCCTAGATGCAGTGTTTCCTACTACGAAACTGGTGATTCCCTGACCCTGACTGCTTTGGCCTGGCAAAGAAACCTGCACAGATACTGCAGGTGGTGCGGAAAATGGTGGCCCTACACTGCCGGAAGGGATGTTGCGTTGCTGACTAGCTTCATTGGCCGAGGGTGCTACAACCTTAAGGGACGTTTGGTAGTTAGTCCAGGCTTGCAAATGCATGGTGGTTAAATGTCTATGCATGCAACTTGTATTGAGACTTTTCAGATTCTGTCCTCTGCTTAAGGTAGTTGAACATTTTTGACAGATGACTTTGCGCTGATCAATTGGATGTTGTTTAAAAAAATGCCAGACTGCACTCTTTCTAGCATCGGATACCTTTTCAGGCATTGCAGACTGAGCTTTAACCGGATGGCCACGCTGTCCTCCAACAGGTTTTGGCTTTGCCACGCGTTTTGGGCAAGATACGGGCCCGGCAGATGGAACCTGTTGCGATGTTGATGCCTGCTGCGGCCCCTCCTCCTCCGCTTCAGAACTGCTGCCGCTTGCACCCTGTTCCCCCAATGGCTGCCAATCGGGGTCAAGAACTGGGTCATCTATTGCCTCTTCTTGTAGCTCGTGTGCAACTTCGTCTGTGTCACCGTGTCGGTCGGTGGTATAGCGTTCGTGATGGGGCAACATAGTCTCATCAGGGTCTGATTCTTGATCAGCACCCTGCGAGGGCAATGTTGTGGTCTGAGTCAAAGGACCAGCATATTAGTCTGGCTGTGGCTGTGCATCAGTGCACTCCATGTCAGATTCAACTTGTAATGGGCATGGACTGTTAACTGCTTCACTTTCTAAGCCAGGGACGGTATGTGTAAAGAGCTCCATGGAGTAACCCGTTGTGTCGCCTGCTTCATTCTTCTCTGTTGTTGTTTTTGCTGAAGAGGACAAGGAAGCGACTTGTCCCTGACCGTGAACATCCACTAACGACGCGCTGCTTTGACATTTACCAGTTTCACGAGAGGAGGCAAAAGAGCTAGAGGCTGAGTCAGCAAGATAAGCCAAAACTTGCTCTTGCTGCTCCGGCTTTAAAAGCGGTTTTCCTACTCCCAGAAAAGGGAGCGTTCGAGGCCTTGTGTAGCCAGACGACGAACCTGGCTCCACAGCTCCAGACTTAGGTGCAATATTTTTTTTTTTCCACGACCAGCTGATGCTCCACCACTACCACTACCCTCATTACCAGCTGACAATGAACGCCCCCGGCCACGACCTCTTCCACCATACTTCCTCATTGTTTTAAAAACGTAAACAAACTAACGGTATTTGTTGCTGTCACACAAATTACACGGTGAGCTATAACTTCAGTATGATTTAGCTACCCCTTTACAGGTGAGTGAGACCACAACGAAAATCAGGCACAATGTTACACACTCTGTTGTTGGTGGCAACAAATGAGAGAGATGCCACACACGCAGGACTGTCACTGAAGCACAAATGTAAATATTAATCTCCCACTGATTTGATTTTTTTTTTTTTTTAAGGGAGACTTTAGGAAAAAAAAATAATAGAATAAAATGATTTTTTCAGGAAGAATTTAGAAACCAAATAAAATAAAATGATTTTTTCAGGGAGAATTTAGAAAACAAATAAAACAAAAAAAGGCTTTCTATGGCCCACTGAGTGAGAGATGACGCACACAGGAGTCAGGAGTGGCACACAAGCCCAGAGGCCAATATTTATCTCCCACTGATTGATGTAGTGATTTTTTCAGGTAGATTTTGGAACCCAAATCAAGCTAAAAAAAATAATAGGCTTTCTATGGCCCACAATTGGAGAGAGAGAGAGAGAGATGGCACACCCAGGAGTCAAGACTGGCACACAAGCAGAAAGGGCAATATTAATCTCCCACTGATTTTTTTTTTTTTTTTTTTTTCAGGGAGACTTTAGGAAAAAAAAATAATAGAATAAAATGATTTTTTCAGGAAGAATTTAGAAACCAAATAAAATAAAATGATTTTTTCAGGGAGAATTTAGAAAACAAATAAAACAAAAAAAGGCTTTCTATGGCCCACTGAGTGAGAGATGACGCACACAGGAGTCAGGAGTGGCACACAAGCCCAGAGGCCAATATTTATCTCCCACTGATTGATGTAGTGATTTTTTCAGGTAGATTTTGGAACCCAAATCAAGCTAAAAAAAATAATAGGCTTTCTATGGCCCACAATTGGAGAGAGAGAGAGAGATGGCACACCCAGGAGTCAAGACTGGCACACAAGCAGAAAGGGCAATATTAATCTCCCACTGATTTTTTTTTTTTTTTTTTTTTTTTCAGGGAGACTTTAGGAAAAAAAAATAGAATAAAATGATTTTTTCAGGAAGAATTTAGAAACCAAATAAAATAAAATGATTTTTTCAGGGAGAATTTAGAAAACAAATAAAACAAAAAAAGGCTTTCTATGGCCCACTGAGTGAGAGATGACGCACACAGGAGTCAGGAGTGGCACACAAGCCCAGAGGCCAATATTTATCTCCCACTGATTGATGTAGTGATTTTTTCAGGTAGATTTTGGAACCCAAATCAAGCTAAAAAAAATAATAGGCTTTCTATGGCCCACAATTGGAGAGAGAGAGAGAGATGGCACACCCAGGAGTCAAGACTGGCACACAAGCAGAAAGGGCAATATTAATCTCCCACTGATTTGTTTTGTTTTTTTTTTTTCAGGGAAACTTTAGGAAAAAAAAAATAGAATAAAATGATTTTTTGAGGAAGAATTTAGAAACCAAATAAAATAAAATGATTTTTTTCAGGGAGAATTTAGAAAACAAATAAAACAAAAAAAGGCTTTCTATGGCCCACTGAGTGAGAGATGACGCACACAGGAGTCAGGAGTGGCACACAAGCCCAGAGGCCAATATTTATCTCCCACTTTTTTTTTTTGTTCCAGGGAAAATTTATAAACCCAATAAAAAAAATAATAAATAGGCTTTCTATGGCCCACTATCTGAGAGACAGAGAGAGATGGCACGCTTAGGACTGGCACACAAGCCCAGAGGCCAATATTAATCTCCCTTTTTTTTTTTTTCCAGGGAAAATTTATAAACCCAATAAAAAAAAAATAAATAAATAGGCTTTCTATGGCCCACTATCTGAGAGAGAGAGATGGCACGCTTAGGACTGGCACACAAGCCCAAAGGCCAATATTAATCTCCCACTGATTGATTTATTGATTTTTTCAGGTAGAATTTAGAACCCAAATAAAGCAAAAAAAAATAAAATGGGCTTTCTATGGCCCACTGAGTGAGTGATGATGCACACAGGAGTCAGGAGTGGCACACAAGCCCTGAGGCCAATATTTTTCTCCCACTGATTGATGTAGTGATTTTTTCAGGTAGATTTTAGAACCAAAATCAAGCAAAAAAATAAATAGGCTTTCTATGGCCCAGTGACTGAGAGATGGCACACACAGGAGTCAAGAGTGGCACACAAGCCCTGAGGCCAATATTTTTCTCCCACTGATTGATGTAGTGATTTTTTCAGGTAGATTTTATAACCCAAATCAAGCAAAAAAATAAATAGGCTTTCTATGGCCCACTGAGTGAGAGATGACACAGACAGGGATGGCACTCTTGCAGAAATGTCAATCTTAATCTCCCACAAAAAAAAAAAAAAAACAGGGAGTGTCCTTCAATTACTATCTCCCTGCAGTAATCTCAGCCAGGTATGGCAGGCAGCAATAAGGAGTGGACTGATGCACAAATTAAATAAAAAGTGTGTACAAACCAAAAAGATAGCTGTGCAGAAAGGAAGGAACAAGAGGATTTGTGCTTTGAAAAAAGCAGTTGGTTTGCACAGCGGCGTACACACAGCAATGCAGCTATCAGGGAGCCTTCTAGGGCAGCCCAATGAGCTACAGCGCTGAGGGGGAAAAAAAAAAATGTAGCTTCCACTGTCCCTGCACACCGAAGGTGGTGTTGGGCAGTGGAAATCGCTACAGCACAAGCGGTTTGGTGGTTAATGGACCCTGCCTAACGCTATCCCTGCTTCTGACGAAGCGGCAGCAACCTCTCCCTAAGCTCAGATCAGCAGCAGTAACATGGCGGTCGGCGGGAACGCCCCTTTATAGCCCCTGTGACGCCTCAGACAGCAAGCCAATCACTGCAATGCCCTTCTCTAAGATGGTGGGGACCAGGACCTATGTCATCACGCTGCCCACACTCTGCGTTTACCTTCATTGGCTGAGAAATGGCGCTTTTCGCGTCATTGAAACGCGACTTTGGCGCGAAAGTCGCGTACCGCATGGCCGACCCCGCACAGGGGTCGGATCGGGTTTCATGAACGCGTGCCGGTCACATGGGCGGCACACGGCCAATCAGAAGCCGCGACGTCATTCTCATTCACAAAACTGCTAATTCTAGGAATTGAGGACCTGCGAATGACGTCGCGGCCTCTGATTGGTCGCGTGCCGGTCACATGGGCGGCACGCGACCAATCAGAAGCCGGGACGTCATTCACCGGTCCGAAAGGCGCGCTTTTTAAACAAAGAAGCCTCCCGGATAGCAGCGTGAAGTCCAGGGGCCGCCGGAGAGGTGAGCATATCAATATTTTTTATTTTAATTCTTTATTTTCCACATCCCTATTGATTCGATACCGATACCCGATATCACAAAAATATCGGATCTCGGTATCGGAATTCCGATACCGCAAATATCGGCCGATACCCGATACTTGCGGTATCGGAATGCTCAACACTAGTCACAAGACATCAAACAAAGAAGAACTGGTTAAATTTTTGCCCCAGGAGCAGTGTGAGGGACTGATGGAAAGCATGCCAAGACACATGAAAGCTGTGGTTAAAAACCATGGTTATTCCACCATGGTTATTTCAGAATTCTTCCCGAGTTAAAACATTAGTATTGTTGTTTCTTCATGATTATGAACTTGTTTTCTTTGCATTATTTGAGGTCTGAAAGCACTGAGTTTTTTGTAATTTTGACCATTTCTCCTTTTCAGGAAAAAAATACAAAATGCATTGCTTGGAAATTCATAGACATGTCAGAAGTTTATAGACTAAAAGAACAATTTACATTTTACTCAAAAATATACCTATAAAGTGAAAAATCAGACAAACTGAAAATTTTGCAGTGGTCTCTTTATTTTTGCCAGAGCTGTATTTAGAAAATACATTTTAGATGCCAAACCACCCCTTTAACCCCTCCCCGACCCATGACGCCACGTAGGCGTCATGAAAGTCGGTGCCATTCCGACCCATGACGCCTATGTGGCGTCATGGAAAGATCGCGTCCCTGCAGGCCGGGTGAAAGGGTTAACTCCCATTTCACCCGATCTGCAGGGACAGGGGGAGTGGTAGTATAGCCCAGGGGGGGTGGCTTCACCCCCTCGTGGCTACGATCGCTCTGATTGGCTGTTGAAAGTGAAACTGCCAATCAGAGCGATTTGTAATACTTCACCTATTATAACGGGTGAAATATTACAATCCAGCCATGGCCGATGCTGCAATATCATCGGCCATGGCTGGAAATACTAATGTGACCCCACCCCACCGATCGCCCCCCCAGCCCCCCGATCTGGCCGGTACACTGCTCCGGCTCCCCTCCATCCAGTGCTCCGCTCCCCCCCGTGCTCTTGTCCGCTCCCCCCGTGCTCCAATCACCCCCCCGTGCTCCAATCACCCCCCCTGCATTCCGATCCACCCCCTCGTGCTCCGTTCCACCCCCGTGCTCCGTTCCAGCCCCCCGTGCTCCGTTCCATGCCCCCCGTGCTCCGTTCCACGCCTGCTGCGCTCCGATTCCCCCCCCGTGCTCCGATCCCCCCCCCCCCGTGGTCCCCCCCACCCCATCATACTTACCGATCCTGCCGGGGTCCCGTCCGTCTTCTCCCTGGGCGCCGCCATCTTCCAAAATGGCGGGCGCATGCGAAGTGCGCCCGCCGAATCTGCCGGCCGGCAGATTCGTTTCAAAGTGCATTTTGATCACTGAGATATAATCTATCTCAGTGATCAAAATAAAAAAAATAATAAATGACCCCCCCCTTTGTCACCCCCATAGGTAGGGACAATAAAAAAATAAAGAAATTTTTTTTTTCCACTAATGTCAGAATAGGGTAAGGGTTAGGGGTAGGGTTAGGGGTAGGGTTAGGGTTAGGGGTAGGGTTAGGGTTAGGGTTAGGGCTAAGGTTAGGGTTAGGGGTAGGGTTAGGGTTAGGGGTAGGGCTAGGGTTAGGGTTAGGGGTAGGGTTAGGGTTAGGGTTAGGGCTAGGGTTAGGGTTAGGGGTAGGGTTAGGGTTAGGGGTAGGGCTAGGGTTAGGGGTAGGGTTAGGGTTAGGGGTAGGGCTAGGGTTAGGGCTAGGGGTAGGGTTAGGGTTAGGGTTAGGGCTAGGGTTAGGGTTTCGGTATGTGCACACGTATTCTGGTCCTCTGCGGATTTTTCCGCTGCGGATTTGATAAATCTGCAGTGCTAAACCGCTGCGGATTTATGGCGGATTTACCGCGTTTTTTTCTGCGCATTTCACTGCGGTTTTACAATTGCGATTTTCTATTTGAGCAGTTGTAAAACCGCTGCGGAATCCGCACAAAGAAGTGACATGCTGCGGAATGTAAACCCCTGCGTTTCCGTGCAGTTTTTCCGCAGCATATGTACAGCGATTTTTGTTTCCCATAGGTCTACATTGAACTGTAAACTCATGGGAAACTGCTGCGGATCTGCAGCGTTTTCCGCAGTGTGCACATACCTTTAGAATTAGGCCATGTGCACACGGTGCGGATTTGGCTGCGGATTGGCCGCTGCGGATTCGCCACAGTATTCCATCAGGTTTACAGTACCATGTAAACATATGAAAAACCAAATCCGCTGTGCCCATGGTGCAGAAAATACCGCATGGAAACGCTGCGTTGTATTTTCCGCAGCATGTCAATTCTTTGTGCGGATTCCGCGGCGTTTTACACCTGTTCCTCAATAGGAATCCGCAGGTGAAATCCGCACAAAAAACACTGGAAATCCGCGGAAAATCCGCAGGTAAAACGCAGTGCCTTTCACCCGCGGATTTTTCAAAAATGGTGCGGAAATATCTCACACGAATCCGCAACGTGGGCACATAGCCTTAGGGTTAGGATTGGAATTAGGGTTGTGGTTAGGGTTGTGATTAGGGTTATGGCTACAGTTGGGATTAGGGTTAGGGGTGTGTTTGGGTTAGTGTTGGAGGTAGAATTGAGGGGTTTCCACTGTTTAGGCACATCAGGGGTCTCCAAACGCAACATGGCGCCACCATTGATTCCAGCCAATCTCGTATTCAAAAAGTCAAATGGTGCTCCCTCACTTCCGAGCCCTGACGTGTGCCCAAACAGTGGTTTACCCCCACATATGGGGTATCAGTGTATTCAGGATAAACTGCGCAACAATTACTGGGGTCCAATTTCTCCTGTTACCCTTGTGAATCTAAAAAAATGCTTGCTAAAACATCATTTTTGAGGAAAGAAAAATGATTTTATATTTTCACGGCTCTGCGTTGTAAACGTCTGTGAAGCATTTGGGGGTTCAAAGTGCTCACCACATATCTAGATAAGTTCCTTGGGGGGTCTAGTTTCTAAAATGTGGTCACTTGTGGGGGGTTTCTACTGTTTAGGCACACCAGGGGCTCTGCAAACGCAACGTGACGCCCGCAGAGCATTCCATCAAAGTCTGCATTTCAAAACGTCACTACTTCACTTCCGAGCCCCAACGTGTGCCCAAACAGTGGTTTACCCCCACATATGGGGTATCACCGTACTCCGGAGAAACTGGACAACAAATATTGGGGTCAAATTTCTCCTGTAACCCTTGGGAAAATAAAAAATTCTGGGCTAAATAATTATTTTTGAGGAAAGAAAATGTATTTATTATTTTCACGGCTCTGCATTATAAACTTCTATGAAGCACTTGGGGGTTCAAAGTGCTCACCACACATCTAGATAAGTTCCTTTGGGGGTCTAGTTTCCAAAATGGGGTCACTTGTGGGGGGTTTCTACTGTTAAGCCACATCAGGGGCTCTGCAAACGCAACGTGACGCCCACAGAGCATTCCATCAAAGTCTGCATTTCAAAACGTCACTACTTCACTTCCGAGCCCCGGCATGTGCCCAAACAGTGATTTACCCCCACATATGGGGTATCAGCGTACTCAGGAGAAACTGGACAACAACTTGTGGGGTCCAATTTCTCCTGTAACCCTTGGGAAAATAAAAAATTCTGGGCTAAATAATTATTTTTGAGTAAAGAAAACGTATTTATTATTTTCACGGCTCTGCATTATAAACTTCTATGAAGCACTTGGGGGTTCAAAGTGCTCACCACACATCTAGATAAGTTCCTTTGGGGGTCTAGTTTCCAAAATCGGGTCACTTGTGGGGGGTTTCTACTGTTAAGCCACATCAGGGGCTCTGCAAACGCAACGTGACGCCCACAGAGCATTCCATCAAAGTCTGCATTTCAAAACGTCACTACTTCACTTCCGAGCCTCGGCATGTGCCCAAACAGTGGTTTACCCCCACATATGGGGTATCAGCGTACTCAGGAGAAACTGGACAACAACTTGTGGGGTCCAATTTCTCCTGTAACCCTTGGGAAAATAAAAAATTCTGGGCTAAATAATTATTTTTGAGGAAAGAAAACGTATTTATTATTTTCACGGCTCTGCATTATAAACTTCTATGAAGCACTTGGGGGTTCAAAGTGCTCGCCACACATCTAGATAAGTTCCCTTGGGGGTCTAGTTTCCAAAATGGGGTCACTTGTGGGGGGTTTCTACTGTTAAGCCACATCAGGGGCTCTGCAAACGCAACGTGACGCCCACAGAGCATTCCATCAAAGTCTGCATTTCAAAACGTCACTACTTCACTTCCGAGCCCCGGCATGTGCTCAAACAGTGATTTACCCCCACATATGGGGTATCAGCGTACTCAGGAGAAACTGGACAACAACTTTTGGGGTCAAATTTCTCCTGTTACCCTTGGAAAAATAAAAAATTGCAGGCTAAATGATCCTTTTTGAGAAAATAATTTTTTTTATTTATTTTCATGGCTCTGCGTTATAAACTTCTGTGAAGCACTTGGGGGTTCAAAGTCCTCACCACACATCTAGATTAGTTCCTTTTGGGGTCTAGTTTCCAAAATTGGGTCATTTCTGGGGGATCTCCAATGTTTAGGCACACAGGGGCTCTCCAAACGTGACATGGTGTCCGCTAATGATTGGAGCTAATTTTCCATTTAAAAAGCCAAATGGCGTGCCATCCCTTCCGAGCCCTGCCGTGCGCCCAAACAGTGGTTTACCCCCACATATGGGGTATCAGCGTACTCAGGACAAACTGGACAACAATATTTGGGGTCCAATTTCTCCTATTATCCTTGGCAAAATAGGAAATTCCAGGCTAAAAAATCATTTTTGAGGAAAGAAAAATTATTTTTTATTTTCATGGCTCTGCGTTATAAACTTCTGTGAAGCACCTGGGGGTTTAAAGTGCTCAATATGCATCTAGATAAGTTCCTTGGGGGGTCTAGTTTCCAAAATGGGGTCACTTGTGGGGGAGCTCCAATGTTTAGGCACACAGGGGCTCTCCAAACGCGACATGGTGTCCGCTAACAATTGGAGCTAATTTTCCATTCAAAAAGTCAAATGGCGCGCCTTCCCTTCCGAGCCCTGCCGAGTGCCCAAACAGTGGTTTACCCCCACATATGAGGTATCGGCGTACTCGGGAGAAATTGCCCAACAAATTTTATGATCCATTTTATCCTACTGCCCATGTGAAAATGAAAAAATTGAGGCGAAAAGAATTTTTTTGTGAAAAAAAAGTACTTTTTCATTTTTACAGATCAATTTGTGAAGCACCTGAGGGTTTAAAGTGCTCACTAGGCATCTAAATAAGTTCCTTGGGGGGTCTAGTTTCAAAAATCGGGTCACTTGTGGGGGAGCGCCAATGTTTAGGCACACAGGAGCTATTCAAACGCAACATGGTGTCCGCTAACGATGGAAATAATTTTTCATTCAAAAAGTCAAATGGCGCTCCTTCCCTTCCGAGCCTTACCATGTGCCCAAACAGTTGTTTACCCCCACATGTGAGGTATTGGTGTTCTCAGGAGAAATTGCCCAACACATTTTAGGATCCATTTTATCCTGTTGCCCATGTGAAAATGAAAAAATTGAGGCTAAAAGAATTTTTTTGTGAAAAAAAAGTACTTTTTCATTTTTACGGATCAATTTGTGAAGCACCTGGGGGTTCAAAGTGCTCACTATGCATCTAGATAAGTTCCTTGGGGCGTCTAGTTTCCAAAATGGGGTCACTTGTGGGGGAGCTCCAATTTTTAGGCACACGGGTGCTCTCCAAACGTGACATGGTGTCCGCTAAAGAGTGGAGCCAATTTTTGATTCAAAAAGTCAAATGGCGCTCCTTCCCTTCCAAGCCCTGCCGTGCGCCCAAACAGTGGTTTACCCCCACATATGAGGTATCAGCGTACTCAAGACAAATTGGACAACAACTTTCGTGGTTCAGTTTCTCCTTTTACCATTGGGAAAATAAAAAAATTGTTGGTAAAAGATAATTTTTGTGACTAAAAAGTTAAATGTTCATTTTTTCCTTCCATGTTGCTTCTGCTGCTGTGAAGCACCTGAAGGGTTAATAAACTTCTTGAATGTGGTTTTGAGTACCTTGAGGGGTGCAGTTTTTAGAATGGTGTCACTTTTGGGTATTTTCAGCCATATAGACTCCTCAAACTGACTTCAAATGTGAGGTGGTCCCTAAAAAAAATGGTTTTGCAAATTTCGTTGTAAAAATGACAAATCGCTGGTCAAATTTTAACCCTTATAACTTCCTAAGAAAAAAAAATTTTGTTTCCAAAATTGTGCTGATGTAAAGTAAACATGTGGGAAATGTTATTTATTAACTATTTTGTGTCACATATCTCTCTGGTTTAACAGAATAAAATTTCAAAATGTGAAAATTGCGAAATTTTCAAAATTTTTGCCAAATTTCCGTTTTTATCACAAATAAACGCAGAATTTATTGACCTAAATTTACCACTAACATGAAGCCCAATATGTCACGAAAAAACAATCTCAGAACCGCTAGGATCCGTTGAAGCGTTCCTGAGTTATTACCTCATAAAGGGACACTGGTCAGAATTGCAAAAAACGGCAAGGTCTTTAAGGTCAAAATAGGCTGGGTCATGAAGGGGTTAAACATAGATTTAGAATACATCTGATGCTAAATTAGACTTATAATTACTATAGTCATTATAATTCATGGGGTAACTTTTCTTTTAGGATTTTCCCAGTTTCACTTAAATTAATATCATAGGCACATTCTCCTCAGATGACTTAATAGTTAGATTAAGTTTCTCCAAGTAGCCCATGTAAGTAGAACCGTCGTTATCACAACCCCGTAAAGTGGTGCTTGTGTTGATATGGGTTGTGAAGATGCTAGAACTGAAGTGTTGATAATAGCTATTTCTGAAATTTCAAGGGCAATTTCATCTGCTGGCAACTGGCCCAGCTTTGCAAATCATTTGACCCTCTACTCGTGCTGGTATTAACATCTCACCAGCATCTAATGAATGAACATTAACAAAATCACCTGGCACGTTGGCTTGGCCACCACTAAATCTTCCTGCTTCCCAAAACACATCATCCTGATTATATAGACTGTAGCTGAGCCTGACGGTACAACATGCCTGCTATCTATTACCTAAACAAATACATTCTTAGCTTCATTTATTCTGTATCTGTCGTACAAGTTATTATCGCCCCATACCTTAATTAGTACATTAAACTTAACATTTTCCTTTTGGAACAGCCAAGCTCTTTGCCGTTAAACGAACACTTCAATTACCTTACTTGTAATGGAAAAAGTGTAATTAACATTGTCTTGAGGCTAATTTTTATTTATGCTGCAATCCTTCAAAGATTATACAGCTTTGCCTTCCTTGTCACCGTATTTAGCTTGTTTGCACTTTCCAATGCAGCTAATTAATTCAGACTGTTACGGTAGTTAGCTGGGAGTAAATATGAATTATGAAATCATTTCAGTTTGTCTACGCTACATATTCCCCGGCATTGCTGCAGGATAGTTCTTAATGTTACACAGTCTAAATAACAAGTGGATATCAAGAAAGGAAACTGGAAATGAGTCTTCTGTTCCTGCTTGGCTCTGATTTGATTCTAAAGGGGAAAGAACGGCTCCTGGACTACATGCCAGATTTAGGTTATGACGAACACATACCAAATGAAAGGAAATAGAACTAAGCCCAGAAGAACAAAAGAACAAATAACATACTGGTGTCCTCATCAGCCTGCTGCTTAATCATTTGATGCATAGCACATTTTTATTGGGGTCAATAGTTATTAAATGCATTTAAAGTATCCACGAGTGGCATATATTGAAGATCATGGGGTCAAATGCAAAATTTCTAACAGGGTGCTTATCTAGCACAGAACTCCAATAAAATTGGTCTTCTCTAGAAATAAGTGAATCTGCAGAGATTCAAATTGAGCAAATCCTTTGAATTTATCAGGGAAATTTGATTTGCATCAATATTATACAATGCAAATGAATTCTTATTACGTGTCAATATAGACTCCAGAGCATAGCAAACTCAAAATGTTAAAAAAAAAAATACTCAACTCTTCACTCTCCTATCCCACTGGCCCTACCATCCAGTCCTCCATGCCTCTTCACTCCACCTACCCCATCAAGTGGTGTCTTCTTTTTTTGGATTCACTTTAGGCCAGAGCTTCTGGCACCGACTAGGCCACTGACGTCCCTATGTGCCATGCTGTTGTGATGCAAGTTGTGACATGTGATGTGCCATGTATCTCCTATATTGCTTTGTGCAACAAATCTCATAATGCCATGACATAAGACATTACGGCATGGTGCACAGTGACGTTAGAGGCCTAATTGGCACAGAGTAAACAAGGCATCGAAAATGGAGGTGTAAAAATAAGGCGCAGAGTACCAGATAGTGGGCTGCTAGGTCGATGGAAAATATTATCTTTTTGAACCCTTTGCTGGCCCTCTATGGTTGAGCAAAATCTATTCAGCAGTTGGTCACCGTTTTCCTGAATCTGCACCTGCGAACAGCAAAGAATCAGTATTGTGGAGAATTCAATTACGCTTGGATAAATTTGCTCATTGTAGTATTCCTATATGAGCCATTGGGATCTTTTGGCCCAAGGCTACATGTCACTCCTGGTATGGAACGATACACTATGAAAAATGTATTGATTAGATCAACAGATATTATTGTAATAGTACACATCTTCCATCCAATAAAAAACGCCCATATTGATTTCAGAACACTAGACAATGTTTTGGACCATGCCAGACTGTTTTAAGTTGTATCTGTATGTAAAGCAATGGAGATTCCTAAATTAGAAAGACATTCAATAAGGCAATCTAGTGGCTAAACAGTAAAACAAGACATTTTCATGTTTGTTACACATAGTACAAAGATAAAGGGGAAGGTAAAGCCAAATATGTAATATATCATGACTCATGACTAGGGTTGAGCGACCTTTACTTTTATAGGATCGGGTCGGGTTTCACGAAACCCGACTTTTTCAAAAGTCGGGTCGAGTGAAATCGGCCGATCCTATAAAAAAGTCGGGGTCGGCCGAAACTCGAAACCCAATGCAGTGCATTGGTTTTCCAATGGTTCCCAGGGTCTGAAGGAGCGGAAACTCTCCTTCAGGCCCTGGGATCCATATTTAAGTGTAAAATAAAGAATTAAAATAAAAAATATCGCCATACTTACCCTCTGACGCGCCCTGGTACTAACCGGGAACCTTCCTTCCTTCCTTCGAATCAGCCTTCCAGGACCTTGCGGTGACGTCGGCATATTTAGGTATATACTCACCCTCGGACGCGCCCTGCTTCTTTCCGGCAGCCTTCCTTCCTAAGAATCAGCCCTTCCAGGACCTTCGGTGACGTCGCGTTGATGTCGCGGCTTGTGATTGGTCGCGCGAGCGGTCACATGGGCGGCCGCGCGACCAATCACAAGCCGCGACATCACCGCGACGTCACCGCAAGGTCCTGGAAGGCTGATTCGAAGGAAGGAAGGTTCCCGGTTAGTACCAGGGCGCGTCAGAGGGAAAGTATGGCGATATTTTTTATTTTAATTCTTTATTTTACACTTAAATCTGAATTCCGATACCAATTCCCGATATCTTAAACATATCGGGAATCGGTATCGGAATTCCGATTCCAGATTCAGAAGATCGCCGACTTCATGGCCGACCCCACACAGGGGTCGGGTCGGGTTTCATGAAACCCGACTTTGCCAAAAGTCGGCGACTTCTGAAAATTGCCGACCCGTTTCGCTCAACCCTACTCATGACATATACAGTGCCTTTGTTAAAGTATTCGGCTCCCTGGAACTTTTCAACCTTTTCCCATATATCATGCTTCAAACATAAAGATACCAAACATAAATTTTTGGTGAAGAATCAACAACAAGTGGAACACAATTGTGAAGTTGAACAAATTTTATTGGTTATTTTAAATTTTTGTGGAAAATCAAAAACTGAAAAGTGGGACGAGCAATATTATTTGGCCCCTTTAACTTAATACTTTGTTGCACCACCTTTGCTGCAATTACAGCTGCAAGTCACTTGGGGTATGTCTCTATTAGTTTTGTACATCGAGAGACTGAAATTCTTGCCCATTCTTCTTTGGCAACAGCTCGAGCTCAGTGAGGTTTGATGGATGTCGTTTGTGAACAGCAGTTTCCAGCTCTTTCCACAGATTCTCGATTGGATTGAGGTCTGGACTTTGACTTGACCATTCTAACACCTGGATATCTTTATTTGTGAAGCTGAATACTTTTGCAAGGTACTGTAGGATGTAAGACAATGATCAGATCTAGCAGGTCCAACGTCTCCATCGGGATGGATAAATATGTAGTCGGAGTGATACGTACTGCTTAAAGACCATGCAAGTAAATGATCCATAATGGATATGATTTAAATAGTATGTAAAATATCAGTACACATTGCATAATTGATGCATGTTGACATGTTCATGCAACATTTAAGAAACAAATAGGGCTAACTACTCACATGGTGGTCTTCCATCCACACATGTATGTAGCTGAGACTGCTATCCCTGATCAAGTGCATACTCCAGATACTCCAGCCAGATTCCCTGATTTTCAACCTTGACATGAACTCTCAAGCCCATTATTTTAATATTTTGCCGGCTGGTTCTTTTTTAAGTTGGTATCATACAGCAACTTTTCTTTTTAACACTAACATTACAAGTAACATAGAAGGACCTAACAAAATGCCATAAAAATCAAGGGATCGGTTTTATCATGCAATGTCATAGCGATACAGAATCTACAGGGTGCAGTAGCATCAGAGTGTTGGTTCCTACTGGGAACAAATACCCTTCTGCCACAAGAAGAAGACTATCAGCTTATATAAAACATTTAATGGATTGGGTATCCTTTTAAAGATTTATGTAGGAGCCGGGAACGTCCTGTTTCACATCTGGTAACACCGATTTCCATATACTGTTTGCTGCTAGATTTTCCTTCAAGAGTAGATTTTTAACGGTTCTCTAGTTCTGCATCTATCCAGTGAGGCTAAGTCATGGCTAGTTTCTCGGTCCCCACTCCATGACATTCAACACCCAGTGCACAAATTATAGTAACCCTACCCATCTTACTTATCTGTACTCACTTATCTTACTTTTGTCAGTTTCTGGTCTCATAAATCATGTGGAAAAAGGGCAAAAATCACTGTAGAGAGCCATAACAAGTCTCAACTGAAAAAGAACTGAGTATATTAACCTATCAAATAAAATTTTCTGCGTCTGTCTACATACAGAAATATCATGGTTTTGAATGCCGGAGGATACCTAGTCAACATAAAAACATTCTGGAAATAGTAATAAAAAATAGCAATACTTGCCTTTTGCTTGAAGTGGATTTCATACTTCTTAATATTGCTGCTCTCGAAAACCAACAAGACACACGCTCTCGGGTCTTCCACTTCAGATATATCTTGACTCACAGAACAAAAATAAAATAAAAATAGATGCAATCTCACCTCCAATTATGAAGGTGACCATAGACCTTTATATATTTTAGTCTTCCAATATAAAATTGAAAAAAGGTATAAAATGCTGAAAACTAAACTTTAAATAGATGGACAATCACGGTATATTTGCATTAAGAAAGATGTTTTTAATGATCTTTTCTTTACCAAGGCTGATTTTTTTTTTAATCTTCATTAAACATTCATGAAATCTACAGGACATACCTTCTGCTACAGTAACATGGATTTATTTTACTCATAAGAGTATAATCCTAACATAAAATATTAATAATCCAATTATTATCTGACCTATGATTCCACATGTGCATACAGACATTGTAACTCCACTCAAAACATGTCTCCTCTTTCATTATAGTATTCATGTTCGTCCAGAAATTCATACCCAGAGTATATTGACGGAATAGAGCAGGTAATTGTACAGTATGCATAAAACGGCAGGGACTATCCAGAATTCTCTCAAAAGTTATGTCTGAAGCATGGGAAAATGAGAAGATTAAAAAAAAATGCTATTTATGAAGTACTCATGCAATAGTATACAGAGTGGCATCAAATTGATGGACTAGTTAGGTTGCTTTGGTCCACCATACATCAGATTAGGGCAATACTAAAAAACAAATACACTCCTCAATATTGAAATTGCAACACCAAGAAAGAAACGTCATAGATTTAAGAAAATCACAGGATGGATACACATGGCAATGATATGCAAATAATGAAAACATGGAAACAAAAATTTCAAAGCATTTCACTTATTAAGCATTGAGTTTAAGAACCACATTCAGGAATGCACACACTCCTTGGCATTCTATCAATGACATTTTTAATGCTAGCGGGAGGAATGTTCTGCCATGTTCAAAGCACTTGAGCACACAAATCATTGAGATCCACTGCTGACAGCTTCATGACAGATTCCATATAACCTAAATGTGCCACCATAGTCAGCATCATCACCAGACTTGTCTGATATTAAGCACATCAGGGATGTCATTGGTTGGCAGCTGCAAAGAGAGCTGCCAGCTGCAGATCTTGATGATTTCCTTGTGCCAAGTGCATTCAGCATAGCAGAACATTCCTTAGAGAACAGATAACCCCCTCACGGCATATGACGTAAACATATCAACATATAAATGTATACTTATGTTTGGTATCTGCGTGCTCATACTGACCTGGAGAATCATATTGCCAAGTCATTTTTAACATATAGTGAACATAGTAAATAAAATTTTTTTTTTTGCAATTTTATCTTGGTAAAATGAATGGTGCCATTCAAAAGTACAACTACTCCCCTGAAAAACAAGCATTCATATGGCTACATTGATAGAAAAATAAAAAAGTTATGGCTCTTGAAAGAAAGGGAGGATAACGCCAAAAGGAAAAATGGAAAATGGCCATGGCGTAATATCGCAAGGTCATAAAGGGCATAAAGGAGGGATTTCTAATAGGCAGGTAGATATGTCTGTTGTGTATTCTACAGGTATATAATTCTGTATCCTGGATATGCAATGCACAGGCTGGAGTCTGTAGCAAATCCATGGTAGAATTGGCAGGTAAAGGGTGACGATTGTGCAGAAGATTGTGCTCAAATTTCCCAAATCTTTATTTCTGCTGCCGTTTATTAGCTATGTTGATATATCCTAATATGGAAAAATCCAAAGATTCAGTCTTCACAGATAATTTGGATAAAAGAAAAATGTATTTAGAATATACTGTAAATTACAACTAAAAGAAACAGATAAAAATACGCTATAAAACGTGTATATGGGACCCCTATGAATATATCAGAGGGAGCTAAGCTTTTACAAAAGAGTAAATCAAAATTCTGCCTTACGGTCGTGATGAAGTTCCTACACATGATCAGACCCAAAGAATTTTGAATAGCAGTAAGAATTTAACAATTCTTAAGCACACATAAACAATTATTAATGTTCAAGGATAATTCTGTCGCAGGTGACTTGGAGGCTACTGACTTCACCATGGTTTCTTTTAGCTGAAAGAATACATTATTATTTTATAAAGCAGTGTATAGCTGGCATGCAATAAGTAATATAACAAACTGTTAAATTATAGATTACAATATCTGTATTGATTTTTTTTTAATCTACCCTAATTGATAGTATGATATGTTTGCTAATAGAAGTTTTTTATTGATGCTGACATGAAACTATGCATAATATGCTATTTATTGTGTCAGTTTATATGAAATATAAAATAATAAAGTAAAAGTCAATACAAATAAAAAAGAGAAATAATTGTGAAAAAAATATTAAATTTATAAATTAGAGGCAATATTATAGGGCCGATCTACCTAACTAAACCAGAGGCATGTTGCTATCAGAACAGTAAGGGCACAGATACAAAGGGGTACACTCAGGAACATTGTGTACAGGGGTAGCAACAAAAATTATTCTAGACAGTAACCTAACAATATTAGTGTATGCAAGCATGAAGCAAGTCGTAAGATGTGTTTACTTGGCGTGGATCATCAGTGCTGAAATGGCCAAGATGTACTAGTACTGATAGAATTATTTGGTAACTAACACAACATATTCAAATAAGAGAATGCTTACCCCTGACTCGGTATGTCCTGATGTATCCCACAAAACCATATGTGCATTTTACGTAGGTATAACCCCTCCCCTCTCACCCCCCGAAGAAGCCCTCGCAGAATGCGCGTCAATGTTTTGTGGATTACACGAGGACATACTGAGCCATGGGTAAGCATTACATTATTTGAATATTCCGTATATTAATTACTAAATAATCCTACCAGTATAAGTACATCTTGGCTTTAGCTGTACTGATGATCCATACTATGTAGACATGCCTTACAACTTGCTTCAACTTTGTAAACTCTCACACTGTTATGTTGCTAAAAAAAAAAATTTGCTACTTTTTTTTACAGTTTTTTTGACAGATAAGTTGCAATCCCTCTACACAATGTTCCTGAATGTGCCCATTTATTTCTGTGCCCTCACTGTTCTGATCCTGTGCTTTTATTGTACAGGGTGGGCCATGTATATGGATACACCTAAATAAAATGGGAATGGTTGGTGATATCAACTTCCTGTTTGTGGCATTTTAGTATATGGGAGGGGGAAAACTTTTCAAGATGGGTGGTGACCATGGCGGCAATTTTGAAGTCAGCCATTTTGGATCCAACTTTATTTTTTCCAATGGGAAGAGGGTCATGTGACATATCAAACTTATTGAGAATTTCCCAAGAAAAACAACTTAACTTTATTCTTTCATGAGTTATTTGTAAGTTTCTCTTCGTTTGCAGCCATTGACATGTCACAGAGGTTAACACAAGAGGAGCCGACAGAAATTATTTTGATGTCTGGTGAACGCAGTACCCAGTCATTGCAGCAGATTTCAATGCAAGACACCCTAGGCAAGAAAACTGTCACCATTTCCATTTGATTTAGGTTTATCCATATAAATGGCCCACCCAAAAAAGTTTGCATCATCACTGAACACAATGTTTTGTGTAAACTGAGGGTGCTTTTCCAATTTTTGTTCTGCCCATTCTGCAAATTCAGCATGCCCATCTGGGTCATCCTCGTTGAGATGCTGCAGCAGCTGGATTTTGTGAGTAGCTAATATCCTCCGAAGGGATGTTCGACTGATGCCAATTGGAACAGGGCCCACAGTTGACACAGAACATTATGTTCAGTGATGAGGCAAACCTTTTTGGGTGGGCCATCTATATGGATACACTTAAATCAAATGGGAATGGTGACAATTTTCTTGTAAATAACTCATGAAAGAATAAAGTTATGTTAAAACCAGGCACACCATTTTTTTGTGAAATTCTCAATAAGTTTGATGTGTCATAGGACCCTCTTCCTTTTGGAAAAAAAAAAGTTGGATCCAAAATGTCCAACTTCAAAATGGCCACCATGGTCACCATCCATCTTGAAAAGTTTTCCCCTCCCATATACTAATGTGCCACAAACAGGAAGTTGATATCACCAACCATTCCCATTTTATTTAAGTGTATCCATATACATGACCCACCCTGTAAATTGGCTTAATAGTTATTTAATAATTATTATTATTTTTACTTTATGTTAATACAGTGCTAAACTTTCTCCTCGATAAATCAGCCACCCTAATATAATGCAACAAATCATCATACACCTCTCCTTTTAATCAAATTGGTGTTGTTTCAGTGGGGACTATTCATTGTCTCCACACTGCTAGTATGCCCGCTTGGATTTTGAACTTTCTTTTTCTTATAGTTGATTCTGAGTTCTGTGAAATTTTTAAGCAATGTCTTAAAATGCTCTCGAAGGACTAACATTTACTTTACCATAGAACTGGTTAATACAAGGAAAAAGAAACAAAAAAAAAACTTGTTTTCTACCTATTGTGAAGCCTTCTAAGAGTTTTCTACTAAATTACAGGAAAAAAGATCTGGAGAACTATGTACATAACTTTTTTCTTTTGATATTTTTTTTTCTCTTGGCAGAAGGAAGAGTTTTAATATTAACTGATAATGTAATTGAATTTTAGTAGTACGGGCAATATTATACTCTACATCAAAGCGCTGGTTAGTTTGAATCTATTTTTTCTATGCATTTTTATTAACTGTGTGTACTTCAAAGACGCCATGACACGAGCCAGGCTTCTGAAATTGCACACAGCTTAAGGCCACAGTTTCTTGATTTCAAGCCTATTTTATTTGGCTGTCCTTATGCTAACTATAAATAAAAAGTCGTAATTCAGAAGAATGTCCAGTAAATTAGGACAAATGCTGCACAAGTAGAGGCTGTTGTAACTCGGCAAGGAAAGGGCAGTAATGAAACATGGTTTAGGGCAATGTGAGAGTCATATGAAGTTTCTAAGAAGGTGCTGAAGAGGCCAAGCAATCTGAATAATATAAATGTATAGCTCAACAACTCGAATTAAAGAGGACTTGTCAGAAAGAAATACAGAGTGACATAAGATGAAAATACAAGACTCTTCTCAAATAAATGTCATTATTAGCAAATAAAGTGAATTTCCTCAGTTTTAGGTTTTACTTTAATTTTACATGGGTGAGTGTGAAATCTGGTGAGATTTTTTTTCCTGTATGCAAATTGGATTGAAGAGGACTAGATTGTAGTGCCACCTATTGGAAGTAGCAGTACTAAAAGTCAATTTGATGAGCCTTGCTATATACCAGAATTTAAATTTGTGTTTTGAGGTGCTGCCCCTCTTCAGTGCAAAGCATGAAATCTGATTTGCCTGTATGATAGGCCTCTGACTGGTATCTAAATGGTAATGTTTACCCTTGTGGAGTGTGACATGTCTTACATGCCAGTATGAGGAGACTTATAGGCCATGCAATGCTCCTCTGAGAAATTAAGTATGCAAATTGTCTCTTCACAGAGGAAGAAGACTAGAATTCTAGTACCAATCATTGGAAGGAGCAATCATAAAAGTCAATACTGACCCTTTAATGATCCTTGTCATATGACTTAGGAAAAAAGTCTCAATTTGCAGACTTTTGGGGTGTTGCCTCTCTTCAGTGCATTGCATAAGTCTCCTTATACTGGTATGTCAGACATGTCACTCTCCACAAGAAGACATGCTATCTCTTCTATTCTTTTTTTAGGAAGACATCCACCATGTTGGGGTATGGGGTGGGTCCTGATTCTATTCATTACCTGAATTGTAAATGGAGTTTTGTCCTCAGATGGATGGGACTTAGGGTAGAATCATCAATTCATCTGTTTTATTGTTGTTTATTTTTTGTTACAGTTAACAAACTACAATGGGAAAATCAATTTACCTATCTTTCTCATTAATTTGCCAAAAGCATAAATGTTATAAATTAATCCATCAATGCATCTCAATACATTGCAAATTAGCAAAATGTAAATCGGGCATAAAAATGTTTCATATCAAATGTGAATATCCTGTACTTCATGCAAAATATTATTTAAAAGCCATGGAAGAACATGTATCTGCTTCTAAAGGGTTAATCTGAATAAAGAGGAGATACCTGTTAATATGAGTTTGAAATTACATATGCACACAGAGCCCACAATGGACACACTGAGAAGAAACTGTAAAGGTATGTTTCCACGTTCAGGAAAGGCTGCGTTTTTGACGCAGCGTTGAGCCGCAGTGTCAAAAGCACAGCGTCCAGATGTTACAGCATAGTGGAGGGGATTTAATGAAATCCCGTCTCCCCTATGCAGTAAAAGACGCATGCGGCAGACCCGCAAAAGCATGTGCATGTCCTTACATTGCAGAAAAAACGCAAGGACAGTGCAGGTGACCTGCCAGTGACCTCAGGTGCAGATTTGGACAGGATTTTACCTGCATAAAATCCTGACCAAATCCTGATGCAATCCTGAACGTGGAAACATACCCTGCCAGTTTTGACTAGAATTGCTGTTTCTAGCCTCCTTCTACTCCTTACATTGCTTCATATATCACCAAATTCAGTATGATGAGCAGCACAGATCTCCCCTGTGTTTGCATGCTGCAAATAGTCTATCTCCACACAATGAATTTTCCCAGCTATGAGGCAGAAAGCCATACACAGATGTCAGAAAAGTGAAGCAGTGTGGAACCTAAATTCAACCTCCCTCTTATAAAGGGGCAGAGCCCTCATATTAAGTTTGTGAGGACATATTTATATTGTTCCTAATTATACATATACATAAGAAGAAAGAGTTATAGCATATTTTGGTCTCCATTTTCCTTATGAAGTTTCATAAGAGAATGTTTTCCAGATAGAGTTTCCCCAGTGTTATGTAATCTTTAAAGGCTATATCGACTTTTTGCAACTATTTTTTATTTGGTCTTAAAGGGAACCTGTCAGTAGGATTGTGCACAGTAACCTACACACAGTGTCAGGTCGGCGCCTTTATACTGATTACAATGATACCTTGGTTGATGAAATCCATCTTGTGGTTGTTGTTTAATTTTTATTTTCAGTTTTGAGTTAATGATATGGGGGGCCTGTGGGGGGTCTTCATGTGGTGCTCTGGTTAGCTATTCATAATGAAGACTGTTGACAGCTGACTGATCCCTAGTTAACATAATGAATATTATAAATACATTTTTAAAAAACCCTTCTACAGGCAGTGCCAACCGTGGTTCCTGCACTGCAGCATAATCGCATGTTTATTGTGCATATAATTATTATGGTTGAGGTTATCCTGATTTTTTTAAAAATCCATTTGAAAATGTCACCCGCCACGCCTGCACAGTAGCAGCTATCAGTGTATATAGAGGTGATCCGATAGCTGCAACTGTGCATGTGCTGGCGGCGGCATCTTGCTAGAGAAGAAAAAAATGTCCTTCTCCAAGTTGGCAGCACCGAGCTATTGCCAATAGCTGCTACTGCACATGCGCCGGCGGCGCCATCTTGGAGGAGGAATTTTTTTTTTTAGCAAAATGGTGCCACCAGTGCATGCGCAGTAGCAGCTATCGGATCACCTCTATATACACTGAAAGGTGCTACCAGACTATATGTCGCCATAATACCAACCAGCAAACAATCTATATGTATTCTAACCTTGCAATCATATTTCCTTCGATTTGTCCTCAGTTTTATGCTGCCATGTTAATTTAGCAAAAAGCGAAGTACAGATAGAAGGGTTTATGACTCCAAGATAAGACTTTACAGGATTTTTGTTTGTTTTACCATGGAGACACAATTCTTTGCAATTGAACTTCAGAAACAAAATATTATTTTTTAATTAGAACTTATCTAAATTGATCAATAATGCATATATTGAGTAAATAGAAAATGATAGTTGAAAAGGTGTATATATAGCCGTTATTCCTTTAATACTTTTGATCATTTTTAAGATATTTTATTAAAAATTATTTCATAGTCTTCAAGTTTTATTTTTTTTCCTGCTCCGCCATTTAATGATCAAATTAATTTAATTTATATTTTGATAGATTGGACGTTTACTAACACTGTAATACCAAATGTGTATTTTTAACTTTTTTTAATTGTTTTATTTTTAACGGGGTAAAAAGAGGGTGATTTTAACTTTTGTATTTTTTTTATATTTTTAATAGACCCCTTAGGGACTTGAAGCTGTGATCGACTGTTCGCTTATACAATGCAAAGCAATGCTTTAGCATTGCTATGAATAGGGAAAATCACGATCTCCTATGAACGCCAGCTACAGTCTGGATTTCACAGGAGAATCATCATAACAAGTGCAGAATTCTTCAGAAGATACTCGGTCATCATGGCAACCCATCGAAGCCCGGCAATCATGTCAGCGCACGTTAAATACCTTTGTGAGAGATTAACTGTAGGATGGAGCTGTTAGAGGCACATGGTGGTTGATTAAATCAGCCATCATCTGTCAGAGAGATGTGGGCTTGGCGTGTGAGCCCACATCAAAGTCAGGGACACGACATATTATATAAATGTACGTCAAATTTCATGAAGGGGTCAAACTCCAGTTTCTGGCACAACGTTTGTATGCACGCCTGCTATCCTGTGCCTCTTAACCCCTTTCCCACCTTAGACCTACAGTTATGTCTAATGTGGGCTCCCCCTGTTTGCTGTGGGTACCATAGTGAGCCCGCAACCTTTCTGGCACATATAAGCTGATCCGCCAGTAGCTGTTAACATGTTAAATGCCGCTGTCCATCTCTGACAGTGGCATTTAACATGCTTGTGCTGGAAGCACTTCACTAATCCCACCCATCGGCGCCCATGTCACATGATCACTGTTTCTAGTCTCCCATGGAGACTATTGAGGCAAGTAAAAAGTAAGAAAAAAAATGTTTTAAAAATACAAAAAATAAATAAAAGTTCAAATCACCCCTAATTCTCCCTATTCAAAATAAAACAATAATTGCATGATCTATCAACATATAACAAGAATTAATCTTATCAGTAATTGGCGTAACGAGAAAAAAAATCAAAACTCCAAAATTACGTTTTTTTTGGTTGCTGCAACATTTTGTTAAATGCAATAATGGGCGATCAAAAGATCCTATCTACACCAAAATGATATCAGTAAAAACGTCAGCTTGGCGACAAAAAAATAAGCCCTCACCCAGCCCCAAATCACGAAAAATGGAGACGTTACCGGACGTTCTCGGAAAATGGCAACTTTTTTTTTACGAAACATTAGATTTTTTTCACCACTTAAATAAAAAACAACCTATACATGTTTGATATCTGCAAAGTCGTAATGACCTGAAGAATCATAATGGCAGGCCAGTTTTAGCATTTAGTGAACATGGTAAAATAACAAAACAATTGTGGAATTGCATTTGTTTTGCAATTTCACCACACTTTTACTTTTTTTTCCATTTTCCAGTACACTTCATGGCAAAATCAATGGTGTAGTTCAAAAGTAGAGATGGGCAAACTTGATCTGTAAAGTTTGGCATCCGTACCGAACACCTAATGTTTGGGTACGGACACCGAACACGGACTTCACCAGGAAGTCCGTGTTACTGTTCGGGTTCGGCTGCCTGAACACCAGGTGTCTGTCATACGCATTGCAGCGGGGCAAACACCGCTTTTCATCAGCGGTGAAACCATCCCCTCCGGTCAGCCGCAGTTCCCACGCTGTCAAAAGACCGCTTCAACTGTGATCGGAGGTATAAACTTTACCTCCGGTCACTGGTGTCAGCTGATGGGACTACTGCTCCCATCATCCAACACTTGCCGCTAATAACAGCGAGCACAGGAGCAGCGGATGGGAGTATTCATCAGCCGCTTCTGGACTTTAAATAAATAATTTAAAAAAAACGGCGTTGGTTCCCTTGTATTTTTGTTAACCAGCCAGGCAAAACTCCCTCAGCTGTCAGCTGTAACCCTCAGCTGTCAGCTTCAGCAAGGCTGGTTATCAAGAATAGAGGGTTCCCAACTTTATAATTCTTACAAAGGTCCAACATGATTGATTAGCTTTTTCAGAGACTCATTGGTCATGCTCATTATGAACTTACATTTTTAAAAATGATGGCTAGCTTTAGATCAAGTGTTGGAAGAAGATGTGTCCTATTTGTAAGGACTAAATGATTAATATTCAGCTTGTGCAATGTTTGGGCATGTCTCCTTTATTATACCCATTATGGTACGTGGTTGATAATTAACCATTAAAATGCAAATGAGAATGAAAATTATACAAAAACATAATGGTTAACGTGATAAAATTAATACAATGTAATCCTACCAAACTCTGCCGGGTTCTGTTTAGTAACTGTCATTTTACATTCTCATACAGCCCATTTTAATGTTAAATTAGTACTTAAATTAGTCCCACTTGATAGCTTTGTGGCTTACAACTGAATGGCAATTGTCTACAAACCAGTGCTAAGAATTAATTGGTTTATTCCTCGGAGTAACATAAGCTCCAGTGAAGGAGCCTCCATGCTTTTATTTATAATAATGTCACTCGCACCTGATATTAGTTTTATTAGCTAGCTGAAAAGTGGGACAATTCTCCTTAGTATAGTCTAAACATTAAGTGTAGGTGGTATGAATATATGATATCTTCATACTCATTAACAACTTGAAGTAATATATTATTCTCAGCTTCAACCGTAGTTAATTAAACGATACATTAAGACATTAGGAAAGTAAAAATATTTGTCATTACAGTGCACAATGCAGTAGACATAAAAATAAAGCAGAAAATAAACATAACGTTTTCTTATTAATTAATCGATAGTCTGCTAAAGCAAAATATATGAACAGAAAAAGTAGACTTCTAGTGGTTATGTATTCCCAGTAATAGATGCAAAGAAATGCTATTTACAATGATGTATTATTAACAATATAAAATTAGAGGAGAGAAATTGTAAAACAGCACTTACCACAAAGCAGCAAACATTTTCCCTTTTATTAGATTTACTATGTTGGCCTGTAGTTAGTGTGAAGATGAGTGAGGGATTGCACATATGTCTCACATGATAATATACTAATTATTTTGATTAAGCCTAAAGCTAATAGTCTTATTTAAAAATAAATTCCAGTCCCAGTTAGAAAACATTTGAAACATTTTGTATTTGCCATATGTGTCAATATTTAAGCAATAATAACAGTTCTTCTTCTTAAATATAAGTTCCATAACTTTAAGAAAATAACCAAAATAAAATCAAAGCTAGACAAATAGAAAAGTCAGTGTCAATATGTGTAGGTCACTCCATTAGTCAAATACAATTACTGTTCTGGATCACACAGAGATCTAAAATATGGGATGGCAGCAATACATGCCCATGCCATAACTACCTCCACTACATTTGACTGATGATGATGTATGGTTTGGATCATGTGCAATTCCCCTACTTCTTCATATTATTTTTTCCCTTAATTCTGATGCAAGTATATTTTTCCTTATTCTCCATGGAATATAAGGACAGAGCCCACAGATTTTTTTACATGTTTTAAAAGGGTTTTTCTTTAACAATCATCGACTTTTCCAGTGCTTTTGGTATTAGTATACCAGGCCACACAAGGCTTGCAAAAGGCTTATTTCAATTGTCCAATTGCTGTTGAGCCTTTGACAATGGAGGTGCTTTCATGATTCAATTTTGGATTCAGGGCAGCTCTAGTTCGGCTACAATTTAAATGTTCCTTTTTTTCCTTTTTGGGGGCCAGCAAGGGTTACTTTCAGTATCCTTGCTGGCAGCTGCTTTCTTGCTGGTTAGCTGATGTGGGTGGTGACCACTCCCACCATCCTTTAATTTAAATAGTCACATGACGCATCAGCTGACTGTTGGTAATAGAGTTTTCTTTGCAGAGCCAGCCTGAGGTCAATAGGTGAGAAGGTCTATGGATATTGGCCCCTTTTTGAGCCTAATAACACTTAGTATGGAAACCTTTGTTTTCAATTACAGAGGTCAGAAGTTTCCTGTAGTTCTTGAAGAAGTTTGCACACACTGCAGAAGATTTTGGCCCACTTCTCCATTCAGATAGTTTCCAGATCTTTCAGGATTCGCTGGGCAATATTGCGTTTCAACTTCTTCCAAAGATTTTCTATTGGGTTCAGGTCTGGAGACTGGCTAGGCCACTCCATGACCTTAAAATGCTTCTTACAGAGCCACTCCTTACTTTCCCTGGCTGTGTGTTTTGGGTCATTGTCATGCTGGAAGATCCATCCAAAACCCATCTTCAATATTCTTACTGAGGGAAAAAGGTTGTTGGTCAAAGTCTTGTGATACATGACTCCATCCATTCTCCCTTCAAAATGGTGCAGTCATCCTGTCTAGTTTGCAGAAAAGCCCCCCAAAGTATGATGTTTCCCCCACGGTGGGAAGGTGTACTTGGGGATGTACTCATCCTCTTCTTCCTCGAAACATGGTGTTAGGACTGGCGGAACGCACTGAGTAAATAGTGAGATGATATTTGGTGCGTTCGCAGCCCGGGGTCCACCGTGCAGGAAAGAACCTGCTGCTGGCAAATGGCAGCACTATATGGCGATGGAAGCGAACTCTGTTACGTCACAGGGTCGCGGTACCGCACAAAGAGCGCAAGCAAGGAGTCACAGAACTCAATCCCAAGACTCGGAAATAGAGTTCGTCTAGACCACTTGTGCTCGACACCGGTACTGGGTGTCAGACTATAACAAATAATAGTAAATTAAAGCACAAGAGTGCGAGCAGTGCCGCACTGGCGGACGCCACCAACCACCCAGACTTGGGTAAAAGAATCGCTCTATTAGTGCATGGCACCGCACTGGCGGTCACAGCAATAGACGCTGTATCGTATGTTTTATTGTTGATATCTTAGTCGGGCGCAAGACAGCAGACATCCACCTTTTGCAAGCATTCATACACAAGGGAGGGGATGTTTAAAGAACGACTTGCACTCATCAACACACACACGTTTTCAAATGTACACTAGCGCATGGCCGTGCAGTCATGCAAACCTTTGATAGCTGCAGCAAGTACAGGACCTTCCCAGAAGGACCAATGGGAGGCTGCCACAGAAGTTGAGCACCTTCAGGACCTTCCTAGAGGACCAATGGAATTTACTGCAGTATCTGAGCATGTGACCCTTGATCTCCAACGAGAGATCTTACCCTGGGCATGCTCAGAAGGGGAAAAGTAGGATTTAGTCCCAAAAACATTTGCTTGCCGCTGCCCAGTACTGGCTACAATGTCAGAAGCTGGAAAGGCAGCAGTAACCCTTTGCACAGAGTCAGACTGAGCGAGACGCTGGGACAGACGTCTCCGCTGAACAGACTCCACTGCGGCAGTAGAAGAATGGGAGACCGCAGTGGAGATGGCCCGAGATTCCCCCTGTGCAGAAGTGGAAGCTCGACCCCTAACACACGGCGAGGGGAGTTGATACCAAAAAGTTCTATTTTGGTCTCATCTGATCATTCATATGGTAATTGTTGAACTTCAAATGGGCCTGGACATGTGCTGACATGAGCAGGGTGACCTTGCAAGCCCTGCAGAATTTTAATCCTTTAAGGCATAATGTGTTACTAACGGTAATGTTTGACACTGTGGTCCCAGCTCTCTACAGGTCATTGACCAGGTCCTCCTATTTCCAGGTGCTTCTCACAAAATTAGAATATCATCAAAAAGTTAATTTATTTCAGTTCTTCAATACAAAAAGTGAAACTCATATACTATATAGAGCTATTACAAACAGAGTGATCTATTTCAAGTGTTTATTACTGTTAATGCTGATGATCATGGATTACAGCCAATGCAAACGCAAAAGTCATTTTCTCAGTAAATTAGAATACTTTATAACACCAGCTGGAAAAATTATTTTAAAATCTGAAATGATGACCTACTGAAATGTATGTTCAGTAAATGCACTCAATACTTGATAGGGGCTCCTTTTGCATCAATTACTGCATCAATGCATCAATGCAGCCTGGAATAGAGGCAATCAGCCTGTGGCACTGCTGAGGTGTTAAGAAAGCCTAGGTTGCCTTGATAGCAGCATTCAGCTCATCTGCATTGTTGGGTATGGTGTCTCTCATCTTTCTCTTGACAATACCCCATAGATTCTCTGTGGTGTTTAGGTCAGGAGAGTTTGCTGGAATCAAGCACAGTGATACTGTTGTTTTTAAACCAGGTATTGGCACTTTTGGCAGTGTGGACAGGTCTAAAATTTCCTGGTGAATGGCTGTGCTGATTTTGGTCTTGATACATACATATGGACATACATTAGACCTAGTCTTCAACCGTCTCTGCTCTCTGTCTAACTTCACCATCTACTCTCTCCCCCTATCCAACCACCATCTGCTCACTTTCTCATCCCTGTCCTCCTCACCCATGTCCAGCAACATGCGCATCCCCGCAGAAACCTTGCACACCTAGACACCCACACACTTTCTGACTCTATCCTACCACTGGCATCCATATCCTCACTCCACGACACAGACAGTGCCATTGCTTTCTACAATGCCACTCTCGCATCAGCTATTGACATGGTTGCCCCTCACATTCATGGCAGAGAGCGACGTATCAAAAAACAACCCTGGCACAATAACACCACTAAAAATCTCTGACAAGTGTCCAGGGTTGCAGAGCGGCGTTGGAAGAAAACACATTTGCAAGATGACTTCACTGCATTCAAACAGGCAACACTCACTTTCAAATCTGCTCTCACCTCTGCTAAACAGGCCTACTTCACAACCCTCGTATCTTCCCTATCCTACAACCCCATAGTTATTCAAAACCTTTAACTCCCTCCTCCGCCCCTCTCTGCCCTCTCCAACCTCCCTCATCTCTGCTGAGGACTTTGCCGCACACTTTAAAAACAAGATCAACCAAACAAGGCAAGTCTTCATTGTTCAACCACCACAACCCCTTTGTATACCAGACCAATGACCAAATCCCATAACATCCCTATCCAACATCACTGAAGGGGAGCTTAATTGTCTCCTCTCCAAATCACACCTCACCACCTGTGAGCTCGACCCCATCCCATCCCACCTCCTCCCCAACCTCACCGCCACTCTTTTCCTATCCCTAACCCACCTCTTCAACCTATCACTAACTTCTGGTACCTTCCCTTTTGCTTTCAAACATGCCACAATCATGCCTATCCTTAAAAAGCCAACCCTCGATCCAACTGCTATGTCCAACTATCGCCCAATATCGCTGCTCCCATTCGCTTCCAACCTCCTGGAGCAGCACGTCCACACTGAACTTTCCTCCAACCTCTCATCTAACTTGATCTTTGACAATCTACAATCTGGTTTCCGCCCCATCACTAAACTGAGACAACCCTGACCAAAATTACTAATGACCTAATTACAGCCAAAGCTCTCGGACAATACTCTATACTTCTCCTTCTAGACCTGTCCTCTGCTTTTGACACAGTTGACCACTGCCTCCTACTACAGATCCTCTCCTCCTTCGACATCAAAGATTTCGCCATATCCTGGATCTCCTCATACATTCAGCGTCTTCCACTCCCACACTACCTCCTCATCCCACCCTCTCTTTTGGAGTCCCCCAAGGCTCTGTTCTAGGACAAAGAAAAAAATGAAGAGAAAAAGCCAGCTCACCAATTCAATAAAGAGGCCCGGAACTCCATCCTGATGAGACATGATGAAGCTCAAAAAAAGAGACTTGTTTTGATTAATAATGAAACATTAGCTCATTCCTCATATTGAGACCGTCAGGAAATCTAGCGCCTAAGTTAAAAATCCAATATGCCTCACGTGTTAGTAAAACTCTGTGAATATCACCACCGCGAAGCAGTTTCTTAATTTTTTCTATACCTGTAATTCTCAAAGAGTCAATATTACGTGAATGTTGCTCAATAAAGTGTTTGGCTGCAGAAGATACTGTATGTTGCTGTTGTTTCCATTATAGGAAATATCATATAGATATTCAGAAATACGTTTTTTCAACTTTCTAATAGTGCAACCAACATACGCTTTGTTGCATACAATACAATCAATTTTATACATCACAAATTGCGTGTTGCAATTATAAAATCTTGGATTTTAAACGTGTTTCTGTTATTATGATCACTAAAAAACTTGGTAGTAATCAAATGTTTGCAAGTAGTACAATTGGTGACGTTACATTTGTAGCTGCCTTTACATTTAAGCCAGGTATCTTGTTGTTTATGGGAAATAAAAGTACTCGGTGATAAAATATTCCCTAATGTAGGCGCTCTTCTGGCTACAATGTTGCAACCCTTTTGTAAGACTTTCGCAAGAATGGGATCTTCATACAAAATCGGAATGGCTCTGTTAATAATAGTTTTAATTGCATTAAATTGTGGACTATATTATAGGCACCAAATGGTTTATCTGCAATATTGTCTGTTTCTTTATTTCTGTCCTGACCTGCCCACAATGAAATAAGATTGCCCTGATCTTTATTGGAAACTATTTTTAACGCTCTATTAAGCATCCAATTGGGATATCCCTGTTTGTTAAATTTCCTACATGATCTCATCAAATTATCTTTAAGTGCATTATTATTGTTACAGTTGCGTTTTAATCTTTTGAACTCTCCTACATGGATAGATTTCACTGTGTGCCAGGGATGACGGCTGTTCGCATGGAGAATGGTGTTGCCTGCTATTGGCTTAATGTAAGTCTGTGTTGAAATTATATTGCTTACAATATAGTCCACAATTTAATGCAATTAAAACTATTATTAACAGAGCCATTCCAATTTTGTAGGAAGATCCCTTTCTTGAGAAAGTCTAACAAAAGGGTTGCAAACATTTGATTACTACCAAGTTTTTTAGTGATCATAATAACAGTAACACGTTTAAAATCCAAGATTTTATGAATTGCAACACGCGATTTGTGATATATAAAATTGATTGTATTGTATGCAACAAAGCGTATGTTGGTTGCACTATTAGGAAGTTGAAATAACGTATTTCTGAACATCTATGTGATATTTCCTATAATGGAAATAACAGCCGCAACATATCTTCTGAGGACATCACTTTATTGAGCAACATTCACGTAATATTGACTATTTGAGAATTACAGGTTTAGAAAAAATTTAAAAAACAGTTCGCGGTGGTGATATTCACAGAGTTTTACTAACACGTGAGGCATATTTGATTTTTAACTTAGGTGCTAGATTTCCTGATGGTCTCAATAAGAGGAATGTTTCATTATTAATCAAAACAAGTCATAGTGTAGTTTAAATGTAATTTTATTTCACTTTATTTGTTTCTCACAGTAGGACCTTTGATCATGTGACATGTTCTCAGCATTTAATTAGTTCCAATGTCTTTTTATACTAAGTTTGTTATATGGTAGATCAGCTTTGACAAAGACCGCTGTGTCAGTCGAAACGCGTCGCTTTCCTCACGTGTGTCATGGTGATGTCCCAGGAGTACTTTCCATTTTAGCATTTTTGATTAAAGTTTGTATTTTATTTGGAAGAAGCTGGAGCATTTCTCTCTTTTTCTGTTCTAGGACCCCTACTCTTCTCAATCTATACACTTCGCCTGCGACAACTCATAAAGTCCCATGTGTTCCAGTGCCACCTTTATGCTGATGACACTCAGATTTACCTCTCTGGCCCAGACGTTACCTCTCTGCTGTCCAGAATCCTGGAGTGTCTATCAGCCATATCCTCCTTCTTCTCCTCTCGCCTCCTCAAACTCAATGTGGACAAATCTGAACTCATCATCTTTCCTCCATCTCATAGATCTTCCTTACCTGACCTATTGCAATTAACGACATCACACTTTCTCCCGTACCGGAAATCCACTGCATCAGAGTAACCCTTAACTCTGCCCTGTCCTTCAGACCGCACATCCAAGCTCTTTCCACCTCCTGTCGCCTCCAGCTCAAAAATATCTCCAGAATCTGTCCTTTCCTCAACGGTCAAACTACTAAAATGCTTGTGCATGCCCTCATCATCTCCCACCTCGACTACTGCAAAAACCTTTTCTGTGGCCTCCCTGCTAACACCCTTGCACCTCTCCAGTCCATCCTTATCTCTGCTGCCCAACTAATTAATCTTTCTCCTCGCTACTCCTCCGCTTCTCCCATCTGAAAATCTCTTCACTGGCTCCCATTCCCTCATCGTATCCAGTTCAAATTACTAATACGGACATGCAAAGCCATCCATAACCTGTCTCCTCCATATATCTCTGAACTAATCTCCTCTCCTCCACACTTTTTTGCTACTCAACCAAACACCTCCAAGACTTCTCCCGAATATCCCCATCCTCTGGAATTCTTTGCCCAAACAAGTCCGACTATCAGCCACATTTGGATCCTTCAGACAGAACCTGAAAACCCACCTCTTCAGGAAAGCCTACAGCCTGCACTGACCCCACTGCCTCCTCACCACTACTGGAGCTACCGCCTCACCAACACCGGAGCTCCTGCAACCCTCAACCTATTGTCTCCTTCCCCACCATCCTATAGAATGTAAGCTCGCAAGGGCAGGGTCCTCGCCACTGTATCAGTCTGAAATTGTTAGTTTGCTTACTGTAAGTGATATCTGTAATTTGCATGTAACCCCTTATCGTGTACAGCACCATGAAATCAATGGTGCTATATAAATAAATAATAGTAAAACACAGTGGACCTACGCCAGCAGATGGCATGGCTCCCCAAACCATCACTGATTGCGGTAACTTCACACTAGACCTCAAGCACCTTGGATTGTGTGCCTCTCCACTCTTCCTCCAGACTATGGGACCTTGATTTCTAAATAAAATGCAAAATTTACTTTAATCTGAAAACACCTTGGACCATTGAGCAACAGTCCAGTTCTTTTTCTTCTTGGCCCAGGTAAGATGTTTCTGGCGTTGTCTATTGGTCATGAGTGGCTTGACACAAGGAATGCGACTCTTGTAGCCCATGTCCTGGATACGTCTGTGTGGTGGCTCTTGAAAAAATGACTCCAGCAGCAGTATACTCCTTGTGAATCTCCCCCTCATTTTAAATGGCCTTTTCTTAATGCTTTCAAGGCTGTGGTTATCCTGGCTGCACCTTTTTTTGCACCTTTTTCTTTCACACTTTTTCCTTCCACTCAACTTTCCATTAATATGCTTGAATACAGCACTCTGTGAACAGCCAGCTTCTTTAGCAATGACCTTTTGTGGCTTACCTTCCTTGCGGAGTGTGTCAATGACTGCCTTCTGTGCATCTGTCAAGTCAGCAGTCTTCCCCATGATTGTGGAGCCTACTGAAACAGACTAAGGGACATTTTTAAACACTTAGGAAGCCTTTGCAGGTGTTTTTTGCTAATTATTCTAATTTACTGAGATAATGATTTGGGGGTTTTCATTGGCTGTAAGCCATAATCATCAACTTTAACAGAACTAAATACTTGAAATAGATCACTTTTTTGTAATGACTCTATCCAATATATGGGTTTCACTATTTGTATTGAAAAACCGAAGTAAATTAAGTTTTTGATGATATTATAATTTTGTGAGAAGCACCTGTAGTTCTTAGATGAATCCTGATTTTTCTCAGAATCATCCTTACTCCCCGATGCGAGATCTTGCATCTTGCAGACCAAGGAAGATTGAAAGTCATCTTGAGTTTCTTTCATTTTCTAATAATTTTGCCAACAGTTGCTGCCTTCTCACCAAGGTTCTTGCTATTGTCCTGTAATCCTTTCCAGCCTTGTTTATACCTACAATTTGGTCCCTGGTGTCCTAAGGCAGCTCCTTGGCATTGGCCATGTTGGAGAGGTTAGAGAGTGATTGACTGAGTGTGTGGACAGGTGTATTTTATACATCAGTTCAAACAGGTGCAATTAATACAGGTAATGAGTGCAGCGAAGGAGGGCTTCTTAAAGATAAACTAGTAGGTCTGTGAGAGCCAGAATTTTTGCTGGTTGGCAGATGATCAAATACTTATTTCATGCAATACAATGCAATTTAATTATTTAAAAATCATACAATGTGATTTTCCGTCTTTCCCAGTTGTACTTACGATAGAAATTACAGACCTCTCCATTCTTTGTAGGTTGGAAAATTTACAAAATCGGCAGTGTATTAAATTATTTTCCCTACTGTATATGTTTTTGTATAAACATAGAAAATTGGAACAGCACTTTACCAATAGGTGGGTGCACACCTCCCAGACAAAATATCCAAGACTTGCCTCAATCCAGACATAGTTAAAAATGCAGGCAACACTCCATAGCTTAAAGCCTTGGCTTGAAAAAGGCTCATTTGAGCCGAAACATTGCAACAGCATGTGGGTTTGAAATAAAATCACATTTTTTCAACTTTAAGCTATGGAGTGCTGCCTGCATTTTTTTCCTATGTTTTGTATATCAATTTTTGTTCAACTATTATTACAATTTCACATTGAATTGAATGCCAAAGTAAGTCTTCAGGTGTAAATATTCTCTAATAGTACATTTTAGAGGTTATTCAAGGTAAATTGACATTGCCTTGAATTTCACAAAAAAAATGTAATTTGCGGGAATCTGATATTTTTTGCTCAATTCACTCAAAATTAGCAAAGTTATAAGAGGTGTGCTTTCAATTTTCTGACTTAAAAGACAATAAAAAATGGATGTTCACCATGACATCACAGGCGAATCAGTCCAGGAGATGCTGAAGATGCTGGGTGCAGAAGACGCAGAAGGCCTATGAAGTTACACTGTTGACTAGACCAAAGAATACAACCGGGGCTGCACTGCAAGACAGGGCTTATTTTTCTCTAGTTTGAGAGGAGACATTTGATGTTAATTCAATTTCTTGGCAAATGTTGAGCAAACTGCTGAATTCAAATTTGAGTGGGTTCTCTCATCACTAGTCACTTTGTGTTGGTGTTAATCTTTTATCTGCACTCCAAACCACTCTTCATAACAATCCACAAGGCAAAATGCATGTATGTCACAATATATGTACAGAATGTTACAGAAAAATGTGACTATTTCCTTATAATTGATGGTATTTTAGAAATCTTTTCACTATAGTTTTCAGCTATCATATCTATATGAGTAATTTATTGTTTTTTATGTATCAGAGAAAATTGATGGTATATCTCACACTAGAGCTATCCTTGAATAAATATTAACATTCTATTTAAAAAAATAGTTGCTTTTCACAAAACTCTGCGTTAGGCTACGTTCACATTAGCGTCAAGCTAATGTGCGTCGGGTTTGCGTCGGCGACGCAGCGACGACGCATGCGTCATGCGCCCCTATACTTAACATGGGGGACGCATGCGTTTTTGTTTGTTGCGTTGTGCGACGCATGCGTCTTTTTTGCCGCAAGCGTCGGACCAAGAAAACGCAACAAGTTGCATTTTTCTTGCGTCCGATTTTCGGCAAAAACCGACGCATGCGTCGCAAAACGCAGCGTTTTTGCGTGCGTTTTGCCGCGTTTTTGCGTGCATTGTGCGTTGCGTCGCCGACGCAGCGGCGCACAATGCTAGTGTGAACGTAGCCTTACTGAAACTTTGCATGATGCTTCTCTGTATAAACTTGTCCAATGAAACTTTTGAAATGTATTGAATGGAAGAAAATAAAAAGCTTTCATCTTTGATTTAGGGAAACATTTGACTGTAACTGATCTTACCAATACCAAGAACTTAAATATGTTACATCTAGTTTAAATGGATGTTCCATTATGTGCATGTTCTGGATTTCAGGAAACATTGGCAAGGCATTCAACAGACCTGCTTTTAAGTGGCAATTATAATTTTTGCTATAATAAGTTGGGTTTTTTTTTTACAAAAAAAATTGTATGGAAAATAAAAATACTGAAAACACATTTTGGTATCCCCATTTGAACCAGCCTAGTGGGATGAGAAGTACCTCTGTTGGAATAAAAATAGATGTAGTTATCTTTGGGTTTTGTGAAAATACTTGACTTTAACAGACCTACATCTTGTTCTTTTCCATTTTGGATGTATATTTTTTTATTAAAAAAGCATGATGTGAATTTGGTGAATGGAATTAATTATAATAGAAATTTTTACAGATTTGTTTGCACTCTATTACTGTCAGCACAATCAAAAATAGATAAAATAATAACAGCCATGATGACCCTGAATTTGAGTAAGAAATTTGAGTAGAATAGTCAAGTCAACAATGGTGCATTAGTCAAAGGCTTATTCCCCAAATAAGTTATCCCCTATCTGTATCTATAGCTCAGTGGTTGGTACACCAGCAATCCTTTTAATGGGCACAGAGGAACCGTGCACTGCAAAGCCCTGTCTTGAATAAATCCTAGTTGAGCATTCTTGTCATCAGCTTCATTCATTGTCTGTGTGACTTCAGGAAATAGATGAATACATGGTTTAGAAATCACACATTGAGCTAAATGCTGACATTCTGAAAAAGTAACAAAATATTCTCCTGATCTTTCATATTTAGTAGGCACTTGAATTGCCTGCAGATCGGTGGGTGTGTACTTCTCAGGGGTCTATTGGGAAATCCCCCCAATCTGCAAGCAACTCAAATGGCATGTTTGGCATGTTAAATTGGCAACATCAATAGTGGCTGCAAAACTGAATAAAATATAGTTTTTATTTTTTTTAATTTCTCCTTTCCAATGCAAAGATGTCAGCATATAAAGTTTAGGTTATAATTTAAGGTAAGCCAAAACCAAAGAGAATTGTCTCTGTGGGCATGTACTTCTTCCCCTATGTGACACTGAACAATCAAAAGAAGGCCGAAACATTCAGGAGAAAGAAGAACACGCCTCTACAATAGCTTAGAGCAGATTTTCTTCTGTGAGTAATTAAAGACAGCACTGCTCTCCTCACTGGTATCACTGCAGAGCGATAATAATGTTGTGGGAGCATAGTAGAGATAAGTGATTTCAGCTTTAAACTGATAGCAGTAAAAGTGGAAGGAGTGAATACAGCAGAGTTGAGCTTTGTCACGTTACAAACATCTCTGCTGCAGTTTATCTGTCAGTGCTGTCAGCTCTGCTGTACCGCCTTCCCCCACACTGACTGCTGGGAGATAAAAACTGAAGAAGTATTAGTAATCATACTCAACTTTGCTATGCTTTTACACTTCGCAATCACACATAGCTCTGCAGTGAGATCAGTGAGAAAAGCAGACAGTCAGTCATTACATGTCTTACACATGAGAAAACTTGCATTGAGCTATTGTCTTTTTTTATCCTGTATATTGTAGCTTGCTTAGAATTGGTCAATATCATATACTGGAATAAGTACATGCACCCAGTGAAAAATCTCTGGTAACCCCTAGGTTGATCTTTTCCTAAAATGTATTCTAACCTTTACATGCTAATATCTACATTTCAGAGAAGAGAAATAACAAAATTATTTGTTGAAAACCTTACTTAAGGTGGTTTTCCACTTTTCCTGGGTCTAGCGTTGGCTCTGAGTCACAACTTCTGTCTCAGCATTTTGGCTGCAGTGGTAACTTCACATTGACATATAATCGCTGCAGCCAATCACTGAGCTCTGTTAATGTCACTGTCACTGCTGCAACCAAAATCCTGAGGCAGGAGCAGAGGAGAGATAGCACTACACCCAAGATGGGTGAGAATTCTTTGATTTATTTATGATTTTACATGTGTTTTATTTGGGGACTACATTGATAAAATCCCTTTGAGTCAAGGACATCTATATTATTGTAATTTTTCTTGCACAATCGTCATATTATTATTTATATTGGATTTAAGTTGATGGAAACCAAATGAATACAATTTACAAAGTACATTTTCCTCCACCCTCTTAAGAAACAGACAAGTTGACTTACATATATAGCATACTTTAACACAATCATTGTTTTTTTTTTATTTCTATGTAGGACACAGAGATTTTGAATACTGCAATCCTAACAGGAAAGACAGTAGCGGTACCAGTGAAGGTTGTCTCAGTTGAAGAAAATGGGTCTGTAGCTGATATTTCAGAGTTGGTAGAATGCAAGTCCTCAGATGAGGATGTAGTAAAAGTAAGTGTAATTGTATCTTTTATCATTCATAATAAAAACCAATTGCTGCTTACAAAACACTGTATTTTGGAGGAACCATGCCACTTTTTTCCAACATTTACCAAACTGAAAAAGATGCAGATACGAGTCACACGCCATTGGGGAGCATAATTTACAGTGACTGGCTTGGTGCTGAAGTATCGCTAAATCTCTTTCCAAACATTTTTGAGTTATGAGTTTTTAATTAAGAATGAGTCATTACCGTACTGTTGCTTTAGCTTGGCTGGTTATCAAAAATGGGGAGTGGGGGCACCAGTGCTGTTTTAAAAAAAAAATTATTTGCCTAAATAATTTAAAAAAATGGCGTGAGACCCTTCTGTTATTTATAATCAGCTAAGACAAAGCTGACAGCTGTAGGATGCAGCTTGCAGCTGTCTGCTTATCTTGACTGGTTACCAATAACAATAGACGAGACTGCATGTCTATTTTAACAGTGTGTCGGCTAATCACAGCCATGTCAATACTTGATATGGCTGTGATAGAGGAAGAAGTGTCCACACAGGAAAGCTTGTTGATTGGCAGTCTTTTAACAAGCTTTATTTGGCTGACAAACCTGAACAGTAACACGGACTTCCTGGAGAAGTCTGTATTCAGGAAAAACAAATGAACTGACACTATGTGTTCAGTATGGATCCTGAAATTTACCATTTGGGTTTGTCCATCCCTACTCTTTAATCATATGTGATGTATTGTTTTGTCTTAATATATGGACTCAGAAAAAAACATGGTCTGTATTGAGTGCCATGGACAATTTAAAATCAAACCATTATATATCTTACTCGACGGTTGAGGCACTAACTTCTTCAGTAGAGAAAGGAAAAATACTTTTTTTCAAAAGTTCATCAATCTTTCAATAGCATCCTTAGGCCTGGTTCTCAGCAATTCCAGAGCAAGAGAGTTTCCTGAGTTGGCATGTTTTAAGGTACCGTCACATTTAGCGACGCTGCAGAAATCTAGACAACGATCCGGATCGCTGCAGCATCGCTGTGTGGTCGCTGGAGAGCTGTCACACAGACAGCTCTCCAGTGACCAACTATGCGAAGTCCCCTGGTAACCAGGGTAAACATCGGGTTACTAAGCGCAGGGTCGCGCTTAGTAACCCGATGTTTACCCTGGTTACCAGTGATAATATAAAAAAAAACAAACACTACATACTTACATTCCGGTGTCTGTCCCCCGTCGCTGTGCTTTCCTGCACTGACTGTGAGCGCCGGCCGGCCGTAAAGCACAGCGGTGACGTCACCGCTGTAATCTGCATTACGGCTGGCTGACAGTGCAGGGAAGCAGAACGCCGAGGGACGCGACAGACACCGGAATGTAAGTATGAAGTGTTTGTTTTTTTTACATTTACACTGGTAACCAGGGTAAACATCGGGTTACTAAGCGCGGCCCTGCGCTTAGTAACCCAATATTTACCCTGGTTACCAGTGAAGACATCGCTGAATCGGCATCACACACGCCAAATCGGCGTCACACACGCCGATTCAGCGATGTCTGCGGGAGATCCAGCGACGAAATAAAGTTCTGGACTTTCTGCTCCGACCAACGATGTCACAGCAGGATCCAGATCGCTGCTGCGTGTCAAACACAAGGATATCGCTATCCAGGATGCTGCAACGTCACGGATCGCCTTATGTCTCCCTGCTGGCCCCTTTAAAGTCGAACTGCCTTTGAATATGGGTGAGCAGGATTAACCACTTATGGGAATGTATATGGTTATGAGGCATCACTCTGACTCTTTTCTGTGTGCTTATTAGGCTGATTGTGATTGACTTCTTTGATGTTACATTAGTTACCCAGCTCACCCTCAGGAATTTGTGACTTTGTCTCTTCTGCTGTACCAGTTTGTCTCCTTGATTTCCTCCTTTTTTGTATAATTTGACTTTGTCTGTTGGATTATTATTGGTAATAAAATAATTTTTGTACTTCTTAGTATTTTCATGGTGGTTTTTCTGTACTCTTTTGCGATGTATATTTATATTGTCCTATCTAAAGGCTGAAAGGATCGTTTCAGGGACCAAAACTCTTCCAAAACTCTTGTAGCCTTTCGATTAGACAATGCCAAGTTCAGAGAGGTTTCCTTCAGGATCCTTGTCGAAGAAGTGACATGCACTTTCTTTTTCCGTCCAGGCATTTTTCAAAACCTTTTTACGAAAAAAGCTCAAAAACTCCTCATACTGTATATACAGCGAAGTAAATTTGTCACAGAAAATAATTGGAAGAGGTTTCCAAGAATCTTTCAATGTTTTTGAAAGGATTTTCAAAAGGATCCACTCAAAAAAACCTCCTCATGAAACTCAGTTTGAACAGACCCTAACACAACTATATAATTAAAATTATACTTATGTACTTCACCAAAATACTTATGTACTTCACCAAATTACTCACATGCATTGCCAAAATATTGGCTTGTGTTTTCTGTGAATTATTGAATTTATTATTTTTATATACTGGATTTTTTTCTCATGAGTTATGATACTAATATTATATAGTTAGACTGGCACAGGCATCATCCATGCATATATTTATGATTAACCTAAAGTAGAAATATAATATTTTCTTGGGGACCTCAAAGGATTAGCTGGTCTTCAATAAAGCATTTATTCCAGGTAGATATAACTTAGATTAATCATGGAGCTTTAGGAGCCTGCATGATAAATATGTGAGCGCTGCCCAGTACATCCTTGGCTCAGGGCACAAAGGTTGTTTGTAATAAACTCAATGCATTTGATGCAGCTCCAGTCTTCCAATCGTATGATTAAAAAGGGGTTGAAATACAATACCACTTGTAGAAAATCAAATGACCCAGTGAAGGTTAGTCAGGAAGGGTACGTGAACAAATGTTCTATAATGAAGTCAGGAAGCAAAGCAGAGTGTATTATCTGAATCTGTGGCTTATGGTGTAGGAATTGTGCACCTCGTATTATTTGTGCCTTCACCATTTATTTAGTTATTGATCCTCAAAGTAGTCTGCATGACAGTTTAAGCTTAGAATAGATAATCACATTGTTTTTACATATCTCAGCAATAACTTAATATAAGAAATGTCTCCAAATTATATACACTCACTTGTCTATCTATATCTACACTAGATGGTGGCCCAATTCTAACACATCAGGTATTCAAGAATATGCATGTCCACGTAGTATATTGCACAGCCCACGAAGTATATTGCCCAGCCACGTAGTACATTGCCCAACCACGTAGTATATTGCCCAGACACGTAGTATATTGCCCAGCCACATAGTATATTGCCCAACCACGTAGTATATTGCCCTGCCACGTAGTATATTGTCCAGTCACGTAGTATATTGCCCAGTCACGTAGTATATTGCCCAGTCACGTAGTATATTGCCCAGTCACGTAGTATATTGCCCAGCGACGTAGTATATTGCCCAGCGACGTAGTATATTGCACAGCGACGTAGTATACAGCACAGAGCCACGTAGTATACAGCACAGACACGTACTATATTGGCCAGTCACGTAGTATATTGCCCAGGCATGTAGTATATTGCCCAGACATGTATGTAACAGGTTAAAAAAGACTTAAAATAAAAATTAAACATATACTCACCTTCCAAGGGGCCCCTTGTAGTCCTGGCGCCTGTGTGCGGTGCACGCGGCAGCTTCCAGTCCCAGGGTTGGTATGAGCACAGGACCTGTGATGACGTTGCGGTCACATGACCATGACATCATGGAAGGTCCTTCTCACATAGCATCCTTGGCACCTGAGCCTGCCACTTGCACTGCCGAGGACACCGCGCACGTCGAAGGGTGAGAATAACGTTTTTTTTTTATTATTATTTGTAACATTAGATCTTTTTACTATTGATGCTGCATATGCATCATCAATAGTAAAAAGTTGGTCACACAGGGTTAATGGAGTGCGTTACACCGCTGCATAACGCGGTCCATTAACGCTGCCATTAACCCTGTGTGAGGGCTGACTGGAGGGGAGTAAGGAGCGGGCACTGACTGCGGAGAGGAAGGAGCGGCCATGTTGCCGCCGGACTGTGTCCATCGCTGATTGCTCGTGGCAATGGTTGTGGGTGTTTTGCCATGACCAATCAGCGACTTGGATTTCCATGCCAGACAGAGGCCGCGACCAATGAATATCCGTGACAGAAAGAAAGACAGACAGAAAGACAGACAGACAGACGGAAGTGACCCTTAGACAATTATATAGTAGATATACGATCTATCTATCCTTCTGCATTAGACTGAGCTGTGCCACATTCTAAATCAAGATCAGATTTCTCTATAGGCAGATTAGCCTAAGGCTACAGTCACAGTGTCATTATTTGGTCAGTATTTTACATCTGTATTTGTAACCCAAAACCAGGTGAGGAACAGTCGGGGAAAAAATCTAATAGAAACACGTCACCACATCTGCCTTTTTGACCCACTCCTGGTTTTTGCTTACAAATATTGATGTAAAATACTGACCAATTACTAAACGTGTCACCATAGCCAATTCTATGCCTACAGATAATTGCTGAGGTGGGCACAAGTACTTATGTATACATGACACATATTTCTATATTAGTATGGTAAAGATGGAGCTATGGGACTGTGATAAGTAAATCAAGCAGACATGAAGAAGTCTGTAAAGGGTGCTAAATGTTGTGAGGGATATATTGGTCTGTGCATGACCATCTTTAAAGGAAATCTGTCACTAAGTTTTTGCTGCCTCGTCATAATGTAGGCAAAGAGACCCTGAATCCAAAGATGTATCACTTAGTTTTATGGCTGCAGCAGTTGTAATGTAATTAGAGTTCTTAGATATAGCATGAATCAGAGCTGAGAAAGCTAGCCTAGCCCACACTAGGCTCTCTATGTACATTGTCTATTGACAGTAAGCTGCTTATCACAGTCGAGGGTGGAGTCCGTATAGCAAGTGAGTGTCATGTAGTTTCAAACAATTGCAATAACCAGGTGATAAAACATTTATTGTAAGTAAACAGTACACAAACTAAGAAGTGGCACACTATTGAAATCGGTAGTTTAACCTCTACCTCATGTTGCCCTCAGATTATCTAGAAAAAAACTGCTTACAGATTTCCTTTAACACCTCTTAAAGAGTAACTAAAGTTTTTTTTATAATTTAGTTATTCTTCTGTGTTTGCAAAGTTTAGATTTTTTGTAATATAATCTTTTCACTTATTTTGCTTCTTTCTTTTCCAAACACCTTGCTGTAGTGATGATTCCCATTGCCACTTTTCACTCCTTTAGAAGCTGCTTTCAACTGATGCTCAGCCAACATCCCTTTGTTTCCAAACAGTATAGGAATTTCTTTCTTTGCATTTAACTCATGTACTAAGACAGCGGAATTCCCTAACTGATTGTTTGTAAATAGAGATAGGACCTTGGCTGGGCTGCAGTTGAAAGCAGCTTCTAAAGGAGTATGAACTGACCTTATTAAACAGTACTGCAGCATAGTGTTTGAGAGATAAGGAAGTAAAATAAGGTAATGAAGTATATTACAAAACTTTATAACTTTGCAATTCCTGGAGGATGTTTAAATAAAAAAAATAGTTACAATTTAAAATTATTTGTAATGCTATTAAGAGTTGAATGCAGTGGATTGCATTAGGAGTAAAATTTTGCTTGGTTTTGAGGAGATTTGTTGCACCAAGGCTAAAACATTTTTAGACTCTTTTTTACTAAAGCCGTGTATACATTCATTACAGCAGATTGATTGACAATTTTACAACCAGTTAACTCTATGAGGTATTAGTGTAGTTTGTAAAATAGAGAACAAGTAGAAGCATAGGTAACTGGGGTAACATGTACATTACATACAAAATGGTTCAGTGCTTTCCAAATTAATCTAAAACTATTCCACGAAGAAATCAAGAAGGAATGGTACTAAAGGATCTTGGTGTCTTTTCAGCAGGCGATCTAATCCTATGGTGCTGAGATGATTTTTTTCACAGTCCCCAAAAACATTTGCCCTTAATCATTTTACAATATAGAAGGGCCAAATTGATCCTCTCATGCCCTGTTCACATATACGTAATTTTTGCCTAAGTGGAATTGGCTACATATACCACAATCAGAGAGCTACATTGTATGCCACTGAATAATAAATAGGGATCACTGCAAAAAAACTGCATTACTGCATGGCATTTGTTGGGTAAAAATGGGAGTCAAACGCAGAAATGATCAACTGTAAACGCAAAGGGTGTACATGTCTAACATATATGTACATTGAATATATCATATATACTCGAGTATAAGCCGAGACCCCTAATTTTGCCACAAAAAACTGGGAAAACTTAATGACTCAAGTATAAGCCTAGGGTGGGAAATGCAGCAGCTACCGGTAAATGTCAAAAGAAAAAATAGATACCAATAAAAGTAAAATTAATTGAGACATCAGTAGGTTAAGTGTTTTTGAATATCCATATTGAATCAGGAGCCCCAAATAATGCTCCGTACAATTGATGATGGGCCCCTTAAGATGCTCCATACAAAATACACCCCATATAATGCTCCATAAAGTTTATGATGGGCCCCATAAGATGCTCCATATTAAAATATGCCTCTTATAATGCTGCACAAAGGTTAATAATGGCCTCTAAGATGCTCCATAGAAACATTTGCCCCATATAATGCTGCACAAATGTTGATTATGGCCCCATGAGATGCTCCATAGAAACATTTGCCCCATACAATGCTGAGTAAAGGTTGATTACAGTCCCATAAGATGCTCAATAGAAACATTTGCCCCATATAATGCTGCATAAAGGTTAATAATGGCCCCATAAGATGCTCCATAGAAACATTTGCCACATATAATGCGGCATAAAGGTTGATTATGGCCCCATAAGATGCTCCATAGAATAATATGCCCCATATGCTGTTGCTGCGACAGATGGTCTCGGCGCCAGCAGCTTGTTCTAATGTTCAGCGGTCACTGGTACCGTTCACTAAAGTAATGCATATGCGCTCCACCCCTATGGGAGTGGAGTCGCGTCCATATTCATTACTTTAATGAGCGGTACCATGTGACCACTGAACACAGGAAGAGCTGCCGACGCCCGGAGACCATCGGAGATGCAGGGACCACACCAGGAGCAGGTGAGTATGTGACAGCCGCCGCTCCCCTTCCTCCGCCGACCCACTGGGACAATGACTCGAGTATAACCCGAGAGGGGCACTTTCAGACTAAAAAAATGGGCTGAAAATCTCGGCTTATACTCGAGTATATACGGTATATCTCAAACAAAATGAGAACATAGCCTATTTTGCAAAAAAAAAAACATAATGTGCAGCTAAATTTAACACAAGAAATCATGTTAGCACTGTATCTCTAATTTTTCCATATTAGATACATTTTGCTATGTGCTCACTAATAGCCTTTATATTTGTACAGATATAGACCTCAATGCTGATGAGTCCCATAACAGCCTTACAGACCGATCTGGTGATGTTTACTTCTCATGTTTTCTTCTAGAATATCTTTTCAGCTTAAATGTTGCTACGATTTACTATAAAAAGACAATACTCATCATATCTGGACCACTGAGATTCACTGAAGTCGTGTTGCGTCAGACTGTCATCATATAGCACTAAATTTCTATAAAAATCCCAGTATATTCTTGCAATCTGACACAGCCATATATTTAATGATTCTTAAAAAATCCCAAGGCAGATTCGGTTTAAATCAATCTCCGCTTCATTCTGCATGACAGAGAACAGATGAGAAAGATAAATGTCGCTCATTCCCAACATCTCAATCTCACCATAAATGTGCTGCCATAAACCAAATGCAGTGCAGTGTTTTGTAAGATGCATGTAATTTTACAGTGTGATTTCTCAACAGTCCCATGACAAATGCTCTAATCGTATCAGTGGCCATGACAGACTCCCAGTTGCTTTTCTTATTAAACAATTCATGTGAATTTTTTTTTTACCTGTTTCCAGACACCTAACAGGAAATGTATTGCAATTTGGCCTGCTGTGAGGCTTCCTGTAATTAATATACGGTAGTCAGCGGAGCTTCATTTCCTTTATCGTCAATCCCATGCTTCTCTCCTATGTAGTATGCATAAAGAGAAGAGTCGTTTTTTGGGGTATATTTTACAGAACAACTTTAAGAAAAGAGCCCATTAATGTCTATAGAGGACAATGATTTAATGTCTAAAATAACACAGACAGGCTTTGAAGGCCAGTAGTAGGAGAAGGATTGGAATCAGCATGCAACCAAAACCTAGCAATAGTCTCAGATAAATCCACCAAATGGCTTCTCAAACAACAACCACAAACCACCATTTCCAACCATGCAGCATAAGCTACTCTGACAATGAGTGCTAGCTAGGGCCCAGATTTTATAGGAGATGGGAGTGGCGTACAGTGAACAGCTGAGAGCCTTAATGCAGGAAAGCTTCCAAGAGCTCTCAACTGAGCAGATGAACCCCAGCACTGCTACAAGAAACCCGCACAGTTTAGTATGAAGGTGGAGTGCTTCTAATTAGTGCAGGAGTAGGAGAAATAAGGCGCTGTGGTATTCTGGCTCCTCTCAGTCGTGTTAAACCCGTGACAATGCCTTTGTTTTTACAGTGAATTAAATGTATTGTGGCAATTGCTGCTCATATATGAGGTTTGGGCTCCATTCCTGCAAAGGAGCCCAATGGGGGCTTCACCCAGCATCGGTCTGGAGTACCTGGGCCCACCAGAGAAAATCATACATAGAAATTATACAAGGCCATTGTGTGGTAAAACGTACTAATATTTTGGTGTCATATAAAACCACAATGGTCCACATTTATAAAAAGTGGAGTAATTTGAGGTAAATTTTTTGTGTACTCACTTCAATTCCACCATTCCATATTTATCAAATGTCACCCTTAATAATTATAAATTTGTTGCAAATTATGTAAGCGCAACATTTAAGCATGATGGTACAATTCTTGATGTTAAAAAAGAGCTGATGTCCAGTGTGTTGCATAATTATATAATATTGTAAAAGTTGCGACTTTTTATGCATGTTATAAAGGGTTGCATTATAAATGCATTTGTTCTATTACTTTTTTAAGACAGCCAGTTCCAGGATAAGGGAGCTTTTCGCCTCATGCACATACATGAGATCAATTCAAAACATTAATCCCTTGGCACAGATGAGCATACCAGTATGTCCACAGCAGGATCCACATGTGAGGAGTTGTCTCAGGAGCTGAGATCACTTCACTCGCAACAGATGTTAACTCCGTTATACATCGGGCATGTGCTGTATTAGCAGCAAACAAAGCTAGCTCTAATCACTGTGGTTAAGCCCGTTAGATGCCACTGACAATCACTGACAGTGGCATTTTAGTTGACAAGATTGCTGGGTGCTGATGGCTTACCGTGCAGCTGTGTGCCCCCAACGCTGCCTTCTTGATGCTCCAGTGAAGTCCAGCATTAGGCTGGATTCATATCAGTTCATTGTTTCCACTATATATTGCAATACTGTTGCATTAAAGCATACAGAACAAGCAGGGACGTAATCATCGCAGTTATTGAGGGTTCAACCGCGACCAGGCTCGTGCTGGAGCATTGCCCACCAACACCAATTTCACCTGGATAGTCTTCCTCTGAAGCACATTTAGCCGAACTGTATTGTGACCCAGAGACTTGCCAATTCTCTGAAGTGTAATACACGCTGCCGGTCAATTAGAGGCCGGCAGCACATGTCAGCTTGCCAATGATGGGTTGCGCATGGTAGTGACATCGTGCTCTGCTCTTGCCGACATGCAGAAGTCAGCTCCAGGATCCTGCACCGGCTATTGATGAGGACTCCACACATCGTGGGAAGACGATAACGCTTACGGTATCTTTTTTTTACCTTTTTAAAATGTGATGCAGAAGAGTGGAAGAGGCCAGGATGTGAAAATGATCACAAATGACAACATTATATCAGGTTGGAGACATTATACAAAGATAAGGGACTTTATACCAGGATGGGGAACATTATACTAGGATGTCGGACATTATACCGGAATTTGGACATTATACCTGGATGGATGTAGACATTATGGGGGACATTACACCAGAATGAGGACATTATACAGGATGGCGTACACTATGCCGGGCTGTGGGAAATTATATCAAAACAGGTGACATTATACCAGAAGGGAGACATTGTTATAGCATGAGATCCAGGATGGTGACATTATTAATGAAAGGGGCCCAGGATGGAGGTCATTATACCAAAATGACATTATACCAATCAGGGGTGATACAGGGGGCTCAGTCAGTCAAATGTTATATGGATGGGGCTCAGTCAGTCAAAGAGGGTACAAGGGGGACTCAACCAGTCAGGGGTGAAACATGAAATGTTGGAGGAGGGTCAACACTCCTCGTTAAGTGACTGAGCCCTCTCACTCTATATCACCAATGAGTAAATTTCCCAATTGACACTTGCTATTAGTGTTGCAGAGGACTCAGTTAGTTATGGGTGATGATCCTGCTTAGCTATATAAATCTAACTTTTGGTGAGTGATGTAGCAGGGAGCCATCCATCTCCCTGTGCTTCTTACTGTCAGCCTGTGACAGTGTGGGGGAGGGGAGGCATACTGTTTTACTAATCGCAACATAGCTCATTACCTGAGCTAATCTGTTAGCGCTGTAAAGAGGACACACAAAAAAAAATTACTAATTGGCTGCATTGTAGCAACAGCACCGCTCTCCTTGGTTGTTTCAGGTGCGGTAGAGCAGTGATAAGGATCCAGCAGGATTGATCAAAGTTCTGGCAGTACAAGCGAGCTGCAGTCTGCAGCAGAAGAGAAATTCAGTGATGCATGCACTGCTCTCCCGGGATGTCTAATGCTAGGAAGAGCGGTGAACAGTTATTAGTAGCACTAACACATGTGAGTTGCTGTGCTTGCAGTTCATGTGCTAGTGTCACTGAGTGCTGCTGACTTCTCCTCCCAGCATTAGACATTCCAGAAGAGCTGCTGCAGACTGCAGCTCACTTCTAATACTGAGCAGAACAGAACTTATCTATCCTTATCACTGCTCTACTGCACGTGGAACAACCAGGGGGACCGGTGCATGTGTTGGTGATCTCTCTTCTGCTGGAGACTGCAGCTCATGTTGTGTTCTGAACAGAACACTGTTCCAGATCAGCAGGTATTTTATCTCCACTGTGATGTAGATAGTGCCAGCACTTGGGCCCACCAGAGAATCCTTCGGTCTTCCAGTAGGCCAGTCCGACCCTGGCTTCACCTGTTCCCCTGTGGACCAATCTGAGCCTGAGTGGCGCTTGTGGAACTTTTATTGACCCCAGATATCCTTGCTCTTTCTTTATTTAAACTCTTTTGTCTCATTACGTGTGGCAATAGTAATCATTATGTCCTTTATGTATGTATAGCCTCGTCATACATTGACTTCCATGAAAGAAGCCTATTTGAAGAAAAATAATGCAGCATAGGGATGGTGGAGAGAACAACCCTCAGTCTGAGTGACTTTTTGTGCTTTACCAGACTGCAAAAGTTCAAAATTGCACCTGTTCCTCTAATTTTTTTATTCACACTTTTCTGATTGACAAAAAGGCACAAGCAAAATCTGCATCAAATCTGCACTGTATTATCAATTTTATTTAAAGTTTTAGCAGCTTCACAGGCTAGCAGAATAATGGTGACTTACTATGCTGACAGTGCCACGCTGTGCACCATATTTAGAGTATAATGTGTCCTAGACACTTTCTGTGTCATGTCTGACAAAGGGCATGACTTCATATGACAAAGGTGTAGTTTTCTATAAAGGGGCATAGCATAATATTCTGTACAATGTCTGCTGAAAAATGCACCAACATTTATACTTACATTTCTGGCATAAGGTAAGTGAATTGATAGCTTGTGCAAACTTAGGCTGGACAGCCTAAATATATACCAAATTTATCAGACAGCATGAGTTAATATAAATAAATGATGTATGCAAATAGCATCTTCATAGATGAAAAATGGACCTTCAGTGCCACATATTTAGGTAGGTCTTATAAGTCAATATCGATGCTTTCTACATGATTTTGTATAAGAAGATGCCAAACCTCTGCTCCAAGCCTTACAACATGACTTAGAATAAGAAGCCAAGCCAAACCAGCTTGGCTCAGATCATTGGTTTGACTTCTAATCCTAAATCATGTGGTAATGCATAGACCAGTGGTTTCACTTCTTATCCTAAGTCATGTGGTAAGGCTCAAACCAGTGGTTTGGCTTTTTATTCTAATTCATATGGTAAGGCTCAGAGCAGTGATTTGATTTCTTATCCTTAGTCATGTGGTAAGGCTCAGACCAGTGATTTGATTTCTTATCCTTATTCATGTGATAAGGCTCATTAAAGGCTTAATATTGAACTTTAGGATTGCTCCATAGGTGGCGCTAGAGGTCCAGTTCTCTTCCTCTCTGAGGCTGCATATTTAAATGAACATTGAATGGCTTATAAGTCTCCTTACTCTATCTTGGTATATCTGCAAGGAGAAATATTACCCATTATAAAAAAAATTATACTGTAATGATTCCACTGTGATTCCATTGTGTTTTAGGATTCAGCGATTGACAGTTCAGTCATCCAATCTGAGTCTGGGAAGTGCTGAACTCCTTTCAGGTGTTCCCTGTTCCAGCGATTACCTAGCTACTTAACTGACCTGTCTCGCTCAGATAGCTGCCAGTTATAGCTGTGCCTTGTTCTCAGCAATTAGATTTTCTGAATGTTTGTTGCTGGACCCTGGACTTTCCTATTGACTACCTGTTTGTATTACCCCTTTTGCTTTGATCCGCTGTCTTCCTGGTATTCTGATCTCGGACCATTACATCTTCCTTCTTTTTATGACGTACCCTCCTGTCTATTGACCTCTGACTCCATGACTATCCCCACTCACGGCTTGTCCATTAACCCCTTACCGGCATCGGACGTACTATACCGTCCGATGCCGGCTCCCCTGCTTTGATGCAGGGCTCCGCGGTGAGCCCGCACCAAAGCCGGGACATGTCAGCTGTTTTGAACAGCTGACATGTGCCCGTAATAGGCGCGGGCAGAATCGCTATCTGCCCGCACCTATTAACTAGTTAAATGCCGCTGTCAAACGCAGACAGCGGCATTTAACTACCGCTTCCGGCCGGGCGGCCGGAAATGACGTTATCGCCGACCCCCGTCACATGTCCGGGGGTCGGCGATGCGTCTCCATTGTAGCCATAGAGGTCCTTGAGACCTCTATGGTTACTGATTGCCCGTCGCTGTGAGCGCCACCCTGTGGTCGGCGCTCACAGCACACGTGCAATTCTGCTACATAGCAGCGATCAGCAGATCGCTGCTATGTAGCAGAGCCGATCGGCTTGTGCCTGCTTCTAGCCTCTCATGGAGGCTATTGAAGCATGGCAAAAGTAAAAAAAAAAGTTTAAAAAAATGTGAAAAAAATAAAAAAAACATAAAAGTTTAAATCACCCCCCTTTCGCCCCAATCAAAATAAATCAATAAAAAAAATATCAAATCTACGCATATTTGGTATCGCCGCGCTCAGAATTGCCCGATCTATCAAATAAAAAAAGTATTAACCTGAGCGCTAAACAGCGTAGCGGGAAAAAAACTCGAAACGCCAGAATTACGTTTTTTTGGTCGCCGCGACATTGCATTAAAATGCAATAACGGGCGATCAAAAGAACGTATCTGCACCGAAATGCTATCATTAAAAACGTCATCTCGGCACGCAAAAAATAAGCCCTCAACCGACCCCAGATCACGAAAAATGGAGACGCTACGAGTATTGGAAAATGGCGCAATTTTTTTTTTTTTTTTTTTTTAGCAAAGTTTGGAATTTTTTTTCACCACTTAGATAAAAAATAACCTAGTCATGTTTGGTGTCTATGAACTCGTAATGACCTGGAGAATCATAATGGCAGGTCATTTTTAGCATTTAGTGAACCTAGCAAAAAAGCCAAACAAAAAACCAATGTGGGATTGCACTTTTTTTGCAATTTCACCGCACTTGGAATTTTTTTCCCGTTTTCTAGTACACGACATGCTAAAACCAATGATGTCGTTCAAAAGTACAACTCGTCCCGCAAAAAATAAGCCCTCACATGGCCAAATTGACGGAAAAATAAAAAAGTTATGGCTCTGGGAAGGAGGGGAGCGAAAAACGAACACGGAAAAACGAAAAATCCCCTGGTCATGAAGGGGTTAAAAGACACTCAGCATCATAGATACATTTTGCATGCTTCATGACTGTCTAGTCTAAGTTTACACTGTCTAAAGGTGTGTCTGCATTACTACATCACAATTTTGAAATATATTTACATATACCCGTAAAAGTGTTGTGATTGATCATATTAAATATATATTTAATTCTTTCTCAGTGACACTAAAACATAATTTCCAAACTTTGACAACTGCTCTAACTTTTGATGAACTAATGTGTTGAACTTTACCGTTGAATGAAAATGCTCTGTATTTAATTATTTTAAGCAAATCACTGTTGTTTTACTACATGTCAAGGATAGTATTCACTGATAGTAAGTTATACTTTTTCTAAGAATATGTTTTGACATTCTACTATCTAACGTCAGTATATTGTTCCATATATTATGATGCACATCTTGTGATTCACAGCCATGAAAATACTATTTTTGCAAAATACATGTTGTTGAATTGACAATCATATTTTATGGACATGGTATCAAAATAGATTTCTTGGCCTTAGAACAGTTATCGATTTTTTTTTTACTGCGCCAAGGTAGCTGACGCCATTGATGAGTTAAATCTCTGCTGTACTCTTATAAATAAATTGAAGACTATGAAGAAAGAATTGTACTTTACTTTGCATCAAAAGCCTATTTATGAGCGTAAAATAAAATGCACACTGTTTATACATAGAGTAAACCAAATCTTTTTATAAAGTGGAGATTAGAGGCGCCCTATGGACTTGTTTGCAATGTAAATAGATTTGACAAATGAGGCATGTGGAGCAGTGAATGACAATGATGGATAGAGCTTTGGAAGTTTCAGAATATGTGACATATCTCAATTGCCGTGTTTGATTGGTGACATAGGGAAAGTGTCAGGTTGTCACAGAATTGTATGTGCCCTCCAAGTTAACTTGTTAGTTACAGTACAGTACATATCTGCTGTTCAAGCACAATAGTTACTGATATGCCTACATTGTGTGAATTCCATCACCAGGTTTGGAAGGACAAACTGACAAAATTAAGAACTATTGAAAGTTTCCAATACACAGGGATTTTCTACTAATATGGAAATGATATTTAGACATATGAGGAATATGCACTTGACAGTTCATTCACGCCTGTGTAGTGGATTTTCTCTACATCACTGTATCATGCAGAAAATAAAACATATTTGTAAATTTGAGACATTTTTACAATATGAGATGTCGGAGTAAAGAAAATTGCTGAAATGAGGTAGAATTAAATGGATTGTTAGCTTTTAGAGTTTCTATTTTTAAATACCATATTAACACCTTCACGACTTTGTGATTTTCAGGTCTTGCACATTCGTTTTTTGCTCCCCTTCTTCTAAGAGACATAACTTTTTTATTTTCCACTAATACAGCCGTATAACGGCTTGCTTTTTGTGGGACGAGTAGTACTTTTGAATGACAATAATCAAAAGAAAAAAAAGGAGTTGTATCAGCTCACAAAGTGCTGAAAAATACGTTGATGTAAGGTGCGGTGATTACAGACCTGTCAGGATTAAGAACGGTGACTCAAAACGCGCAAACCCGTGTCCTATAGTGATGAGCGAATATACACGTTACTCAAGATTTCTCGAGCATGCTCGTGGGTCTTTCAAGTATTTTTTAGAGCTCGGAGATTTAGTTTTCCTTGCCGCAGCTGAATGATTTACATCGATTAACCAGCTTAAGTACATGTGAGAATTCCCTAGCAACCGGGCAACACCCACATGTACTTATGCTGGCTAACAGAAAATAAAGCTGCTAAAATGGCTCAGCCTATCCTCTAACCTGAACCAACTGAAAATTTATGGAAGGAAATAAAGCTCAGAGCTTATATACTGTTAGATGACAGGATTCTCCCGCTGCACAGAGTAGATCCCAAGCCTTGCCTGCATCTGTGGTCTCCCATTCTTCTTTGACTGCTGCTGCTGCTGAGCATAGACGTCGGTCCCAGTGTCTTGCTCAGGCTCATGCTATTTGTTACTGCTGGCTCTTCAGCCAAGCTAATGGTAACCAGCGGTAGTCAGCCACGAGCGAACACTCTGGAGACCAAGTCCAGAAATCACCCTACTGAGTATGCTTGTGATGTGGCGACATCTCATTGGTGGTCATTCGTAAGCTGCTATGGTGATGTGGCAGCTCCGGAACGGTCCACGGGCAAGTTCCTGTCCGATTAGACTTGAACTTTATGTATAAAAGGTTCCCAGAGGTTCACGCCAGTGCACTAGTATCTATCTAATTTCATGTGTAAATGTACTTTGCATCTTTGTTGTCTGTGCCAGCATGTGCTCAGGGTCAGCTGTTAGCCGTTAGATTTCCAGCCCCTCTGGAGAGGAGTTTGTTCATGTGGATTCAGGGCTGGATTATGCCACTAGAATTCCGGCACCTCTGGAGAGAAGTTGTTTAAGTGCTATTGCTGACTGTCTAACCACTGTTGCTACCTGCTCTGTTAGTGGGCTTCAATCCACTGTGAAGTTAACAGGAATCATGTCTAGCATCATATATTTCATTACTGTGTGCAAGTACACAGACCTTTTGCTGAGCATCTGCTTCATTACTGTGTGCGATTGACACAGCTCTATTGCAGAGCATCAGTTTCATTACTGTGTGCGAGTGATACCAACCCTAAGATATACCAATTTGTCAGGAATCCTGTTATGGCTGGCAATCAGGCAACACAGCGTGCAGTAATCAGCGCACATACAGAGATCTGGCAATAACCCAAAACAATAGGACGAGCTCTGAGACGTGGAATCTCTGTAGACTGCAGTACCTGATCTATCCTCACACAACTGGAAGCAGCAGTGGATTGCGCCTATCAACTACCTATGCAACTCGGCACTGCCTGAGGAGCTGACTAGCCTGAAGATAGAAATACAAGCCTGACTTACCTCAGAGAAATACCCCAAAGGAATAGGCAGCCCCCACATATAATGACTGTTAGCAAGATGAAAAGACAAACGTAGGAATGAAATAGATTCAGCAAAGTGAGGCCCGATATTCTAGACAGAGCGAGGATAGCAAAGAGAACTATGCAGTCTACAAAAAACCCTAAAACGAAAACCACGCAAAGGGGCAAAAAGACCCACCGTGCCGAACTAACAGCACGGTGGTGCACCCCTTTGCTTCTCAGAGCTTCCAGCAAAAGATAATAACAAGCTGGACAGAAAAAAACAGAAAACAAACTAGAAGCACTTATCTAGCAGAGCAGCAGGCCCAAGGAAAGATGCAGTAGCTCAGATCCAACACTGGAACATTGACAAGGAGCAAGGAAGACAGACTCAGGTGGAGCTAAATAGCAAGGCAGCCAACGAGCTCACCAAAACACCTGAGGGAGGAAGCCCAGAGACTGCAATACCACTTGTGACCACAGAAGTGAACTCAGCCACAGAATTCACAACAGTACCCCCCCCTTGAGGAGGGGTCACCGAACCCTCACCAGAACCCCCAGGCCGACCAGGATGAGCCACATGAAAGGCACGAACAAGATCTGGGGCATGGACATCAGAGGCAAAAACCCAGGAATTATCTTCCTGAGCATAACCCTTCCATTTGACCAGATACTGGAGTTTCCGTCTAGAGACACGAGAATCCAAAATCTTCTCCACAATATACTCCAATTCCCCCTCCACCAAAACAGGGGCAGGAGGCTCCACAGATGGAACCATAGGTGCCACGTATCTCCTCAACAACGACCTATGGAATACATTATGTATGGAAAAGGAGTCTGGGAGGGTCAGACGAAAAGACACCGGATTGAGAATCTCAGAAATCCTATACGGACCAATAAAACGAGGTTTAAATTTAGGAGAGGAAACCTTCATAGGTATATGACGAGAAGATAACCAAACCAGATCCCCAACACGAAGTCGGGGTCCCACACGGCGTCTGCGATTAGCGAAAAGCTGAGCCTTCTCCTGGGACAAGGTCAAATTGTCCACTACCTGAGTCCAGATCTGCTGCAACCTGTCCACCACATAATCCACACCAGGACAGTCCGAAGACTCAACCTGTCCTGAAGAGAAACGAGGATGGAACCCAGAATTGCAGAAAAATGGAGAGACCAAGGTAGCCGAGCTGGCCCGATTATTAAGGGCGAACTCAGCCAACGGCAAAAATGACACCCAATCATCCTGGTCAGCGGAAACAAAACATCTCAGATATGTTTCCAAGGTCTGATTGGTTCGTTCGGTCTGGCCATTAGTCTGAGGATGGAAGGCCAAGGAAAAAGATAGGTCAATGCCCATCCTACCACAAAAGGCTCGCCAGAACCTCGAGACAAACTGGGAACCTCTGTCAGAAACAATATTCTCAGGAATGCCATGTAAACGAACCACATGCTGGAAGAACAAAGGCACCAAATCAGAGGAGGACGGCAATTTAACCAAGGGCACCAGATGGACCATTTTAGAAAAGCGATCACAGACCACCCAAATGACAGACATCTTTTGAGAAACGGGAAGGTCAGAAATGAAATCCATCGAAATATGTGTCCAAGGCCTCTTCGGGACCGGCAAGGGCAAAAGCAACCCACTGGCACGTGAACAGCAGGGCTTAGCCCTAGCACAAATTCCACAGGACTGCACAAAAGCACGCACATCCCGTGACAGAGATGGCCACCAGAAGGATCTAGCAACCAACTCCCTGGTACCAAAGATTCCTGGATGACCGGCCAGCACCGAACAATGAAGTTCAGAGATAACTTTACTAGTCCACCTATCAGGGACGAACAGTTTCTCGGCCGGACAACGATCAGGTTTATTAGCCTGAAATTTCTGCAACACTCTCCGCAAATCAGGGGAGATGGCAGACACAATGACTCCTTCCTTGAGGATACTCGCCGGCTCAGATAACCCCGGAGAGTCGGGCACAAAACTCCTAGACAGAGCATCCGCCTTCACATTTTTAGAGCCCGGAAGGTATGAAATCACAAAATCAAAACGAGCAAAAAATAACGACCAACGGGCCTGTCTAGGATTCAAGCGCTTGGCAGACTCAAGATAAGTAAGGTTCTTATGATCAGTCAAAACCACCACGCGATGCTTAGCACCCTCAAGCCAATGACGCCACTCCTCGAATGCCCACTTCATGGCCAGCAACTCTCGGTTGCCCACATCATAATTACGCTCAGCAGCAGAAAATTTCCTGGAAAAGAAAGCACATGGTTTGAACACTGAGCAACCAGAACCTCTCTGTGACAAAACCGCCCCTGCACCAATCTCAGAAGCATCAACCTCGACCTGGAACGGAAGAGAAACATCAGGTTGACACAACACAGGGGCACAGCAAAAACGACGCTTCAACTCCTGAAAAGCTTCCACGGCAGCAGAAGACCAATTAACCAAATCAGCACCCTTCTTGGTCAAATCGGTCAATGGTCTGGCAATGCTAGAAAAATTACAGATGAAGCGACGATAAAAATTAGCAAAGCCCAGGAATTTCTGCAAACTTTTTAGAGATGTCGGCTGAGTCCAATCCTGGATGGCCTGAACCTTAACCGGATCCATCTCGATAGTAGAAGGGGAAAAGATGAACCCCAAAAATGAAACTTTCTGCACACCGAAGAGACACTTTGATCCCTTCACGAACAAGGAATTAACACGCAGTACCTGGAAAACCATTCTGACTTGCTTCACATGAGACTCCCAATCATCTGAGAAGATCAAAATGTCATCCAAGTAAACAATCAAGAATTTATCCAGATACTCACGGAAAATGTCATGCATAAAAGACTGAAAAACAGATGGAGCATTGGCAAGTCCGAACGGCATCACCAGATACTCAAAATGACCCTCGGGCGTATTAAATGCCGTTTTCCATTCATCTCCCTGCCTGATTCTCACCAGATTATACGCACCACGAAGATCAATCTTAGTAAACCAACTAGCCCCCTTAATCCGAGCAAACAAGTCAGAAATCAATTGCAAGGGATACTGAAACTTAACAGTGATCTTATTAAGAAGGCGGTAATCAATACACGGTCTTAGCGAACCATCCTTCTTGGCTACAAAAAAGAACCCTGCTCCCAATGGTGACGACGATGGGCGAATATGTCCCTTCTCCAGGGACTCCTTCACATAACTGCGCATAGCGGTGTGTTCAGGTACGGACAAATTAAATAAACGACCCTTAGGGAATTTACTACCAGGAATCAAATCGATAGCACAATCACAATTCCTATGCGGAGGAAGGGCATCAGACTTGGACTCTTCAAATACATCCTGAAAGTCCGACAAGAACTCTGGGATGTCAGAAGGAATGGATGACGAAATAGACAAAAATGGAACATCACCATGTACTCCCTGACAACCCCAGCTGGTTACCGACATAGAGTTCCAATCCAATACTGGATTATGGGTTTGTAGCCATGGCAACCCCAACACGACCACATCATGCAAATTATGCAGTACCAAAAAGCGAATAACTTCCTGATGTGCAGGAGCCATGCACATGGTCAGCTGGGCCCAGTACTGAGGCTTATTCTTGGCCAGAGGTGTAGCATCAATTCCTCTCAACGGAATAGGACACCGCAAAGGCTCCAAGAAAAATCCACAACGTTTAGCATAATCCAAATCCATCAGATTCAGGGCAGCGCCTGAATCCACAAACGCCATGACAGAATATGATGACAAAGAGCACATTAAGGTAATGGACAAAAGGAATTTGGACTGTACAGTACCAATAACGGCAGAGCTATCGAACCGCCTAGTGCGTTTAGGACAATTAGAAATAGCATGAGTAGAATCACCACAATAGAAACACAGTCTGTTCAGACGTCTGTGTTCGTGCCGTTCTACTTTAGTCATAGTCCTGTCGCACTGCATAGGCTCAGGCTTACTCTCAGACAATACCGCCAGATGGTGCACAGATTTACGCTCGCGCAAGCGACGACCGATCTGAATGGCCAAGGACATAGACTCATTCAAACCAGCAGGCATAGGAAATCCCACCATTACATCCTTAAGAGCTTCAGAGAGACCCTTTCTGAACAAAGCCGCTAGTGCAGATTCATTCCACAGAGTGAGTACTGACCATTTTCTAAATTTCTGACAATATACTTCTACATCATCCTGACCCTGGCATAAAGCCAGCAGATTTTTCTCAGCTTGATCCACTGAATTAGGCTCATCGTAAAGCAATCCCAGCGCCTGGAAAAATGCATCAACATTACTCAATGCAGAATCTCCTGGTGCAAGAGAAAACGCCCAGTCCTGTGGGTCGCCGCGCAAAAAAGAAATAATAATCAAAACCTGTTGAATAGGATTACCAGAAGAATGAGGTTTCAAGGCCAAAAATAGCTTACAATTATTTCTGAAGCTCAGGAACTTAGTTCTGTCACCAAAAAACAAATCAGGAATCGGAATTCTTGGTTCTAGCATCGATTTCTGATCAATAGTATCTTGAATCTTTTGTACATTTACAACGAGATTATCCATTGAGGAGCACAGAGCCTGAATATCCATGTCCACAGCTGTGTCCTGAAGCACTCTAATGTCTAGGGGAAAAAAAAGACTGAAGACAGAGCTAAGAAAAAAAAATGATGTCAGGATTTCTTTTTTCCCTCTATTGGAAATCATTGAATGGCTCCTTGTACTGTTATGGCTGGCAATCAGGCAACACAGCGTGCAGTAATCAGCGCACATACAGAGATCTGGCAATAACCCAAAACAATAGGACGAGCTCTGAGACGTGGAATCTCTGTAGACTGCAGTACCTGATCTATCCTCACACAACTGGAAGCAGCAGTGGATTGCGCCTATCAACTACCTATGCAACTCGGCACTGCCTGAGGAGCTGACTAGCCTGAAGATAGAAATACAAGCCTGACTTACCTCAGAGAAATACCCCAAAGGAATAGGCAGCCCCCACATATAATGACTGTTAGCAAGATGAAAAGACAAACGTAGGAATGAAATAGATTCAGCAAAGTGAGGCCCGATATTCTAGACAGAGCGAGGATAGCAAAGAGAACTATGCAGTCTACAAAAAACCCTAAAACGAAAACCACGCAAAGGGGCAAAAAGACCCACCGTGCCGAACTAACAGCACGGCGGTGCACCCCTTTGCTTCTCAGAGCTTCCAGCAAAAGATAATAACAAGCTGGACAGAAAAAAACAGAAAACAAACTAGAAGCACTTATCTAGCAGAGCAGCAGGCCCAAGGAAAGATGCAGTAGCTCAGATCCAACACTGGAACATTGACAAGGAGCAAGGAAGACAGACTCAGGTGGAGCTAAATAGCAAGGCAGCCAACGAGCTCACCAAAACACCTGAGGGAGGAAGCCCAGAGACTGCAATACCACTTGTGACCACAGAAGTGAACTCAGCCACAGAATTCACAACAGAATCCCTGACCGCTGCCACCAATTTGTCACGATTCACACCGTGACCATCACCCCTATGTCACGGGTCGGGGTGACTTTAGGCCAACAGAGAGCTATCACATATGCAGGGGGGCTATCTTAGTTATCCCTCTACTCCACAATGTGATGAAAAAACACACACAAGGCTATTGACCTCTTAGTTTACAGCAGGGGCTTATTTTAGGTATACCACTGCTCTTCAATATACCACGAACTGCAGGAATTTATGTATATCCCGCTTACAGTTCCACTTAAGACTTGCAGCTCTCTGGCGCCCCCCTTAATCAGATGAGGTACTGCACCTGGGGTAATTAGTCACCCGAAAGGCTGCCTGCTATGTACTGGCTATCGGGCACGCTGCAGCGACGCGATAAACTACTCCCACTCAGACAGGAACAATAATTATCAACGCCGAAGTCGCTACGACACCCAACTACCCAGTACAAAAACGTATGCTGCCACCAGCTTCGATTAAACGGGTCCGAAGCTAACCCAAAAACAGTAGCGTAATTCCCTTCAGGAGACTTAGGGTACATTTTAGAGCAGGATGATGCTATCTCATGTTCTGCTCACTGAGTCACATGAAACTCAGTGTGAGCTAGCAATCGCTCACTGCATTCTCCGCCATTGTTCACATTAGCTGCAGTTTTACATCTTTGCATGGTGGACTCTGGGTTGCGATTGCATTTCCACATTAATTCTATTTAGTTCAATTCACCAACCCTAAGATATACTTACACCAACCATTTCTCTGTTCTCATCCTTTTTGGCTATTTTTTCGTCACTTTTGCATTTTGTCATTGTCCTCACCCCTAGAGGTACAGCAGCAACCTACAGCAGTTGTTCAGGTAGTGCAGCACATCCAGGATGGCACATCAATCTGAGCTGTGGCAAGAAGGGTAGCTGTGTTTGCCAGCACATTGTCCAGACCATGGAGCAGATACCACGAGTCAGGCTAGTACACCAGGAAGCATGAAGAGGGCCACAGCAGGGAAACAACCCAGCAGCAGGACTGCTACCTCCTCCTTTGTACAAGGAGGAACAGTAGGAGCAGAGCCAGAACCCTGCAAAATGACCTCCAGCAGCCATCCATGAGAATGATATGAGGGCCCGACGTCCACAAGTGGATGTTGGGCTTACAGCCCAACACCATGCAGGGCAATTGACATTTTCCAGAGAATACCAAGGTTGGCAGATTCGACACTGGTGACCTGTGATATTCACGGGTGAGAGCAGGTTCACAATGAGCACATGTGACAGACATGACAGAGTCTGGAGATGCCATGGAGAACGTTTTCTGCCTGCCACATCCTTCAACCAGACCGGTTTGGCAGTGGGTCAGCAATGGTGTGGGGAGGCATTTCTTTGGTGGGCCACATAGCCCTCAATGTGTTGGCCAGAAGTACTCTGACAGTCATTTAGTACCCGGATGAGATCTTCAGATCCATTGTGAGACCATGTGCAAGTGCACTGGGCCCTGGTTTCCTTCTGATGCATGACAATGCTAGACTTCATGTGGCTGAAGTGTGTCAGCAATTTCTGCATGATGAAGGCTTTAATGGTATGAACTGGCCTACCCATTCTGCAGACCTGAATCTAATCAAGTACATCTGGGACATCATGTCACGTGCCATCCACCTAGCACCACAGACTGTTCAGGAGTTGACTGGTGCTTTAATCCAGGTCTGAGGAGAGAGCCCTCAAGACAACATATGCCACCTCATCAGGACCATGCCAAGGCATTGTAAGAAGGTCATACAGACATGTGGTATTTTAGTGTTCTCTTTATTTTTTTGACAAGTATATATTATAAAGCAGCAGCTTTTACAGCAGCATGGTAATGAGGCAGTGACTTCAGTAAGTTCAACATAAAGGGCTTTATTTGCCAACTTACAAAATAAACTCATGCTTTATCACCCAGTTTGCAGCCAGAACGTCTGTATCCAGTTTGATGTCATGAGACCCTGCACCACCGTAGGAATCTCAGGTGCTATAATGCCCAAATCTCTGGCACCTGCATCAAAGTAAGAATTACTGGTGCGGTAATGGCTTTGCACAAGTCTCTGGCTCTGGTCTGTGTCTAACCTCACACAGCCAGACACAAGCACAGAACCTCCAGTTCTGCTGCAAAGGAAGTCGACACTGACGCAACCCTTATCTACAGGTTTAAATGTGAATTGTGGTTATGGGCTACTTGCAAGACCCGAACTCGAGGGAAAGATCCATGCCACTTCCTTCTTACAGATCTTTCCAAAAATAAAAGCCCATATTTGTCTTTCATAACTCTTAAAGAAGTTGAATGTTCTTGCTCAGTACAAATTCCTAAAGGAATTATGCCAATTATATCTAAAAACCTTAAGTGAATAATTTTCAGATAGAAATCAGGGGCAATCAAGGAACCACAGTGCATGTTAGTAATCCAAACTTCAAGATTACCATAAAGACAAAGAAGATGTTGAAAATAGAGAAGTTTTCCAGGATCAACATCTTGATAGCCTAGCAGTAGAATAGGCCATCAATATCAGACTCGTGTTGGGTTCAACTGGTATCTCCCATCCACTTTAGTGGGACAGTGGATAAAAGTAGCCATTGAAGAAACTGCAGCATTCACCAAGCACAGGGACCCCTTAAGCTTGTCATTGGCAACGATGTTGGGAGACTCATCCCCAATAATCTGATACAATCATTAAAACTGGTCATCAAAATGCTAATTAAAAAAAACCTTTGCCAATAAAAGATAATACAATAAGTCTTAGAAAAATAAAAGTCAGGGGCCTTTCACTAAAATATACAAAAGCAAAAAGCAATAGAAAAGTATAGTTACTGAGCCAAACTGACCAGTATCAATGGTGGTGATTTATGTAATAACCTTTTTAATTTTTGGGTTGTTGTGACCTGATCTTTTTTTTTACCAGTGCTGGCAGTTACTGTAGGATACCGTCCCCATTAATCTGCCAAAAATCCAGTCCAATGTACTTTTCTTGATCTGCCTGTTCAAAGTGCAGATAGTCTTTTCTCAGATTACAATGTTTTTCCTTATTTTCTTTATGTTATTGCATCGCCTATAAAAGCAGTGATATACAACAATGATAACATTACAAATAATACACTGCACACAGCAGTCCGAAGAGTATAAAGCGGCATTTTATTTTATACAAACTCTTCTAAGCCGAGCAATTGCCATAAAATAAATGGGCTTATGAAACTCTGTATTACTATTAGTTGTTGCAATGAAAGCGTTATCGCTGTGTTCTGGCCTCTGCCTCCCTTTGTGTGTCTGGATGTAATTGCTCGTCTCATAGAGCCGTTGATGAGAATAGCAGAGGTTGGCAGACACCGTACAATAGCCTAAGCGCCTGAAATGTTTCCCCTGTGTACACTAAAGGACTGAGCGTATCCTGAGTGACTCTTCTCCTTCCAGAACATAGAGAAAAAATGAACTGGCTGCAATGAACCTTCTGTTGCAAATATGCATAACTTTACAGCACTCCAGTGCCTATATTGTAGCAAAAAGACGTGGCGGATTCACAGCTGAGGGATTCAGATATAACTGGGTAATATTAAACAAAGTTCAGCAGCATTAAAAGGATTGGTAGTAGCTTCATAGCATGGGGAGCTTTTCTATCCAATCCTACATGTATAGCCTTAGGCTAACGAAGAGTCATTTATGAGGCAAAAACTGATAATATGATTTTGCCTCTCAAAGTCAAGCTGTTGACTGTAGAATGTGACCAAGATGGACAATATTGAAGTGGGAAGCACATTAATCACTTCACTTCTCATGCAGCTCCTGGCTACCCAATCGCATGCCAAAAAGTGTCCAGATTTCAACAAGATAGTATTCTGAGAGATTCCTGGCAATGTCCCAGAATGTAGCATATATAGATGTAACAAAAGGTGAAATTAACTGTGGGAACACAACACTGGCTTATCACAACACAATAAAGCATAACTTGTCTTTGGTCAAAGAGCTTGAGTAATTCTTGACTCACTTAAAGAGGCTTTACACTACTAGGACAACCTCTTCTCAACCCCTATGTTTCTCCTTTGTAACATATTAACACCTATACTTATGTCCTGTGCAGGCACCATTTGAGTGGTGTCAGTACCTGCTCTCCCGGGGATCATGTGACATTGACAACCAGCATTGATGTGTCGTGACAACTATTATATGGTCTGCAATATCCGTAGAACATTAATGGGAATAGTCCAGATCCATTTCTTCTAAAATGATCGCTGCTGATTTTTTTTCTTCTATGGATATACAACTCTGGCAAAAATTAAGAGACCACTGCAAAATTTCCAGTTTCTCTGATTTTTCTCTTTATAGGTATATTTTTGAGTAAAATGTTAATTGTTCTTTTAGTCTATGAACGTCTGACAACAAGTCTCCGAATTTCCAAGCAGTACATTTTTGTATTTTTTTCTGAAAAGGAGAAATGGTCAAAATGTAAAAACAAAACAGTGCTTTCAGACCTCAAATAATGCAGAGAAAAGAGTTCATAATCATTTAGAAACAACAATACTAATGTTTTAACTCAGGAAGAGTTCAGAAATCAATATTTTGTGGAATAACCATGATTTTTAATCACGGCTTTCATGTGTCTTGGCATGCTTTCCACCAGGCTTTCACACTGCCTCTGGAGCAAAAATCTCAGCAGTTCTTCTTTGTTTGATGGCTTTTGACTATCCATCACCCTCTTGATTACATTACAGAGGTTTTCAATGGGGTTCAGGTCGGGAGATTGGGTTGCCCATGACAGGGTTTTGATGTGGTGGTCTCTTAATTTTTGCCAGAGCTGTATGTGAATCATCTGAAGACAGGGTAAAGTCAGCTCTGATTCGCCACAGGGATAACATGAGATAGCAATGTCACATGATCCCGAAGAGACTAAGTGCAGATACCGCTGGAACGACGCCAGCACCGAAGGTGAGTATGGGTGTTATTATTTTACTGGGGGAAAACATAGGAATTCAGAAGGGATTGTCCGAGTAGTGGACAACCACTTTAACCCATAATTGCACATTGTGAACTCCAAAAAACATACCAGTATTACAGCTTATGCACAGGGTAAATTGTAAGCAACAATGTAATTCGTATATGCTGTCATCTGGGGAAAATACATGAAAATTGTAAATCCAGAGCAACATTTAAATGACTACATAGTCCTTCTTACTGACTACAGAGTCAAACATTTTAAAACTGATACTTGCAAGTGTACAATAAAGAGTTAAAAGAGGTTGTTTCAAGTTCTTAAATGGGTAAAATTGCAAAGTGATCATAAAGATGAGGAACTTTTCAATTTATCTCTTATTAAAAATCCTCTCCATTCTCAAAAATGGATGGATTTTTTAATTGTATAGTTTACAGCTTGTTGCCAAGTATACTGGTCAGTCTCAGACTGGCAAGTTACCATATATACTCGAGTATAAGCCAAGAATTTCAGCCCATTTTTTTAGGCTGAAATTGCCCCTCTCGGCTTATACTCGAGTCATTCCCAGGGGTCGGCAGGGGAGGGGGAGCAGCAGCTGTGTAATAATACTCATCTGCTCTTGGCGCGGTGTCCCTGGTTCCCTGGCGCCAGCAGCTTCTTCCTGTAGTGAGCAGTCACATGGACCCCACTCCACTCCCATAGGGGTGGAGCCGCATATTCATTACTGTAATGAGCGGTACCACGCTAGAAGAAGCTGCTGGAGAACCAGGGACACCGCGCCACGAGCAGGTGAGTATAACGCAGTGCGTGATATTCACCTGCTCCCCGTTCCACCGCCGCCGGCCTCCGCTGCGTGTGCGCTGCCCTCTGTACTGCACTGCCCTCTGTACTGACACTCAGGTCAGAGGGCGCGATGATGCAATTAGTGTGCGCGCCGCCCTCTGCCTGAACAGTCAGTGCAGAGGACGGGGAACGCAGCTGTGGCTGGTGGCGGTGGAACGGGGAGCAGGTGAATATAGCAAGTACCGGGGGCCTGAGCGACGAGAGGTGAGTATGGGATTTTTTTTAATCGAAGCAACAGCATATGGGGCAAATGTCTACATGGAGCATCTTATGGGGCCATAAGCAACGTTTGTGTAGCATTACATGGGGCAAAAGACTGTATTGAGCATCTTATGGGGCCATAAGCAACGTTTGTGGAGCATTACATGGGGCAAATGACTGTATGGAGCATCTTATGGGGCCATAAGCAACGTTTGTGGAGCATTACATGGGGCAAATGACTGTATGGAGCATCTTATGGGGCCATAAGCAATGTTTGTGGAGCTTTATATGGGGCAAATATCTTTATGGAGCATCTTATGGGGCCATAATCCGCATTTGTGCAGCATTATATGGGGCATATTTTAATATGGAGCATCTTATGGGGCCCATCATAAACAAAACACAAAATAACACTTAAGCTACTGATGTCTCAATTAATTTTACTTTTATTGGTATCTATTTGTATTTTTGACTTTTACCGGTAGCTGCTGCATTTTCCACCCTAGGCTTATACTTGAGTCATTAAGTTTTCCCAGTTTTTTGTGGCAAAATTAGGGGTCTCGGCTTATACTTGGGTCGGCTTATACTCGAGTATATACGGTTCAGAGAAAGTTTCATTGCATAATAGTCTATATTTACCAATGAAAAATGATGTGTAGTTCCATCTCCTCAAAAAATATTCTTCTTTTTTAGGTTATATTAAAAATACACGTGATAACATGCTCTCTCTTGGCAACGCATTTCGATCAAAGCGATCTTTGTCAAAGCCATACTGGTATCTACAAATACCCCTCTGTATAGGGGGAATTCACCAATGGCGATCCACATTTCCATCACATGACATTTTGGAAAAAGTCCTCATTACGATAAAAACAATCAATAATATAGAAATACAAGATAAAATACATTTGACAATTAGCAATAATGCAACATTAATTAATTGCGCTTGTTTAATCCACCAGGGAATCTAGTATTGAGATGATATATTCAAAAAGCTTCTCGTGTGAGGAGACGCCGTCTGATGTCTCCTCCACGTAGAGGCATGCTTGCTGACCTGTTCAATTCCTTGAACCTGTAAATGTGTCATACTGCATGCATGGTGTGTGATAAAGTGTTTGGATACTTACCAATACCTGGTCATCATACCGATATACTGCAAGATGCCCCATGATAAAAAGCAGAGGTAGCGCATGTGCAAATTATTGGCTGTTCATCAGTATTATGCCTATATTTTATGTATAAATATAGTTAAATATTCAAATTTACAAAGGTCTGTTAACTGGTATGCTTACGTATGTCTTAGCATTGCAATGAAAATGTGGAAGTAACTAATATACTGATTATAAGCTGGACTTACGGTATTTTAGATTGTCTTTTGTAGACGAGCAGGACTTTAAAAATAACTAGTCGAGGTCAAGTAGTTGTCCTCTTTAAGTCTGCTTAATGCATACAGTAAGAGTTCGCGTCTTGTATGTACAAGCAATGGGAACAAAGAAATCCCACAGAGAAGCAACCAGCTCAGGGATTGTTCTGACCGATGATTAAAGTGAAATTAAATCACATATGACCTACATCTCCATCAGCTATGTCCCAGCTGAAGTTAATAAAACAATATGCTGTATCCGTAATATGACAAAAAAGGCATGTCTTTGGTGACCTTGTGTGCGTGCCACTACTTTATTCAGGGCCTATTCCCAGGCGGCTGGCAGGATTACTCTTAGATGTAGAGCACTGGACTATCCAGTATGAACATTACTGGAGGTTACATACTGGTTGGTCTCTTTATTCTCCGGAAAATCTAATTTATATAATGGCTTCGGAATTGGTTTAATTTCTTGCAAATATTTTTTTTAGTCATTTGTTCTTTAACCTTTAATAGAAAGGAAAGTCCAAAATGAACGGAGCAAGAGTTTTTAAATCTGCCAATTTGTCTGTTTTATGGTATTGTCCGTCCTTTTGGAAACCTTTATAAACCAGATTTAAAGCTTCATAAAAAACATAGAGAAATACATTAATGGACAATCGATTCCAAGGAGCAGGCAGGAGAGGCGCTAAAACTAATGTACAGCAATTTGTGTACATTCTTGCATAAAATACTGATCTTCTTGCTGGGTCTGAAAAATGCATAAACCAAATAATGTTTTATGTTCAAACACCTCCTCCGACGTGAAATGACCACACTCTCATATTCAGTGATGCTGAGTTGTGTTTACATTCTTCTGCTCAGTATATTTCACAGAAAGTCAAAGTGATGCGACTTCAATGCAATATAGAGTGTTTGGAACGTATTTTGTGCATAATAAATTGTTATGTGTAAAAAGTGTTTCATCACATTTGTGGTGTAAATTTCTTATTATGTGATAATACCATTTCATATCCTACATCCTTTCTGCTTTTTTACCGTAGACCCTCAAAGAAACGGAGATCATGCGTTACTTGATTTGTGACCTCTACCAACCTGCTTACCCATGCTCACGTTACTTGTTAAAAGCATAGAGCCTGTGCATTCCCTATAATAAAAGAGGCTACACAGTTCAACATAAATCATACAGGATGGTTTGCATGGCTCATTCAATTCTTAAGGACCATAGTTAGGCAGTTCATGCAATGTGTCCATAAAGGACCAAGGACCAGTACCCATATTACTCTTATGAAACCAGGAGAAAACGAAAAATGTAACATAATATACTTAATAATAACAAAAAAATCACTTACTTTACTGATCTTAACCCATTCAAGGATACATCTTTGTAAAGGATTGAGGAGGTGGTTGCGCTCAGGTGGTTCTTCTCAAATAAGCACTCTCACAATCAACCAGTTGGCAATGGTAGCATAAAAGGGTCCTGTTGACAAGAGACATGGTGTAGCAGGGTGATGCTGAAAGAAGGGGGGAACTAAAGGTTTAGGAATAGCCTAGGGTCTATGATCTACAAAATCCATCACTGTTTGTAGATACTGCAAGTGTCCAGGTCAGCTTCTTGCAGACCCTAATTTGAAAGATTTTGGCCATGTTTCTTGGCTTGTAAGGGAATAAACATATAGTACTCCCTTTCAGGTGTAAATACACTATGTCATTCTATTACGCTACTGTGTACTTAAGGTGAATCGTTACATCGTGAATGAGGAATTTTGGTCCTCAGTTGCCAAGTTCCAATACTCAGTGGTTCCAACATGTCATATAACCATAGCTCACAGCGAGAACATTTCATTTTATGGCTCTCAACAAACAAGAGGAGGCGCCAATATCAGAAAGAGGTTGAAGCAGATGTGGCAATGTGATGTGTAATACTGGAATGCTGCACCAAAACTCTTATATGAGGAAGAATAGGGAAGATAAAAGGTATGGCTTTGGTACTTTGGGGTTGGGGAAGTGGGACAGACTGCAGACAGTCTTCTTGGTGTCAATTAGTACAGTGATTGGCCTGTATAGTTTGATCAGAGACCTGTCCATTGGAGGAATGTCTATAAACTGAATTGCAATGTAAACTTATCAGTGGAGCATCAGTGGATGGAGGACAGAGCTTCTTGTCGATTGTTGGACTGGCAGTGTGCTTAGACTAGATATTGTGACACTGAACCATGGAGATGCTGCACAGTAGCTCACCTGGTGTTATTTTGGAGACCCATGAGGAAAAAGTTAGCTCCTTAATATCTTTGGACAAAACCTGAAGAGTGGTAGAGAGAGCAGAATGGGACCACTGAACCACTCTCTGACAAGCCAAATATCGCACATACCCAATCACCTCTGCCTAATGACATGACATTTCTATGATGTCAGTTGTCTCTTATCTTCTCATCTTTCAGCCTACCGTCATTTAGGAAGTGCAGCAGCTGGTGCCCCTGGGTTACATCTACTGTATACATCCGTTTGCCACTTGATTGTGCATAGTATTACACAGTAGATAAGAAAGTACATGGCTTTATTACTGGTGGTTCACAGAAACTGTATACATGTGCGTTTTTCTGCCTCTTCAGAAAAAAGAAGCAATAGCTGTACCTGGAGAACATTAGGATTATTTCTGTATTGTTTAAAAACTAATAGGTTACTTCAAAGGATGGCTTCCCAGCCGCCTCAATATGTTGCTAGCTATAGAAATGAGATATTATCAATGTTTTGTGACAGGCTGGGAGAACTTTCCACAGTTCTGAGCATTACATCCAAAATTGTTGAAAACGTTCACTACTTTAAAGTTGGACAAGCTCCCAGATGAATAGGTAAATGGTCACGTAGGGAAGCCTTTGTAGACAAGTATTTCTTCAGAGATAACAGATGAGGTCTTTTATGACTGTTTCAAATTATACAGGCGTGCAATCTCTGCACACAGCTGTACTTTTTTATTAAAAACTGTATCAGTCTGACTTTTTGCATCAATCAGTTGATAAACTGAGGCCGTTGTGTTTTCCCTAAAAATGTCACATTTCGAGCTGGCGGATGGTGTTTAAATTAAATTCTTATTGTCCTACATCTGATTTGTTTCTAATGGTTTATGATTTTCTGCTGCTAGTGTTGTTTATTGTATGTATGATGGTGATTTAAATTAAAAGGGTTGTCGGGTCACGACATATTAATGACAGATAGATAGATAGATAGATAGATAGATAGATAGATAGATAGATAGATAGATAGATATCAGCTGTTATTTGCACAGATGTAAATATACTTTGATCAGCAATATAAAGTGCAGCTCCATTCAAAGTGTAGCGGCCGCTGATGGTTACTGCAGAACAGCACCTATTTAAAGCTGCCAGGTGTGAGATCCAAGTTTGGACTGTCCCATCAGGCAGGATGGGTGGGACCACATATGGGCCTAGAGCACCGGAGATCCATCAAAGTCAGAGTTATTTTTAGCTGATTATGCTTCCACCTACTGTTAAAATACATACTGACCTAACAAACTGCTGCTGCTCCTCTGCACTGCCGCTGGTCCCTTACCGGTTTCCTGTCCTTACCAGTTTCCTGTCTTTCTCTTCTGACAGTGGCAGCTAGCTCTACAGCAGTCACACTCAGCCTGAGCTAGAAGCAACAGTCTCAGACTATGTTCACATCCACCATTTTGTCTGCGTTATTTTTTTTGCTGTGCCATTTTATGCAAATTAAAGACTGCTTTTTACAGTACCAGCAAACGATTTCAGAAATCTCATGCACACATTTCTTTTTATTTCCAGACTGATTTTGAGAATTGCAACATTTTTTATATCTGCAGCATGTTAATTCTTCCAGTGTTTCAATGGCGTTTATGAAGCGTTTTAAGGGAATAATACTTACCGTACTTTGTTAAAAGTGAACTGTAGACAATGCTCACATGCACACATATAATCTGCACCCAAAAACACTGCAAAAGATGCAACAAAAAAGCAGCAAAACATCCTGAGAACAGGTATTTTGAATACAGGGTTTGTACGACCAAGAGAAAAAGCGGCAAAAATGCAGTCACGTGTGACCATAGCCTCATAGCTCTGTCTTCTGTTTCACCATTCCATACAGAACATTGCTGCTGCAGCCAGTCCGCTGATTAGATGCAGTATTTATCTAATGCCCCTTGCCAGCAGAGAAAGCCAGGAGACTGGATGCAGCAGTAATGTTCTGCAGTGAGGAGGAACATCGGGATCTTGGCAAGTATTAGTGATGAGCAAGTATACTCGTTACTTGAGAGTTCCCGGGCACGCTTGGGTGACCTCCGAGTATTTTTTAGTGTTTGGAGATTTAGTTTTCATCACTGAATGATTTACAGCTATTAGCCAGGCTGAGTACATGTGGAGGTTGCCTGGTTGCTAGGTAATCAAGCTGGCTAATAGCTGTAAATCTTGCTGCTGAGGCAATGAAAACTTAATCTCCGAGCAGTCATAAATACTCGGATACCACTCGAGCAACGAATACTCTCTCATCACTAGTAAGTATGTTTTTCTAGGCCCGTCTTCAAAATGTTTGCAAGTAGTGGACAACCCCTTTAATGATCTCAAACTAAGATGGCCTGTGCTCCATTAGTAGAAAACATCTACAACGTCTCCAATATTCTTCATAGGTAGCCTCTATAGAGTTATAGGAATAACAGTAAAATTACTTTAAAGAGGTTGTCCACTATTTCATCATTGATAACCCATTCAGTACTGGCTGCGGCCACTATCTGAAGACGGAGTAACTCTGCAATTGAGTGTTTCTGATTGGCGACCAGCACCAAAATAAGCTGATCGGTGGGGGTGTCGGACCCTGGCCGATTAGACATTGATGTCCTCTCTTATGGATAGGTCATCAATGACAAAGTAGTTGGCAACCTCTTTAATTGTAATTAAATGTTAATTTTACATTTTTTGGACAAATTAGCACAGCTATGGTTTGAATATTTTTACTATGGGTATCAATGTTGTGTGATGGGATATGACTGGTAAGAAATGATCATGCGATTCTGTGCTACTGTGGGTTGTGCTGGGGACAGCATCAGAGAAAGCTCCTATAAAAGTGCTCCATGCCCTTAATGGAGTCCTGCTTCTGATTATTGAGACATAATAACAGTAAAGAACTTGTCATACCAGGATAAACGCAGATAAAAATGCTTTTTCTTAGAAAATAAATCCACTGTATCTGTTACATCCATGGCCAAAAGTGTTGGCACCCTTGAAATTGGTATAGAAAATGAAGTATTTATACTATAAAATTATTGTAATTACACATGTTTCTCGGAGTAGATGGGTAAAATGAGCAATTGTAAGTACACATGTACAGCACCATGGAATTAATGGTGCTATACAAATAAATAAATAATAATAATAAATAATATTTAATATGATGACAGCAATCTATTAAGAGGATAAAGAGTTTGATGGGAGGAGGAGTGCGTCTTTAATGAAAGCTCAGCTTCCAGAAAGATATTTACTTTATTACTCCCACATGGTTGGAGTGGCTGCAGTCATTGATCACAACACTGCTTACTATTCTGAGATTGGCAGATGAAAACACAAACATTTGATTGACATGTTTACATCCACCACTCATTGTGTATTGAGAGGTGACTGTTGCCGTTATGGGCACGCCTCTTTGACCGAAAGCTGGATGCTGCCGGGGGTAATAAAGTTCATTTTCTTCTGGTAGCCACACGATCAATAAGGCAGCCAAAAAGCATTGTGGCACTTGTTATGAAAGGCAATTCAGTACTACAATGGACATAGCGGTCAGAGCACATGCAGTGATCTGACAATAACCCAAAATCATAGAACGAGCTCTGGGACGTGGGAACTCTGCAGACCGCAATCCCTAATCCTCTCCAAACAACACTAGAGGCAGCCGTGGATTGCGCCAAACTCTGCCTAGGCAACTCGGCACAGCCTGAGAAACTAACTAGCCTGAAGATAGAAAATAAGCCTACCTTGCCTCAGAGAAATACCCCAAAGGAAAAGGCAGCCCCCCACATATAATGACTGTGAGTTAAGATGAAAATACAAACGTAGAGATGAAATAGATTCAGCAAAGTGAGGCCCGACTTTCTTAACAGAACGAGGATAGAAAAGGTAACTTTGTGGTCTACACACAACCCTAAAGAAAACCACGCAAAGGGGCAAAAAGACCCTCCGTACCGAACTAACGGCACGGAGGTACACCCTTTGCGTCCCAGAGCTTCCAGCAACAAAATAGACAAGCTGGACAGAAAAAATAGCAAACAAATAGCAAAGAAGAACTTAGCTATGCAGAGCAGCAGGCCACAGGAATGATCCAGGAAAAAGCAAGTCCAACACTGGAACATTGACAGGAATCCAGGATCAAAGCATTAGGTGGAGTTAAGTAGAGAAGCACCTAACGACCTCACCAGATCACCTGAGGGAGGAAACTCAGAAGGCGCAGTACCACTTCCCTCCACCAACAGAAGCTCACAGAGAGAATCAGCTGAAGTACCACTTGTGACCACAGGAGGGAGCTCTGCCACAGAATTCACAATAGTACCCCCCCCCCTTGAGGAGGGGTCACCGAACCCTCACCAGAGCCCCCAGGCCGACCAGGATGAGCCACATGAAAGGCACGAACAAGATCGGGAGCATGGACATCAGAGGCAAAAACCCAGGAATTATCTTCCTGAGCATAACCCTTCCATTTAACCAGATACTGGAGTTTCCGTCTAGAAACACGAGAATCCAAAATCTTCTCCACAATATACTCCAATTCCCCCTCCACCAAAACCGGGGCAGGAGGATCAACAGATGGAACCATAGGTGTCACGTATCTCCGCAACAATGACCTATGGAATACGTTATGTATGGAAAAAGAATCTGGAAGGGTCAGACGAAAAGACACAGGATTAAGAACCTCAGAAATCCTATACGGACCAATGAAACGAGGTTTAACCTTAGGAGAGGAAACCTTCATAGGAATATGACGAGAAGATAACCAAACCAGATCCCCAACACGAAGTCGGGGACCCACACGGCGTCTGCGATTAGCGAAACGTTGAGCCTTCTCCTGGGACAAGGTCAAATTGTCCACTACATGAGTCCAAATCTGCTGCAACCTGTCCACCACAGTATCCACACCAGGACAGTCCGAAGACTCAACCTGTCCTGAAGAGAAACGAGGATGGAACCCAGAATTGCAGAAAAATGGCGAAACCAAGGTAGCCGAGCTGGCTCGATTATTAAGGGCGAACTCAGCCAAAGGCAAAAAGGACACCCAGTCCTCCTGATCGGCAGAAACAAAGCATCTCAGATATGTTTCCAAGGTCTGATTGGTTCGTTCGGTCTGGCCATTAGTCTGAGGATGGAAAGCCGAGGAAAAAGACAAGTCAATGCCCATCCTACCACAAAAGGCTCGCCAAAACCTTGAAACAAACTGGGAACCTCTGTCAGAAACGATATTCTCTGGAATGCCATGTAAACGAACCACATGCTGGAAGAACAATGGCACCAAATCAGAGGAGGAAGGCAATTTAGACAAGGGTACCAGATGGACCATCTTAGAAAAGCGATCACAGACCACCCAAATGACTGACATCTTTTGAGAAACGGGAAGATCAGAAATAAAATCCATAGAGATATGTGTCCAAGGCCTCTTCGGGACCGGCAAGGGCAAAAGCAACCCACTGGCACGAGAACAGCAGGGCTTAGCCCGAGCACAAATCCCACAGGACTGCACAAAAACACGCACATCCCGCGACAGAGATGGCCACCAAAAGGATCTAGCCACCAACTCTCTGGTACCAAAGATTCCAGGATGACCAGCCAACACCAAACAATGAACCTCAGAGTTAACTTTATTGGTCCACCTATCAGGGACAAACAGTCTCTCCGCTGGACAACGATCAGGTTTATTAGCCTGAAATTTTTGCAGCACCCGCCGCAAATCAGGGGAGATGGCAGACACAATTACTCCTTCCTTGGGGATACCCGCCGGCTCAGATAAACCCGGAGAGTCGGGCACAAAACTCCTAGACAGAGCATCCGCCTTCACATTTTTAGAGCCCGGAAGGTACGAAATCACAAAGTCAAAACGGGCAAAAAACAGCGACCAACGAGCCTGTGTAGGATTCAACCGCTTAGCAGACTCAAGATAAGTCAAGTTCTTATGATCAGTCAATACCACCATGCGATGCTTAGCTCCTTCAAGCCAATGACGCCACTCCTCGAATGCCCACTTCATGGCCAGCAACTCTCGGTTGCCCACATCATAATTTCGCTCAGCAGGCGAAAACTTCCTGGAAAAAAAAGCGCATGGTTTCATCGCTGAGCAATCAGAACCTCTCTGTGACAAAACAGCCCCTGCTCCAATCTCAGAAGCATCAACCTCGACCTGGAACAAAGAGAAACATCTGGTTGACACAACACAGGGGCAGAAGAAAAACGACGCTTCAAGTCTTGAAAAGCTTCCACAGCAGCAGAAGACCAATTGACCAAATCAGCACCCTTCTTGGTCAAATCGGTCAATGGTTTGACAATACTAGAAAAATTGCAGATGAAGCGACGATAAAAATTAGCAAAACCCAGGAACTTTTGCAGACTTTTCAGAGATGTCGGCTGAGTCCAATCATGGATGGCTTGGACCTTAACAGGATCCATCTCGATAGTAGAAGGGGAAAAGATGAACCCCAAAAATGAAACCTTCTGCACACCAAAGAGACACTTTGATCCCTTCACAAACAAAGAATTAGCACGCAGGACCTGAAAAACTGTTCTGACCTGCTTCACATGAGACTCCCAATCATCCGAGAAGATCAAAATGTCATCCAAGTACACAATCAGGAATTTATCAAGGTACTCTCGGAAGATGTCATGCATAAAGGACTGAAACACTGATGGAGCATTGGCAAGTCTGAATGGCATCACTAGATACTCAAAATGACCCTCGGGCGTATTAAATGCAGTTTTCCATTCATCTCCTCGCCTGATTCGCACCAGATTATACGCACCACGAAGATCTATCTTGGTGAACCAACTAGCCCCCTTAATCCGAGCAAACAAATCAGATAACAATGGCAAGGGGTACTGAAATTTAAGCGTGATCTTATTTAGAAGGCGGTAATCTATACAAGGTCTCAGCGAACCATCCTTCTTGGCTACAAAAAAGAACCCTGCTCCTAATGGTGACGATGATGGGCGAATATGCCCCTTCTCCAGGGATTCCTTCACATAACTGCGCATAGCGGCGTGCTCAGGCACGGATAAATTAAACAGTCGACCTTTTGGGAATTTACTACCAGGAATCAAATTGATAGCACAATCACAATCCCTATGCGGAGGTAGGGCATCGGACTTGGGCTCATCAAATACATCCCGGTAATCAGACAAGAACTCTGGAACCTCAGAAGGGGTGGATGACGAAATTGACAGAAATGGAACATCACCATGTACCCCCTGACAACCCCAGCTGGACACCGACATGGATTTCCAATCTAATACTGGATTATGGGCTTGTAGCCATGGCAACCCCAACACGACCACATCATGCAGATTATGCAACACCAGAAAGCGAATAACCTCCTGATGGGCAGGAGCCATGCACATGGTCAGCTGGGTCCAGTATTGAGGCTTATTCTTGGCCAAAGGCGTGGCATCAATTCCTCTCAATGGCATAGGACACTGCAAGGGCTCTAAGAGAAACCCACAACGCTTAGCATACTCCAAGTCCATCAAATTCAGGGCAGCGCCTGAATCCACAAATGCCATGACAGAATACGATGACAAAGAGCAGATCAAGGTAACGGACAGAAGAAATTTTGACTGTACCGTACCAATGGTGGCAGACCTAGCGAACCGCTTAGTGCACTTAGGACAATCAGAGATAGCATGAGTGGAATCACCACAGTAGAAACACAGCCCATTCAGACGTCTGTGTTCTTGCCGTTTAACTCTGGTCAAAGTCCTATCGCACTGCATAGGCTCAGGTTTAAGCTCAGGTAATACCGCCAAATGGTGCACAGATTTACGCTCACGCAAGCGTCGACCGATCTGAATGGCCAAAGACATAGACTCATTCAAACCAGCAGGCATAGGAAATCCCACCATGACATCCTTAAGGGCTTCAGAGAGACCCTTTCTGAACCTAGCTGCCAGCGCAGATTCATTCCATTGAGTGAGCACGGACCACTTTCTAAATTTCTGACAATATACCTCTATCTCATCCTGACCCTGACAAAGAGCCAGCAAATTTTTCTCTGCCTGATCCACTGAATTAGGTTCATCGTACAGTAATCTGAGCGCCAGGAAAAACGCATCGATATTACTCAATGCAGGATCTCCTGGTGCAAGAGAAAATGCCCAGTCCTGAGGGTCACCGCGCAAAAAAGAAATAACAATCAAAACCTGTTGAACTGGATCACCAGAGGAGCGAGGTTTCAAGGCCAGAAATAATTTACAATTATTTTTGAAACTCAGAAACTTAGTTCTATCTCCAAAAAACAAATCAGGAATAGGAATTCTTGGTTCCAACATAGCTTTCTGATCAATAGTGTCTTGAATTTTTTGTACTCTTGCCGAGAGCTGATCCACAAATGAAGACAGACTTCTAATGTCCATCGCTACACCTGTGTACTGAACCACCCAAATGTCTAGGGGGAAAAAAAGGCAAAACACAGTGCAAAGAAAAAAAAATGGTCTCAGAACTTCTTTTTTCCCTCTATTGAGAATCATTAGTACTTTTGGCTTCCTGTACTGTTATGAAAGGCAATTCAGTACTACAATGGACATAGCGGTCAGAGCACATACAGTGATCTGACAATAACCCAAAATCATAGAACGAGCTCTGGGACGTGGGAACTCTGCAGACCGCAATCCCTAATCCTCTCCAAACAACACTAGAGGCAGCCGTGGATTGCGCCTAACTCTGCCTAGGCAACTCGGCACAGCCTGAGAAACTAACTAGCCTGAAGATAGAAAATAAGCCTACCTTGCCTCAGAGAAATACCCCAAAGGAAAAGGCAGCCCCCCACATATAATGACTGTGAGTTAAGATGAAAAGACAAACGTAGAGATGAAATAGATTCAGCAAAGTGAGGCCCGACTTTCTTAACAGAACGAGGATAGAAAAGGTAACTTTGCGGTCTACACACAACCCTAAAGAAAACCACGCAAAGGGGCAAAAAGACCCTCCGTTACGAACTAACGGCATGGAGGTACACCCTTTGTGTCCCAGAGCTTCCAGCAACAAAATAGACAAGCTGGACAGAAAAAATAGCAAACAAATAGCAAAGAAGAACTTAGCTATGCAGAGCAGCAGGCCACAGGAATGATCCAGGAAAAAGCAAGTCCAACACTGGAACATTGACAGGAATCCAGGATCAAAGCATTAGGTGGAGTTAAGTAGAGAAGCACCTAACGACCTCACCAGATCACCTGAGGGAGGAAACTCAGAAGCCGCAGTACCACTTCCCTCCACCAACAGAAGCTCACAGAGAGAATCAGCCGAAGTACCACTTGTGACCACAGGAGGGAGCTCTGCCACAGAATTCACAACAGGCACTATCAAAGGGAACCTGACAGCCGATACATGCTGCCTTATCCACAGGCAGCCTGTATCAGAATGTATCTGTGTGATTTCATCTGTGTGTATGTTTAACACCACAGTGTTTCAGAGAAAAGCATTATTTAATAGAAACCCAGGACTGAGATGCACAGAAGACTAGTTGGTCTGGCGGCTTCTCCATGCCCACTACCAATGACTGACAGCCGTCTCCTCATACACGCAAACAGGAAGAGACCTCTATGGGATTGAGTTGGGAGAAGCTGCTGGGGCCCCGCCTGTCCAACTATTAAAGTTTGTTTTTCTGCTTTTTAGAGCTAAATATACCTTGCTGGGATCATGCTGTCACGGTCTAACATATACAGCTCTGGCAATAATGAAGAGACCATTGCACAGTTTTATAAAAATCAGCTTCTCTACATGTCTGACAGCCATTCCTTTCCAGTGTCAGTTGAATTCCAACCAGAGTACACCTCATTCTACTTAATGTGCTTCTGATTTTGTTCACAATCCTCTTGCAATAGGACAAGCTGGATGGCAAAAGAAGTGCTAGTAAAATTCCAAAAGTAATAGCAGTAAAAAAAATAACTTTTAACCTTGCTAAAGGAGTTGAAAAGAAAAGTCTTGAATGAGGAAAAGAAGGGCTCAATTCTGGCTTAACTAGCAAAGGGACACAGTGAGCGTCAGGTTGCCTCCATCCTTAAAATTTCTAAGATGGCTGTTTTTTTCCAGTAGGACAATGCGCCATGCCACACAGCTAGGTCAATCAAGGTGTGGATGAAGGACCACTACATCAAATCCCTGTCATGACCAACCCAATCTCCAGACCTGAACCCCATTGAAAACCTCTGGAATGTAATCAAGAGGAAAATGGATAGTCACAAGCCATCAAACAAAGAAGAACTGCTTATATTTTTGCGCCAGGAGTGGCATAAGGTCACCCAAAAGCAGTGTGAAAGACTGGTGGAAAGCATGCCAAGATGCATGAACGCTGTGACTAAAAATCATGGTTATTCCACAAATATTTATTTCTGAACTCTTCCTGAGTTAAAACATTAGTATTGTTGTTTCTAAATGATTATGAACTTGTTTTATTTGCATTATATTAATGCAATTAAGAATACAGATAATAAATGGAAAATGTTTAAGAACATCCTAAATAGGCACTGTAAGCAGTTTATACCTTGTGGGAATAAAAGGACTAGAAATAGGAAAAACCCAATGTGGCTAAACAAAGAAGTAAGACAGGCAATTAGCAGTAAAAAGAAAGCATTTGCACTACTAAAGCAGGATAGCACCATTGAAGCTCTAAAAAACTATAGGGAGAAAAATACTTTATCTAAAAAACTAATTAATGCTGCCAAAAAGGAAACAGAGAAGCACATTGCTAAGGAGAGTAAAACTAATCCCAAACTGTTCTTCAACTATATCAATAGTAAAAGAATAAAAACTGAAAATGTAGGCCCCTTAAAAAATAGTGAGGAAAGAATGGTTGTAGATGACGAGGGAAAAGCTAACATATTAAACACCTTCTTCTCCACGGTATTCACGGTGGAAAATGAAATGCTAGGTGAAATCCCAAGAAACAATGAAAACCCTATATTAAGGGTCACCAATCTAACCCAAGAAGAGGTGCGAAACCGGCTAAATAAGATTAAAATAGATAAATCTCCGGGTCCGGATGGCATACACCCACGAGTACTAAGAGAACTAAGTAATGTAATAGATAAACCATTATTTCTTATTTTTAGGGACTCTATAGCGACGGGGTCTGTTCCGCAGGACTGGCGCATAGCAAATGTGGTGCCAATATTCAAAAAGGGCTCTAAAAGTCAACCTGGAAATTATAGGCCAGTAAGTCTAACCTCTATTGTTGGTAAAATATTTGAAGGGTTTCTGAGGGATGTTATTCTGGATTATCTCAATGAGAATAACTGTTTAACTCCATATCAGCATGGGTTTATGAGAAATCGCTCCTGTCAAACCAATCTATTCAGTTTTTATGAAGAGGTAAGCTATAGGCTGGACCACGGTGAGTCATTGGACGTGGTATATCTCGATTTTTCCAAAGCGTTTGATACCGTGCCGCACAAGAGGTTGGTACACAAAATGAGAATGCTTGGTCTGGGGGAAAATGTGTGTAAATGGGTTAGTAACTGGCTTAGTGATAGAAAGCAGAGGGTGGTTATAAATGGTATAGTCTCTAACTGGGTCGCTGTGACCAGTGGGGTACCGCAGGGGTCAGTATTGGGACCTGTTCTCTTCAACATATTCATTAATGATCTGGTAGAAGGTTTACACAGTAAAATATCGATATTTGCAGATGATACAAAACTATGTAAAGCAGTTAATACAAGAGAAGATAGTATTCTGCTACAGATGGATCTGGATAAGTTGGAAACTTGGGCTGAAAGGTGGCAGATGAGGTTTAACAATGATAAATGTAAGGTTATACACATGGGAAGAAGGAATCAATATCACCATTACACACTGAACGGGAAACCACTGGGTAAATCTGACAGGGAGAAGGACTTGGGGATCCTAGTTAATGATAAACTTACCTGGAGCAGCCAGTGCCAGGCAGCAGCTGCCAAGGCAAACAGGATCATGGGGGGCATTAAAAGAGGTCTGGATACACATGATGAGAGCATTATACTGCCTCTGTACAAATCCCTAGTTAGACCGCACATGGAGTACTGTGTCCAGTTTTGGGCACCAGTGCTCAGGAAGGATATAATGGAACTAGAGAGAGTACAAAGGAGGGCAACAAAATTAATAAAGGGGATGGGAGAACTACAATACCCAGATAGATTAGCGAAATTAGGATTATTTAGTCTAGAAAAAAGAAGACTGAGGGCGATCTAATAACCATGTATAAGTATGTAAGGGGACAATACAAATATCTCGCTGAGGATCTGTTTATACCAAAGAAGGTGACGGGCACAAGGGGGCATTCTTTGCGTCTGGAGGAGAGAAGGTTTTTCCACCAACATAGAAGAGGATTCTTTACTGTTAGGGCAGTGAGAATCTGGAATTGCTTGCCTGAGGAGGTGGTGATGGTGAACTCAGTCGAGGGGTTTAAGAGAGGCCTGGATATCTTCCTGGAGCAGAACAATATTGTATCATACAATTATTAGGTTCTGTAGAAGGACGTAGATCTGGGGATTTATTATGATGGAATATAGGCTGAACTGGATGGACAAATGTCTTTTTTCGGCCTTACTAACTATGTTACTATGTTACTATGTTACTATTATTTGAGGTCTGCAAGCAATTCATTTTTTTTGTTATTTTGACAATTTCTCATTTTCAGAAAATAAATACAAAATTTATTGTTTGGAACTTCGGAGACTTGTTGTCAGTAGTTTATAGATTAAAATAACAATTTACATTTTACTCAAAAATATTCCTATAAAGAGAAAAATCAGACAAACTGAAAATTTTGAAGTGGTCTCTTAATTTTTTTTCAGAGCTGTATATGTCAGGTTTCCTCTAACTTTCAGATTAACTCTATATCTGCACATTAATAGCATTTTGGGACATGACATACGGCCTTCAAAGGGTTTCCATTAACATAGAATGATTGCTGAAACAAAGTACAGATGCTCGATGCATCATGGTGTGGCCAATCATTTAATTACACCTTGTTTCCCATCTATCTCTACCCTCTGTCAATAAAAGAAGAGGTTGTGTGGATTGAGGGAAAACAAGCAAGTGGGAAGTGTTTGGCCACGCCATAATGCTCCAAGCTGCGGTGCTTAGTTTAACCCCTTTCAACCATTGACATACTATTCCATCCATGTGACCCAGGCCCTAATTCCCATGGATGGAAGAGTACATCACATGCGATCAGCAACTCTAAAAGGGAGCGCAGCCGATCGCTGCAGGGTGTCAGCTGATTATCACAGCTGACTTCCGGCACCATGTGCCAGGAGCGGACCGCTCCCGGCACTTTAACTCATGAAACACTGCGGTAAAGCAAGATTGCAGCGTTCCGGTGGCATAGGGAAGCATTACGCAGGGAGGGGCTCCCTGCGTGCTTCCCTGAGGCCCTCATAACAACACGATGTGATTGCATTGTTCCGAGGTCCTCCTTCCTGCAGGCCCTCGGATCCAAGATGGCCGTGGGCCCTGCAGGGAGGTGGCTTGTCAGTGCCTGCTGAGAGTGATCTGACACTATATAGTGATGTCCCACCCTGGGACAAAGTGAAAAGTTAAAAAAAAGATAACATGTGTAAAAATATTTTTACATAAATTTCTAAATAAAGAAAAAAAAATGGTTCCAATAAATACATTTCTTTATATAAATAAAAAAAGCAATAAAAGTACACATACTTAGTATCGCCACGTCCATAACGACCCAACCTATTAAACTGTCCCAGTGGTTGGGGTTAGGGTTTGGATTACGTTTACATAGTAACATAGTAACATAGTAACATAGTTAGTAAGGCCGAAAAAAGACATTTGTCCATCCAGTTCAGCCTATATTCCATCATAATAAATCCCCAGATCTACGTCCTTCTACAGAACCTAATTGTATGATACAATATTGTTCTGCTCCAGGAAGACATCCAGGCCTCTCTTGAACCCCTCGACTGAGTTCGCCATCACCACCTCCTCAGGCAAGCAATTCCAGATTCTCACTGCCCTAACAGTAAAGAATCCTCTTCTATGTTGGTGGAAAAACCTTCTCTCCTCCAGACGCAAAGAATGCCCCCTTGTGCCCGTCACCTTCCTTGGTATAAACAGATCCTCAGCGAGATATTTGTATTGTCCCCTTATATACTTATACATGGTTATTAGATCACCCCTCAGTCGTCTTTTTTCTAGACTAAATAATCCTAATTTCGCTAATCTATCTGGGTATTGTAGTTCTCCCATCCCCTTTATTAATTTTGTTGCCCTCCTTTGTACTCTCTCTAGTTCCATTATATCCTTCCTGAGCACCGGTGCCCAAAACTGGACACAGTACTCCATGTGCGGTCTAACTAGGGATTTGTACAGAGGCAGTATAATGCTCTCATCATGTGTATCCAGACCTCTTTTAATGCACCCCATGATCCTGTTTGCCTTGGCAGCTGCTGCCTGGCACTGGCTGCTCCAGGTAAGTTTATGATTAACTAGGATCCCCAAGTCCTTCTCCCTGTCAGATTTACCCAGTGGTTTCCCATTCAGTGTGTAATGGTGATATTGATTCCTTCTTCCCATGTGTATAACCTTACATTTATCATTGTTAAACCTCATCTGCCACCTTTCAGCCCAAGTTTCCAACTTATCCAGATCCATCTGTAGCAGAATACTATCTTCTCTTGTATTAACTGCTTTACATAGTTTTGTATCATCTGCAAATATCGATATTTTACTGTGTAAACCTTCTACCAGATCATTAATGAATATGTTGAAGAGAACAGGTCCCAATACTGACCCCTGCGGTACCCCACTGGTCACAGCGACCCAGTTAGAGACTATACCATTTATAACCACCCTCTGCTTTCTATCACTAAGCCAGTTACTAACCCATTTACACACATTTTCCCCCAGACCAAGCATTCTCATTTTGTGTTCCAACCTCTTGTGCGGCACGGTATCAAACGCTTTGGAGAAATCGAGATATACCACGTCCAATGACTCACCGTGGTCCAGCCTATAGCTTACTTCTTCATAAAAACTGATTAGATTGGTTTGACAGGAGCGATTTCTCATAAACCCATGCTGATATGGAGTTAAACAGTTATTCTCATTGAGATAATCCAGAATAACATCCCTCAGAAACCCTTCAAATATTTTACCAACAATAGAGGTTAGACTTACTGGCCTATAATTTCCAGGTTCACTTTTAGAGCCCTTTTTGAATATTGGCACCACAATATTTACACGTTTACGGTTGGGTTAGGGGTGTATCAGGGTTAGGGGTGTAGTTAGGGTTATAATTAGGGTTGGGATTAGGGTTAGGGGTGTGTTGGGGTCGGGATTAGGGTTAGAGGTGTGTTCGGGTTAGGTGTGTGCTTAAGGTTATGGTTAGGGGTGGGATTAGGGTTAGGGGTGTGTTGGGGTTATGGATGTGTTGGGGTTAGGGTTGTGGTTAGGGTTGGGATTAGGGTTAGGGGTGTTGGGGTTATGGTTGGAGTTAGAATTAGAGGGTTTCCACTATTTAGGCACATCGGGGCTCTGCAAACTCAACATGACGTCAAATCTCTACTTTATCCAATTCTGAATTGAAAAAGTAAGAAGGTGTTCCTTCCCTTCCGTGCTCTGCCGTGAGCCGAAACAGTGGCTTATCCCCACATATGGGGTATCAGCATACTCAGGACAAATTGGACAACAACTTTTGTGGTCTAATTTCTCCTGTTACTCTTGGAAAAATAAAAATTTGGTGCTAAAATATCATTTTTGTGGGAAACTATTATTTTTTATTTTCATGGCTCTGCGTTATAAACTTTAGTGAAACACTTAGAGGTTAAAAGTTCTCACAACACATCCAGATAAGTTCCTTGGGGGGTCTAGTTTCCAATATGAGGTCACTTGTGGGGTATTTCTATTTTTTAGGCATATCAGGGGCTCTGCAAACGCAACGTGTCACCCGCAGACCATTCCATCAAAGTCTGCATTCCAAAACAGTGCTTCTTTCCTTCCTAGCTCTGCCATGTACCCAAACAGTGGTTAACCCCCATATATGGGGTATAAGCGTACTCAGGATAAATTTCACAGCAACCCTTGGGAAAATACAAAATTGGGAGCTAAAATATATTTTTTGTGGAAAAAAATGATTTTTTAATTTTCATGGCTCTACATTGTAAACTTCTGTGAAGCACTTGGGGGTTCAAAGTGCTCACCACACATCTAGATAAGTTGCTTAGGGGGTCTACTTTCCAAAATGGTGTCACTTGTGGGGGTTTCCACTGTTTAGGCACATCAGGGGCTCTCCAAAGATGACATGGCATCCTATCTCAATTCCTGCCAATTTTGCTTTGAAAAGTCAAATGGCGCTCCTTCCCATCCTAGCCCTGCCATGCGCCCAAACAGTGGTGTACCACCACATATGGGGTATCAGCATACTCAGGACATATTGTACATCAACTTTTTGGGACCAATTTCTCTGAAGTAATTTTTTTGTGAAAAAAAGTTAAATGTTCATTTTTTTTTAAACATTCCAAAATTTCCTGTGAAGCACATGAAGGGTTAAAAAACTTCTTAAATGTGGTTTTTGAGCACCTTGAGAGGTGCAGTTTTTAGAATGGTATCACTTTTTGGTATTTTCTATCATATAGACCCCTCAGAGTGACTTCAAATGTGATGTGGTCTCTAAAAAAAAATGGTGTTGCAAAAATGAGAAATCGCTGGTCAACTTTTAACCCTTATAACTCCCTAGCAACAAGAAAAAATGTGGTTCCAAAATTGTGCTGATGTAAAGTAGTCATGTGGGAAATATTACTTATTAAGTATTTTGTGTGACATATCTCTGATTTAAGGGCATGAAAATTCAAAGCTGGAAAATTGCGAAATTTTCAAAATTTTCGCCAAATTTCCACTTTTTTCACAAATAAACGCAAGTCATATCGAAGAAATTTTATCACTGTCATGAAGTATAATATCTCATGAGAAAACAGTGTCAGAATCACCGGGATCTATTGAAGCATTTCAGAGTTATAACCTCATAGAGGGACAGTGGTCAGAATTGTAAAAATTGGCCCGGTCATTAACGTGCAAACCACCCTTGGGGTAAAGGAGTTAAATGGTTAAATCAAGGTATATACCAATTTCAGTGGATTTCAGGGGATTTCTCCAATGCAGAAAAAAACCAACTGGAAGCTCTGAATTAATAACTTTTGGAGTGTTGATCACAGAGACCCTACGTTTCATCTCAACTTCTGCTAGAACAGTGTTTTTCAACCAGTGTGCCGCGGCACACTAGTGTGCCGCGACACATGGTCGGGTGTGCCGCGGGGAACGGGAGTCAGCTGTTCTCTGTGCCGACTGTCAAGCTGACAGCCGGCACAGAGAAGCTGCAGCGCGCCGGCATCCGGAGATCAATTGTACTCGCAGACATCTACCAGCTGCGAGTACAATTGAGGCTCTGACCGCTGGGTCAGAGCGACGCCAGCAGCGTGATCAAGTCATGTGATCACGCTGCTGACGTCACAATCCGGCGCGCAGGAGACAGAAGACACTTGGTGGTAAGTGCTCCTGTGCTGTGGAGCTGAAGACACCGAAGATTCAGCGTGGGGTGGGTTTATGGGGAGTATGTGGGGGGATTTATTAAGTGTGTGGGGGGATTTATTAAGTGTGTGGGGGGATTTATTAAGTGTGTGGGGGGATTTTTTAAGTGTGTGGGGGGATTTATTAAGTGTGGGGGGATTTATTAAGTGTGTGGGGGGGATTTATTCAGTGTGTGGGGGGATTTATTCAGTGTGTGGGGGGGATTTATTCAGTGTGTTTGGGGGGATTTATTCAGTGTGTGGGGGGGATTTATTCAGTGTGTTTGGGGGGGATTTATTAAGTGTGTGGGGGGATTTATTAAGTGTGGGGGGATTTATTCAGTGTGTTTGGGGGGATTTATTCAGTGTGTTTGGGGGGGATTTATTCAGTGTGTTTGGGGGGATTTATTCAGTGTGTAGGGGGGATTTATTCAGTGTGTGTGGGGGATTTATTCTGTGGGGGGGGATTTATTCAGTGTGTGGGGGGGATTTATTTAGTGAGTGGGGGGATTTATTCAGTGAGTGGGGGGATTTATTCAGTGTGTGGGGGGGATTTATTCAGTGTGTGGGGGGGATTTATTCAGTGTGTGGGGGGGATTTATTCAGTGTGTGGGGGGATTTATTAAATGTGGGGGGATTTATTCAGTGTGTGGGGGGGATTTATTCAGTGTGTACGTGGGGGGGGCTGGAATTTATTTAGCATGTGTGGGGCAGGGTGCATTTATTCTGTGGAAGGGGATGGATTTATTCTATCGGAAGGGCAGTGGATATATTCTGTGGGGGTGAGTGGGGAGATGGGGGTGGACACAGTAGCGAGGGGAAAAATGTGTGCTGACAGTACTGGGAGCAACGGTGATGGGATGTGTGAGGACAGTATGGGGAGTCGGGGGAATGTGTGAGGAGGAAATATGGAGAGAGCAAAGGGGTATGTTTGCAGGGGGGGGATGTACAGGAGGAGGCTATTAGAAATGTGTGCAGACAGTATGGGGGGATGAAAGTGTGAGTGGACACATAATAGATACTGAGTAGTGTGAGGGTAACAGCCAGGAGGAGACAGTATGCCAAGTAGGAGGAGTGTAATGAAGGGGCACAGTAGAGAGACTGGGCTCTCTATGAGGGACACAGTATGAGAAGGCAGCGTGAAGTATGGAAAAGAGAGAGAGGGTAGTGTGGATGGCATGTACCATAAGAGGGACAGTGAGGGTCATATTATGTGCTGGGAATAAAGTGAGGGGCAATTATTTACTCAGGGGCTCAGCCTAGGGCAGATATTGTCGTTCCGGAGCATTATAATAACACTGCTATCTTTAAGGGTGTTGTGTCGGGATGTGCTGCAGAAGACAGGAGAAGATGGAAGTCTGCAGAAACGAGCTCTGCCGGTGGATGAGAAGAGTCATCATGGCATCTGGACAAGGTGAAGATGAAAAGAAAGAGGCGACTCCACAAACAACGTCATCTATCAGGTACCTGGATGTAAATGTGTTTTTTTTTGTGATACCAATTCTCATTTTTATTTGTTAGGAACATTAAAGGGGATGTCCAAGGTTGTGATGAGTCTGCAGTCATACTATGTGACTGCAGACTTCTGAATTCTCACAGTGCATACTGCTATCATAATTCTCTGATGTTGGTGATTTACATACATGCGGTCACGTGCTGACTAGACATGTGTGGCCTCATTCAATGAAAATGAATTGACTGAGGCCGGACGCGTCTAGTTAGAATGTGGCCAGAAGTATCCAAATCACATACTTGTGCTGTCATGACCGTCCACTCTGGCCACCGGCAAGGGAGAATCCTGAAAGTGTGCAGTGCTTGCGCTGTGAGAATTCAGAAGCCTGCAGTCACATAGAATGACTGCAGACTTTCATCTCAAACCTGGACGCACCATTGAGTGCCATTTTGGTTGGTGGTGTGCCTCGGGATTTTTTAAGTATAAAAAGTGTGCCGCGGCTCAAAAAAGGTTGAAAATCACTGTGCTAGAAGACGCTTTCCTTGAAAAGAAAATGCATTTCCAACATATTTCCGAGCAGAGCAACTCCTTAGACTGAATGACTTAGATGCTCTGCCACACTCCAAGCACTTTCCCACCGGCTGGCTAGAAGATACACCACTCTGCTTTCTAAAGATAAATGTGTCTTCCATACATGATGTGATAAATGACATACCGCTTTGCATTAAGACATATTCCCTGGGTGAAAAGACTCTGGAAGAGGAAAAAAAGCGACGTATTTTTAGTGTCAATATGCAGAAATACCTGAACAAAAGAGCAGCTTTCATATCTCACCGCAGGGTTTTGTTCTAGAGGTGAAGCTCTTGTCAGAAAGTTGCGATGATTGGCTGTCCGCGTCTAATTCTGCGTCTGTGCTTGGCTGCAAAGTAGAGCTCATTAGAAATTCAGCAGAGAAATGCTGGAAGTGTCTATGTTTGCATAACATACCAGGAGCCCCATAAATAATGTGCACGCTTGTAGGCACACCTCAGGATCAGCCTGATGACACGGGAAGCAATGCAATTGCATTTCCACTGGTGCCTCCGCCGCTAGAGAGACTTTCATTAAAATGTTGCACTTTGTATTGTGCTGCTGTCTTTCGGAGGACTGCATTAGCACCTTATTTCAGATTCCCATCTACAGAGCGTATTGGTGAATATCAATCACTACAGATTTAATGTTCACACTTTTTTGTTATAGGGGCTGTAAAATGAATATAGACATAAACTAGGTCACATAAGAGAGGGTTAACTAGAAATCTCTGGGTTATTCTACTGGAAACAAATAAAAACAGCCATGTGATGGGCAATGGAAATCTGATATTTCCATTACTTTCTTAGCCTTAATAATATTCAAAATGCGCTGAAATGCTATTATTTATTGCTGTAGATGTAGGAAATAATCTAATCTGTTGTGCATAAATGTGATTCTTCAGAATTTGTTTTAGTCTTTGCCTGATGAAGAGACCTGTGTAGTCTCGAAAGCTTGCAATTTGTTACCGTCTTTTCAGTTAGCCATTAAAAGGTATCAACCACTGAGGACTCTCAATTCTAAATATTTTTCGGAAATAATCTAAGTATTGGAAATGCTAGCCAGCATACAACATGGTTGATCATGGTAAAATCTATGCTATTGCATGAAACAAGTGAAACTGGACATTTTAAGGTGGGAACCCTCTCCTTGTGGATAGTGCCAAGTCGGTGTAAGGAGACTTAAAAGCCATGCAATGCTCCTCTGTGAATTTAAATATGCAAATATCCTCTTCACAGAGAAAGAAGACAGGAAGACAGGATCCTGTCCTAAATGAAGAGGCTAATTGCATATTGCTTCAATAAGTTATTCTCAATTAACTTAGGAATAAACTTTCTAAATAATTTGTAACATTACCCTTTGAAATTTAGTCTGTGATTTGAAGGACCATAATTATACATAAATGTTACGTATAGACAACATTAGTATTATTATTTGTGCATCCAAGCATGCAGCGCACCTAGACGACCTCCTAAGGTAATGTTCACATCATGCTTTATCTTTCGTTCAGTGTCTCCATTGGGGCTTAAGTCCGAACCCCTGAAAAACAGATTTGGACATGCTCACTGTATTACTGTCAAAGTATTGACAGTAATGATACAGACGGAGCTACAGTGTGCTCTGTCGTACATCATTTTTGCTTTATACGCTTAGTTGATGTTGCACATAAAATGGTAGTAAACTAAGCGCATACAAAACCATTTTCAGGCGGATGAGCCTACTAAGTTTTTCAAGAAGAAGATGCCATTGTTTTTTCTCCCACAGCATATTCAGCGTTTTTGTTGTTGTTTTTCTCTTTTCCTGAATGTTTTTTTCCAATGTTTTAGCCTGTGGTTTTTTGCGTGTTTTTTCATACTATTTTATTTTTTACCATTTTTTTTACTGGTGTTTTTCAGATATTTTTGTAAAAATTTTTAAACTGCCAGAGGATTTTCAAACAAAAATCGCTTGCAAAACATTGAAGAGGACTCCATGGCATTGTCTTGGGGATCTTTTTAGCTGTCACATTCAATTATGCTGCAAACTATACAGAATCTCCAGACCAGAAAACGCCTGAAGAATAGACAGCTGATTTTTTTAACTGTGTGGTGTTTTTGGAAACCTGAGACGCTTAACAGACGATCAAAAGAATGAACATATGAACGGAAAGTTATTACATAGAAGTGCATAAGTTCTTTCTCTTAAGTTTTTAGTTAGTATTTTTCAGGCAGGTTTTATAGTGGGCTCACCTGAAAAACGTTGTGTGAACATACCCAAATGCCACTTTCACAAAGCATTATATTGGTCAATATGTGGCATTATTATTTAGATGTTAGCCCGATTCTAATGCATCGGGTATTCTAGAATATGTATGTAGTTTATTTATAAAGATTTTAGAATAATACATTGAATACACCGGACTGCACCTGTCGCTGATTGTTCACGGCCGGACACATAGTATATAGCACAGCCACATAGTGTAGCACAGCCACATAGTACATAGCACAGTCACGTAGTACATAGCACAGCCACGTAGTATATTGCACAGCCACGTAGTATATAGCACAGCCATGTAGTATATTGCACAGCCCACGGAGTATATAGCACAGCCCATGGAGTATATAGCACAGCCACGTAGTATATAACACAGCCCACGGAGTATATAGCACAGCCACTTAGTATATAGCACAGCCCATGGAGTGTATAACAGCCCACATAGCTTATAACACAGCCACGTAGTATATAATAGCCAACGCATGCAGTATATAACACAGCCCACGCATGCAGTATATACAGTTATATGAAAAGGCTTGGGCACCCCTATTAATCTTAAGCTTAATGTTTTATAAAAATTGGCTTTTTTTGCAACAGCTATTACAGCTTCATATATCTAATAACTGTTGGACACAGTAATGTTTCTGCCTTGAAATGAGGTTTATTGCACTAACAGAAAATGTGCAATCTGCATTCAAACAAAATTTGACAGGTGCATAAGTATGGGCACCCCACCAGAAAAGCGACATTAACATTTAGTAAATCCTCCTTTTGCAAAAATAACAGCCTCTAGTCACTTCCTGTAGCTTTTAATGAGTCCCTGGATCCTGGATGAACGTATTTTTGACCATTCCTCTTTACAAAACAATTCCAGTTCAGTTAAGTTTGATGGTCGCTGAGCATGGACAGCCCTCTTCAAATGATCCAACAGATGTTCAATGATATTCAGCTCTGGGGACTGGGATGACCATTCCAGAACAGTGTAATTGTTCCTCTGCATCTCTGCATGAATGCCTGAGTAGATTTGGAGCAGTGTTTTGGATTATTGTCTTGCTGAAAGATCCATCCCCTGCATAACTTCAACTTTGTCACTGATTCATGAACATTATTGTCAAGAATCTGCTGATACTGAGAGGAATCCATGCGTCCCTCAACTTTAACAAGATTCCCGTTGCTGGCATTGGCCACACAGCCCCAAAGCATGGTGGAACCTCCACCAAATTTTACTGGGGGTAGCAAGTGTTTTTCTTGGAATGCTGTGTTTTTTGGCCACCATGCATAACACCTTTTTGTATGACCAAACAACTAAATCTTGGTTTCATCAGTCCACAGGACCTTCTTCCAAAAAGAAATTGGCTTCTCCAAATGTGCTTTTGCATACCTCAGCCGACTCTGTTTGTGGTGTGCTTGCAGAAACGGCTTCTTTTGCATCACTCTCCCATACAGCTTCTCCTTGTGTAAAGTGCGTTGTATAGTTGACCGATGCACAGTGACACCATCTGCAGCAAGTTGATGCTGCAGCTCTCTGGAGGTGGTCTGAGGATTGTCCTTGACTGATCTCACCATTCTTCTTCTCTGACTTTCTGATGTTTTTCTTGGCCTGCCACTTCTGGCCTTAACAAGAACTGTACCTCTGGTCTTCCATTTCCTTACTATGATCCTCACAGTAGAAATTGACAGGTTAAATCTCTGAGACTGCTTTTTGTATCCTTCCCCTGAACAACTATGTTGAATAATCTTTGTTTTCAGATCATTAGACAGTTGTTTTGAGGAGCCCATGATGCCATTCTTCAGAGGAGATTCAAACAGGAGAACAACTTGCAAGTGGCCACTTTAAGTAGCTTTTCTCATGATTGCATACACCTGGCTATGAAAACCAAAAAAGTGCTTTAGTAAGTCAGTAAAAAGTAGATAGGAGTATTTAAAACAAGAAAATGATAAGGGTGCCCATACTTATGCACCTGTCAAATTTTGTTTGAATGCAGATTGCACATTTTCTGTTAGTACAATAAACCTCATTTCAAGGCAGAAACATTACTGTGTCCAACAGTTATTAGATATATGAAACTGAAATTGCTGCTGCTGCAAAAAAAACAATTTTTATAAAACATTAAGCTTAAGGTTAATAGGGGTGCCCAAACTTTTTCATATAACTGTAACACAGCCCACGTAGTGTATAACACAGCCCACGTAGTGTATAACACAGGCCACGTAGTATATAACAGCCCACGTAGTGTATAACACAGCCCACGTAGTATATAGCACAGCCACGTAGTATATTGCACTACCACGTAGTATATTGCACAGCCACGTAGTATATTGCACAGCCCACATAGTATATTGCACAGGCCACGTAGTATATAACACACCCCACATAGTATATTGCACAGCCCACGTAGTATATTGCACAGCCCACGTAGTATATAGCAATGTGGGCATCATACCCCTGTTAAAAAAAAGAATTCAAGTAAAAAATAGTTTTATACTCACCTTCCGGTGGCCCCCGGATCCAGGCGAAACGTTTACCGATGCTCCTTGCGCGCTCCGGTCCCAAGAGTGCATTGCGGTCTCACGAGATGATGACGTAGCGGTCTCGCGAGACCACTACATCATCATCTCGCGAGATCACAATGCACGGAGCGGTCACCGGAGCATAGCGAAGAGTGGGAAAGGCCTGTTCTGGATCCGAGGGACCGACGGACAGTGAGTATATAACTTTTTTTTTTAATTATTTTTAACATTAGATCTTTTTACTATGATGCTGCATAGGCAGCATCAATAGTAAAAGTTGGTCACACAGGGTTAATAGCAGCGTTAACGGAGTGCGTTACACCGCAGCATAACGAGGGCCGCTAACGTTACAATTAACACTGTGTGAACGCTGACTGCTGGGAGTATGGAGCGGGCAATGACTGCGGGGAGTAAGGAATGGCCATTTTGCCGCCGGACTTTGCCCGTCGCTGATTGGTCGTGGCTGTTTTGCCGCGACCAATCAGCGACTTGGGATTTCCATTACAGACAGACAGAAAGACAGACAGACAGACAGACAGACAAAAAGACGGAAGTGGACCTTAAGACAATTATATAGTAGATAAGCCAAAACTAGGCGTGCAACCTAAATTATAAAGGAAATGTAACAGTGAATCAGAGGACTCTGCATTAAAATCTCAAAATTATTACTTTTTTACCAGCAGACTCAGACTGGCCCACAGGAGAAAAATTTGAATTCACTGGGGGGCCCCGCAGTAATTGATATAATACACTTTATTCATTATATAAAGACAAAGGCAGAATCTAAGCATTTATTTAACAAACTGCCCAATCTATAATTATACAGAAGCAATACTAAATTTGTGAATGAGGTGATTGTAATATTTGGATGTAGTAGAACATTTTAGGCCTCAGACTCAATGTTACTGATGGGCCCTTGACATTCCAGTCCAACACTGTTTAAAGGAATAAAATGCTGATTATATGTAGAAAAAAAAGTGTAAAGTTAAAGCTACAATTTTTAGGAAAGTTGGTAAGAAATAATTAGTAAGCATCCCATAACCAATATATGATTATTACTTCATTTCCTCTCATTATGCATATTTCTGCCCCTTATTACATAGTGCCCTTTCTTGTTATACAGTGGGGCAAAAAAGTATTTAGTCAGTCAGCAATAGTGCAAGTTCCACCACTTAAAAAGATGAGAGGCATCTGTAATTTACATCATATGTAGACCTCAACTATGGGACACAAACTGAGAAAAAAAAATCCAGAAAATCACATTGTCTGTTTTTTTATAATTTTTTTTGCATATTATGGTGGAAAATAAGTATTTGGTCAGAAACAAAATTTCATCTCAATACTTTGTAATATATCCTTTGTTGGCAATGACAGAGGTCAAACGTTTTCTGTAAGTCTTCACAAGGTTGCCATACACTGTTGTTGGTATGTTGGCCCATTCCTCCATGCAGATCTCCTCTAGAGCAGTGATGTTTTTGGCTATTCGCTTGGCAACACGGACTTTCAACTCCCTCCAAAGGTTTTCTATAGGGTTGAGATCTAGAGACTGGCTAGGCCACTCCAGGACCTTGAAATGCTTCTTACGAAGCCACTCCTTCATTGCCCTGGCGGTGTGCTTTGGATCATTGTCAAGTTGAAAGACCCAGCCACGTTTCATCTTCAATGCCCTTGCTGATGGAAGGAGGTTTGCACTCAAAATCTCACGATACATGGCCCCATTCATTCTTTCATGTACCCGGATCAGTCGTCCTGGCCCCTTTGCAGAGAAACAGCCCCAAAGCATGATGTTTCCACCACCATCCTTTACAGTAGGTATGGTGTTTGATGGATGCAACTCAGTATTCTTTTTCCTCCAAACACGACAAGTTGTGTTTCTACCAAACAGTTCCAGTTTGGTTTCATCAGACCATAGGACATTCTCCCAAAACTCCTCTGGATCATCCAAATGCTCTCTAGCAAACTTCAGATGGGCCCAGACATGTACTGGCTTAATCAGTGGGACACGTCTGGCACTGCAGGATCTGAGTCCATGGTGGCATAGTGTGTTACTTATGGTAGGCCTTGTTACATTGGTCCCAGCTCTCTGCAGTTCATTCACTAGGTCCCCCCGCATGGTTCTGGGATTTTTGCTCACCGTTCTTGGAGATCATTCTGACCCCACGGGGTGGGATTTTGTGTGGAGCCCCAGATCGAGGGAGATTATCAGTGGTCTTGTATGTATTCCATTTTCTAATTATTGCTCCCACTGTTGATTTCTTCACTCCAAGCTGGTTGGCTATTGCAGATTCAGTCTTCCCAGCCTGGTGCAGGGCTACAATTTTGTTTCTGGTGTCCTTTGACAGCTCTTTGGTCTTCACCATAGTGGAGTTTGGAGTCAGACTGTTTGAGGGTGTGCACAGGTGTCTTTTTATACTGATAACAAGTTTAAACAGGTGCCATTACTACAGGTAATGAGTGGAGGAAAGAGGAGACTCTTAAAGAATAAGTTACAGGTCTGTGAGAGCCAGAAATCTTGATTGTTTGTTTCTGACCAAATACTTATTTTCCACCATAAAATGCAAAATTTTTTTTAAAAAAACAGACAATGTGATTTTCTGGATTTTTTTTTCTCAGTTTGTCTCCCATAGTTGAGGTCTACCTATGATGTAAATTACAGACGCCTCTCATCTTTTTAAGTGGTGGATCTTGCACTATTGCTGACTGACTAAATACTTTTTTGCCCCACTGTATATAGCATCATACCTTACATAACGGTGATGTTATTTTTGTTATTCACAGCGCACTGCTCTTTATTTCACAGTGTCCTCTCTTGTTAGATATAAAATGACATGACTGCTGATGGAGCATGAGAAAGTTTATTTTCTAATGGAGGAGGCTGATGGACTGTTCTTCCAATCAGATGCTGATACATCAGCAGTCATTTTACTTTAAATATAACAAGGGAGGACTCTATGTAATAAAGAGAGGGCATTGTGAATAACAAAAATAACAAGATTGCACTATGTAAGGGACAGTGCTATACATAACAAGAGATAATACTATGTAATAATATGATGGTGCTGTACATAGCAGAGGATGTTGGATAAAGAGACCACCCCATTCATAACTAGAGAGGATTATACATAGTGATGATGTTATATGGCAAGCTATAGCGCGTACTGAATAAGCTGCAGAGGTTACCCGGTTACCTGGAGTGCTCCTGCTGATCAGCTGTGTTGTGCCGCAGCTGCACGTGTCATGGCTGTTTCACAGTCACAACACATGCATGGAGAGCAAAACAAAAATCCTGCTTGCCCTGCAGGATTTTACACCATGATATATCGGCGTAGAGTGTTAGTAACAGCGATGTTTGAGACTGTGGTCGCAGCTCTCTTCAGGTCATTGACCAGATCCTCCCATGTAGTTTTGGGCTGATTCCTTACCTTTCTCAGAATCATCCTTACCCCATGAGGTGAGATCGTGCATGGAGCCCCAGAGTGAAGTAGACAGTCATCTTGTGTTTCTTCCATTTTCCAATAATTGTGTCAACAGTTGTTGCCTTCTCAGCAAGCTGCCTCCCTATTGTACTGTAGCCCATCCCCTCCCTGTGCAGGTCTACAATTTTGTCCCTGTTGTCCTTAGACAGCTCTTTGGTCTTGGCCATGGTGGAGAGATAAGAGTGTGATTGATTGGTTGATTGATTGATTGATTGAGTGTGTGGATAGATGTCTTTTATACAGGTAGCAAGTTCAAACAGGTGCAATTAATACAGGTAATGAATAGGGTTGAGCGAAACGGGTCGTTCATTTTCAAAAGTCGCCGACTTTTGGCAAAGTCGGGTTTCATGAAACCCGATCCGACCCCTGTGCGTTCTCGGCCATGCGGTACGCGACTTTCGCGCCAAAGTCGCGTTTCAATGACGCGAAAAGCGCCATTTCTCAGCCAATGAAGGTAAACGCAGAGTGTGGGCAGCGTGATTACATAGGTCCTGGTCCCCACCATCTTAGAGAAGGGCATTGCAGTGATTGGCTTGCTGTCTGCGGCGTCACAGGGGCTATAAAGGGGCGTTCCCGCCGACCGCCATCTTACTGATGCTGATCTGAGCTTAGGGAGAGGTTGCTGCCGCTTCGTCAGAAGCAGGGATAGCGTTAGGCAGGGTCCATTAACCACCAAACCGCTTGTGCTGTAGCGATTTCCACTGCCCAACACCACCTTCGGTGTGCAAGCAAGTGGAAGCTACATTTTTTTTTTTCCCTCAGCGCTGTAGCTCATTGGGCTGCCCTAGAAGGCTCCCTGATAGCTGCATTGCTGTGTGTACGCCGCTGTGCAAACCAACTGCTTTTTTCAAAGCACAAATCCTCTTGTTCCTTCCTTTCTGCACAGCTATCTTGTTTGTTTGTCCACACTTTTTATTTAATTTGTGCATCAGTCCACTCCTTATTGCTGCCTGCCATACCTGGCTGAGATTACTGCAGGGAGATAGTAATTGAAGGACAGTTCCTTTTTTTTTTTTTTTTTTTTTTGTGGGAGATTAAGATTGGCATTTCTGCTAGAGTGCCATCCCTGTCTGTGTCATCTCTCACTCAGTGGGCCATAGAAAGCCTATTTATTTTTTTGCTTGATTTGGGTTCTAAAATCTACCTGAAAAAATCACTACATCAATCAGTGGGAGAAAAATATTGGCCTCAGGGCTTGTGTGCCACTCCTTACTCCTGTGTGTGCCATCTCTCACTCAGTGGGCCATAGAAAGCCTATTTATTTTTTTGCTTGATTTGGGTTCCAAAATCTACCTGAAAAAATCACAACATCAATCAGTGGGAGAAAAATATTGGCCTCAGGGCTTGTGTGCCACTCCTGACTCCTGTGTGTGCCATCTCTCACTCAGTGGGCCATAGAAAGCCTATTAATTTTTTTGCTTGATTTGGATTCTAAATTCTACCTGAAAAAATCAATAAATCAATCAGTGGGAGATTAATATTGGCCTTTGGGCTTGTGTGCTAGTCCTAAGCGTGCCATCTCTCTCTCTCAGATAGTGGGCCATAGAAAGCCTATTTATTATTTTTTTTATTGGGTTTATAAATTTTCCCTGGAAAAAAAAAAAAAAAAGTGGGAGATTAACCCCTTTACCCCCAAGGGTGGTTTGCACGTTAATGACCAGGCCAATTTTTACAATTCTGACCACTGTCCCTTTATGAGGTTATAACTCCGAAACGCTTCAACGGATCCTGGTGATTCTGACATTGTTTTCTCGTGACATATTGTACTTCATGATAGTGGTAAAATTTCTTTGATAGTACCTGCGTTTATTTGTGAAAAAAACGGAAATTTGGCGAAAATTTTGAAAATTTCGCAATTTTCAAACTTTGAATTTTTATGCAATTAAATCACAGAGATATGTCACACAAAATACTTAATAAGTAACATTTCCCACATGTCTCCTTTACATCAGCATAATTTTGGAACCAATTTTTTTTTTTGTTAGGGAGTTATAAGGGTTAAAAGTTGACCAGCAATTTCTCATTTTTACAACACCATTTTTTTTTAGGGACCACGTCTCATTTGAAGTCATTTTGAGGGGTCTATATGATAGAAAATGCCCAAGTGTGGCACCATTCTAAAAACTGCACCCCTCAAGGTGCTCAAAACCACATTCAAGAAGTTTATTAACCCTTCAGGTGTTTAATAGGAATTTTTGGAATGTTTAAATAAAAATGAACATTTAACTTTTTTACACAAAAAATTTACTTCAGCTCCAATTTGTTTTATTTTACCAAGGGTAACAGGAGAAATTGGACCCAAAAAGTTGTTGTCCAATTTGTCCTGAGTACGCTGATACCCCATATGTGGCAGTAAACCACTGTTTGGGCGCATGGGAGAGCTCGGAAGGGAAGGAGCGCTATTTGACTTTTCAATGCAAAATTGACAGGAATTGAGATGGGACGCCATGTTGCGTTTGGAGAGCCACTGATGTGCCTAAACATTGAAACCCCCCACAAGTGACACCATTTTGGAAAGTAGACCCCCTAAGGAACTTATCTGGATGTGTGGTGAGCACTTTGACCCACCAAGTGCTTCACAGAAGTTTATAATGCAGAGCCGTAAAAATAAAAAATCATATTTTTTCACAAAAATTATATTTTTGCCCCCAATTTTTTATTTTTCCAAGGGTAAGAGAAGAAATTGGACCTCAAAAGTTGTTGTCCAATTTGTCCTGAGTACGCTGATACCCCATATGTGGCAGTAAACCACTGTTTGGGCGCATGGGAGAGCTCGGAAGGGAAGGAGCGCAGTTTGACTTTTCAATGCAAAATTGACAGAAATTGAGATGGGACGCCATGTTGCGTTTGGAGAGCCACTGATGTGCCTAAACATTGAAACCCCCCACAAGTGACACCATTTTGGAAAGTAGACCCCCTAAGGAACTTATCTAGAGGTGTGGTGAGCACTTTGACCCACCAAGTGCTTCACAGAAGTTTATAATGCAGAACCGTAAAAATAAAAAATCATATTTTTTCACAAAAATTATATTTTTGCCCCCAATTTTTTATTTTTCCAAGGGTAAGAGAAGAAATTGGACCTCAAAAGTTGTTGTCCAATTTGTCCCGAGTACGCTGATACCCCATATGTGGCAGTAAACCACTGTTTGGGCGCATGGGAGAGCTCGGAAGGGAAGGAGCGCCGTTTGACTTTTCAATGCAAAATTGACAGGAATTGAGATGGGACGCCATGTTGCGTTTGGAGAGCCACTGATGTGCCTAAACATTGAAACCCCCCACAAGTGACACCATTTTGGAAAGTAGACCCCCTAAGGAACTTATCTGGATGTGTGGTGAGCACTTTGACCCACCAAGGGCTTCACAGAAGTTTATAATGCAGAGCCATAAAAATAAAACAAAATTTTTTTCCCACAAAAATTATTTTTTAGCCCCCAGTTTTGTATTTTCCCTAGGGTAACAGGAGAAATTGGACCCCAAAAGTTGTTGTCCAATTTGTCCTGAGTACGCTGATACCCCATATGTGGGGGGGAACCACCGTTTGGGCGCATGGGAGGGTTCGGAAGGGAAGGAGCGCCATTTGGAATGCAGACTTAGATGGAATGGTCTGCAGGCGTCACATTGCGTTTGCAGAGCCCCTAATGTACCTAAACAGTAGAAACCCCCCACAAGTGACACCATTTTGGAAAGTAGACCCCCTAAGGAACTCATCTTGATGTGTTGTAAGAGCTTTGAACCCCCAAGTATTTCACTACAGTTTATAACGCAGAGCCATGCAAATAAAAAATATTTTTTTTTCCACAAAAATTATATTTTAGCCCCCAGTTTTGTATTTTTCCAAGGTTAGCAGGAGAAATTGGACCCTAAATGTTGTTGTCCAATTTGTCCTGAGTACGCTGATACCCGATATGTGGGGGGGAACCACCGTTTGGGCGCATGGGAGGGCTCGGAAGGGAAGGAGCATCATTTGGAATGCAGACTTAGATGGATTGGTCTGCAGGCGTCACATTGCGTTTGCAGAGCCCCTAATGTACCTAAACAGTAGAAACCCCCCACAAGTGACCCCATATTGGAAACTAGACCCCTCAATGAACTTATCTAGATGTGTTGTGAGAACTTTGAACCCCCAAGTGTTTCACTACAGTTTATAACGCAGAGCCGTGAAAATAAAAAATCTTTTTGCTTTCCCACAAAAATTATTTTTTAGCCCCCAGTTCTGTATTTTCCCAAGGGTAACAGGAGAAATTGGTCCACAAAAGTTGTTGTCCAATTTGTCCTGAGTACGCTGATACCCCATATGTTGGGGTAAACCCCTGTTTGGGCACACAGGAGAGCTCGGAAGGGAAGGAGCACTGTTTTACTTTTTCAACGCAGAATTGGCTGGAATTGAGATCGGACGCCATGTCGTGTTTGGAGAGCCCCTGATGTGCCGAAACAGTGGAAACCCCCCAATTATAACTGAAACCCTAATCTAAACACACCCCTAACCCTAATTCCAACGGTAACCCTAACCACACCTCTAACCCTGACACACCCCTAACCCTAATCCCAACCCTATTCCCAACTGTAAATGTAATCTAAACCCTAACTTTAGCCCCAACCCTAACTGTAGCCCCAACCCTAACCCTAACCCTAATCCTAGCCCTAACCCTAGCCCTAACCCTAACCCTAATCCTAGCCCTAGCCCTAACCCTAGCCCTAACCCTAGCCCTAACCCTAACCCTAGCCCTAACCCTAGCCCTAACCCTAGCCCTAACCCTAGCCCTAACCCTAGCCCTAACCCTAGCCCTAACCCTAACCCTAGCCCTAACCCTAGCCCTAACCCTAGCCCTAGCCCTAGCCCTAACCCTAGCCCTAACCCTAGCCCTAACCCTAGCCCTAGCCCTAACCCTAGCCCTAACCCTAGCCCTAATGGGAAAATGGAAATAAATACATTTTTTTTTATTTTTCCCTAACTAAGGGGGTGATGAAGGGGGGTTTGATTTACTTTTATAGCGAGTTTTTTAGCGGATTTTTATGATTGGCAGCCGTCACACACTGAAAGACCCTTTTTATTGCAAAAAATATTTTTTGCAATACCACATTTTGAGAGCTATAATTTTTCCATATTTTGGTCCACAGAGTCATGTGAGGTCTTGTTTTTTGCGGGACGAGTTGACGTTTTTATTGAAAACATTTTTGGGCATGTGACATTTTTTTATCGCTTTTTATTCCGATTTTTGTGAGGAAGAATGACCAAAAGCCAGCTATTCATGAATTTCTATTGGGGGAGGCGTTTATACCGTTCCGCGTTTGGTAAAATTGATAAATCAGTTTTATTCTTCGGGTCAGTACGATTACAGCGATACCTCATTTATATCATTTTTTTATGGTTTGGCGCTTTTATACGATAAAAACTATTTTACAGAAAAAATAATTATTTTTGCATCGCTTTATTCTCAGGACTATAACTTTTTTATTTTTTTGCTGATGATGCTGTATGGCGGCTCTTTTTTTGCGGGACAATATGACGCTTTCAGCGGTACCATGGTTATTTATATCTGTCCTTTTGATCGCGTGTTATTCCACTTTTTATTTGGCGGTATGATAATAAAGCGTTGTTTTTTGCCTCGTTTTTTTTTTTTTTTTTCTTACGGTGTTTACTGAAGGGGTTAACTAGTGGGACAGTTTTATAGGTCGGGTCGTTACGGACGCGGCGATACTAAATATGTGTACTTTTATTGTTTTTTTTTATTTATTTAGATGAAGAAATGTATTTATGGGAATAATATATATATTTTTTTTTCATTATTTTGGAATATTTTTTTTTTTTTTTTTTTACACATTTGGAAAATTTTTTTTTTACTTTTTTACTTTGTCCCAGGGGAGGACATCACAGATCAGTGATCTGACAGTTTGCACAGCACTCTGTCAGATCACTGATCTGACATGCAGCGCTGCAGGCTTCACAGTGCCTGCTCTGAGCAGGCTCTGTGAAGCCACCTCCCTCCCTGCAGGACCCGGATCCGCGGCCATCTTGGATCCGGGGCTCGAGCAGGGAGGGAGGTGAGGAGACCCTCGCAGCAACGCGATCACATCGCGTTGCTGCGGGGGGCTCAGGGAAGCCCGCAGGGAGCCCCCTCCCTGCGGGAAGCTTCCCTGCACCGCCGGCACATCGCGATCATCTTTGATCGCGGTGTGCCAGGGGTTAATGTGCCGGGAGCGGTCCGTGACCGCTCCTGGCACATAGTGCCGGATGTCAGCTGCGATAAGCAGCTGACACCCGGCCGCGATCGGCCGCGCTCCCCCCGTGAGCGCGGCCGATCGGCTATGACGTACTATCCCGTCCAGGGTCAGATAAGCCCAGGGCACCTCGACGGGATAGTACGTCTAAGGTCACAGAGGGGTTAATATTGGCCTCTGGGCTTGTGTGCCAGTCCTGAGCCTGCCATCTCTCTCACAAATAGTGGGCCATAGAAAGCCTATTAATTTTTTTGGTTGATTTGGGTTCTAAATTCTACCTGAAAAAATCAATAAATCAATCAGTGGGAGATTAATATTGGCCTTTGGGCTTGTGTGCCAGTCCTAAGCGTGCCATCTCTGTCTCTCAGATAGTGGGCCATAGAAAGCCTACTTATTATTTTTTTTATTGGGTTTATAAATTTTCCCTGGAAAAAAAAAAAAAAAAGTGGGAGATTAATATTGGCCTCTGGGCTTGTGTGCCAGTCCTGAGCGTGCCATCTCTCTCGCAAATAGTGGGCCATAGAAAGCCTATTTATTTTTTGGGTTGATTTGGGTTCTAAATTCTACCTGAAAAAATCAATAAATCAATCAGTGGGAGATAAATATTGGCCTCTGGGCTTGTGTGCCACTCCTGACTCCTGTGTGCGTCATCTCTCACTCAGTGGGCCCTAGAAAGCCTATTTTTTGTTTTATTTGTTTTCTAAATTCTCCCTGAAAAAATCATTTCATTTTATTTGGTTTCTAAATTATTCCTGAAAAAATCATTTTTTTTGTATTTTTTTTTTCTAAAGTCTCTCTGAAAAAAAAAAAAAAAAATCAAATCAGTGGGAGATTAATATTGCCCTTTCTGCTTGTGTGCCAGTCTTGACTCCTGGGTGTGCCATCTCTCTCTCTCCAATTGTGGGCCATAGAAAGCCTATTAATTTTTTTGCTTGATTTGGGTTCCAAAATCTACCTGAAAAAATCACTAAATCAATCAGTGGGAGATAAATATTGGCCTCTGGGCTTGTGTGCCACTCCTGACTCCTGTGTGCATCCTCTCTGACTCAGTGGGCCCTACAAAGCCTATTTTTTTTTTAATTTGTTTTCTAAATTCTCCCTGAAACAATCATTTTATTTTATTTTGTTTCTAAATTCTTCCTGAAAAATTCATTTTTTTGTATTTTTTTTTCTAAAGTCTCCCTGAAAAAAAAAAAAAAAATCAAATCAGTGGGAGATTAATATTGCCCTTTCTGCTTGTGTGCCAGTCTTGACTCCTGGGTGTGCCATCTCTCTCTCTCTCTCCAATTGTGGGCCATAGAAAGCCTATTAATTTTTTTGCTTGATTTGGGTTCCAAAATCTACCTGAAAAAATCACTAAATCAATCAGTGGGAGATAAATATTGGCCTCTGGGCTTGTGTGCCACTCCTGACTCCTGTGATGCGTCCTCTCTCACTCAGTGGGCCCTACAAAGCCTATTTTTTTTTTTATTTGTTTTCTAAATTCTCCCTGAAACAATCATTTTATTTTATTTTGTTTCTAAATTCTTCCTGAAAAATTCATTTTTTTGTATTTTTTTTTCTAAAGTCTCCCTGAAAAAAAAAAAAAAATCAAATCAGTGGGAGATTAATATTGCCCTTTCTGCTTGTGTGCCAGTCTTGACTCCTGGGTGTGCCATCTCTCTCTCTCTCCAATTGTGGGCCATAGAAAGCCTATTAATTTTTTTGCTTGATTTGGGTTCCAAAATCTACCTGAAAAAATCACTAAATCAATCAGTGGGAGATAAATATTGGCCTCTGGGCTTGTGTGCCACTCCTGACTCCTGTGTGCGTCCTCTCTCACTCAGTGGGCCCTACAAAGCCTATTTTTTTTTTATTTGTTTTCTAAATTCTCCCTGAAACAATCATTTTATTTTATTTTGTTTCTAAATTCTTCCTGAAAAATTCATTTTTTTTTATTATTTTTTTTTCTAAAGTCACCCTTTTAAAAAACAAAAAACAAATCAGTGGGAGATTAATATTTACATTTGCGCTTCAGTGACAGTCCTGCGTGTGTGGCATCTCTCTCATTTGTTGCCACCAACAACAGAGTGTGTAACATTGTGCCTGATTTTCGTTGTGGTCTCACCCACCTGTAAAGGGGTAGCTAAATCATACTGAAGTTATAGCTCACTGTGTAAGTTGTGTGACAGCAACAAATACCGTTAGTTTGGTAACGTTTTTAAAACAATGAGGAAGTCTGGTGGAAGAGGTCGTGGCCGGGGGCGTTCATTGTCAGCTGGTAATGAGGGTAGTGGTAGTGGTGGAGCATCAGGTTGCCGTGGGAAAAAAAATATTGCACCTAAGTCGGGAGCTGTGGAGCCAGGTTCGTCGTCTGGCTACACAAGGCCTCGAACGCTCCCTTTTCTGGGAGTAGGAAAACCGCTTTTAAAGCCGGAGCAGCAAGAGCAAGTTTTGGCTTATCTTGCTGACTCAGCCTCTAGCTCTTTTGCCTCCTCTCGTGAAACTGGTAAAAGTAAAAGCAGCGCGTCGTTAGTGGATGTTCACGGTCAGGGACAAGTCGCTTCCTTGTCCTCTTTAGCAAAAACAACAACAGAGAAGAATGCAGCAGGCGACACAACGGGTTACTCCATGGAGCTCTTTACACATACCGTCCCTGGCTTAGAAAGTGAAGCAGTTAACAGTCCATGCCCATTACAAGTTGAATCTGACATGGAGTGCACTGATGCACAGCCACAGCCAGACTACTATGCTGGTCCTTTGACTCAGACCACAACATTGCCCTCGCAGGGTGCTGATCAAGAATCAGACCCTGATGAGACTATGTTGCCCCATCACGAACGCTATACCACCGACCGACACGGTGACACAGACGAAGTTGCACACGAGCTACAAGAAGAGGTAATAGATGACCCAGTTCTTGACCCCGATTGGCAGCCATTGGGGGAACAGGGTGCAGGCGGCAGCAGTTCTGAAGCGGAGGAGGAGGGGCCGCAGCAGGCATCAACATCGCAACAGGTTCCATCTGCCGGGCCCGTATCTTGCCCAAAACGCGTGGCAAAGTCAAAACCTGTTGGAGGACAGCGTGGCCATCCGGTTAAAGCTAAGTCTGCAATGCCTGAAAAGGTATCTGATGCTAGAAAGAGTGCAGTCTGGCATTTTTTTAAACAACATCCAATTGATCAGCGCAAAGTCATCTGTCAAAAATGTTCAACTACCTTAAGCAGAGGGCAGAATCTGAAAAGTCTCAATACAAGTTGCATGCATAGACATTTAACCACCATGCATTTGCAAGCTTGGACTAACTACCAAACGTCCCTTAAGGTTGTAGCACCCTCGGCCAATGAAGCTAGTCATCAACGCAACATCCCTTCCGGCAGTGTAGGGCCACCATTTTCTGCACCACCTGCAGTATCTGTGCAGGTTTCTTTGCCAGGCCAAAGCAGTCAGGGTCAGGGAATCACCAGTTTCGTAGTAGGAAACACTGCATCTAGGGCACCGGCGGCAACAATACCATCTCCCACCGTCTCTCAGTCTGCCATGTCCACCGGCACCCCCGCTAGTTCCACGATCTCCAGCTCTCCAGTCCAGCTCACCCTACATGAGACTATGGTTAGAAAAAGGAAGTACTTAGCCTCGCATCCGCGTACACAGGGTTTGAACGCCCACATAGCTAGACTAATCTCGTTAGAGATGATGCCCTACCGGTTAGTTGAAAGCGAAGCTTTCAAAGCCCTGATGGACACTGCTGTACCACGCTACGAGCTACCCAGTCGACACTTTTTTTCCAGAAAAGCCATCCCAGCCCTCCACCAGCATGTTAAAGAGCGCATCGTCCATGCACTCAGGCAATCTGTGAGCACAAAGGTGCACCTGACAACAGATGCATGGACCAGTAGGCATGGCCAGGGACGTTACGTGTCCATCACGGCACACTGGGTAAATGTGGTGGATGCAGGGTCCACAGGGGACAGCAAGTTTGGGACAGTTCTGCCTAGCCCACGGTCTAGGAAACAGTTGGCTGTAGCCGTTCGCACCCCCTCCTCCTCCTCCTCGTCCTCCTGCAGAAGCGAGACCTCGTCCACAGACCGCAGTCGCACAACCACTCCATCCGCAGCTGCCACTGTTGCACACCAGGTCTCCCATTATGGGGCAGCTACTGGCAAACGTCAGCAGGCTTTATTGGCTATGAAGTGTTTGGGCGACAACAGACACACCGCTGAAGTTCTGTCCGAGTTCTAGCAGAAAGAAACGCAGTCGTGGCTGGGCACTGTAGATCTTGAGGCAGGCAAGGTAGTGAGTGATAACGGAAGGAATTTCATGGCTGCCATCTCCCTTTCCCAACTGAAACACATTCCTTGCCTGGCTCACACCTTAAACCTGGTGGTGCAGTGCTTCCTGAAAAGTTATCCGGGGTTATCCGACCTGCTCCTCAAAGTGCGTGGACTTTGCTCACATATCCGCCGTTCGCCCGTACACTCCAGCCGTATGCAGACCTATCAGCGTTCTTTGAACCTTCCCCAGCATCGCCTAATCATAGACGTTGCAACAAGGTGGAACTCAACACTGCACATGCTTCAGAGACTGTGTGAACAGAGGCGGGCTGTTATGTTTTTGTGGGAGGATACACATACACGGGCAGGCAGTAGGATGGCAGACATGGAGTTGTCAGGTGTGCAGTGGTCGAAGATTCAAGACATGTGTCAAGTCCTTCAGTGTTTTGAGGAATGCACACGGCTGGTTAGTGCAGACAACGCCATAATAAGCATGAGCATCCCCCTAATGCGTCTGCTGATGCAAAGTTTGACGCACATAAATGATTAGGCGTCTGCAGCTGAGGAAGAGGAAAGCCTTGATGACAGTCAGCCATTGTCTGGCCAGGGCAGTGTACAGGACGAGGTAGCGGGCGAAGAGGAGGAGGAGGACGAGGAGGATGATGGGGATGATTATATTTTTAATGAGGAAGCTTTTCCGGGGCCAGTGGAAATTGTTGGCGCGGCAAGGCCGGGTTCTGGTTTTTGGAGGGACACAAGTGACGTGGATTTGCCTGAAACTGCCCCTCAACCAAGCACAACCACAGATTTGAGAACTGGAACTTTGGGCCACATGGCGGATTATGCCTTACGTATCCTCAAAAGGGACACACACATAACAAAAATGATGAACGATGACGATTACTGGTTGGCCTGCCTCCTTGATCCTCGCTATAAAGGCAAATTGCAAAATATAATGCCACATGAGAACTTGGAACTAATATTAGCAACCAAACAATCAACTCTTATTGACCGTTTGCTTCTGGCATTCCCAGCACACAGCGCCCGTGATCGTTCTAACACGAGCTGCAGGGGCCAGCAGACCAGAGGTGTTAGAGGGGCAGAAATCAGAAGTGGCGTTGGCCAGAGGGGTTTTCTGACCAGGTTGTGGAGTGATTTTGCTATGACCGCAGACAGGACAGGTACTGCAGCATCAATTCAAAGTGACAGGAGACAACATTTGTCCAGTATGGTTACTAACTATTTTTCATCCCTTATCGACGTTCTCCCTCAACCGTCATTCCCATTTGATTACTGGGCATCAAAATTAGACACCTGGCCAGAATTGGCAGAATATGCATTGCAGGAGCTTGCTTGCCCGGCAGCTAGTGTCCTATCAGAAAGAGTATTCAGTGCTGCAGGTTCAATACTAACAGAAAAAAGGACTCGTCTGGCTACCCAAAATGTAGATGATCTAACCTTCATTAAAATGAACCACAACTGGATTTCGATATCTTTTGCCCCACCTTGCCCGGCTGACACCTAGCTTTCCTATGTAAAGGTCTTGCCTGTGGACTATTCTGAACGACTTTTCCAATCTCGTAATTTGCAGCACCTGATTGTCCAGCATCCGACATGTTAACACCTCCCTAAATGGCCAAAGTCCCCACACGGGGCCGTGGTATCGCCACTTGGCGCCAGCACCCGTGAGAGTACTGTTTGTCTGAAGAGGTGGGTGTGCCCGCTTTTGGTCGACGGCACTGCCACTAGGTCCCTCATAGTACAATAAAGTGTCTGGCGGTGGTGGTGCGCACCCAACGTCAGACACACCGTTGTAATATGAGGGGCCCTGGGCCTGTACCGCCGGCCACAAGACAGTCCCCCCTCCCAGGTCAAACAGTGCTCTACGACTTGCAAAATTTTCTCTCACAGCTCCACCAATGTTTAGTCTATGCGCTGACATCCTTCAATGCCTGGCATTGTCAATACCATTGTATTGACATTTTTCTTATGTTAGGCCTTCGAAGCCTGTCTGCGGTCACTCCTTCCACTAGGCCTCCACTGACCTGTCTACTGCTGCCCGTGTTCCCCTGGAACCAATTTTAAATTGCCTACAGCCAGCCCAATTTATTATGTTAGGGCTTCGAAGCCTGTCTGCGGTCGCTCCTTCCACTAGGCCTCCACTGACCTGTCTACTGCTGCCCGTGTTCCCCTGGAACCAATTTTAAATTGCCTACAGCCAGCCCAATTTATTATGTTAGGGCTTCGAAGCCTGTCTGCGGTCCCTCCTTCCACTAGGCCTCCACTGACCTGTCTACTGCCGCCCGTGTTCCCCTGGAACCAATTTTAAATTGCCTACAGCCAGCCCAATTGATTATGTTAGGGCTTCGAAGCCTGTCTGCGGTCCCTCCTTCCACTAGGCCTCCACTGACCTGTCTACTGCTGCCCGTGTTCCCCTGGAACCAATTTTAAATTGCCTACAGCCAGCCCAATTTATTATGTTAGGGCTTCGAAGCCTGTCTGCGGTCCCTCCTTCCACTAGGCCTCCACTGACCTGTCTACTGCTGCCTGTGTTCCCCTGGAACCAATTTTAAATTGCCTACAGCCAGCCCAATTTATTATGTTAGGGCTTCGAAGCCTGTCTGCGGTCCTTCCTTCCACTAGGCCTCCACTGACCTGTCTACTGCTGCCCGTGTTCCCCTGAAACCAATTATAAATTGCCTACAGCCAGCCCAATTTATTATGTTAGGGCTTCGAAGCCTGTCTGCGGTCCCTCCTTCCACTAGGCCTCCACTGACCTGTCTACTGCTGCCCGTGTTCCCCTGGAACCAATTTTAAATTGCCTACAGCCAGCCCAATTTATTATGTTAGGGCTTCGAAGCCTGTCTGCGGTCCCTCCTTCCACTAGGCCTCCACTGACCTGTCGACTGCCGCCCATGTTCCCCTGGAACCAATTTTAAATTGCCTACAGCCAGCCCAATTTATTATGTTAGGGCTTCGAAGCCTGTCTGCGGTCCCTCCTTCCACTAGGCCTCCACTGACCTGTCTACTGCTGTCCGTGTTCCCCTGGAACCAATTGTAAATTGCCTACATCCCAATTTTTGTTATGTTAGGCCTTCGAAGCCTGTCTGCGGCCCGTTCTTTCCACTACTACTACACTGACCAGGCCACTGCTGCCCGTGTTCCCCTGGAACCAATTTTAAATTGCCTACAGCCAGCCCAATTTATTATGTTAGGCCTTCAAAGCCTGTCTGCGGTCCCTCCTTCCACTAGGCCTCCACTGACCTGTCTACTGCTGCCCGTGTACCCCTTGAACCAACATCAGAAAATATAAAAATAAGTATTTAGCTTATAAAAAAGAAAATACTGGAGAGATATCAAATGCAGACATTTTAACATTAAAAACAAACACATACAACAAAAATCTGGTACAGTACTAAAAATGGCCACCAGCTACAATAACTTTCTCCTGCAAGTAGTTAACTGAAAGTTTTTTTCAATTTAAAACACAGATATGGCATCCACCGAGTGTTGTCCTGTCGCGTCTTCTTTATATTATTGCCAAGAAGATGCAAAACAATGAAAATAATAAAATCATTATTTACCAAAAAATTGCAAATAAACATTCATTACAAATAAAGAAGCAGGGCGCGTCCGAGGGTGAGTATATACCTAATAAGAATGTAATCACCCTCGGACGCGCCCTGCTTCTTTCCGACAGCCTTCCTTCCTAAGAATCAGCCCTTCCGTGGTGTAGAGAGAGGGTGTGTTACACTCCAAGGTGTTCCCCAGGTTGCCTTTCCTGAGCTTCGATCTTCATGCTCTCGTTTAGTAGTTGTCGGAAAGTAGGCTGCATTAGGCCTACAAATTGGGTATGGGGTGGAGAGAGATGGTGTGTTACACTCCAAGGTGTTCCCCAGGTTTCCTTGCCATTGCTTCGGTCTTCCGACTCTCGTTTAGTAGTTGTAGAAAACTACACTGCATTAGGCCTACAAAATGGGTATCGGGTGGAGAGAGATGGTGTGTTACACTCCAAGGTGTTCCCCAGGTTTCCTTGCCATTGCTTCGGTCTTCCGACTCTCGTTTAGTAGTTGTAGAAAACTACACTGCATTAGGCCTACAAAATGGGTATCGGGTGGAGAGAGATGGTGTGTTACACTCCAAGGTGTTCCCCAGGTTTCCTTGCCATTGCTTCGGTCTTCCGACTCTCGTTTAGTAGTTGTAGAAAACTACACTGCATTAGGCCTACAAAATGGGTATCGGGTGGAGAGAGATGGTGTGTTACACTCCAAGGTTTTCGCCATGTTTCCTTGCCATTGCTTCAGTCTTCCGACTCTCGTTTAGTAGTTGTAGAAAACTACACTGCATTAGGCCTACAAAATGGGTATCGGGTGGAGAGAGATGGTGTGTTACACTCCAAGGTGTTCCCCAGGTTTCCTTGCCATTGCTTCGGTCTTCCGACTCTCGTTTAGTAGTTGTAGAAAACTACACTGCATTAGGCCTACAAAATGGGTATCGGGTGGAGAGAGATGGTGTGTTACACTCCAAGGTGTTCCCCAGGTTTCCTTGCCATTGCTTCAGTCTTCCGACTCTCGTTTAGTAGTTGTAGAAAACTACACTGCATTAGGCCTACAAAATGGGTTCGGGTGGAGAGAGATGGTGTGTTACACTCCAAGGTGTTCCCCAGGTTTCCTTGCCATTGCTTCGATCTTCCGACTCTTGTTTAGTAGTTGTAGAAAACTACACTGCATTAGGCCTACAAAATGGGTATCAGGTGGATAGAGATGGTGTGTTACACTCCAAGGTGTTCCCCAGGTTTCCTTGCCATTGCTTCGGTCTTCCGACTCTCGTTTAGTAGTTGTAGAAAACTACACTGCATTAGGCCTACAAAATGGGTATGGGGTGGAGAGAGATAGTGTGTTCCACTCCAAGGTGTTCTCCAGGTTGCCTTTCCTGAGCTTCTATCTTCAGGCTCTCGTTAAATTGTGGTTAAATGGAACAACTGCATTTGGCGTACTAGTTGGTTTGGGGCCTACTAACAGTGTCTGCCGCTCCTTGCTGTTCTCCTGGTTTCCTGTCCTGAAATTCCGTTTTCAGGCGCTCGTTAAGTAGTTGTTAATGTTAGACTGCATTTGGCCTACTAGTTGGGTTGGGGCCTACTATCGGTGTCTGCCACTCCTTGCTGTTCTCCTCCACTGAACAAAGCTGTGCCGCCTGTTTACTACGGTTGCCAATTTTGAACTGCATTTCGACTACTTACTGATTTGGGCCTACTCTCTGTGTCAGCCTCTCATTCCAGTTGTCCTCCACTGCAATGCCCCCTGGTTATTCCTGTGTTACCAATTTTGAACTGCATTTAGCCAACTTTATTCTTTGGGCCTATATCTGTGTTTCCTCCTCATCCTGCCCATTGCCCAGCCAGTGATAGATGAGTCTGCTGGTACATTGACCCATAACGCAACATTCCCCGTGCACTCTACACAACAACATTGTGACCCTGCTGAAAGTCAGGTTGCTCTTCCCGCATACCATACCACCTTACACGGGGACAAAGAGGTAGGTGCAGATGAAAGTGCAGGTTCCTTCATCAGGTGGAGGGAGGAATACTAGTTGGCGACGTCACTGGCACAGGGCCTCTCATAGTACGCAAAAGTGTTGATGCCGGTGGGAGGCGCCCCCGCCGTGCAAACACACCGCTGTACTTTGAGGGGCCCTGTGCCAGTGCCAATGCCAATGAGTGGGCCCCCCCTGCTTGCTCAGGTTCACAGCACTTGCAAAGTTGAAATACTTACCTCTCCCTGCTCCACTGCCGTGACGTGGTCCAGATTTCCTGGGCCCACTAATTACTTGAACCAGCCCTACCCACCACAACTTTAGCCAAATGACCCCCAATTTCAAATGCCTTCCAATTATTATAAGGTAAATTACGCTTGACAAGCTTCATTAAGAAGAATGGATGGTTTTGACATTAAAATGGGCACTCTAGGTGTTTTCCTGGCCCCCACTCACTGCCGACTATGCTGCCCCATTGACTTGCATTGGGTTTCGTGTTTCGGTCGATCCCGACTTTACGTCATAATCGGCCGATTTCACTCGACCCGACTTTTGAGATAGTCGGGTTTCGCGAAACCCGGCTCGACTCTAAAAAGGTCAAGGTCGCTCAACTCTAGTAATGAAAGCAGAGTAGGAGGGCTTCTTAAAAAAACTGTGAGAGCCAGGAATCTTGCTGGTTGGTAGGTGATCAAATACTTATTTCATGCAATAAAATGCTATTTAATTATTTAAAAATCATATAATGTGTTTTTCTGTTTTTTATTTTTAGAATCTGTCTCTCACAGAAGTGTACCTACGATAAAAATTACAAATCTCTCCATTCTTTGTAGGTGGGAAAATTTGCAAATTCGGCAGTGTATGAAATACTTATTTTCCCCACTGTATAATAGAAGAGGAAACTATGTAATTAAGGATAGTGCTGTGTATAACAAGAACATAAACAATATACTAAGGGACGGCACTATACATGCAGTGTATTATTGTGAACAGTTATGGAAGTTTAAGATGAAATTATTTCTGAAAGGCCTTAAGTTAAAGATGGCACATTTGTGTCATCTTTTACATTTTAAAAATTGGTCAATCCATTTGTTTGGGCATCCTTGGAGATTAATGTGCTCTGATAACTATGACCAAGGTTTCAGACCTTAATTAGCCTGTTAGGGTTATGGCTTGTTCACTATCAATGTTAGGAAAGGCCAGGTGATGCAAATTTCCCAGCTTTATAAAAACCCAGCCCCCTCTAACCTTGTGCCAAAAAACAGCAGCCATGGGTTCTTAGAAGCAGCCGACTAGCACTCTGAATATGAAAATGCTGAAGGCCCACAATGTAGGAGAAAGCTAATAGTAAAGCATTTTCAAGTTGCCATTTCGAAATGTAATTAAGAAATGGCTGTTAACAAAAACAGTGGAGGTCAAGATGAGGTGTGGAAGACCAAGCTAAATTTCAGTGAGAGATGCTCATAGCATTGCTATGAGGAAAACCAGAACCCTCACTTGACTGCAAAACACCTTCAGAAAGATTTAGTAGACTCTGGAGTTGTGGTACATTGTTCTGTAGAAGGACATAGATCTGGGGATTTATTATGATGGAATATAGGCTGAACTGGATGGACAAATGTCTTTTTTCGGCCTTACTAACTATGTTACTATGTTACTATGTTTTACTGTTCAGAGCCGCCTGCACAAATATGGCCTTCATGGAAGAGTCATCAGAAGAAACCTCTCCTGCTTTTCACCATAAACTTCAGCATGAGAAGTATGCAAAAGAACATATAAACAAGCCTGATTCATTTTGGAAAAAAGTCCTGTAGACTGATGAAGTTAAACTAGAACTCTTTGGCCACAACGATCAAAGGTATTTTTGGAGAAAAAAGCACACAGAATTTCAAGAAAAGAACTGTTAGGAGTCGAGTTTCCTCTGCTGCACAGAGGGAATCTCGATCCCTGTCTGCTGCGGTCTCCCATTCTGTACCGGCCGCAGTGGGGCCTGCTCAGCGGAGGCGTCGCTCCCAGCGTCTGGCTGGGACTGATTCTGTGCAAAGGGTTACTGTTGCCTTTTCTGGCTCTCCTGTTGTACCCTGCACTGATCTGCGGCGAGCGGGCTTCTCTGAGACTAAGTCCTTATTTGCACACACTGAGCATGCCCAGGGCAAGATCTCCCGTTGGAGATCGAGGGTCACATGCTCAGGTACTGCAGCACATTCCATTGGTCCTCCAGGAAGGTCCTGAAAGGGCAAAACTTCAGTAGCAGCTTCCTGTGCTGCAAATATATAAACTGCGCATGACCGCACGGCCATGCGCTAGTATTGTCTTGATAACATGTGTGTGTGTTGTGAGTGAAAGTCGCTCTTTAAAATACCCTCCCTATTGGATGACTGTTCGCGGAAGGTGTATGTTTGCTATCTAGCGCCCGACTTATCCTACAGCACGTTACACACATAACAGCGTCTAGTTGCTGTGACCGCCTGTACGGCGCCGTGCGCTTCCTCTGCGCTTTTCTTACCCAAGCCTGGGTGGTTAGTGGCGTCCGTCAGTGCGGCACTGCATGCACTCTCGTGCCTTTATATACTTTTTTAATAGTTTCCTTACACACCCAGTTGCGGTGTTGTGCCAGCAAGTGGTCTAATCGGACTTCAATCCTGTGTTGGGGTTGTGTTCGCTGACTTATTGTTCGCGCTCTATGTGCGGTACCGCAGTCCTGTGACACAACAGGATCGCTTCCTTCACGCAGGGTGGAGTTAACCCGTGCGTGTATACTTATAGTACCGCCATATAGTCCGTCTTACTAGCAGCAGGGTTTTTACCTGCACGGTGGACCTCGGACTGCGAACGCACCTAGTTTCATATCATCTATACTTGGTGCGTTCCACCAGTCCTTAACATAATACTAGCGCCAAGGTCTGGCTAGTAATGACGGACGATCAGCTTTTACAGCGGTACATCCAGCAGCTGGAGGTAAGGTTGGCGGCTCTTGAGCGTTCAACCTCAGCTGTGGATGTTACTGCTGTCGCTGTTCAGGCTGCAAGTGTGGCTGCAGCTACCTTGTCCACTGCCGCCCCTGTACCGACGCTATCTCGCCTCCCGCTACCAGAGAAATTTTCTGGTGACAGTAAGTCCTGTAGGGGTTTCGTGAGTCAATGCTCAATACATCTCGAGCTTCTGGCCTCTCGTTTCCCTACAGAGCGGGCTAAGGTGGGCTTTATCATATCTTTATTGTCGGACAGGGCGTTGCAGTGGGCTACGCCGCTGTGGGAGCGTGGCAATCATGTGGTGCAGAGTGCTCCGTTATTCCTGAGCACTCTGAAACAGGTCTTTTTAGGACCTCGTGTCACCCATGATACGGCGCTCCAAGTGTTGGCATTGACTCAGGGCTCGTCCTTGGTCAGCCATTTTGCCGTCCACTTCCGCACTCTAGCATCTGAGCTGGAGTGGTTAGATAAAGCCCTTATTCCCATATTTTGGAGGGGGCTGGCTGACCATGTTAAGGACGCCATGGCCACTAGGGAGATTCCCGCCACACTGGAAGAATTAATAACAGTATCTACTCGTATCGACCTCCGTTTTCACGAGCGGAGGTTAGAGCGAGCCCAGTGTAGGCAGAGGTTTCGGCTGGCTCCCACCTTCGCCAAACCTTTGGAATCTCCAGCCCAGGCTCCTGAGTCTCATGAACCTAAGGTAGTGTCACGAGCGGGATCTAAGTCCTGGACCGCTCGTGCACTCCAGGTTTGCCATATTTGCCAACAGTCAGGACATCTAGCCACCAGATGTCACCAGCGGTCGAGGAAACGTCAGCATCTAGTGGTAGTAGGTGGAGGTGCACTAGACACGGTGACGTTTGCCTCCAAATTGTCCTTTAAGGGGACAATAACTTTTGGCTCATCCTCCCACTCGGTGGAGCTCTGCGTGGATTCTGGAGCAGAGGGCAATTTTATGTCTTCTGCCTTCGCCCAACGTCACGCAATACCCCTGGTTATGCTATCTCAACCAGTAACGGTACGAGTGGTGAATGGGTCGACACTCCCCGCACAGATAACACATCAGACCATCCCTTTTACTCTGTCCATGTCACCATCCCATCAGGAGATTATATCCCTGCTCATCATTCCTGAGGGGATTGATGAGGTCCTGTTGGGGATACCTTGGTTACGGTACCACTCTCCTCACATCGAGTGGTCCTCAGGCAGAATTCTGGGATGGGGTGAATCATGGGGTAGGTGTCACCGAGAGTGCGTTCAGGTTGCTACTACAGAGGTACCGCATATCTTTCCTCTCTTCCCAAGCAATATTGGTCTTATGCAGACGTGTTCTCCAAAAAGGCGGCGGAGACCCTTCCGCCCCATCGCCCCTATGACTGTCCTATCGATCTCTTGCCAGGTGCGGAGCCTCCCCGGGGTCGAGTTTATCCATTATCTCTCCCGGAGACGGAGGCCATGTCTCAGTACATTCAAGAGAATCTGGCAAGAGGGTTCATCAGGAAGTCAGTGTCACCTGCTGGGGCAGGGTTCTTCTTCGTGCAGAAGAAGAATGGGGAATTACGTCCATGCATAGACTACAGGGGTCTTAACGCTATCACCGTTAAGAACAAGTATCCTTTGCCCTTGATATCCGAGCTCTTCGATAGGCTTCGGGGAGCTAGAGTGTTTACTAAATTAGATCTGCGGGGTGCTTATAACCTGATTCGCATCCGTGAAGGGGACGAATGGAAAACGGCGTTTAACACCAGAGATGGGCACTATGAGTATCTGGTGATGCCCTTCGGGCTCTGTAATGCCCCAGCCGTTTTCCAAGACTTTGTCAACGACATCTTCTGGGATATGCTTTCCACCTCAGTTGTAGTCTATCTGGATGATATTCTCATCTTTTCTCCAGATATTGACTCCCACCGGAGAGATGTTGGCAGAGTCTTCGACCTCCTACGGGCAAACTCTCTTTATGCTAAGTTGGAGAAGTGTATGTTTGAGCAGGAGTCCTTACCTTTCCTGGGCTATATCATCTCCGCCCAGGGATTGGCTATGGATCCTGCCAAACTACAGGCTGTGATGGACTGGCAAGAGCCCCATTCTCTTAAAGCGGTGCAGCGCTTTATGGGGTTCATTAACTATTACCGCCAGTTCATTCCTCACTTCTCAACTCTGGTAGCTCTCTTGGTAGCCCTCACCAAGAAGGGAGCGAATCCCAAATTGTGGTCGGAAGAGGTCTCCAAGGCCTTCACTTCTATTAAGTCCCACTTTGCTAGCGCTCCCATCTTACATCGTCCCGATGTGGATAAGCCATTCCTAATGGAGGTGGATGCCTCATCCGTTGGTGCTGGAGCAGTCCTCTATCAAAAGGATGCTCAAGGTCGGAAGCATCCATACTTCTTCTTCTCTAAGACGTTCACGCCAGCGGAGAGAAACTACTCCATCGGGGATTGGGAGCTGCTAGCAATGAAATTGGCCTTTTCTGAGTGGAGACATCTTCTGGAAGGTGCACGCTTTCCCTTCCAAGTTTACATGGACAACAAAAATTTGGTCTATTTGCAAACAGCCCAGCGGCTAAATTCTCGTCAGGCCAGATGGTCCTTGTTCTTTTCCCGGTTCCACTTTTCCCTTCATTTTCTTGCCGGGGAGAAGAATATTCGTGCTGACGCTCTCTCTCGCTCTCTTATGTCAACTGAAGAGGAGGAAGAGGGGCCTCGGCTTATTGTCCCTTCCGAGAGCCTGAGAACCGTAGCGCCGGTTTCGCTGGAGTCTGTGCCTCCGGGCAAGACTTTTGTGCCCATTAATTTGTGACCAGAGGTTCTCTCTTGGGCTCATTCGTCCAGGGTGGGTGGACACTTTGGGACAAAGAGGACATCTGAGCTACTGGCGAGGACGTACTGGTGGCCGCATATGGCCCGGGATGTCAGGGATTATATTCTGGCGTGTGTCTCCTGTGCCAAAAATAAATCTCCGCGTCAAAGGCCAGCTGGGTTGCTCTATCCCTTGCCAGTGGCAGATATGCCCTGGGAGATGGTCGGGATGGACTTTGTCGTGGGTTTACCCAAATCTCGCGGCTGTACCATCATTTAGGTCATCACCGATCATTTCTCAAAAATGGTGCATTTGGTGCCACTACAACGGTTACCTTCTGCACGGGCCTTGGCAGCGTTGTTCATTAAACACATCTTCCGCCTACATGGTATGCCTGACAAAATTGTCAGTGACCGGGGTCCCCAGTTTGCATCTCGGTTCTGGAGAGAGCTTTGTCGTCTTCTCAGTATTGAGTTGAATCTCTCTTCCGCTTATCATCCCGAGACGAATGGGTTGGTAGAGAGGGCCAACCAGACCTTGGTCACATACCTGCGACATTTTGTTTCAGCCAGGCAGGATGACTGGGCATCCTTGCTATCATGGGCAGAGTTTGCGCTGAACAACGCCGTAGCCGACTCCACTGGACAAACCCCATTCCTCCTCAACTATGGTCAGCATCCACGGGTACCTGTGCCTATGCCCGTGTCTTCCGCAGACTCCAGGGTGGCAGACTGGGCTGTGGAGGCACCGAATATTTGGGACCGCACTCAGGATGCCATTCGGGCCTCTAAGGAGAGAATGAGGTCCTCTGCCGATGCTCATCGGCGCCCCGCTCCGACCTTTGCTCCTGGCGACTTGGTGTGGCTCTCTGCCCGTAACATCAGGCTGCGAGTTGAGTCCGCTAAGTTTGCTCCTCGCTACTTGGGTCCCTTCAAAGTGCTCGAACAGGTTAATCCTGTGGTTTATCGCTTGGCTCTTCCGCCACGCCTGGGTATCACCGACACCTTTCATGTGTCCCTCCTGAAACCCGTGTACATGTCCCGGTTTTCCGAGTCATCTGCTGGGACATCGGGTTCGTCTTCGGACGATTATGAGGTGAATGCTATTTTGGGGTGCAAGGTGGTACGTGGCAAAAATTTTTTTTGGGTGGACTGGAAGGGTTATGGTCCTGAGGACAGGTCCTGGGAGCCTGCTGAGCACATTCGGGCTCCGCAGCTCATTGCTGCCTTCGAGCGTAGCGAGGCCCAAGGAGGGTGGGGCCCTAGGAGGGGGGGTAATGTTAGGAGTCGAGTTTCCTCTGCTGCACAGGGGGAATCTCGATCCCTGTCTGCTGTGGTCTCCCATTCTGTACCGGCCGCAGTGGGGCCTGCTCAGCGGAGGCGTTGCTCCCAGCGTCTTGCTGGGACTGATTCTGTGCAAAGGGTTACTGTTGCCTTTTCTGGCTCTCCTGTTGTACCCTGCACTGATCTGCGGCGAGCGGGCTTCTCTGGGACTAAGTCCTTATTTGCACACACTGAGCATGCCCAGGGCAAGATCTCCCGTTGGAGATCGAGGGTCACATGCTCAGGTACTGCAGCACATTCCATTGGTCCTCCAGGAAGGCCCTGAAAGGGCAAAACTTCAGTAGCAGCTTCCTGTGCTGCAACTATATAAACTGCGCATGACCGCACGGCCATGCGCTAGTATTGTCTTGATAATATGTGTGTGTGTTGTGAGTGAAAGTCGCTCTTTAAAATACCCTCCCTATTGGATGACTGTTCGCGGAAGGTGTATGTTTGCTATCTAGCGCCCGACTTATCCTACAGCATGTTACACACATAACAGCGTCTAGTTGCTGTGACCGCCTGTACGGCGCCGTGCGCTTCCTCTGCGCTTTCCTTACCCAAGCCTGGGTGGTTAGTGGCGTCCGTCAGTGCGGCACTGCATGCACTCTCGTGCCTTTATATACTTTTTTACTAGTTTCCTTACACACCCAGTTGCGGTGTTGTGCCAGCAAGTGGTCTAATCGGACTTCAATCCTGTGTTGGGGTTGTGTTCGCTGACTTCTTGTTCGCGCTCTATGTGCGGTACCGCAGTCCTGTGACACAACAGGATCGCTTCCTTCACGCAGGGTGAAGTTAACCCGTGCGTGTATACTTATAGTACCGCCATATAGTCCGTCTTACTAGCAGCAGGGTTTTTACCTGCACGGTGGACCTCGGACTGCGAACGCACCTAGTTTCATATCATCTATACTTGGTGCATTCCACCAGTCCTTAACAAGAACATCTCGACAACCATTAAGTGTGGAGTTGTGTTGCAGCCAATTTCCTATTTCACGGGTAGAAAGAAAAATGGATTCAATGAAATTTCAGCAAATTCTTGATGTAAACATAGCACCATGTTTAAAAAAGCTGAAGTTGAAAAGAGGATGGCTTCTACAAATGGATAATGATCCTAGACACACATCAAAATTCACAATAGACTACCTCAAAATGAGTAAGCCGAAGGTTTTACAATGGCCCTCACAGTCCCATGATCTGAACATCATTGAAATGGCCAGACTTCAAAATAGCAGTACATGCAAGACGACCAAGGAATCTCACAGAACTGGAAGCATTTTCCAAGGAAGAATGGAAGAAAATCCCTCAAGCAAGAATTGAAAGACTCTTGGTTGGAAACAAAAAGCGTTTACAAGCTGTGATACTTTCAAAAGGGTGTGCTACTAGGTGCTATCCATGCAGGGAGTCCAAACATTTGCATCGGCCAATTTTCATTACTGTGATTTTTAACATGTAAATTAAGAAAATATATATATTTCTTGCCTTAATAACAAAGGAAATGTTTCATCTTTAATGTTACGCCTTTTAGAGATAATTTAATCTTCAACTTTCTTAACTGTTCACAATAACAGTAATGTTCACCAGGGGTGCCCAAACTTTTGCATTCCACTGTAATAACGCTATATTCCTGTATCCTTGTGATATGTCGGGTGCTGCCTGAGTTTTTTCTTGGACAGCACACAGACCGTTTGAGTATGTCCTATTCTGACCCTCAAAATCGAATCAGAAATAGATATTCTCTGAGTCTCAGAGATTTCATTCTCGGACCCATGATTTTAATGGATATGTGAATGGATCTATGAAACTCTATGAGACAGTTTGCCTTCCACTGAAAAAACTGTCAGCAAACAGACATTTTACTCAAATGTGAGAATGTGGCCTAAGGGAGATTGTTTTACAAATAACAGCATAACTCCAACTGATACAGTATAAAGAATAAATTCTTACATCCAGTGAACACTGACGTCTCATCTGATTAGAGTTGCTTTCTGTTGTTTCTTCTCCATCCGGTCACTCCTTCATGTCGACATCTCCCAGCTACGACTCGTGTTGTCGCGATGATCACAGCAGCCCTAAAAATAACAATGTCACATATATTTTATGTATACATTAGTTTCTTGAATAGAAAATCCCCCACACTATGCCCCTGACTACAAATATTATATGTACCCCACCATAAATATACCATTAGCCATGAACCTTTCAAAATATAAAGCGGTAAGCCCGCGCTGTGCCCACCAGTAAGTATAATCTCCGATGCCCAATAAATATAAATTAATCAGTCTCTGTGACACCTCCCTAATTTGAGCACACATTGTGTTTTTGTTGCTTTTTTCCACACGGATTTGTTGTGTAGGCCAGCTAGTCAAGTCACAGCAATGTTAATTACCAGGTGATTAAAGCTTTAGTCTAAGGCTAGGTTCACATTGCGTTAATGGGTTATCGCTAACGGACAGCGTTGCACGGCGAAAATGTCGCAATTAACGCCGTGCAACGGCTCCGTTAGCGCACCCATTGACAGCAATGTTATTTCTGCCTGTAGCGCATCGCTAGCGCGTGCCATTTTCGGCACGCGCTAGCGATGTGCTGTTCTTTTGTGACGGAGGCGCGTCCGAGGTCCAGTCCTCACTAGCGCAGATCAGGGATCTGCGCTAGCGGGGACGGCGAACGCGGACCAAAAAGAAACATTGCGTTAGCGCAATCTGCTAGCGCTATGCGCTTAACAGATTGCCCTAACGCAATGTGAACCTAGCCTAAGTAAAGAACATCAGACAGCCAGACATGTGAAACATCGTTGAGTTCAGTTTTTAACCCCTATTGAATACCGTCCTCAGTATAAATAGTAAAAACCTGCTGACAGATTCTCTTTAAGGCTTTGAAAGAAGGAAAAACTAAAAATAAAAAAGTAATGTAGCTATCAGAAACAAGTACACCTCCCTCATTATCCAGTAATACAAGGGATGTATTATTTGTAAAGCAATATCTACAGATTTATTACATGAAGTTCCCTAAAATTAAATGACCAAGAAACAAATTATTTAAAAGCTTGAAGTAAATGATATAGCAGTTGGAGAGTCCGCTCTTAGTAACAACGCTCATACTGTGCTACATGCTTAGTGCTCACTCATACAAGGAATATTGTATCGGGCTACTTATTAAAGACAGCTGATACACATCCATTCTGCTGTATGACAGCTATTATTTTCAATTATTTGGAGCTACACTAAACCTTGTATTATAAATCAATATAGAACAGACTATGGACATACATATCACCAGAGCCTGCTTATTACTGTCAGTTCTGAATGTTTTTTTCTTCTTCAGGTTTCGGAAAGATGTGACTATGTGTATGTCAATGGCAAGGAAATGAAGGGCAAAGTTGATGTGATGGTGAACTTCACGTATCAGTATCTGAGTGCACCTCTGCTGATTACTATCTGGGTTCCTCGACTGCCTCTCCAGATAGATATCTCAGACACCGAACTCAGTCAAATCAAAGGATGGCGGGTTCCCATTATTTCCAACAGAAGGTTGGTTTGTCTTGTTTTATAAGACACTATTATCAAATCAGAAGATGGAAATGTTCTTATTAATACATGTCTACTGAAATGCTAACTTGGTAAATTTGTTCAAATCTAACAGTGAAAATGGATTTGATGCAAATTTAATTAAAAAAGGAGTTTATTATACTTTGAGGTCTCTAGATCCCAAAACACAATAAATGAATGGGCCAAGAATAAGTTATTAAAGGGAACTTCTAATACTAATTAGGCCCTTGACTAGTCCATGGGGCATTAGTCTTCCTAGACTAGTCGGCCCTCTTCGCGTGATAACATAATTTATATGCTTGCTGGCTTCAGAGGCGCCATGCACATGACCAGAAGTGCCGAGGATGTATGTGAACCGTCTTCTGCACCCGGCTTCAGAGGCCCAATGACGCTGCGGAATAGAGCCAAGTGCATGCACGAGATTTGCAGGGAGCTAGCAATGGAGCTGGCGATTGCACATCATGTTACCATGCCGACAGGGGCATGGTAACTTGCAAAGTGGACCGACTAGTCTGGGAAAACTAACGACCCATCAACTAATCAAAGGCCTAATTATCATAAGAAAAATAGAGATTATAAATACTTTTTTTACGCATGGATTTGCATGAATAACATTATACAGGGCTGGTTAGGCAGGGAGTTTAGTATTACATATGTACATTCTGCTGTGTTAGAGGACATGGGGGACCTGACAGGTTCCTTTTAACAGTAAAACATCAAACTCACCTCACCCTGCCCTGCCAGCACAGCTTTTCGCCAGTCCTCTGCTTGCTCCCTAAGGCTCCAATTCTATCTGTGGTCTTCTCTTCACTCTTGATGCTAACCATCCCTTGACACGTACGTTATGATATCATGGCACAATATTCTGTGTCATCCTACACAGTCACATCATTCCATGTATTAGCATAGGGAAACGCAAATTATAAGGATATGGGGCAGCAGGGTGGCTCAGTGGTTAGAACTGTTGCTTTGCAGCCCTGGGTTCAAATAACACCAAGGACAATATCTGAAAGCAGTTTGCATGATCTCCCCGTGTTTGCATGGGTTTCCTCTGGGTTCTTTGGTTCCCTTCCAAACTCCATAGACATAGTGATATGGAAAATAGATTGTGAGCCCCAATGGGCACAGCGATGATAATGTATGTAAAGCACTATGGAATATGATGGCGCTATATAAGTGAGCATAATAAATTAATAATAAAGAATGATTTGCACCGAGGCCTAGGTGGCATCGGGAGAGCTGCCAAAGAGTAAAAAGAAGCCTGGTGTCTTAGGGCGCGAGTAAAGCATTGAAAAGAAGCTGAGGCAATAGGGAGAGTTGAGGAGCAAAGTGAGATTGATCTTTAAATCTTTTTAATTTTTTTTCAGCCCACATGAATCCAGAAAATGATGGCTGAATTTCTAGAATGCACAATAAACCAGAATCCACATATTTTGGGAAATTCTAAATAAATTCAATTTGTTTGCACTCTACTTGTTAATCCTTAATAAAAAGCTGAAGAAATTTATTGGAGCTAAACTATTCAAAAATACTCAGTAACATATACTGAAGGTTTAAGATTTCACCATACAAACTACATACATTAGGCCGTTGTATTTACGGTGAAAATTCATGTCTGAGTGGCTGTATAATCACTTTTCTAATCTGATATTAAAGTGAGCACGGATTTTCAAAGTACACCAGACTCATCAGGTTTAGAAGAGCTACTGTATTTAATATTGTACACAGTTTGTTCTGTTAGTATAGAAAGGTAGGAGACAAAAAAGCGCAAATATAGATATCTTTCTGTGGAAACTTCCTGAAGAAGAAGCCATGAGCTTCGAAACGCGTTGAATAAAGCACCCGAACATCTTATAACTATATCTGGATCCATCATTTGTTGCAGCAGTGCGGATTTTATCCATATTCATCTATTAGAACAATTTGTTCTGTGAAATACGGTGATAAAAAAATCCACTTTTAATCTCAACAGAATCTTACCTTTCAGACCAACTAGAGACAGTGATGATGATGATGAGGATGAACGCAGAGGACGAGGTTGTTCCCTTCAGTATCAACATGCAATGATCCGGGTTCTCACTCAGTTTGTGGCAGAAGACCCCACGCCCCTCGGTCAGCTTGATTTCTTGTTGGGTTCTGAGTGGCAGGTCGATGTGACCGACTTGGTGAAAGATTTTATGAAACTAGAAGAGCCCCATATTGCAAAGCTCCAAGATGGAAGACTTCTCATTGGGAAGGAAATTGGAATGACAACAATACAAGTATGTAAAATCTGAATTATTGAATCTAAAATCAGTGCAGCAAAATTGTTTTTCATCTTGTGTTGATTTAAACTGATATGTGCCAGATTATCGGATTTTGTTTTATCACACAGATATATCAAAAGTATTTACAGTAACAAACGTTTGCTGTACTCACTGTAAGGGGAAAAGAAACCTTAAAAAAATTAAAAAACTAAATGTCAATACACAACATATAATTCCGGAGCATTTTTTGCTTACAATGGCTGTAAAAGGTCTACATACTCCTGTAAAAAAATGCAAAGTTTTTGTCATGTAAAAAAACATATCAAGAAGAATCATTTCGGAACTTTTTCCACCTTTAATGTCACCCATAATCTGTACAATCCTTTGATAAATAAACTGAAATAATTTTGAGAGGGGAAGTAATAACAAAACTAAAATAATGTGGTTGCATAAGTATAAACACACTCTTGTAATGGGGATGTGATTGTGTTCAAAAGTAGCCAATCACATTTAAACTCATGTTAAATAGCAGTCAGTACATAGCCGCCATCTGTGAGGCTGAGTTATTTTTCACGGAATAGCAGTGAGTTGGGGAAGTCAAATATTCTGAGCTAAAGAATCAGGAGGGTACATCATATACAAAGGGAAAAGACAGAGGCATAGTCCGGTAACGGTCAAGGATCAGAATACCAAGAAGATAGCAGATCACAGCAAAGGGGCAAGGCAAACGGATGGTCAGAACAAGGTCCAAGGTCTGGCAGCAATAAATCTAAGCAAAGCACAAGGCCCAGAGAAACTAATCACATTGATCTGAAGCTACGACCGACAGCTATCTGTGACTGCCAGCCAAGTTAAGTATCTAAATAATAATTAGGAATAGGGAACACCTGACAGAAGCTCAGCACCTCACAGGCACAGATTGGATGGTCGAGCTGTCAATCAAAGCAAAGACAGCTCAGCAGTCTCCTGCACCAGATTTGATGACTGAGCTGTCAATCACTGCATTCAAGACAAACTGAGGGGTGGAGTCATAACAGTACCAGTTCCAGGGGTAGTCACCGGACCCCAGGTTTCCCAGGAAATTTCAGATGGAAGGCCAGGACTAACGCTCGGCCTTCACACCTAGAGCTGGGACCCAGGATCTCCCCTACGGTATGTATCCCCTCCAGTGGATGAGATATTGGAGGGAATTTGGGATCCTATGAGAATCCACAACACCTGAACCTCATAATCGAAGCCACGATCAAACAAAACCGGAGGAGGCGGGAATGAGGGAGACAAACTCCTTTAATAGAGACATTATAGAAAATATTAGTGATTCGAATGAAAGGAGGAAGCTTTAATCTAAACTCCACTGGTTTGGTGACCTCCAGGACCTCATACGGACCAATAAACTTTGTACTCAAACTTCATCAACAACACTTCAAGTTTAATATTTCTTGATGACAACCAAACCCTATCCCAAATTTTAAAGTCAGGATCTTCCAAACATTTTTTATCAGCCTTCAAACATCCTCAAGTTTCCTAGAGGCGAACTCCACTCCAGGACATTCAGAATGAATCCTAGAAAATTATCCAAATTGGGGATGAAAACCATTAATACAGTAGAATGGAGAGGGTGCAGTAGACTTATTTACCTGACTGTTAAAGGCACACCCAGCGACTGATAAAATTGAATACCAGTCCTTCTGCAGAGCCACCAAAAAGCACCTTGTTCTGAATGGTAAGCAAAGGAAAATTAAAAGTCAATCCCCAGTTTACAACGAAAAGGGCTCCATTAGGGACAAATTGCACCCCCTTATCAGGCACAATGTTAAGAGGGATCCTTTGTAACCTTACAATATGAGAACTAAAGATATCAGTTTTTTTGCCAGAGGCAAATCTGTGATGAAATCCATGGACAGATGAGTCCATGGTCTTTCTGGAATTGTTAGTAGAGCCAATTCCTCGGCCCGTCAGTTATGACAGACTTTACAAGAGTTTATAAAATTTTTTAACCCCTATCTGACCTCGGACGGGATAGTACGTCCAAGGTCAGATCCCCTGCTTTGATGCAGGGCTCCGCGGTGAGCCCGCACCAAAGCCGGGACATGTCAGCTGTTTTGAACAGCTGACATGTGCCCGTAATAGGCGCGGGCAGAATCGCGATCTGCCCGCACCTATTAACTAGTTAAATGCCGCTGTCAAACGCAGACAGCGGCATTTAACTACCGCATCCGGCCGGGCGGCCGGAAATGACGTTATTGCCGACCCCCGTCACATGATCGGGGGTCGGCGATGCGTCTCCATTGTAACCATAGAGGTCCTTGAGACCTCTATGGTTACTGATCGCCGGTGGCTGTGAGCGCCACCCTGTGGTCGGCGCTCACAGCACACCTGCATTTCTGCTACCTAGCAGCGATCAGCAGATCGCTGCTATGTAGCAGAGGCGATCGAGTTGTGCCTGCTTCTAGCCTCCCATGGAGGCTATTGAAGCATGGCAAAAGTGAAAAAAAAAGTTGAAAAAAATATAAAAGTTTAAATCACCCCCCTTTCGCCCCAATCAAAATAAATCCATTAAAAAAATATCAAATCTACACATATTTGGTATCGCCGCGCTCAGAATCGCCCGATCTATCAATTAAAAAAAGCATTAACCTGATCGCTAAACAGCGTAGCGGGAAAAAAATTTGAAATGCCAGAATTACGTTTTTTTGGTCGCCGCGACATTGCATTAAAATGCAATAACAGGCGATCAAAAGAACATATCTGCACCGAAATGCTATCATTAAAAACGTCATCTCAGCACGCAAAAAATAAGCCCTCAACCGACCCCAGATCACGAAAAATGGAGATGCTACGAGTATCAGAAAATGGCGCAAATTTATTTATTTTTTTTAGCAAAGTTTGGAATTTTTTTTCACCACTTAGATAAAAAATAACCTAGTCATGTTAGGTGTCTATGAACTCGTACTGACCTGGAGAATCATAATGGCAGGTCAGTTTTAGCATTTAGTGAACCTAGCAAAAAAGCCAGACAAAAAACAAGTGTGGGACTGCACTTTTTTTGCAATTTCACCGCACTTGGAATTTTTTTCCCGTTTTCTAGTACACGGCATGCTAAAACCAATGATGTCGTTCAAAAGTACAACTCGTCCCGCAAAAAATAAGCCCTCACATGGCCAAATTGACAGAAAAATAAAAAAGTTATGGCTCTGGGAAGGAGGGGAGCGAAAAACGAACACGGAAAAACAAAAAATCATTATGCATGAATGGCCACCCAAAAAGTCTCGCAATGGCTTTTCGCATAGCTGTGACTCTAGGACAGTGTTCCCCAAGTTCGGTCCTCAGGAGCCACCAACAGGTCATGTTTTCAGGATTTCCTTAGTATTGCACAGGTGATGGAATTATTGCCTGTGCAGGTGATGCAATTATCACCTGTGCAATACTAAGGAAATACTAAAAATATGACCTGTTGGTGGCTCTTGAGGACCGGACTTGGGGAACACTGCTCTAGGATGACCACTCAAGATGGAATCATAAAACTCCTATACCAGACAGAATCTTAGATAGACAGGCACAAATAATTTGGATCATGGAGTAAAGGAAGGAGCCGATGATGTGACTTTATTAATCTCCTCTTCCAACTCCATAATTACCATGGAAAATAAGAATTTTTTAGAAAAAAAGCACATGGACGCAGCTGAGTCAGAGTTTTGGACCCTTGTGACAAAACGCCCCTACCATGTCCCTGACACATCCACCTCCACAATGAAAAGTTCTTGGAGATCTAGTTGGATAAGAACAGTAGCAGTCATGGAATGCTCTTTTAATTTTTCAAAAGCCCTGATAGCGTCCGACGACCAAACCTGAAGATCCTCCATTTTACATGTAAGGTCAGTAAGAGGTTTAGCAACCTGAGATAAACATTTGATACATTTTCTAGAATAGTTGGCAAATCCAAGAAAACATTTCAAAGCTTTAAGGTCATAAGGTTTGACCCAATCAATTATGGCCTTTACCTTCCCAGGGTCCATCTCAAACCCTTCTGCTGACAAAATAAACACCAAGAACAAAATTTCCTGAACAGAAAACAAACACATTTGTCTAATTTGCAAACAAAGAGTCCTCCCTCAACCTTTGTAATACTACACGGACATGTTCCAGGTGAATGTCCAAATCCGGCAAGAAAATTAGAATATCATCCAGGTAAATCACAAATCTCCCAATTCAATCAGAGAAAATATCATTCCTAAAATTTTGAAAAACAGCAGATGCTTTGGCTAACCAAATAATAATAATCATTTTTATTTTTATAGCACCAACTTATTCTGCAGTACTTTACAATTTTAGAGGGGACTTCTAAAGACAGTAAAAAGATTACAGAATAACACATAACTCAGATACCAAATACAGTGAGGGCCCTGCTCGCAAGCTTACCATTTATGAGGAAATAAAGGAGACACGAAAGGTCAATGGTAAAATATGCTTGTACGGTCCAGCCATAATATACTAAATAGGGTATGCATATAATGCTGCAATATCCTATGACACTCCCCTTGAGAAAGCACGTGATTGGCGAAACGCGCGTCGGGGCACTCCTGCAGCGATATTCAACATGGGTAAGCATCAACTTTATCTTCTATGATTCCATGGGCGTCTAAGTGAAATTAGGCTCTTATCATCCGGGTTTATATACATAACATTAGGACCTTAAAGGATTTTTTATGTGAGCTTTCTTTACTGAACCAAGGTTACAATTTTTTATGGTACTAGTATGCTTCCCATGAGATACATAAGCACATTCCTGCTGCTTAAATATGGAATTTTGTCAGAGTCTTTTTGATATCCTCATATGGTATTTTTGTATTGTTTTAAAATTGTTTTTCAATAAACTTTATTGATTTTATTATATTTTTGTGTGTCATAGTGGTCTGTGAGTGCTTCTATGCACTCATATTTTGGTAATAATATCCTGTCACCAGCCAATATGTATAAAAGTAAAGACACAGAGGGCTATTAATTGGATGGAGGGTGTGTGAACAGATGCTACGAGGGTCATGATTTTTAAGAAAATTATGTATGGGGAAAATGAGGATAGTTAGACAAGTGAGGTAGGGTGATAGATCTAGCTAAATGAATTCATTTTAGTGCATGCTTAAACCTGTGGGTATTGGGAATTAATTGAATTGTCCTGGGTAGGGCATTCTAAAGAATTGGTGCAGCACGTGAGAAGTCTTACAGACGAGAATAGGAGGTTCAGACTATTGAGGATGACAAGATTAATAGCAGAATCATAAGAAGGACGGGCAGTACTATCTTTTTCTGCGAACAGATCTCTGAAGTGTTTCAAGTAGCCCAGCAGACCCTGCAGACTTGCAGAGCATACTTGTTAAGAATTTAGACATTTCTTATGATAACTGGGGCCCCACTCAAAAATTTCCTGCAGACATCAATCAATAACATGATTGTGTAGAAGCACCCATGGAAAGTAAAAATTTACAGGTAGAAAACAAGTTTGTTTTTAATACATTCACCTGTGGAAACGCACTGAAAATGCATGAAATCTGCACATGACTGTATCAATAAAGTTTTGTCAAAACCAATTACCAGAAAGTATTGAAAACAAAGTATCTTTAGTTATAACATAACATACCAAAAAGAGACAAGAACATGATAAACACCCTTGTAAAAAAGCACACTCAAAAACGCAATGAAAAAAATGCAAAATAGGCTAATTTAGGTCATACTGTAGGTGCAGAAATTCTGCAAAAATCTGCAAACGTCAAAAACTCACCAAATACTCATTTTTGGAGCATAGCCTAAAGGTGGAAGAAGTTCTAAACTGATTCTTCTTGGTATGATTTTTTACATGACAAAAACCTGGCATTTTAACAGGGGAGTTTAGACTTTTTATATTCACTGTATCCAAAAATGAATACCAGGTGACCAATCTTTTAGAGGCCAAATTAAGCTAATGCACCTATTTTAGACAAAATTATGATGCTGGAAAAACCTTGCTAAACTGTAGGTTAATAAATACAAATATGTGATTTCTGCGACTATTTTTTTCTATTGTTTTATGGATATTTAAAGTTAAACTAAACTATAGTCTCCAGAAATGCTATTTATCAGTGGCAAATTTTTTTAACCTGTTAATATATTGCAATCATTATATTATATAGCACTGCGTACTTGAGCACCAGCTACAGGGAAAAAAATGAACTGATATTTTCCCTGCAGCTGTGCACTTCCAGTCATCGCGTCACAGAGCGGTAACAGTCACTGCTCAGTGAGCGCGGCTGGAATCACTCCTTGGCACCTTTATTGACAGCCTGCTCAGCACAAGTGCCTCGATGACTGGAAGTTACTGCCATGAGAATAAACTTCATTTTGTCCTTGTAGTTGCTGGTCCAGTATGACGGGCATTATTTTAAAATGCAGAGTAACCTCTTAATGGCAGGCACATAGTGATTCTGGAGGTGAACAGGTTTCCTTACATAAGAATTACAATATATTATAGGCAAAATTGGCTGCACTAATGGTTTTATGCAATGCATTGTTAAATGTGGCACATAGGGACACATAGGATCTATGTGCATATCATTTGCTTGAATATATTTTGCATGATCACTCGGTACGAAAGCAGTTAAATCCTCCTCCTAATCTTTTATGACTGTATAAAAGACAGTGCCATAGGAAATTATTTTTACTTTGTTTATTTGAGCTCAGTGGGGAAGAGTCTATAAATAATGGATATGCTTTCTTATTATTAAATCAGTCTCTTTGTGTGTTGTAGGTGATGTCCCCTCTCTCCGATTCCATCCTGGCAGAAAAGACAGTGACAGTGCTTGATGAGAAAGTGACAATAACGGACCTAGGAGTGCAGCTTGTCTCTGGACTGTCACTCTACCTTCATACTAGCACAGCAAATAACAAGGCTGTTGTAGTCACCTCTATGGCACAGGAGCTACTGCATGCTCAGAAACAGGTAGGGTGCTTCATTCAATCTGAGGGGGTCTTATTACACAAATACAATTAAGTCTGTGAATAAAATTGTCTCTTTTGTCAGTTGAAACTGTTGTTGAAGACAAAATTCACATAAGACTGATGTACATACTATGTACTTTTCACTATGTATAAAATAGTCGCCCTGTCATAAAGAAAACATTGTAAAAAGCCATTGGGAAGACTCTTATCTGTTTTTCCAAAATGCAGGCACATTTTACGCTGCAAGTGGTCGGCCTGCGTCTCACTCCACCCCACAACCCATCATGCAGTTGTATTCACATGTATCAACAAGGTCCATGCTTTGTGAATGAATGTAGCTCAGTACTGAGCAGAATAGCTGTGAATCCACCACTAGGATTACATTAATACTTACTATGAAGCAGCAATATGGGTCTCTGTGTATATACGCCTCTTTCTCTATTTTTCTTTCTACTCCTCACACTTCACTGAGCTTATCATCCATCTTATTTTGACCAAGACATATTTTAGCTGTTCTTATGAGTAAATAATGAGCTCAAGAGGCAGGGGAAAGGCTGTAGAAGTGGCTTATAAGTATAGGAAGAAGCATGTTTCTCTGGTCAGCTATATTATAAAGTTTCCTATTTACTATATTAACTTGATCTAATGATTTATGCAAATTTTATTGAAACAACATTGAGCATTTCACTGTAAATCTGTCAGGGAGCGTGTTGCGCCTTCAAGCCTTGGAACTCTTATCTGTCTTCTCCTAAATTCCTCGACTGATCCATGACCAGATCAACTACTTTGACAACCTCTTCTTGATGTAAATGTTTGGCCTGTTAAAATAGAAAAACTTATACTCACCTCCCGTGCTGGCACCGTTCCTGCGGTGTCCGCACTCGCAGTTCCAGGGCTATCGTGCTGTTGTTGTGACATGTGACCCCGGCGCCCAATCAGCACTGGCATCACTGTCCCCACTTTTGAACAAATCAAACATGCAGAGGAAGTCCAAACTGCAGCTGCTGTCTTACTTCCTGTTCATGTTCAATTCAACAGGAGGCATGGACAGTGACGCCAGCGCTGATTGGGTGCCGGGGTCACATGTTACAAAAACAGCGTGGGAGCCACGGGGAGATTGAGTGCCGACACCGCGGGAATAGTATCAGCACAGGAGGTGAGTATAAGCTTTTATATATTGTTCGGGCCAAGCATGGGGTATGAGGAGAAGTTGTCCAAGTGGTGGACAACTTCTTTAACCCCTTCCTGACCTGTTACACAGCGTATGCATCATGAAAGTTGGTGCCAATCGCATATGCTGTGACAAAGAATGATCGCGTTCTTGCAGATCCGGTAAAAGGGTTAACTTTAATTTCACCCAACCTGCAGGGACTGGAGGAGTGGTGCTTCAGCACAAGGGGAGTGGCTTTGCCCCCTGTGGCTACGATCACTCTGATTGGCTGTTGAAAGTGACTGTTTCACTTTCACTTTCAATCAGAGCAATCGTAATATTTCACCAATGAAAATTGGTGAAATATTACAATCCAGCCATGGCTGATGCTGCAATATCATCGGCCATGGCTGGAGACCACGATCTGCCCCACCACCGCCACAGATCTCCTCCCCTCCATCCTCCACCCTGTCCTCTACTGTCCTCCTCTCCCCTCCTTCCTCCTGTCCACTCCCCCCGTGCTCCAATCCCACCCCCACATACTTACCGACCTCCGGTGCCTCTCCCAGTGTCCGTCCGTCTTCTGCATGGGAGCCGCCATCTTCCAAAATGGCCGGCAGATTCATTCCAGGTACATTTTGATCACTGTGATAGAACCTACCACAGTGATCAAAATAAAAAAAGTAGATAAACCCCCCATTTATCACTCCCATAGGTAGGGACAATAATAAAATAAAGAAAATATATTAACTTTTATTTTTCCACTAGGGTTAGGGTTAGAACGAGGGTTAGGCTTAGGGCTGCAATAAGGGTTAGGGTTGCAATTAGGGTTGGGGGTTAGGGTTGCAATTAGGGTTAGGGTTGCAATTAGGGGTAGAATTAGGGTTAGGGTTAGAATTAGGCTATGTGCACACGTTGCGGATTTGGCTGCAGATCCGCAGCAGATTGGCCGCTGCGGATTCGTAGCAGTTTTCCATCACATTTACAGTACCATGTAAACCTATGGAAAACCAAATCCGCTGTGCCCATGGTGCAGAAAATACTGAGCGGAAACGTTGTGTTGTATTTTACGCAGCATGTCAATCCCTTGTGCGGATTCCGCAGCGTTTTACACCTGTTCCTCAATAGGAATCCGCAGGTGAAATCCGCACAAAAAACACTGGAAATCTGTGGTAAATCTGCAGGTAAAACGCAGTGCCTTTTACCTGCGGATTTTTCAAAAATGGTGCGGAAAAATCCTCACACGAATCCGCAACATGGGCACATAGCCTTAGGGTTAGGGTTGGAATTAGGGTTAGCATTGGAAATAGGGTTAATATTAGGGTTAGGGTGTGTCGGGGTTAGGGTTAGGCTTGTGGTTAGGGTCATGGTTAGGGTTGGGATTAAGGTTAGGAGTATGCTGGGGTTAGGGTTGTGGTTAGGGTTAGGGTTAGAGTTGGGGTTGGGGTTAGTGTTGGAGTTAGAATTGAGGTGTTTCCACTGTTTAGGCACATCAGGGGTCTCCAAACGCGACATGGCACCACCATTGATTTCAGCCAATCTTTTTCCCTTCCGAGCCCCGATGTGCGTCCAAACAGTGGTTTACCCAAACATATGGGGCATAAGCATACTTAGGAAAAATTGCACAACTTTGGGGGTCTAATTTCTCCTGTTACCCTTGAGAAAATAAAAAATGGGGGCTAAAAAAAATTTTTTGTGGGAAAAAATTATTTTTTATTTTCATGGCTCTGCGTTATAAAATTCTGTGAAGCACTTGAAAGAATGGTCTGCGGGCATTATGTTACGTTTGCAGAGCCCCTGATGTACCTAAACAGTAGTAACCCCCCACAAGTGACCCCATTTTGGAAACTAGACCCCCCAAGGAACTTATCTAGATGTGTGGTGAGAACTTTGAATGCCCAAGTGCTTCACAGAAGTTTAGAATGCAGAGTCGTGAAAATAAAAAATATTTTTTTTTCACAAAAAAGATATTGTAGCCCCCAAGTTTTTATTTTCACAAGGGTAACAGGAGAAATTGGACCACTAAAGTTGTTGTCCAATTTATCCTGAGTATGCTGATGCCCCATATGTGGGGGTAAACCACTGTTTGGGCGCACAGCAGAGCTCTGAAGGGAAGGAGCGCGTTTTGAAATGCAGACTTAGATAGAATGGTCTGTGGGCATTATGTTGCGTTTGCAGAGCCCCGATGTACCTAAACAGTAGTAACCCCCCACATGTGACCCCGTTTTGGAAACTAGACCCCCCAAGGAACTTATCTAGATGTGTGGTGAGAACTTTGAATGCCCAAGTGCTTTACAGACGTTTATAATGCAGAGTCATAAAAAAATATATATATTTTTCCACAAAAAAGATTTTTGCAGCCCCCAAGTTTTTATTTTCACAAGGGTAACAAGAGAAATTGGACCCCAGAAGTTGTTGTCCAATTTATCCCGAGTACGCTGATGCCCCATATGTGGGGGTAACCCACTGTTTGGGCGCACGGCAGAGCTCCGAAGGGAGGGAGCACCATTTGACTTTTTGAGCGCAAAATTGGCTGTCGTGTTTGGAGAACCCCTGATGTACCTAAACAGTGGAAACCCCCCAATTCTAGCTCCAACCCTAACCCCAACACACCCCTAACCCTAATCCCAACCTGATCCATAATCCTAATCTCTAACCCTAACCATAATCACAACCCTTACCCCAAAACAACCCTAATGTCAACCCTAACCATAACCCTAATCAAAACCCTAAATCCAACACACCCCTAATCCTAATCTCAACCCTAACCTCAAACCTAACCCTAATCCCAATACACCCCTAATCACAACCCTAACCTTAACCCTAATCCCAAACCTAACCCTAATCCCAAGCGTAACCCTAATGCCAACCCTAACCCTAATACCAACCCTAATCCAAATCCTAACCCTAACCCCAACTCTAACCCTAACCTTTTGCCCCAACCCTAGCCCTAACTTTAGCCCCAACCCTAACCCTAGCCCTAAGGCTACTTTCACACTTGCATCGTTTGGCATCCGTCGCAATCCGTCGTTTTGGACAACAAACGGATCCTGCAAATGTGCCCGCAGGATGCGTTTTTTGCCCATAGACTTGTATTGCCAACGGATCGTGACGGATGGCCACACGTCGCATCCGTCGTGCACTGGATCAGTTGTGTTTTGGCGGACCGTCGGCACAAAAAACCGTTCAATGAAGCGTTTTTTTGTACGTCGCATCCGCCATTTCTGACCGCGCATGTGTGGCCGTAACTCCGCCCCCTCCTCCCCAGGACATAGATTGGGCAGCGGATGCGTTGAAAAACTACAGCCGCTGCCCACGTTGTGCACAATTTTCACAACGTGCGTCGGTATGTCGGGCCGACGCATTGCGATGGCCCCGTACCAATGTAAGTGTGAAAGAAGCCTAACCCTAAATATAGCCCCAACCCTAACCCTAAATTTAGCCCCAACCCTAACCCTAAATTTAGCCCCAACCCTAGCCCTAACCCTAACCCTAGCCCTAACCCTAACCCTAACCCTAGCCCTTACCCTAGCCCTAACCCTAGCCCTAACCCTAACCCTAGCCCTAACCCTAGCCCTAACCCTAGCCCTAACCCTAGCCCTAACCCTAACCCTAGCCCTAACCCTAATTTTAACCCCAACTGCTGTTCTCCTGCCGGCCAGCAGATGGAGATAGATGGCGGGCGCACTGCGCATGCGCCCGCCATTTTCTTTTGCCGGCGGCCAGGAGGAGCAGCAGGAGGACCCAGGGACACAGGTGAGTATGACAGGGTCCCCGAATCCCCCTATTTCTCTGTCCTCTAGTGTGCGATCACATCAGAGGACAGAGAATTACACTTTACTTTTTTTTTTTTTTGCAATCGCCGGTAAACGGTTAATTACCGGCAATCGCAAATGCGGGGTCGGTAAAACCAACCCCGTTCATGCTCTTTGGGGTCTCGGCTACCCCCGGCAGCCGAGACCCCAAAGATTCTCGCGGGGCCGGCCGGCGGGCGCACTGCGCATGCGCCCGCCATTTTCAAGATGGCGGCGCCCACCGGGAGCCACGAGGAGCATCGGGGGAGATAGGTAAGTATTGGGGGGCTACCTGGGACCCCTTTTCTCTGTCCTCCGATGTGCAATCACATCGGAGGACAGAGAAATTAAAAAAAGATCGCGTTTTTTTTTTTTTTTGCGATCGCCGGTAAACGGTTAATTACCGGCGATCGCAAATGCGGGGTCGGTACAAAACCCCCCGAATCATGTTCTCTGGGGTCTCGGCTACCCCCGGCAGCCGAGACCCCGGAGAAAATCAGACTCTGTGGGTCGCTATTTACTTTTGCCACAGCGCCGTTAATTAAGTAGTGGCCGCCGTTAAAAGGCGTATCGGCGGTCGCTAAGGGGTTAAATCAATCTGCAGTCTTCTATGAACAGTAATATAAAAAAACTGACTGTCACATCCAAACATAAATCAGGTCTGAACAGGTGCTTACCTAGAGTCGCCAACTCATATACAACAAAACAGATAAGGCAGCACACTGTAGTGCTATAGCATGCTCAAATAAAAAAATGAGAATTTAATTGCATTACTGCACTAGAAATATGAAAAATTGAGAATGCTTAGCGCATAAATTGGCCAATTCATGTGTATCTGGATTCTACCCCTCCACAGAGATATAGACTTTAGTCCAAGAGAGGATTCATATTAGGTTCTCAGAGAGAAGTATACTGTCTAAGAGAGGATTGGCATTAGGTCCTGGCAACGAGAAACACCTTATCGTGGCTGCCAGGTACACATGAATTGATTACGACAAAGTAATATGTTGGATATGGGGTTTGGTGATTAAAACCCCATAGCACTAAGGGCTAAGATAAATGGATAGGAAAACATGATCAGAGCAAATAAAGTAGAATAAAGTATTAAATTAGAAAAAAGTCACTAAAACTCACCACTTTATGCACAGTCTTGTGCACTTGGCCATGTGAGTGCAACCTGACAAAACATTAAATCATGCTGGGACCAATTATATTCTTTGGGGCCATGCACATGTCCAATATTTTCCCCAAAAAATCTTTGCATGTCCGAGTTTGATCCGATAATCGGATCAAGCTCAGCCGTGCAGGTCAAAGAGTCCATGGAAACCATCAAACTGCACTCTGATGACATCTGAGTGCAGTCCAATTTCCACAGACTGACAGAATGGAGAATATGGAGAAATGTTTTCCCCATCTCTCCCTCCGAGAGACTTAGATCACACTATAATCAAACTCTGATCAAACTCCGATTTGCATAATCGATCAGATTCTATTAGATTACATGGTCATCTGCACCTATCCTCAATGTTGGAATTTGTTAAAAAAAATATATTTTTCTTATAAAAAGATCTGTTTGTTGTATTAGTGAAACTGTGAAGATTGCTGTAACTTACAATATATCCATGCCAGTGTATTAGTGATGTGAAGGAGTAGCACTGTGCATAAAAAGCTTTGTTTTGCCTGAGAACACTAATTACAACAGTGACTAGTAATTACCAACATTTCTACTTATGTGTTCATAAGAAACCTCTCTTGAAATAATCATTTTCTTACAGACTTTTCCTTTCTGCTTTTGTTTTCTTGTACTGTTTCATTCATTCCTATTGACTAAATATAAGAATTTGCTTTTGAGCATTTTCAAATGCCATCATAGTCCTATCATTATTTCTCAATAATTTTCTGAATAACGACCCACAAACAGTAGAATCCAAACAGATTGTAATTATATAATCCCAACATGGTCTTTCATCTGAATATGAAGGGGATACTGGTCAATCACACCCCTCAGTGTCAGCATCATGCATCTACTGGAGGTGGAAGTCCTCTGTTCCTCTACATCCCACTGTGGCTGGGACTTCACTGCAGCCATCTCTTCTAAAGCCACCTTGGTCTTCACAGGCTAGGATCAATTCCCGTAAATCGAGCACTACAGCAGATGGTGGGGTCTGATGGATAAATTAGGGCTGAAGATAAATGTAGAACAACTAAGTGTTAGGACTGGCGGAACGCACCAAGACAGATGATAAAGGTGCGTTCGCAGTCCGGGGTCCACCGTGCAGGTGAGAACCTGCTGCTAGCAATTAGCAGACAATATGGCGGTATACACGCGTGGGTTAAACCTCACCCAGCGTGAAGAAAGCGATCCTGTTAATTCACAGGACCGCAGTACCGCACTAGTGCGCGAGCAAGTGGTCAGCGGACTTAACCCCAGAAGGGATTGGAGCCCGATTAGACCCTTGCTGGCGTAACACCGCAACTGGGTGTGTAGAGAACCTTAAGCAATCTATGTGCACAAGAGTGCGAGCGATGCCGCACTAACGGACGCCACTAACCACCCAGACTCGGGTATGGAAAGCGCAAGGCAGGCGCACGGCGCCGTACTGGCAGGCACAGCTACAGGACGCTGTGATGTGTGTTAGTGCTGTAGGCTAAGTCGGGCGCTAGGTAGCAGCCATACACCTTCCGCGAACAGACATTCAATAGGGTAGGGGTTTCCAAGGACGACTTGCACTCACAACATACACACATAAGCAATTGTAAGAAAATACTAGCGCATGGCCGTGCGGTCATGCGCAGTTAATATAGCAGCAGCACAGGAAGTGGCCACAGCACTTTTGCCCTTCTAGGACCTGCCAAGAGGACCAATGGAATGTGCTGCAGAGACTGAGCACATGACCCTCGATGTCCAACGGGAGACCTTACGCTGGGCATGCTCAGTACATGCAGACAAGGACTTAGTCCCAGAGAAGTCCGCTCGCTGCTGACCAGCACTGACTTTAAAGGCAGAGACTGGAGAAGCAGCACTAACTCTCAGAACAGAGTGAGAATGAGCAAGACGCTGGGACCGACGTCCTTGCTGAGCAGGCTCCACTGCGGCTGGACAAGAATGGGAGACCGCAGCGGAAGTGGCTCGAGATTCCCCCTGTGCAGAAGCGGGAACTCGACCCCTAACATTACCCCCCCTCCTAGGGCCCCCCCCTCCTTGGGCCTCGCTACGTTCGAAGGCAGCAATGAGCTGCGGAGCCCGAATGTGCTCAACAGGCTCCCAGGACCTGTCCTCGGGACCATAACCCTTCCAGTCCACCAAATAAAATTTTTTACCACGCATCACCTTGCACCCCAAAATAGCGTTCACCTCATAATCGTCCGTAGACGAACCCGATGTCCCAGCAGATGACTCGGAAAAGCGGGACATATACACGGGTTTCAAGAGGGACACATGGTGATACCCAGGCGTGGCGGAAGGGCCAAACGATAGACCACAGGATTAACCTGTTCGAGGACCTTGAATGGACCCAAGTAGCGAGGAGCAAATTTAGTGGACTCAACTCGCAGCCTGATGTTACGGGCGGAGAGCCACACCAAGTCGCCAGGAGCAAAGGTCGGGGCGGGACGCCGATGAGCATCAGCGGAGGACCTCATTCTCTCCTTAGAGGCCCAAATGGCATCCTGAGTGCGGTCCCAAATATCCCGTGCCTCCACAGCCCAGTCTGCCACCCTGGAGTCGGCGGAAGACACGGGCATAGGCACAGGTACCCGTGGATGCTGACCATAGTTGAGGAGGAATGGGGTTTGTCCAGTGGAGTCGGCAACGGCGTTGTTCAGTGCAAACTCTGCCCATGATAGCAAGGATGCCCAGTCATCCTGCCTGGCTGAAACAAAATGCCGCAGGTATGTGACCAAGGTCTGGTTGGCCCTCTCTACCAACCCATTCGTCTCGGGATGATAAGCGGAAGAGAGATTCAACTCAATACTGAGAAGACGACAGAGCTCTCTCCAGAACCGAGACGCAAACTGGGGACCCCGGTCACTGACAATTTTGTCTGGCATACCATGTAGGCGGAAGATATGTTTGATGAACAACGCTGCCAAGGCCCGTGCAGAAGGTAACCGCGGCAGCGGCACCAAATGCACCATTTTTGAGAAATGATCGGTGATGACCCAAATGATGGTACAGCCGCGAGACTTGGGCAAACCCACAACAAAGTCCATCCCGACCATCTCCCAGGGCCTATCTGCCACCGGCAAGGGATAGAGCAAACCAGCTGGCCTTTGACGCGGAGATTTATTTTTGGCGCAGGAGACACACGCCAGAACATAATCCCTGACATCCCGGACCATATGCGGCCACCAGTACGTCCTCGCCAGTAGCTCAGATGTCCTCTTTGTCCCAAAGTGTCCACCCACCCTGGACGAATGAGCCCAAGAGAGAACCTCCGGTCGCAAATTAATGGGCACAAAAGTCTTGCCCGGAGGCACAGACTCTAGCGAAACCGGCGCCACGGTTCTCAGGCTCTCGGAAGGGACAATAAGCCGAGGCTCCTCTTCCTCCTCCTCAGTTGACATAAGGGAGCGAGAGAGAGCGTCAGCACGGATATTCTTCTCCCCGGCGAGATAATGAAGGGAAAAGTGGAACCGGGAGAAGAACAGGGACCATCTGGCCTGGCGAGAATTTAGCCGCTGGGCTGTCTGCAAATAGACCAAATTTTTGTGGTCCGTGTAAACTTGGAAGGGAAACCGCGCACCTTCCAGAAGATGTCTCCACTCCGAAAAGGCCAACTTCATTGCTAGCAACTCCCTGTCCCCGATGGAGTAGTTCCTCTCCGCTGGCGTGAAGGTCTTGGAGAAGAAGAAGCATGGATGCTTCCGACCTTGAGCATCCTTTTGGTAGAGGATTGCTCCAGCACCAACGGACGAGGCATCCACCTCCAGTAGGAATGGCTTATCCACATCGGGACGATGTAAGATGGGAGCGCTAGCAAAGTGGGACTTAATAGAAGTGAAGGCCTTGGAGACCTCTTCCGACCACAATTTGGGATTCGCTCCCTTCTTGGTGAGGGCTACCAAGGGAGCCACCAGAGTTGAGAAGTGGGGAATGAACTGGCGGTAATAGTTTATGAACCCCATAAAGCGCTGCACCGCTTTAAGAGAATGGGGCTCTTGCCAGTCCATCACAGCCTGTAGTTTGGCAGGATCCATAGCCAATCCCTGGGCGGAGATGATATAGCCCAGGAAAGGTAAGGACTCCTGCTCAAACACACACTTCTCCAACTTTGCGTAAAGAGAGTTTGCCCGTAGGAGGTCGAAGACTCTGCCAACATCTCTCCGGTGGGAGTCAATATCTGGAGAAAAGATGAGAATATCATCCAGATAGACTACAACCGAGGTGGAAAGCATATCCCGGAAGATGTCATTGACAAAGTCTTGAAAAACGGCAGGTGCATTACAGAGCCCGAAGGGCATCACCAGATACTCATAGTGCCCATCTCTGGTGTTAAATGCCGTTTTCCACTCGTCCCCCTCACGGATGCGAATCAGATTGTAAGCACCCCGCAGATCTAGTTTCGTAAACACTCTAGCTCCCCGAAGCCTATCGAAAAGCTCAGAAATCAACGGCAAAGGGTACTTGTTCTTCACTGTGATAGCATTAAGACCCCTGTAGTCTATGCATGGACGTAGTTCTCCATTCTTCTTCTGCACGAAGAAGAACCCTGCCCCAGCAGGTGACACTGACTTCCTAATGAACCCTCTTGCCAGATTCTCTTGTATGTACTGAGACATTGCCTCCGTTTCCGGGAGAGATAATGGATAGACTCGACCCCGGGGAGGCTCAGCACCAGGCAAGAGATCGATAGGACAGTCATAGGGGCGATGGGGCGGAAGGGTCTCCGCCGCCTTCTTGGAGAATACGTCTGCATAAGACCAATATTGCTTGGGGAGAGAGGATAGATCTGCGGGTACCTCAGTAGTAGCAACCTGAACGCACTCTCGGTGACACCTACCCCCACATGATTCACCCCATCCCAGAATTCTGCCTGAGGACCACTCGATGTGAGGAGAGTGGTACCGTAGCCAAGGTATCCCCAACAGGACCTCATCAATACCCTCAGGAATGACGAGCAGAGAAATAATCTCCTGATGGGATGGCGACAGGGACAGAGTAATAGGGATGGTCTGATGTGTTATCTGTGCGGGGAGTGTCGACCCATTCACCACTCGTACCGTTACTGGTTGGGATAGCATAACCAGGGGTATTGCGTGACGTTGGGCGAAGGCAGAAGACATAAAATTGCCCTCCGCCCCAGAATCCACGCAGAGGTCTACCGAGTGGGAGGATGAGCCAAAGGTAATTGTCCCCTTAAAGGACAATTTGGAGGCAAACGTCGCAGTGTCTAGTGCACCTCCACCTACTACCACTAGACGCTGACGTTTCCTCGACCGCTGATGACATCTGGTGGCAAGATGTCCTGACTGTTGGCAAACCTGGCAACCCTGGGGTGCACGAGCAGTCTGGGACTTAGATCCCGCTCGTGACACCACCTTAGGTTCCTGGAACTCAGGAGCCTGAACTGGAGATTCCAAAGGTTTGGCGAAGGTGGGAGCCAGCCGAAACCTCTGCCTACACTGGGCTCGCTCTAACCTCCGCTCGTGAAAACGGAGGTCAATGCGAGTAGATACTGCTATTAACTCCTCCAGTGTGGCGGGAATCTCCCTAGTGGCCAGAGCGTCCTTAACGTGGTCAGCCAGCCCCCTCCAAAATATAGGGATAAGGGCTTTATCCGTCCACTCCAGCTCAGATGCCAGAGTGCGGAAATGGACGGCAAAAAGGCTGACCAAGGACGAGCCCTGAGTCAGTGCCAACAGTTGGAGCGCCGTATCATGAGTGACACGAGGTCCTAGAAAGACCTGTTTCAGAGTGCTCAGGAATAACGGAGCACTCTGCACCACATGATCGCCACGCTCCCACAGCGGCGTAGCCCACTGCAACGCCCTGTCCGACAATAAGGAAATTATAAAGCCCACCTTAGCCCGCTCTGTAGGGAAACGAGAGGCCAGAAGCTCGAGATGTATTGAGCACTGACTCACGAAACCCCTACAGGACTTACTGTCACCAGAAAATTTCTCTGGTAGCGGGAGGCGAGATAGCGTCGGTACAGGAGCGGCAGTGGACAAGGTAGCTGCAGCCACACTTGCAGCCTGAACAGCGACAGCAGTAACATCCACAGCTGAGGTTGAACGCTCAAGAGCCGCCATCCTTCCCTCCAGCTGCTGGATGTACCGCTGTAAACGCTGATCGTCCGCCATTTTACTAGCCAGACCCTGGCGCTAGTATTATGTTAGGACTGGCGGAACGCACCAAGACAGATGATAAAGGTGCGTTCGCAGTCCGGGGTCCACCGTGCAGGTGAGAACCTGCTGCTAGCAATTAGCAGACAATATGGCGGTATACACGCGTGGGTTAAACCTCACCCAGCGTGAAGAAAGCGATCCTGTTAATTCACAGGACCGCAGTACCGCACTAGTGCGCGAGCAAGTGGTCAGCGGACTTAACCCCAGAAGGGATTGGAGCCCGATTAGACCCTTGCTGGCGTAACACCGCAACTGGGTGTGTAGAGAACCTTAAGCAATCTATGTGCACAAGAGTGCGAGCGATGCCGCACTAACGGACGCCACTAACCACCCAGACTCGGGTATGGAAAGCGCAAGGCAGGCGCACGGCGCCGTACTGGCAGGCACAGCTACAGGACGCTGTGATGTGTGTTAGTGCTGTAGGCTAAGTCGGGCGCTAGGTAGCAGCCATACACCTTCCGCGAACAGACATTCAATAGGGTAGGGGTTTCCAAGGACGACTTGCACTCACAACATACACACATAAGCAATTGTAAGAAAATACTAGCGCATGGCCGTGCGGTCATGCGCAGTTAATATAGCAGCAGCACAGGAAGTGGCCACAGCACTTTTGCCCTTCTAGGACCTGCCAAGAGGACCAATGGAATGTGCTGCAGAGACTGAGCACATGACCCTCGATGTCCAACGGGAGACCTTACGCTGGGCATGCTCAGTACATGCAGACAAGGACTTAGTCCCAGAGAAGTCCGCTCGCTGCTGACCAGCACTGACTTTAAAGGCAGAGACTGGAGAAGCAGCACTAACTCTCAGAACAGAGTGAGAATGAGCAAGACGCTGGGACCGACGTCCTTGCTGAGCAGGCTCCACTGCGGCTGGACAAGAATGGGAGACCGCAGCGGAAGTGGCTCGAGATTCCCCCTGTGCAGAAGCGGGAACTCGACCCCTAACACTAAGCTTCATGTTTCTAATGAAGTGCAATGTTACTGTTGATGTTTGAATGGGCTTTATGAATTTGGTGGTAAGAGGCCTCATCTCAACCCTATCCAACACCATTATTCTAAACTGGAATACTAGACCTCATTGTCCAGCTGGAGTGTTCAACCTCACACAAATTCCCACATACATTCTCCAAACTCTTGTTGAACAATGTAAGTTGTTATAGCAATAAATGGGCCCCAACTCTATAGTAAGACCCATGGTATGAACTGTGATCTCCAGTAGGAATGAAGCTCTGTAGTCCACACACATTTGCCATAATTTTTTATTGGATTGATAGAGGAATCTGTTGCGCTAAACCTCAAATGGAATGTAGCTTTAAAATTAAAACAAACAAAAATGTTTTTCAAATATGCAGGTGCTTCTCACTAAATTAGAATATCATCAAAAAGTTAATTTATTTCAGCTCTTCAATACAAAAAGTGAAACTCATATATTATATAGTGTCATTACAAACAGAGTGATCTACTTTTGACAGTGTGGACAGGTGCCAAGTGCTGCTGGAGAATGAAATGAAGTGCTCTAAAATTTCCTGGTAGACAGCTGCTCTGACTTTGGTCTTGATAAAACACAGTGGACCTACACCAGCAGATGACATGGCTCCCCAAACCATCACTGATTGTGGAAACTTCACACTAGACCTCCACTCTTCCTCCAGACTCTAAGACCTTGATTTCCAAATGAAATGCAAAATTTACTTTCACCTAAAAACAACACCTTGGATCACTGAGCAACAGCCCAGTTGTTTTCTCTGTGGTCCAGGTAAGACGCTTCTGGCATTGTCTATTGGACATGAGTGGCTTGACACAAGGAATGCAGCACCTGTAGCCCATGTCCTGGATATGTCTGAAGCAATGATTCCAGCAGCAGTCCACTCATTGTGAATCTCCTCAAAATTTTTGAATGGCCTTTTCTTAACAATCCTTTCAAGACTGCAGTTATCCCGGTTGCTTGTGCACCTTTTTCTACCACATTTTTTCCTTCCACTCAACTTTCCATTGATATGCTTGGATACAGCACTCTGTGAACAGCCAGATTCTTTAGCAATTACCTATTTTGCTTGCCCTCCTTGTGGAGTGTGTTAATGACTTCCTTATGGACATCTGTCTAGTCAGCAGTCTTCCCCATGATTGTGGAGCCTACTGAAACAGACTAAGGGACCTTTTTAAATGCTTAGGAAGCCTTTGCAGGTGTTTTTTGTAAAATTTTCTAATTTACTCAGATAATAACTTTTGGGCTTTCATTGGCTGTAAGTTATAATCATCAACATTAACAGAAATAAAGACTTAAAATAGATCTCTCTGTCCGTAATGACTATATAATATATGAGTTTAATTTATGTATTGAAGAACTGAAATAAATTAACCTTTTGATGATAATTTAATTTTGTGAGAAGCACCTGTAGCTCAACAATAGATTGTAGTTAAATAGATGTACAAAATCTGCATAGATATAGATTTAAGGAGTGCCCTAGTTAATCTCAGTACGCTAATACACATAAAGTAAAATAAGAAAAACCTTCCATAAACATCAATTTTTACTGTCAGTGAACATCAATTTTAGAATCAGAAAGGAATTATGCCTCTGCTGATAGGTATTACTTTCAGCTGCGATACAAGCTGTTATTGCAGACCTTTTGGAAGGGCCACTTGGAAAAAATAGTACTTACTTTGCTAAAGACGTCTTAAGTACTTAAAGGTCTTTAGGATATGAGCATTATCTTCATTGATGATGCGGCGTATTATAATCAGTAGTATGACAACTTAAGTTACAGTACCTTAAAATCATTTAAGGATCATGCCTTAGTAAGTGCCGTACAGAAAATAGCTGTGTTCCAAAGTCCAGAGGAAAATGCAGATGGGTAGGCTGTGTTCCGATGTACGGAGGAAGATGCAGCTGCAGGCTTGGCAGTGAGGCAGCAAAGGCTGGGAAGGATGAAAGGAGCCGCATGTGTAGAGCTAGGGGTGCTCCTGCCGGTAGCGTCCCCGAATACCAGGGAAATCCAAAATGGATGGTGGCACTGGGAGGCATGTGACATCACAGGTATGGCTGCCTAAAGATGTCAAAAGCCTAACCAACGGGGATACTCAGTTTCCCTTCATCAGGGTGATTACTCCTGTGTGTGCAGGAGGGCATTTTATATTCAAGAAAGGACCACCCTCCTCCCAGGGGATTCCATTTTTCTTTAAAGATGATGCTGGCTATAGGATGTCCTTCAATTCTTCATTTACTAAGTTTGAATTCTTAATTGAATGGGGTATGGTATTTGCATTGGACTAAGTATAGTATATGCATTGGACTGAGTATGATATATACATTGGACTGGGTGTGGTATATGCATTGTATTGGTATGGTATATGCATGATATTGGGAATGGTAAGTGAATTGGATTGGGTTTAACATGCTATTTAAAGAGTTTTAATTGACATATATTGCGCTTTCAACATGATTCATTTGAGTGTAATTATATATTGCTTCTAATTACATTTAATTATCTTGTATGTAATTTTCTTTGGTCTCCTTTTTGTTACATTTAGTGTTATTTAGTCTTTAGCAAATTGTGCAGTCCACTGAACAACAAACCTATTAAAGCTTGTGTCTGATATTATACATATGCTGTAATGTAATATTAATTACAATACATGCTAAAAGAGAAATTCTGAAATTGTTTTGACATTTTGCGGAGAACTGTGCATACACGCAGGCATTCTTTATATGCTGGACATTATGGTAATGTAAGCAAGAAGAGTGTTTGCAAAGGTGACAAGATTACCTTCTATCTAGGGAAACAGCTTTGTAAAGAAAGGTGCCATTAACCCAGATTGGTTTAACATAAAGCTGCATTTCTACAATATCTAGCACACCAATTATGTTCAGTCCATTTCCTGCACTGAAGCAGACACCCACATGGCGAATGGAATGACAAGTGGCATCAGCTATCTTTGTATAAGGCGATATGACCTGTATAATAGGATGCAAAAATGGAATTTAGGGTAATATTCATGAAAGGGGCAACTTTAAAACCTGCCCAGAGCAGCACAGAATTTCAACTACATTCATTTTATTACCTTTATTTAATGCTAAGTTTGGAATTAAAGGTCATAAGATTATTTTATCACACTAACTTAATCTCGAAGCCTTTGGCCTTGATTATATATACATACATATATATACAGCTCTGGCAAAAATTAAGAGACCACTGCAAAATTTTCAGTTTGTCTGATTTTTCTCTGTATATTTTTGAGTAAAATGTAAATTGTTCATTCATTCTATAAACTACTGACAACATGTGTCAGAAGTTCAGAGCAATAAATTTTGTATTTGTTTTCTGAAAATGAAAATTCGTCAAAGTAACAAAATAAAACAGTGCTTTCAGACCTCAAATAATGCAAAAAAACAAGTTCATAATCATTTAGAAGCAACAATACAAATGTTCTAACTCAGGAAGAGTGCAGAAATCAATATTTTGTGGAATAACCATGATTTTTAATCACAGCTTTCATGCGTTTTGGCATGCTTTCCACCAGTTTCACACTGCTTTTGGGTGACCTTATGCCACTCATGGTACAAAAATGTAAGCAGTTCTTCTTTGATGGCTTGTGACTATCCATCTTCCTCTTGATTACATTCCAGAGGTTTTCATTTGGGTTCAGGTCTGGAGATTGGGCTGGCCGTGACAGAGATTTGATGTGGTGGTCCTTCATCCACACATTGACTGACCTAGCTGTGTGGCATGGCACATTGTCCTGCTAGAATAACCGATCCTCAGAGTTGGGGAACATTGCCTGAGCAGAAGGAATCAACTGTTTTTCCAGGATAACCTTGTATGCGGCTTGATTCATGCGTCATTCGCAAAGATTAACCTGCCCAATTCCAGCCTTGCTGAAGCATCCCCAGATCAACACCTGGTTGTTTAATGGTTAGACAAAGACCTGGAGAGGCGTACAAGCCACAGTGTCTTGTACTCACTGTGAAATTTGGTGCAGGATCGGTGATGTTAAAAATATAAGAACTGGGGTGCAGAAAAATGGAAGTAACTATTCTTGAATGATAAGTAAAAATGTGAAAAATTTGGCTGTAACAGAAAGCTGTTTGTTCTCCTTATGGTTGGAGAGTGGTATAATAATGAATGCCTGCAGGCAACAATAAAACAAGGTAAAGATTGGGGCTGTATTTCAGCAAACAGATTGGGTAATTTTGTCAAGATTGATGGTGTCCTCAATTCTGAGAAATACAGACAGATTATCAACCATCATGTAATACTATCAGGATTCGTGTGATCGTCTCCAAGTTTATTATGCAGCAGAACAAAGTCGCTAAACATGCAGCCAATGTCTTTAAGAATTATGCTGAGCATAATGAAGAACAAGGCATCCTGTAAGTGATGATATGATCTCCACAGAGCCATGAGCTCAAGATCCTTTAGTCTGTCTGGGATCGCAAGAAGAGACAGACTAAAGAAGATCTGTGGTCACATCTTCAAGATGTTTGGAAGAAAATCCTCTCTCAGTTTTCTTAAAACTGTGTGCAAACTTCTCAGTGGTTAGCCGTACAGCCTTGCAGTGCTGGGGTCCTGGGTTAATATCTCACCAAGGACAATATCTGTAAGGAGTTTGTATGTTTTCCCCGTGTTTGCATTGTTTCCTGCAGGTTCTATGATTTCCTCCAACACTCCAAAGACATACTGATAGAGAAACTAGATTGTGAGCTTCAATGGGGACAGCGCTGATAACGTCTGTAAAGCGATGTGGAAATAATATAAGCGAGTAAAATAAATAAAGAAGTGTGTATATTGAAAGACTGAGGCCTTGATGATTCATTGAAGGCAACGAGAGATCACATCTCTTATTGATTTTACTTAGATTTATGTTTTGTTCATTCACTTTGTATTTTGTTAATTTATAAATATAAATTATTATACCTTTTATTCATTTATTTTTTATTTTGTTTCATTTTATTCTTACTTTACAGCATTTTTCTACACCTAACTCTTTTGCACAGTATTGTCTTTTTTAGATTCTTTTAATTTTTGTTTCATTTTTTTATTTAATGAACTTGATTTGTTTTACCTTTGTTTACAATCATGCTTAATAATGATAATTAAATATATCTATGTCATTGCAACATAACCCAATAAATGATCACAGTGCACAAAAATTCACCTTTGCGACGAGCATATGAATGGTAATGCATCTGCAATAGTATCTAGAAATATATGCACCATAAAGTAAAGACATGCATAGAGATAAAAAAAATACAAACGCCAGTTCTTAGATTCCCAATTAAAATTTGAAATTGTTAAAAGTACAGAAAAATAGATGTCGTGATTTAGTGCTTTGTCCTTCAGAGAGCTGCTTCTGCAAATCCTGCAAACCACGTCAATAAATTTAGTCCGGTTCCTGACAAGGTTCTCCAATTACTATCAACGGATCAAGATGGATTGGTGACAGCTTATCTGAAGAGGGGAAAAAAATTCTGTCCTCATCCTGATCGCTAAGAGGAAACACTGACAGAGGATGGTGTTTGTTAATTACTAAACAGCTACATCTCATTTTACTTAATTGGAAATAATATTGCCGCTTTTATTTCAGACAGTTACCTTTATTAAGCACCTGTTTACTGCTTGTCCAGTCAATAAAGGATACCGATTGTTTCATTGTAACCAAGACAGAGATGTTTTGGGGACCATGAGGCTGTCCATGTGCCGTTAGTTAGCAGCTATGAAACATTGCACAGATCTACAAACGAATCACGCACAGAACAATCTTAATGTAGTCAAATACATTTCGTCACCTCCATATATACAATATACAAGGCTGAATTGTATTAAAAAATAGCAGTTGCTCTAAATACTCAATAAACTGAAAAATGATAAGAATGTGAAGATATAATACTTGACATAACAGCTCACTACAGAACAACATCAAATGACTGATATGAAAAAAAATAAGAAATTATGTTACAGAAAATCGTAAAAAGTATTTCTTCCCGCACTGACTGTGTCAGCGCCGGCTGTAAAGCAGAGCACAGCGGTGACGTAACCGCTGTGCTCTGCTTTACGGCCGGCGCTGACAGTCAGAGCACGGAAGCTGACGGCGGGGGACGTGACAGACATCGGAATGTGAGTATGTACTGTTTTTTTTAACTTTTACAATGGTAACCAGGGTAAATATCGGGTTACTGAGCGTGGCCCTGCACTTAGTAACCCGATGTTTACCCTGGTTACAAGTGAACACATTGCTGGATCGGCGTCACACACGCCGATCCAGCGATGACAGCGGGTGATCAGCGACCAAAAAAAGGTCCTGATCATTCCCCAGCGACCAACGATCTCCCAGCAGGGGCCTGATCGTTGGTCGCTGTCACACATAACGAGATCGTTAGCGGGATCGTTGCTACGTCACAAAAAGCGTGACGTTGCAACGATATCGTTAATGAAATAGTTATGTGTGAAGGTACCTTTAGTCCCACAGACGTCTGCTCGCCACTGCCCAGTACTGGCTACAATGGCAGAAGCTGGAAAGGCAGCAGTAACCAGTCGTCCAGTATCAGCCTGAGCTAGATGCTGGGACCGATGTCTCCGCTGAGCAGACTCCACTGTGGCTGGAGAAGAATGGGAGACCACAGCGGAGATGGCTCAAGATTCCCCCTGTGCAGAGGCAGGAACTCGAGACCTAACAAGTAATCACTGCTAGCAAATAACTGTCTCCCACAAGTTCCACGATTTAGGCCGGTATGTTTGCGTCAGTGCACTTTAGGTCCCATAGGAACTCTGTTGGGAATTCATCATGAGAGAATTTTTTAACGTCAGTTTTGCTTGTCGGTAAATTGTGGATACATTGGTAGTATTTGTGACAAAATTGTTAAGATCATACAGTGTTTGATGACTTTTCTGCTTTGTGTTTCAATTTTTTTTTATTGAGTAATCATTTTTTGTATAAGGAGAGGAAAAGGGGTAGGGGAAGAGTAGGGAAAAGGGATAGGAAATATTTATTTAGTAGGGGAAACAAAGGAAAGAAAAGGGAAAGGAAAGTAAGGGGAGAACAAAGATTGCATAGTGAAATTTGTTACATTCAAGAAGAAAGAATACAAGAAATTATGTTATGTTGAAATTACAGTAAAACACAATTCATGGAAAAACAAAATTTGAGTAATTAAATAATAAAATAAACACATGAGAGAAAACTATTTAAGGAAATATTTGACTCCAAAGATCAGATTTTTTATAATATTTTTCAAACATATTATTCACAGCTGCAAATTTGCATTCATATGTTTTCTGTAGAGACTCTGAACACAGCGACACCAAATGTGTTCATATTTGAATTTGTTTTATTGTTTTAATTTGTATCGAAAGAGGGTTGATTTGAACTTTTATATTATTTTAATATTTTTTAAATCATATTTTTTTAACTTTTTGCATGCTTCAATAGTCTCCACCAGACACTAGAAGCTGCAATACTTTAACCGCCTCTGCGACACACAGGCGATGATCAGATTGCCTGTGTGTATCAGAAATGCTAACTTGCTATGAGCACTGACCACGGGGTGGTGCTCATAGCAATCTGGCAATGACAACCATAGAGGTCTACTGCCGACCTCTTTTGTCATGCTAACCCATCGGTGACCCATAATACTGTGACGGGGACACCAATGGGCGGGATTAGTGAAGTGCTTCCTGTAGTTGCGAGAAAAATGCCGCTACCAGAGATTGACAGTGGCATTTAACCAGTTAACGACTGCTGGTGGCTCGCGATTCCACCTGCAGCTGTTGCCATCACATGTCAGCTGTATAGATCAGCTGTCATGAGTCAGAAATCGGGAGAGTCCAACATTGGCGTACTATTATGCCACATGTCAGAAAGGGGTTAACCAGTAAGAAGTGGAAAAGTCCATACTGAAAGATTTGTATTTTAATTTGAGATCACTAAAAGGAAAAAAGCTGACACCGTCATATAAGTCTTTAATTTTTCTGATACCTGTCAAAGTACAAGATTCAGAAATTTTTCCTTTGCTCAAAAATTAGAAAAGGAAAGAGGAAAATATTTGATCAAATTTAGAATTTTTTTTTAGGTATTGCCAATATTTTTAACGCCTGAATGGTGGCTTTAAAAATGGGGTCAGAAGGTTCTGATGATGCAGGATTGATTAAAGGTACCTTCACACTCAGCAACTTTACAACGAGAACGACAACGATCCGTGACTGTTCTGAATTCTGCTTTTGGGCTCCCTCCGGTGGTTGTAGGTGGTAATGCAGTTGTCTCTGGGCTGTCGTCCTGGACAGGTGTATCTGCTGATTGCAATTCTGTCTCTGGTATTTAGGTTTGCAGGACTCATTAGTCCTTGCTAGTTGTCAATGTTTCTTGGGAAGTGTTGGATTTCTGTCTGGCTTCTCCTGCTTAGCTGCCAATTCAGCAAAGATAAGTGTCTGTTTCTTTTTCTATGGCACACAAGCTGTGTGCTTGTTTTTTGATTGTATTCCTGCTCTGAGTTTAGTAGTCTCTGGAGTTGCAGATATACGTTCCACGTCTTTAGTTAGATGGTGGAATTTTTTGTATAATCTGCTGTGGATATTTTTGGAAGGGTTTTAATACTGACCGCACAGAACTCTGTCCTATCCTTTCCTATTTTAGCTAGAGTGGCCTCTTGTGCTAAATCCTGTTTTCTGACTATGTGTGTCTTTCCTCTCCTACTCACAGCCAATATTTGTGGGGGGCTGCCTATCCTTTGGGGTTCTGCTCTGAGGCAAGGTAGTATTGCTATTTCCTTTAGGGGTATTTAGTCCTCCGGCTGTGACGAGGTGTCTAGGGCTTGTTAGGTACACCCCACGGCTACTTCTAGTTGCGGTGTTAAGATCAGGATTTGCGGTCAGTATAGTTACCACATACTCCAGTGAAAGTTTTCATGCTGCTCCAAGGTCACCGGATCATAACACATGACGTTGCAGCGTCCTGGATAGCGATCTCATTGTGTTTGACACGCAGCAACAATCTGGATCCCGCTGTGATATCGCTGGTCGGAGCTAGAAGTCTAGAACTTTATTTGGTCGTCAGGTCGGTGTGTATCGTCGTGCTTGAGAGCAAAAGCAACGATGCCAGCTTTTTTTTACATGGAGCTAACAACCAGCTACAACGATAAGTGAGTCGCCGTTACGCCACTGGATCGCTCCTGCATCGTTCTGGAGCTGCTGTGTTTGACGTCTCTACAGCGACCTAAACAGCGACGCTGCAGGGATCGGCTCGTTGTCTATATCGCTGCAGCGTCGCTGAGTGTGACGGTACCTTAAGTGTTTGATGAGTAGTTCTTTAAGAGGAACATTGCTATTGTTAGTTAGTTACAGATCCAGTCAAGCATTTGATGAATCATCCATTAACCAGGTTTTACTTTGTTTTATTAGATTGGAATAATAATAATAACAGGATAAATTTGTTAGGCCCAGACCTCCTCTAGATTTTTTTTCCAAAAGATACCCCTTGCAATCCTTGCCCTCTTGTTCCAAATAAAGTAGTTAAGAATGGATTGCAATTTCATTATAAAGGTAGGAGAGAATAGAAGGGACATAGTTCTAAAGATGTAAACATTTTTGGGAATGGTGAACAGTTTAAATGCCACTTTTTTTCCCTAGCCAGGTTAGCTCAGACTTACTTAAATTATTCAAATCATTAAGAGTGGTATCAATAACTGTATTCATATTAAGTGAAATAGTTGCTTTAAGGTTCTTTGTGAGGAAAATCCACAAGTATAAAATAAAGTCCTTGAAACAGTTAAGAGAAATATTTTTTATGTTGTTTATTATTGAACTTTTCATATTGGAATGTAAGTATGAGGCTGAAGGGAAGCTAGGCAACAAAATTTTAGTTTTATTAACAGAAACAAGTGGATCCACCAAAGTCAGCAAATTATCGTCCTCGAATAGGCCAATTTTTAAATGAAGATTTGGAGTGTGAATATTATATTGGAATTATCTCTTTTTTTTTAGTTAATGGCTCCACTGGAGAGAGAGGACAACCTTGTCTGGTACTTTTTAATATAGGCACAGATGTAGACAGATGATTGTTGACATAAATCCTGGCACTAGATTTGGCGTATAAATCCATTATTTTGGATATAATTTGGTTATTAAAACTGAATTTAATGAGGGATGTTTTCAAGTAATCCCAGTTGATTTGATCAAAGGCCTTCTATGCATCAAAAGTAATGATCAGGGAAAGAACCTTCGAAGAACTTATGATGATGATGTTCAGTGCCAACCTGAAGACTGACTGACGACCCTCAATGAAGCCTAATTGGTCATTATTAGGGTTGAGTGACTTTTACTTTTATAGGATCGGGTCAGGTTTCACGAAACCCGACTTTTTCAAAAGTCGGGTCGAGTGAAATCGGCCGATCCTATAAAAAAGTTGGGGTCAGGGTCGGCCGAAACACGAAACCCAATGCAGTGCATTGGGTTTCCAATGGTTCCCAGGGTCTGAAGGAGAGGAAACTCTCCTTCAGGCCCTGGGATCCATATTTAAGTGTAACATAAAGAATTAAAATAAAAAATATTGCTATACTCACCCTCTGACGCGCCCTGGTACTAACCGGCAGCCTTCCTTCCTTAGAATCAGCACGTGAAGGGCCTTAGATGACGTCGCGGCTTGTGATTGGTCGCGCGACCGCCCATGTGACCGCTCGCGCGACCAATCACAAGCCGCAACGTCACCGAAGGTCCTTCAAGCGCTGATTCTTAGGAAGGGAGGCTGCCGGAAAGAAGCAGGGCGCGTCTGAGGGTGAGTATATACCTATTAGGAATATACTCACCTTCGGACGCGCCCTGCTTCTTTCCGGCAGCCTCCCTTCCTAAGAATCAGCGCTTGAAGGACCTTCGGTGACATCGCGGCTTGTGATTGGTCGCGCGAGCGGTCACATGGGCGGTCGCGCGACCAATCACAAGCCGCAATGTCATCTAAGGCCCTTCACGCGCTGATTCTAAGGAAGGAAGGCTGCCGGTTAGTACCAGGGCGCGTCAGAGGGTGAGTATAGCAATATTTTTTATTTTAATTCTTTATTTTACACTTAAATATGGATTCCAATACCGATTTTCGATATTGCAAACATATCGGAACTCGGTATCGGAATTCCGATACCAGATTCAGAAGATCGCCGACCTCATGGCCGACCCCACACAGGGGTCGGGTCGGGTTTCATGAAACCCGACTTTGCAAAACTCGGCGACTTCTGAAAATGGCCGACCCGTTTGGCTCAACCCTAGTCATTATTAATATTTTTGGCAATATTCTCTTTAATCTATTGGCAATCGTTTTTGAACATAACTTGATATCTGTGAAGTGAGTGAAAATAGGTCTATAATTTTTAACAAATTTTGGGTTTCCTTTTGGTTTTGGTATAAGAGTTATGGTCACTTGTAACATTGCAGCAGGGAATTTACCAAAGTTTGAAGCTTTATTGTAGATTTTAGTTAAATGAGAATCTAAGAGTTCAGATAACAGTTTGAAATATTCATTAGCGAAGCCATCAGGGCCAGATGATTTTTTAGTTTTAAGATTTTTTATTGTCTCAATTATTTCCACTTCCTTAAATGGGTCTATTAATATTTTTATGGATCGCCCCCAGACACAGGGCCATGCGTTTCGGTACCGGGCCTCTCTGGTTCGGTTCTGAGACTGTCACGGTGGCTATACCTGGTCCGCGACCCTGCTAAGGGGCGTCCAATAAAGGTGGTATAGTCTGTCAGGGGTTCTCGATTCCACCTGTGGTGTTCGGGCAGGGTGACCGACGCTGCTGCGGGGTCCGCTGGGGTGATGGAATTGCAGCTGGATGGTATACCTTCCCACAGGTGAAGTATGTCCCCAGGGCTTACCAGTAAGGTGGATAGTGATGGTGTGAGGTGCAGACAATAACGACGACACATGGTTGCAGTCTCTTTACCTCTTTACTGAAGACTTCAAGATCCTCAATCCAGAGCACGTTTAACAGGGCTATCAGAGACAGGCCGGTCTGATGGGCACTTCCAAAGTTTCCCTCGCAGATGGAAATCGTTGCCCACCACTAGCGCCTGTGTGTTGTAGTTCTACCCTGCTGAGCATTCGGAATAGTCCTCACAACTGCTGTTCTCATTTTGTTCGTTCTCTACAGCTCTCTCTCTCTCTTTAGTTCCAGATGTTGCTAGTTTCTCGTCCCCCAGTATGTTTTGGCTAGGACGCACCCGTATGACGCGAAGGCTTGGAGGTCTTCCGGGACCCTAGAGACGCCCCTCTCCCAATGTTGCCCCTATGTCTTCCTAGGAAATTTAACGTAGACAGCCAACCTATAATTAACTGTCCTGCGGAGTTTGAAGCAAGGCCTGAAGTCAGTTACTCCTGCGGTGTTCCGGCCACCGGCTACGCGCCTCAGTAGGATGTTGCCTCGGTCTCACGGCACGACTCCTACTGGTACTCCTTTTTGCTAGATCTCGTTTACACTGTTCCACAATATCCTTCCTTTCTTGTCTCTTTCTTAGGATACCACCGCAAGGAGGTGCAGGCGCGGTTCCGTAACGTTCTGTTCTGTTCGCTAGGCACCTGCCAGGTTCCCACGCCTGACAGGGACCTCCCTGTGTCTTCTCCCTGCAACACCCCCTGCCACGGGATGTTGCCTGAATCCAACCCAGTCAGCTTCTCCCTAACTTCCTCCCCAACCCCTAGTTTTACCAGTGTGAGGAGTGGCCCAATAAATTAAGCCTTTTTCTCCCCCTAGCGGCCGGAGTGTGAAGTGTAATGTGTGCTGGTGATACCTGGTCAGGAGAATTCCTTCAGTGCCATCAGATGTACCATCACTCCCCTTAGTGGCAGAGTGTCATACTGCAACGACCAGATCTCTGGGGTGCTGCATTTATATCATTTTGTGAAACCTGTGGTAGATTAATATAATTAAAAATGAGTTAATACTATTTTCTGTTGGTTGAGTACAAGAGGCATCTTGGTTTAAGCTATAAAGTTTTTGATAGTATTCTGCAAAGGAGTTTACAATGTCTTTTGGGTGGAGTTTGTCATTGCGCCATGACCTTTCGCTTTGTAATCCATCCTCTGTCTGGAGGGAGTTTATGACTTTTTCTAATCACTATTCTTTTTTATGCAAAAATGCCATGTAGCATTTTTTTTTTTACAAAACATTGGCTGAAAATCTTTGATATATTACCTCTTTGGTGTCTTGCCATATCATGCCTGCATCATGATTCTAAAAGCAATACTACTGGGAAAGAATGGCTCCACAAGGTGGCACTTATTGCAGCTTGGCTTTTTTTGTTTTGTTCCTTACAGAATTGTTTAGAAAAAAAACTCTTTGTCCCTATATACAGTGGGGCAAAAAAGTATTTAGTCAGTCAGCAATAGTGCAAGTTCCACCACTTAAAAAGATGAGAGGCGTCTGTAATTTACATCATAGGTAGACCTCAACTATGGGAGACAAACTGAGAAAAAAAAATCCAGAAAATCACATTGTCTGTTTTTTTTAACATTTTATTTGCATATTATGGTGGAAAATAAGTATTTGGTCAGAAACAAAATTTCATCTCAATACTTTGTAATATATCCTTTGTTGGCAATGACAGAGGTCAAACGTTTTCTGTAAGTCTTCACAAGGTTGCCACACACTGTTGTTGGTATGTTGGCCCATTCCTCCATGCAGATCTCCTCTAGAGCAGTGATGTTTTTGGCTTTTCGCTTGGCAACACGGACTTTCAACTCCCTCCAAAGGTTTTCTATAGGGTTGAGATCTGGAGACTGGCTAGGCCACTCCAGGACCTTGAAATGCTTCTTACGAAGCCACTCCTTCGTTGCCCTGGCGGTGTGCTTTGGATCATTGTCATGTTGAAAGACCCAGCCACGTTTCATCTTCAATGCCCTTGCTGATGGAAGGAGGTTTGCACTCAAAATCTCACGATACATGGCCCCATTCATTCTTTCATGTACCCGGATCAGTCGTCCTGGCCCCTTTGCAGAGAAACAGCCCCAAAGCATGATGTTTCACCACCATGCTTTACAGTAGGTATGGTGTTTGATGGATGCAACTCAGTATTCTTTTTCCTCCAAACATGACAAGTTGTGTTTCTACCAAACAGTTCCAGTTTGGTTTCATCAGACCATAGGACATTCTCCCAAAACTCCTCTGGATCATCCAAATGCTCTCTAGCAAACTTCAGACGGGCCCGGACATGTACTGGCTTAAGCAGTGGGACACGTCTGGCACTGCAGGATCTGAGTCCATGGTGGCGTAGTGTGTTACTTATGGTAGGCCTTGTTACATTGGTCCCAGCTCTCTGCAGTTCATTCACTAGGTCCCCCGCGTGGTTCTGGGATTTTTGCTCACCGTTCTTGTGATCATTCTGACCCCACGGGGTGGGATTTTGCGTGGAGCCCCAGATCGAGGGAGATTATCAGTGGTCTTGTATGTCTTCCATCTTCTAATTATTGCTCCCACTGTTGATTTCTTCACTCCAAGCTGGTTGGCTATTGCAGATTCAGTCTTCCCAGCCTGGTGCAGGGCTACAATTTTGTTTCTGGTGTCCTTTGACAGCTCTTTGGTCTTCACCATAGTGGAGTTTGGAGTCAGACTGTTTGAGGGTGTGCACAGGTGTCTTTTATACTGATAACAAGTTTAAACAGGTGCCATTACTACAGGTAATGAGTGGAGGAAAGAGGAGACTCTTAAAGAAGAAGTTACAGGTCTGTGAGAGCCAGAAATCTTGATTGTTTGTTTCTGACCAAATACTTATTTTCCACCATAATATGCAAATAAAATGTTAAAAAAACAGACAATGTGATTTTCTGGATTTTTTTTTCTCAGTTTGCCTCCCATAGTTGAGGTCTACCTATGATGTAAATTACAGACGCCTCTCATCTTTTTAAGTGGTGGAACTTGCACTATTGCTGACTGACTAAATACTTTTTTGCCCCACTGTATATATGATTAGAGGAACACAGTTATAACACTAGCCCATAAAATTCTATGGCTCCTTTTATGTTGTGTCCTTTGTGACCAAGATTCAAATATAGACATGTCAAACAGACATAAGTGCACCTTATCGTATGTTATAAATATATGTCAAAGGGCATGTGCAGACGATCGTCTTTTTGGTCCTAGTGCCATCCAACTAAAACATTGGATTGCATTTGGAGCAATGTTATTCTATGAGGCAGTGCACATGTCCAACTTTTTCCTTGGACATAGTCTGTTCAGGAAAAAAATTTGCAGCATACACGATTTGTAGATGATATTCGGATTGTACTTGACCATGCAAGTCAATAAGTCTGTGGAAAAAATTGTAACACACATTGTGATGGATCTCACAGGGGAAGGAAGCATCAACTTCGCTCACCTCGGGGGAGGGGAGAGAAGGACCTAGCAGGGATCGGCTCTCTGGTATTACCACTTGCTCCAGGTCAGTCAGGGAACTGCACGAGGGCAAACAGTCACCAGAAAGGCTTCTCCAATAGGTACAACTTAGTGAGGTGCTCCGGGTGAGGGGGGATATATATTACCAGTCCAGGCTGGGGATATATATATATAAACCTCCTAGCTGTGACTGCCAGGGTTCCTCAATAAAACAGTATGGTATTCTGCCACCAGTTCCTCATTTGAAATAAGTCCCATCCAACAGCAGGCTTATATCGGGCCAGAAACCAACCCTGGGGTAGCGTATAATATAACCAACTGAGCGTGCGGATTCGTGGATCGAGATAAAAGAGCAGCCCAAGATTAGTTTTATGCTTAATCGCCGAGGAGGTGCATTAGAAAATACAGTTATATATACAGTCAGGAGTGTAGTACAAGGGTAGGGTATAGATAGGTTGCAATTACCGTGTTATGCAGCATGTGACCACAGGGAGGCACTGATTGATCACAGGTCCAAATCTTAGTTACAGGCTGTCCGGGCTGCGCCTGCTAACGTATCCTCCTGCCCATAGAAAAACTAAGTCCAAAATGAGGGGCTGCCTTATATCTCCTAGGCTGTTCCCTCACACATCTGCTCCCACTCCTGAGTGATGCAGCCTCTATCCTCCTATCTCTGAGAATATGATTTTCTGTCCAGAACCATGGATGGACCATAACTTTCCGCCTGATGCTCTGAATGGATCGATAGCGCTCTCACGGGGTTCCGCTGGATTTTATCTGCGCATAGAGATTAATTATGCCTACTGTATTCAATTCCTGGCAGCTATGCTTCATAACTCCATAATGCAGTGTTCTGGAGGTGGCTAAATAATATGGGCATGTGGGGAAAGGATTGACGATCCGGATTATGTGCTCGGCAAGTCTCAGAGATATTGCATTCTATTATTATAGGTCATTTTCCAGATTCAATGCCTCATAGCCTTGCTGTGACCTATAGTGCTACGCTGACTCCATGTGCTTGAGTCAGACAAAAGGGTTCAGGTAGCTATTGCTGCAGAAGAGTTCACACCCTTGTGTTAAGAGCTTCAAAGAGCTTCTTCCTGGCATTTTTAATTAAAAGAAAACAATGATCCTGTGGAATCCCATCCTGTGTGTGGTGCAGGCACATTTTAAGAGGAGAGAGACATTTGCTTTGGCCATCAAGCACATTATTATTAATATTATTTATTATTATGGTAATAAAAATTATTATTATTATTATAGTGCCATTTATTCCATGGCGCTTTACATGTGAGGAGGGGTATACATAATAAAAACAAGTACAATAATCTTGAACAATACAAGTCACAACTGGTATAGGAGGAGAGAGGACCCTGCCCGTGAGGGCTCACAATCAACAAGGGATTGGTGAGGATACAGTACGTGAGGATAAAGCTGGTCGTGCAGTGGTTTGGTCGATCAGTGGTTACTGCAGGTTGTAGGCTTGCCAGAAGAGGTAGGTCTTCAGGTTCTTTTTGAAGGTTTCGATAGTAGGTGAGAGTCTGATATGTTGTGGTAGAGAGTTCCAGAGTAGGGGTGATGCGTGAGAGAAATCTTGTATGCGATTGTGGGAAGAGGAGATAAGAGGGGAGTAGAGAAGGAGATCTTGTGAGGATCGGAGGTTGCGTGCAGGAAAGTACCGGGAGACGAGGTCACAGATGTATGGAGGAGACAGGTTGTAGATGGCCTTGTATGTCATGGTTAGGTTTTTGTACTGGAGTCTCTGGGTAATGGGGAGCCAGTAAATGGATTGACAGAGGGAAGAGGCCGGGGAATAGCGGGGGACAGGGGGATTAGTCGGGCAGCTGAGTTTAGAATAGTTTGGAGTGATGCAAGAGTGTTAGAGGGGAGGCCACAGAGCAGGAGGTTACAGTAGTCGAGGCGGGAGATGATGAGGGCATGGACTAGGGTTTGTGCAGATTCTTGGTTTAGGAATGTATGGATCCGTGAAATATTTTTGAGTTGAAGGCAGCAGGAAGTAGAATGGGCTTGGATATGCGGTTTAAATGAGAGATCAGTGTCAAGGATGACCCCAAGACAGCGAGCTTGTGGGACTGGGGAGAGTGGGCAGCTATTTACTGTAATGGATATGTTCGTTGGGGGGTCGCGTGAGATGGGGGAAAGACGATGAATTCTGTTTGGTCCATGTTAAGTTTTAGAAATCTAGCGGAGAAGAAGGATGAAATAGCGGATAGACATTGAGGGATTCTGTTGTCTGATTTTCAAGGACTGATCACACTATCATCATATTCTTATCGAACTCAGATCAGAGTCCAATCAGAGTGTGATTAGTACAATTGGACCGATTTTCTCTGATGAGAGAAAATACGGTCATGTGCCCCCAGAATGAGGAATGTCAATAATGGACTCCAAATAATCTGTATGGCGTATGAAAAATTGGGGTTAAAAATTAGGGATAAAATCATAAATTATGTACAGTAGGTGCAATGAGTAGATTAACTTTCCTGTGTGGCATGATGGGATTTTTCTTTTAAATCAGTATTGTGTTACAAAGTTTTAATAAACTATGAGTTTTGTTTGCCAATATCAGGAAACAATTATATTTTCATGCTCATATAGTTAATATAATTGTTTCTTTTTAGAAATTTGGTCACAATATTCCCACAGAGTTTTGATTCACCCATAAAATGAAAATGCAAAATCCATTTTAACTTAAAGAAGTTGTCCACTACTATAACTTTTTTTTTTTTATAAATCTTGCTATTATGTGCCACTGAAAACATCCACTGTGTTTATTTTAGCAATATTACCTTTTATCATGCTGTAGCAGCACATCTTCAGTGCTGGGTCCAGCTCTCATGGGGTTAATCGACAACTTCCTTTCTCCTGACTTATTGTGCTCTAATACTACAAGTTCCATGATGCATTGCACTGGCTTCTAAGCCGATCCTAGCACACCCACACCAAAACACACCCAAACCCATCCCTCCTCTCCCTCCTCTATCTTCAAAACAGATTTGTGATGTAATTTCTTGTCCATCCTCCTCTTTTACATTTGTCCAGCCCACACTCCATTACACATGGATAGGTAGATAGATAGATAATAGATAGATAGATAAGTTAGATACATACAGAGATAGATCTATATGCAGTATCTATATCTATTTTCATAGATATGTCCATATCCATGTTTCTAAACCCTTTTACCCCTGGAGCTTTTTTCGTTTTTTTTTCGTTTATCGCTCCACTTCTTTCCAGAACCATAATTTTCAATCAATATGGCCATTGTGAGGGCAGTTTTGCTGCGGATGTGGGTCCTAGAAACGCTGCAGTTCGGGAGGAGGGAAGTGTGTGGGCATTGACTGTGTGCGTGTTTGTGTGTGCAGGCAGGGTCTGCGGGCTGTTCAGGTGTGTGCAGGACTGTGCGGGTGTGTGCGGGGTTGTCAGGGAGTGTGCGGGTCTGTGCGGGGGGTCTTTGGGGGATGTGTGTGCAGGCATCATCCGATGGGACTACAAGTATGTAGCATCTAATCTGCAGCTAATCCGGATGTAAGGTCAGTGTCACACTAGCGAGTTTTACGGATGTATGAGAGGCATGAAAACTACGCATTGCACACGGACCAATGATTCTCTATGGGGCAGCTCCTATCTGCCGTATATTTCTCTCCTGCATGCTGCGTTTGTCAGTGTATTGCGCAAAAAATCTGCCAATGAAAGTCAATGGGGGCGAGAAAAATACGGATTACACACGGACCAACAGTGTGACTTGCGAGAAATACGCAGTGGTGTTCTATAGAAAAGCCGACAATTCAGTGTGGTGTACAGTAAAATCACACTGACAGGTTTTATTAGAATAGAATAAATGTCTACACATAGTATAGGGGTGTGTATATATATATATAGATATATATAGATATATCAGTGAGACACATATATATATATATATACAGTAAACCATTTCATATACCTTATTTTTTAACATATTCCTCACTAATAATGTTCCAAGTGTCTGTGTGCAAAATTTGGGGGCTCTAGCTGTTAAAGTAAAGGGTTAAATCACGGAAAAAATTGGCATGAGCTCCCGCACAGTTTTCTCCGTCAGAGTGGGAAAGCCAGTGACTGAGGGCAGATATTAATAGCCTAGAGAGGGACCATGGTTGTAGGACCCCCCTGGCTAAAAACATCTTCCCCCAGCCACCCCAGAAAAGGCTCATCTGTAAGTTGCGCCTATTCTGGCACTTAGTCTCTCTCTTCCCACTCCCGTGTAGTGGTGGGATATGGGGTAATAAAGGGTTAATGTCACCTTGCTATTGTAAGGTGACATTAAGCCAGGTTATTAATGGAGAGGTGTCAATAAGACACCTATCCATTATTAATCCAATAGTAGTAAATGGTTAATAAAACACACACACATTAGAAAAAAGTATTTTATTGAAATAAAGACACAGGGTGTTGTAATAGTTTATTATACTCTCAATCCAAATGATGACCCTCATTCTGTAAAAAAAGGAAAAATAAAAAAAAAACAACAATATCCCTTACCTTTCCACCGTTACAGTCATGTCCCACGCTTGCAATCCATCTGAAGGGGTTAAATAATTGGTATGTAAACCATGTCTCATATCCCGTTGGGTTTGGGAAGGAGATAGCAAAAGCCGGCAATTGAATTACCGGCTTTTAAGCTATCTAGCGCTGTATTAAATATAAATATATATATATATGTGTCTCACTGACATATATGCTGTATATATATATATACAGTATATATATATATATATATATATATGTGTATATATATATATATGTATATATATAGACTGTATACATGTTTTCATGAATATTTGAGTCCATGGATCCATTGTATGTCCGTTTTGCAAGCCGGCGAGACAATCTCGCTGTACGGATGCTATATGGATTACATACAGAGGTTTATATGCGCAAAATACGCTGCCACACCCTGCCTACGGATGACATACAGGTCATTATTTGGGGATCATTTCTGCGTATTACGCATGTAAAATATGGACTGTATTTCCCTACGCTGAGTGTGACCCCGGCATAATCCGGACAGTGGACACGCACCCTACACTATATATACATCTATAAATAGATATATCTATCCAGATATATCTATAGATAGATATATGAATAGATAGATGTATGCATCTATAGATCTATCTGTATGTAGACCTGTCTATCCATCTCATCTATTATCTATCTGTCTATCTGTGTGTGTAATGGAGTGTGGGTTGGACAAATGTAAAAGAGGAGGTTAGACAATAATGACTAGAGATGAGCGGTGTTCGAGTCGAACTGTTCGCCAATTTCAAATTTGAGCTGTTTTGGGCGGTGTACGAGTCATTCGACGAACTCGAACAATTTGCTTAAAATTCGGCTGTTCGAGTTTCTGTTCGATAACTGTTTGTTCACCAAAAGCCTAACTAGATTTACACATTAAAACTGTTTATCATTGTTAATAGACTGTTTCAGTGTATAGTGGGTGGGGGGGGATAGATCTGTGCTGAAATAATGCCGATCACCATTTTTTTTCCCTTCCCACATTTACAGTGGGGTGGTGCAGTCTCTCAGCCTATCAGTAGTGCGCACACACCCAGCAATGTGCATGTGATGCACACAAGCAAGGGCATGAGTCATTTGCTGTGTATGTCACATCTCCTTGCCCTATAAGAACCAGCCATTTGCCCCATCGCCACCATTTCCTCACTGCTGCAGCTTAGTGTTAGGAGGCACCGCTGCTGCTGTGGGCGCTATACAGTCTAAGAGAGATAGGTTTAGGGAGTCGGGAGGAGTCGGGACTTGTTGTAATATCAGCCCTTTTCAGGGTAGGTTACAGCAGTTCATTGCATTGTTTGCCAGGCAGGTCTGTGCCAGTGCTGTGCAAGTGTTTGTCACAGCATTTGGTGTAATCTAGCTCAGCCAATCCTTTTGGGCTAGTAGCATGGTCTGATAGTCATCTGAGTAGCCCGCCTGTGAAGCTAGCTACACCGCCTGTGTATCTCAATTTTTACTGCATTTAACCCAGTTAATAGTTTAGGGCCTAGGAGCAGCGTCTGCACGTCAGCAGAGTAGCCCACCTGTGAAACTAACTACACCGCCTGTGTATCTCAATTTTTACTGCATCTAACCCAGTTAATAAGTACCAACAAAAAGAAATGGAGATGGCACTCACCCAGATTTTGCTGCAATTCATTGTCCTTTATTCATCTTACAACGAAACAGACATGGTAAGGAGAGGCGGCTGGTGAGAGTTGCGGTGCGGGGAGTGAGGAGAGTGCGACGGCCGTTTCACGCTTGTGCGCTTCCACGGGTCCAGGTGCACAATTAAAAACGTCATATCCTTTATAGGGAACTAGACGGCTTAACATGAACATGTGAATCATTAAAAAACCTTACCGGTTAGGTGCATCAAACAGCATGAATAAGCACAGCTAGAAACAAACATTAGACGTCACATATTATAAGTAAACTAGCTCTATAAGTTTACAACATTTACAAAAAAATAGTCATGTCTAATTTATCGTTCAGTCCGATGGGCCCATGCGCATTAGTCTCCATGATCCATCTTGCCTCCCGTTGAAGTAGAATTTTCTTGCGATCGCCGCCTTGAATCGGGCTTTTTACTACCTCCAAACCTGCAAACCGTAATACATTCGGGTTCACATTATGATGGTCTCGCATACGTTTGATGAAACAGGGGCAACCTTTCCCAGATAACACTGAATTAAAATGTTCTCTGAATCTTGTGTCCATCGGGCGTATCGTTTTGCCGATGTAAAAGAATAAACATGGACAGAGGATTAAATAGACTACATACTGCGTTTTACATGTAATTAAATGTCGGACTGTATGATGGATGGATCCTGTATGGATGGGATTTTCCAAAAGTCTAAGGTGACAAAAACTACAATTCCCGCATCTATGATTACCTATCGGTTGAAGTTTCTTTAGCCAATTATTATTCTCGATCGGTAAAAGGCGGTTTTTAACTAGTAAATCACCCAGATTCTTCGTACGTTTCTATGCAAAGTTTGGGTGATTAATTGTCAGTGCTGCTAATTCCCGATTATTTTGTAACACATGCCAGTTCTTATTTATAGCCGCATAGATTTCTTTGTCTATTGGGCTATGTGTAAAGGTGAATACGAATTTTTTGTAATCTTTCTCATTTGAAAGGGATCCTACAGTTTTCTAACGGTTTTTTAATAGATCTTTTTGTGTGAGCTTCCCCACTCTATGTTCAGCTGCTGACAAAATATTAGGTGGATAATTTCTATTTAAGAAGTTCGTTTTCAGCTCTGCGATTTGTTCTCTAAATATCGCCTCGTTGTTATCTATTTTTCTATACCGCACCATTTGGCTATAGGGTATGCTATTTTTTGTGTGAAATGGGTGGGCACTATTGAAGTGTAATAAATTGTTTGTCGCGGTGGGTTTTTTATGTACTTTCGTACTTAGCTTACCATCTGCTATCTCAATTTTCACGTCCAGAAACTCTAGTTCATTACCCCCAAAACAAGCTGTAAATTGCATATTGTCCTCATTTACTGTATTAAGATGGGTGACGAAAGTATCAAATTCATTCCTAGGTCCGTCCCAGACGATAAAAATATCGTCTGCGAATCTTAGATGCGTTCGTATATATTTTAGAAAGGGATTAGCAATGGAAGTTATGTATCTTTCCTCAAAAACTGCAAGGAATAGGTTAGCGAAGACACATGCGACGGGCGTCCCCATCGCAGTTCCTGTACATTGTAGAAACCGCTTATCAATAAATTTGAACGCATTGTGTGAAAGAACGAATTCTAAACTTTCTATAATAAATGCAATAAAGTCCTGATCTTTGTCGGTATTTGACAAAATTGTTCGTACTGCCTCAATGCCTTTAATTTGAGGTATTCGTGTGTATAAATTGACAACGTCAATTGATACTAGGGCGAAAGTACGTTACCATTCTAAACATTGTAAGGCTACTAGAAAGTCCCCAGAGTCTTTCAAAAATGAGGGAATTTTCTGCAGCAGTGGTTTCAACAGCCAGTGAAAGAATTGGGACAAGGGTTCTGTTAACGATCCAATTCCAGATATTATAGGGTGCCCGGGAGGCTGTGTAGCATTTTTGTGTATTTTTGGCAAACTATACCAATGTGGTATGTTGGGATGTTCTGGTAATAGTTTTTCAGCTTTGTTTTTCAACAGGGTGCCCTTTGCTACATATTTGTTTAACAGTGTCCTCAATCTCTCTTTAAATTTTACGCTCGGATTATGATCTAGAGCAATATAGGTGGTTTTATCATTTAATTGGGACATCGCTTCATTGATGTAATAATTTTTATCTAAGAAAACTAAATTACCGCCCTTGTCCGCCTTTCTTATGACTACGTCATTCCACTGCTGCATTTCTCGTATTGCTTTTTCCTCATTGATGGATAAATTCTTCTTAGGTTTGCGATATAAAATGGCTTCCACATCTTTCACCACTAGATCTTGAAATAAATCAATGGCATTGCCTGGCGAAATAGGTGGCATGTAAGTAGACCGTGTGCCTCCTCTAAAGGGTTCAATTACTTTATCCCCATTGACATTTTCATTTTGACCGTCCGTTTCAGATGTTTGCTCACAAAGATTGGCTAATAGCCATGCATCCTCAATATCATTTGGATCGGATGGGGGGAAAGCCACAAATCCTAAGTTTCCAATAGAAACAGGGCTTTCTGTAGAAGCCGTATTGGGCGTTTTGATGAGGACAATATGCAATTTACAGCTTGTTTTGGGGGTAATGAACTAGAGTTTCTGGACGTGAAAATTGAGATAGCGGATGGTAAGCTGAGTACGAACGTACATAAAAAACCCACCGCGATAAACAATTTATTACACTTCAATAGTGCCCACCCATTTCACACAAAAAATAGCATACCCTATAGCCAAATGGTGCGGTATAGAAAAATCAATAACAACGAGGAGATATTTAGAGAACAAATCGCAAAGCTGAAAACGAACTTCTTAAATAGAAATTATCCACCTAATATTTTGTCAGCAGCTGAACATAGAGTGGGGAAGCTCACACAAAAAGATCTATTAAAAAACCGTAAGAAAACTGTAGGATCCCTTTCAAATGAGAAAGATTACAAAAAATTCGTATTCACCTTTACACATAGCCCAATAGACAAAAAAATGTATGCGGCTATAAATAAGAACTGGCATGTGTTACAAAATGATCGGGAATTAGCAGCACTGACAATTAATCACCCAAAATTCGCGTACAAGCGTACGAAGAATCTGGGTGATTTACTAGTTAAAAACCGCCTTTTACCGATCGAGAATAATAATTGGCTAAAGAAACTTCAACAGATAGGTAATCATAGATGCGGGAATTGTAGTTTTTGTCACCTTAGACTTTTGGAAAATCCCATCCGTATAGGATCCGTCCATCACACAGTCCGACATTTAATTACATGTAAAACTCAGTATGTAGTCTATTTAATCCTCTGTCCATGTTTATTCTTTTACATCGGCAAAACGATACGCCCGATGGTCACAAGATTCAGAGAACATTTTAATTTAGTGTAATCTGGGAAAGGTTGCCCCAGTTTCATCAAACATATGCGAGACCATCATAATGCGAACCCAAATGTATTACGGTTTGCAGGTTTGGAGGTAGTAAAAAGCCCGATTCAAGGCGGCGATCGCAAGAAAATTCTACTTCAACGGGAGGCAAGATGGATCATGGAGACTAATGCGCAAGGGCCCATTGGACTGAACGATAAATTAGACATGACTATTTTTTTGTAAATGTTGTAAACTTATAGAGCTAGTTTACTTATAATATGTGACGTCTAATGTTTGTTTCTAGCTGTGCTTATTCATGCTGTTTGATGCACCTAACCGGTAAGGTTTTTTAATGATTCACATGTTCATGTTAAGCTGTCTAGTTCCCTATAAAGGATATGACGTTTTTAATTGTGCACCTGGACCCATGGAAGCGCACAAGCGTGAAACGGCCGTCGCACTCTCCTCACTCCCCGCACCGCAACTCTCACCAGCCGCCTCTCCTTACCATGTCTGTTTCGTTGTAAGATGAATAAAGGACACTGAATTGCAGCAAAATCCGGGTGAGTGCCATCTCCATTTCTTTTTGTTGGTACTTGTTGAGCATCACCCGTGCACTGCTGGATATACACGTGCTGTATGAGCCCTAATAAGGATCCCACGTCTGCTATTGAACCGTCTGTTGCTATACCGCCTGGTGCCGTTCATACTCCAGCATGTTCTAAACTTTGTTTAACCCAGTTAATAGTTTTGGGCCTAGGAGCAGTGTCTGCACGTCAGCAGAGTAGCCCGCCTGTGAAACTAACTATACCGCCTGTGTATCTATATTTATACTGCATCTAATCCAGTTAATAGTTTTGGGCCTAGGAGCAGTGTTTGCACGTCAGCAGAGTAGCCCGCCTGTGAAACTAACTATATGCCTGTGTATCTGTATTTTTACTGCATCTAATCCAGTTAATAGTTTTGGGCCTAGGAGCAGTGTTTGCACGTCAGCAGAGTAGCCCGCCTGTGAAACTAACTACTCCGCCTGTGTATCTATATTTATACTGCATCTAATCCAGTTAATATTTTTTGGCCTAGTAGCAGTGTATGCACGTCAGCAGAGTAGCCCGCCTGTGAAACTTACTATATGCCTGTGTATCTCTATTTTTACTGCATCTCATCCAGTTAATAGTTTTGGGCCTAAGAGCAGTGTATGCACGTCAGCAGAGTAGCCCGCATGTGAAACTAACTATACCGCCTGTGTATCTCTATTTTTACTGCATCTAATCCAGTTAATAGTTTTGGGCTTAGGAGCAGTGTCTGCACGTCAGCAGAGTAGCCCGCCTGTGAAACTAACTACACCGCCTGTGTATCTCTATTTTTACTGCATCTAATCCAGTTAATAGTTTTGGGTCTAGGAGCAGTGTCTGCATGTCAGCAGAGTAGCCCGCTTGTGAAACTAACTACACCGCCTGTGTATCTCAATTTTCACTGCATCTAATCCAGTTAATAGTTTTGGGCCTAGAACCACAGTTTGGCCACTCAGTTCTGCTCGGTTTTCATCCATCGGTTGTTGTGCTACAGATACAGAGTTGCCAATTAGTTAAGCACTAAAATGAGTGGCAAAAGGCCTGCTGCTGGTGGAAAGGGGAATAGGCATGTTGGGTGTGTGCTAGCGATGTGCCGTCATTTGAGTGACAGACCACGAACACTGCTTGCAGCATTAGCGGTCTGTTCCTTGCTAGCGCAGATCGGGGATCTGCGCTAGCGGGATCGGCAAACGCGATCCCTTTTCGAACATTCTGTTAGCGCAGTCCGTAGCGCTATGCGCTAAACAAACTGCCCTAACGCAATGTGACCCTAGCCTAAAAGACCATTTCCTCCTAGCCATGACAAAGCTAAGAGGTTGAATTTCTCTGTCTGCAAACTGTTGGCTACAGAAATGCTGCCTTTCCGCCTGGTGTGATCAGAGGATTTTTGAGACCTTATATCCGTCATAGTGCCCCAGTACCAGATGCCCAGTCGCCACTACTTCGCAAAGAAAGCTGTGCCTGCGCTACTCCAGCATGTTGCACACATCACTGCTTCCTTGAGAAACTCTGTGTGTGACAGGGTGCCTTTCACCACAGACACTTGGACGAGTAGACATGGACATAGGCATTACATGTCGGTGACTGGGCACTGGGTAACTACAAGTCTTGCCATCCCCACGAGTTGCTCGTCAATACTCTGTATCTAGGAGTTCCTCCACTGCTTCTGATTCCTCAACCTCCTCTTGGTCCTCCACCTGCACCCAAAGCCTGTCTCGTAATGCCACCCGTGTTGTAACTGCGCAGAAGGAATCCTGCACACCTCCTCACTATGCTGTCACCAGGGCTCAACGGCATCAGGCATTGTTTACATTGAAATGTCTGGGAAATGTGAGTCACACAGCTGAGGATTTGTGGTCAGCTCTGGAGACCGAGTTCCATCAATGGTTGTCTCCACTCAACCTGCAGCCAGGAAAGGCTGTGTGCAACAATGCTGCAAAACTGGGTGCGGCCCTTCGCCGGGGGAATGTCACACACGTGCCTGTTATGACCTGGTGGTCAGGACAATAATGGACCTGATAGTTAAGAGCACACGGAATGACCTGATAGTTACTGATAATATAGGACGAGCTCTGGGACGTGGAAACTCTGCTGACCGCAATCCCTAATCCTATCACACACACTAGAAATAGCCGTGGATTGCTCCTAACGCTCCCTATGCAACTCGGCACAGCCTAAGAAACTAGCTAGCCCTGAAGATAGAAAAATAAAGCCTACCTTGCCTCAGAGAAATTCCCCAAAGGAAAAGGCAGCCCCCCACATATAATGACTGTGAGTAAAGATGAAAATACAAACACAGAGATGAAATAGATTTAGCAAAGTGAGGCCCAACTTACTGAACAGACCGAGGATAGGAAAGGTAGCTTTGCGGTCAGCACAAAAACCTGCAAAAAGACCACGCAGAGGACGCAAAAAGACCCTCCGCACCGACTCAGGGTGCGGAGGCGCTCCCTCTGCGTCCCAGAGCTTCCAGCAAGCAAGACAACAAAACAAAATAGCAAGCTGGACAGAAAAATAGCAAACCAGAGAAAAACTAGCAGGCACTTAGCTTCTGCTGGGAAGACAGGTCACAAGAACGATCCAGGAGTGAACAAGACCAATACTGGAACATTGACAGGTGGCATGGAGCAAAGAACTAAGTGGAGTTAAATAGAGCAGCCAGCTAACGAATTAACCTCGTCACCTGTGGAAGGAAACTCAGAAACACCCACAGCCACCAGAGGAATTCCATGGATAGAACCAGCCGAAGTACCATTCATGACCACAGGAGGGAGCCGGACAACAGAATTCACAACAGTACCCCCCCTTGAGGAGGGGTCACCGAACCCTCACCAGAGTCCCCAGGCCGACCAGGATGAGCCAAATGAAAGGCACGAACCAGATCGGCAGCATGAACATCAGAGGCAAAAACCCAGGAATTATCTTCCTGACCATAACCCTTCCACTTGACCAGGTACTGGAGTTTCCGTCTCGAAATACGAGAATCCAAAATCTTCTCCACGACATACTCCAACTCCCCCTCAACCAACACTGGGGCAGGAGGATCAACGGATGGAACCACAGGCGCCACGTATCTCCGCAATAACGACCTATGGAACACATTATGGATGGCAAAAGAAGCAGGAAGGGCCAAACGAAATGACACAGGATTGATAACCTCAGAAATCTTATACGGACCAATGAAACGAGGCTTAAACTTAGGAGAGGAAACCTTCATAGGAACATAACGAGACGACAACCAAACCAAATCCCCAACACGAAGTCGGGGACCCACACAGCGCCGGCGGTTAGCGAAACGTTGAGCCTTCTCCTGGGACAATGTCAAATTGTCCACCACATGAGTCCAAATCTGCTGCAACCTATCCACCACAGTATCTACACCAGGACAGTCCGAAGACTCAACCTGCCCTGAAGAGAAACGCGGATGGAAACCAGAATTGCAGAAAAATGGCGAAACCAAAGTAGCCGAGCTGGCCCGATTATTAAGGGCGAACTCAGCCAACGGCAAAAAGGACACCCAATCATCCTGATCAGCAGAAACAAAGCATCTCAGATATGTTTCCAAAGTCTGATTAGTTCGTTTGGTTTGGCCATTTGTTTGAGGATGGAAAGCCGAGGAAAAAGACAAATCAATGCCCATCCTAGCACAAAAAGATCGCCAAAACCTCGAAACAAACTGGGAGCCTCTGTCAGAAACGATGTTCTCCGGGATACCATGCTAACGAACCACATGCTGGAAAAATAATGGCACCAAATCAGAGGAGGAAGGCAATTTAGACAAAGGTACCAAATGGACCATCTTAGAAAAGCAATCACAAACCACCCAAATGACCGACATCTTTTGAGAGAAGGGGAGATCCGAAATAAAATCCATAGAAATATGCGTCCAGGGCCTCTTCGGGACCGGCAAGGGCAAAAGCAACCCACTGGCACGAGAACAGCAGGGCTTAGCCCGAGCACAAGTCCCACAGGACTGCACAAAAGAACGCAAATCCCGTGACAAAGACGGCCACCAAAAGGATCTAGCCACCAAATCTCTGGTACCAAAGATTCCAGGATGCCCAGCCAACACTGAACAATGAATCTCAGAGATAACTCTACTAGTCCATCTATCAGGGACAAATAGTTTCTCCGCTGGGCAACGATCAGGTCTATCAGCCTGAAATTTTTGCAGCACCCGCCGCAAATCAGGGGAGATGGCAGACAAAATTACCCCCTCTTTGAGAATACCCGCCGGCTCAGGAACACCCGGAGAGTCAGGCACAAAACTCCTTGACAGGGCATCAGCCTTCACATTCTTAGAGCCCGGAAGGTACGAAACCACAAAATCAAAACGGGAGAAAAATAACGACCATCGAGCCAGTCTCGGATTCAACCGTTTGGCAGACTCAAGATAAGTCAAATTCTTGTGATCTGTCAAGACCACCACGCGATGCGTGGCTCCCTCAAGCCAATGATGCCACTCCTCGAATGCCCACTTCATGGCCAACAACTATCGATTACCAACATCATAATTGCGCTCAGCAGGCGAAAACTTTCTAGAAAAGAAAGCACATGGCTTCATCACTGAGCCATCAGAACTTCTTTGCGACAAAACAGCCCCAGCTCCAATCTCAGAAGCATCAACCTCAACCTGAAACGGGAGCGAAACATCTGGCTGGCACAACACAGGGGCAGAAGAAAAACGACGATTCAACTCCTGAAAAGCCTCTACAGCTGCAGAAGACCAATTGACCACATCAGCACCCTTCTTGGTCAAATCAGTCAATGGTTTAGCAACACTAGAAAAACTAGCGATGAAGTGCCGATAAAAATTAGCAAAGCCCAGGAAATTTTGCAGGCTCTTCACAGATGTCGGCTGAATCCAATCGTAAATGGCCTGGACTTTAACAGGGTCCATCTCGATAGTAGAAGGGGAAAAAATGAACCCCAAAAATGAAACCTTCTCAACTCCAAAGAGACACTTTGACCCCTTCACAACCAAGGAATTCGCACAAAGGACCTGGAACACCATTCTGACCTGCTTCACATGAGACTCCCAACCATCCAAAAAGACCAAAATATCATCCAAATACACAATCAGGAATTTATCCAGGTACTCTCGGAAGATGTCATGCATAAAGGACTGAAATACTGATGGAGCATTGGAAAGCCCGAATGGCATAACCAGGTACTCAAAATGGCCCTCGGGCATATTAAATGCTGTTTTCCATTCATCGCCTTGTTTAATACGCACAAGATTATACGCCCCTCGAAGATCTATCTTGGTGAACCAACTAGCCCCTTTAATACGAGCAAACAAATCAGACAGCAACGGCAAAGGATACTGAAATTTGACTGTAATTTTATTGAGAAGGCGGTAATCAATACAAGGTCTCAAAGAACCATCCTTCTTGGCCACAAAAAAGAACCATGCTCCTAACGGTGATGACGACGGGCGACTATGGCCTTTCTCCAAGGATTCCTTTATATAACTCCTCATAGCGGCGTATTTTTGCACAGATAAATTGAACAATCGGCCCTTAGGAAACTTACTACCAGGAATCAAATTAATTGCACAATCGCAATCCCTATGAGGAGGTAGGGCACTGGCTTTGGGCTCATCAAATACATCCCGATAATCTGACAAAAACTCTGGAACTTCAGAAGGAGTGGAAGACGAAATAGACAAAAATGGAACATCACCATGTACCCCCTGGCAACCCCAGCTGGACACAGACATAGATTTCCAGTCCAATACTGGATTATGGACCTGTAGCCATGGCAACCCCAAAACGACCACATCATGCAGATTATGCAACACCAGAAAGCGAATATCCTCCTGATGTGCAGGAGCCATGCACATGGTCAATTGGGTCCAGTACTGAGGCTTATTCTTGGCCAAAGGCGTAGCATCAATTCCTCTCAATGGAATAGGATACTGCAAGGGCTCCAAGAAAAAACCACAGCGCCTAGCATACTCCAAGTCCATCAAATTCAGGGCAGCGCCTGAATCCACAAATGCCATAACAGAATAGGATGACAAAGAGCAAATCAGAGTAACGGACAATAGAAATTTAGACTGTACCGTACCAATGGTGGCAGACCTAGCGAACCGCTTAGTGCGCTTAGGACAATCGGAGATAGCATGAGTGGAATCACCACAATAAAAACATAGCCCATTCCGACGTCTGTGTTCTTGCCGTTCAGCTCTGGTCAAAGTCCTATCACATTGCATAGGCTCAGGCCCATGCTCAGATAGTACCGCCAAATGGTGCACAGCTTTACGCTCACGCAAGCGTCGATCGATCTGAATGGCCAAAGACATAATCTCATTCAGACCAGCAGGCATGGGAAATCCCACCATGACATCCTTAAGGGCTTCAGAGAGACCCTTTCTGAAGATTGCTGCCAGGGCACATTCATTCCACTGAGTGAGCACAGACCACTTTCTAAACTTCTGACAATATATCTCCGCTTCATCCTGACCCTGACACAGAGCCAGCAAGATTTTCTCTGCCTGATCCACTGAATTAGGTTCGTCATAAAGTAATCCAAGCGCCAGGAAAAACGCATCAACATCACGCAATGCCGGATCTTTTGGCGCAAGGGAAAATGCCCAGTCTTGAGGGTCACCACGTAACAAAGAAATAATGATCTTTACTTGTTGAACGGGTCACCTGAGGAGCGAGGTTTCAAGGCAAGAAACAATTTACAATTATTTTTGAAATTCAAGAACTTAGATCTATCACCAAAAAACAAATCAGGAATTGGAATCCTAGGCTCTGACATCGGATTCTGAACCACAAAATCTTGAATGTTTTGTACACTTATAGTGAGATTATCCATCAAAGAGGACAGACCTTGAATGTCCATGTCTACACCTGTGTTCTGAACCACCCAGATGTAAAGGGGAAAAGAGAGACAAAACACACTGCAAAGATAAAAAAAATGGTTTTCAGAACTTCTCTTATCCCTCTATTGAGATGCATTAGTACTTTGGGCCACCTGTACTGTTATGACCTGGTGGTCAGGACAATAATGGACCTGATAGTTAAGAGCACACGGAATCACCTGATAGTTACTGATAATATAGGACGAGCTCTGGGACGTGGAAACTCTGCTGACCGCAATCCCTAATCCTATCACACACACTAGAAATAGCCGTGGATTGCTCCTAACGCTCCCTATGCAACTCGGCACAGCCTAAGAAACTAGCTAGCCCTGAAGATAGAAAAATAAAGCCTACCTTGCTTCAGAGAAATTCCCCAAAGGAAAAGGCAGCCCCCCACATATAATGACTGTGAGTAAAGATGAAAATACAAACACAGAGATGAAATAGATTTAGCAAAGTGAGGCCCAACTTACTGAACAGACCGAGGATAGGAAAGGTAGCTTTGCGGTCAGCACAAAAACCTACAAAAAGACCACGCAGAGGGTGCAAAAAGACCCTCCGCACCGACTCACGGTGCGGAGGCGCTCCCTCTGCTTCCCAGAGCTTCCAGCAAGCAAGACAGCAAAACAAAATAGCAAGCTGGACAGAAAAATAGCAAACTAGAGAAAAACTAGCAGGCACTTAGCTTCTGCTGGGAAGACAGGTCACAAGAACGATCCAGGAGTGAACAAGACCAATACTGGAACATTGACAGGTGGCATGGAGCAAAGAACTAAGTGGAGTTAAATAGAGCAGCCAGCTAACGAATTAACCTCGTCACCTGTGGAAGGAAACTCAGAAACACCCACAGCCACCAGAGGAATTCCATGGATAGAACCAGCCGAAGTACCATTCATGACCACAGGAGGGAGCCCGACAACAGAATTCACAACACGTGCCTTGTATGGCTCACGTTTTGAACCAGGTTGTCCAGCAAGTTTTATCCCACTATCCCAGACTTGATGGGCTTCTGCAGAGGGCACTGCCGCTGTGTGCTCACTTCCACCGTTCGCATCCTTACATCTCTACAGAAGTCGTTGGGCCTGCCAGGTCACCGGCTGAAATGCGGTGTGCCCACTCAGTGAAATTCAACTCTGCACATGTTGCAGCGACTGTGGCAGCACCGACGAGCCCTGGTGCAATATGTTATGATGTATAGCCTGGGCTAACGAAATCAAGAGGTGGGGCAAATCACGCTGCAGGAGTGGTCTCAGATCAGGGACCTATGCACCCTCCTGCACAGTTTTGAAATATCAACAAAGATATTTAGTGCTGACGATGCCATTATCAGCATGACCATTCCAGTGATTTACATGCTGGAGCACAACTTGCACAGTGTTCGGAGTCAGGTGGTGGAACAAGAGGAGGAGGAACAGGAGGAGTCGTATGCGTAAGAGATAATATCTCCAAGGTCAAGAAGGTTGGCAGCACCAAGGCAGCTGGCATTGGAGACTGGGGGACAGGGATTACCAAGGGCGCATGGTAGCAGCCAAACTGGTGAGGAAGGTGCAGGAGGTGATGAAGAAGTAGAGGACGCACTGGCGCTGGGCATGGAAGACTCATCAGATGAGGGAGAACTTGATCAAATTTCTGTTGTGCGAGGTTGGTGGGAGAGGGAAGACAAAGGAAGCATGATTCTCACCTCGCCACCACCAAGACAACAAGGACTTGGTCCTCCAGGATGCGCAAGACACATGAGTGCCTTCTTGCTGCACTACCTGCAACATGACCCTCGGATTGTCAGAATCTGAAGTAATGCCGACTACTGGGTTGCCACACTCTTAGATCCCTGGTACAAAAGTAAATTTGGCGAAATAAATCCTGCCATAGAAAGGGATTCACACATGCAGGAGTATCAGCAGAGACTGTTACAGAATCTAACATCTGCTTTTCCACAAAACACCAGTGGTGCACGTAGTGAATCTCTGAGTCCTAACTTGCCAACCGTGGGACTATCGAGTCATCACTCAAACCGTAACAGTAACATCGTATCTGGTGGTAACAGCAATTTTTTCCAATCGTTTCAAGATATTTTTAGACCATACTTTGCAAGGCCACAGGAGACAAGAAGTCTGACGCACAGCCAACGCCTAGAGAGGATGGTACAAGAGTATCTCCAACATCGATGCCATGACTGTGCAACTGGACCCTTGCTCATTTTGGGCTTCCAATCTTGAAAAATGGCCTGAACTTGCCACTCACGCCTTGGAGATCTTGTCGTGCCCCTCAGCCAGTGTTCTCTCTGAACGTGTGTTCAGCGCTGCTGGTGGTGTGCTGACAGATAAGCGCACGCGGCTGTCCAGTGACAATGTAGACAGACTTACGTTCATCAAGATTAACAAATCCTGGATCCACAAGAACTTTTCTACCCCTGTGTCATCTTGGGGAGACTAAAAGGTTGATGATTTTTGAAAATCACCTCACCAACCATTTTAAAAAATTCTGGCGAAATTGATGCCACTTAAGTGGTGTCTGTGGCCGAATTTTTGGAAAAAATGGAGACTCTTTATTTAGTCCCCTTGCTGAGTTTTACATGACTTTGCCATCGTCAATTCTTGGTGGGTGGAGTCATCTGCAGAGTTGTTTACTCATACTGTGGCCTGGGATTCAAAGGTCTCCTCCAAAGCTTCAGTGTTTGCTAGTCAGCAGAGTAGCCCAGCCACCCACCGCCTGTTTACCTAACTACTATTTTGTAACGGCATCTAGCCCAGGAAATGCTTTTGGGCCTAGTAGAATTTGGTGCTACTCAGTAGCGTACCCCACCCATGAAGCAAGCTACACCGCCTGTTTACCTAACTACTATTTTGTAACGGCATCTAGCCCAGGAAATCCTTTTGGGCCTAGTAGAATTTGGTGCTACTCAGCAGCGTACCCCACCCATGAAGCAAGCTACACCGCCTGTTTACCTAACTACTATTTTGTAACGGCATCTAGCCCAGGAAATCCTTTTGGGCCTAGTAGAATTTGGTGCTACTCAGCAGCGTACCCCACCCATGAAGCAAGCTACACCACCCGTTTACCTAACTACTATTTTGTAACAGCATCTAGCCCAGGAAATCCTTTTGGGCCTAGTAAAATTTGGTGCTACTCAGCAGCGTACCCCACACATGAAGCAAGCTATGCTGCCTGTTTACCTAAGTACTATTTTGTATTGACATCTAGCCCAGGAAATCCTTTTGGGCCTAGTAGAATTTGGTGCTACTCAGCAGCGTACTTCACCCATGAAGCAAGCTACATTGCCTGTTTACCTAAGTACTATTTTGTAATGGCATCTAGCCCAGGAAATCCTTTTGGGCCTAGTAGAATTAAGTGCTACTCAGCAGCATACCCCACCCATGAAGCAAGCTACATTGCCTGTTTACCTAAGTACTATTTTGTAATGGCATCTAGCCCAGGAAATCCTTTTGGGCCTAGTAGAATTTAGTGCTACTCAGCAGCGTGCCCCACCCATGAAGCAAGCTATACCACCTGTTTACCTAACTACTATTTTGTAATGACATCTAGCTCAGGAAATCCTTTTGGGCCTAGTAGAATTTAGTGCTACTCAGCAGCGTACACCGCCTTCTTTCTTTCTCAATCTAACCCCTCGGCTCTGGGGTGTCCACTCTCCCTCCAGCTCTCTCCTTCTCACAGGTGGACTACCGCATGTTTTCACACTGTGGCGAATCTTTTGGGCCCAGGCATAAGAAGTTGTCGAGGTAATGGATAATATGTGCCGCCTTACAAACGTCCATGACGACACATTCGAGGAAGCAACTAAACGCCTCAAATAGTGAGTAGGCTATGGAGCACCCCATGGGCAAACAGCGATCTATGTAGTATGCTCCTTCACAGAAGCACCCCAATGGGAGGACACTATTCAGAGTCACAGGTAGTAACCGGAACCCTCAATGTCTGTTTTGGCCATTAGGGTGCCCCTTATCAACTTCTTGACCCACCTGATTCCCTCGTCAAAGGAGGTACAGTACATAGTACTGTACTTGGTTTTATGTCGATGTTGTTGTTTACTGACCTGCCCCTTGGATATGACAAATGGTGGATTAGTCTGAATGTATTGGGTTCATTTTTTGACACAACTCCCAAGACCTCTACGTCTTGTAAGGAAAGTGTTCTTTATGGACCTGCTGCCATTCTACCTAAATATATTTCTTTTTTTTTGTCAAGACATCTGGGTGTTGGTAGAGTGATTTTAGATTTTTACTCCAGCCTTTCTTGATTTTAGAAGGGCATGACGTGCCTATATCTGTGTCTCCTCCTCCTTTTACTCCTCCACCTCTTTTCTTTTCGCATGACTATATGTAGTTGTGACTTTTCCATGTGTTTGTTGTGTCTTCTGAGCAGTTTGTCAGCTTTTGGACACCTTTTAAGGTGTTTTCTATGTGTTTTCTATGTGTTTGTCTGCCATTGGTTTCAATGGGGTTCGATGCATAAAAAAACACATAAAAACTGTGCAAAAACCGCACCAAAGACGAATAAAAAATGCATCGAAACCACGGAAAAACCGCACCAAAAACTGCATCAAAACTGCACCAAAACTGCATCAAAAATGCATCAAAACTGCACCAAATACTGCATCAAAACTGCACCAAAACTGAATCAAAAACTGCATCAAAAACCGCACCAAAACTGCACCAAAAATTGCATAAGGCTATGTGCACACGTTGCAGATTTGCCTGCGGATTTTTCTGCACTAAATCTGCAGCTCTTGGACAGAAAACGCAGATGCGTTTTTTGTGCGGTTTTGATGCGTTTTTTTGCGCAATTTTTGATGCAGTTTTTGGATGCGTTTTTGTATGCATTTTTGAAAGCTAAATAAAGATGTATTATTGAACAAAAAAAAAGATTTGTGATGTCATGTCTTGTCCAACCTCCTTTTACATTTGTCCAACCCACACACCATTACACACATAGACAGACAGATAGATAGATTGACAGACAGACAGATACTGTAGATAGATAGATAGATAGATAGATAGATAGATAGATAGATAGATAGATGGAATGAGATAGATAGATGTATATAGATATATGGATAGTTAGGCTACTTTCACACATCAGGTTTTTGTGGTCAGGCATAATCTGGAGAGTTTTGAAAAAAAAGATCGTTTTTTTTCCCCGGATCCGTTTTTTTCTCAGAGTTGTATTAGTGCCGGATTGCGCCTGATGGCCACACGTTTCATCCGTTTTTTGCTGGATCCGACAAAAGAAACTGTTTCCAGTGGACGGAGAAAACGTACAGAGGAAAGTTTTTTTCTATCCGGCGAAAAAACATGCAGCGACGGATCCGGCGAAAAACGTATGAAACTGAGATGTGAAATGATGAATCCGGCCTCCGAATCCAGTTTGTCATGCATTTTTTCCATTGAAATCAGGCACATTTTCCATTCTCTCTCTCCCTCTCTCTCTAAAAAAACTAACGGATCAGTTCCATCCAATTTTCACTATTTGCAACGGATCCGTTTTTTCAAAAATTCACCCGATCCTGCCTGACAGAAACAAACTGATGTGTGAAAGTAGCCTAGCTATCCATATATCTATCTACATCTATCCATCAGGCAGGATCTGGCGAATTTTTGAAAAAACGGATCCGTTGCAAATAGTGAAAACCTGATGCAACTGATCTGTTTTTTTGAGAGAGAGAACGGAAAATGTGCCTGATTTCAATGGAAAAATGCATGAAAAGCTGGATTCGAAGGCCGGATTTATCATTTCACATCTCAGTTTCATACGTTTTTCACCGGATCAGTCGCTGGGCGTTTTTTTGCCGGACAGAAAAAAGTTTTTATGTATGTTTTCTCCGTCCACTGGAAACAGCTGTTCTGACGGATCCAGCAAAAAACCAATGAAACGTGTGGCCATCAGGCGCAATCCGGAGCTAATACAACTCTATGAGAAAAAACGGATCCGGCGTAAAAAAAAAATATGGATCCTTTTTCAAAACTCGCCGGGTTGTGCCTGAAGGCAAAAACCTGATGTGTGAAAGTAGCCAGATAGATATATGGATAGATATATCTATGTATCTACAGATACAACTATCTATAAATATATCTAAAAATCGATATAGCCATAGTTATCTATCTATAGATATATCCATAGATATATAATAGCGAGACCTATGTTTCTTACTGAACGTTTAATTTAAAAAAAAAAGGAAAAAATGGCGTGAGCTCCCACGTAATTTTCTGCACCAGAGGAGGAAAGCCAACGCCGGGGGCCAGTATTTGTAGCCTGGGGAGGGGGTAATACCCATGGCCTAGCCTAGAGAGGGGCCATGGATATTGGCCCCCTGGCTACAATACCAGCCGCCAGCTGCCCCAGAAATGGCGCATCTGTGAGATGCGCCAATTCCGGGACTTAGCCCCTCTCTTCCCACTCCCGAGTAGGGGTGAGATATGGGGTAATAATGAGTTAATGTCACCTTGCTATTGTAAGGTGACATTAAGCCGGGTAAATAATAGAGAGGCGTCAATAAGATGCCTATCCATTATTAATCCTAGAGTAGTGAAAGGGTTAAAAAAAAATAAAGACACAGCCAGAAAAAGTATTTTAATATTCTTAATTTAACTATACTTACCATACTCGATCGCCTGCAAAAAATTTAAAATAATAAACCGTATACTCCCTGTCTGACGCAGTCCAATTAATAATGGGTGTCCCACGACGATCTCCCCTATAGAACAGTGACATCGGGTGATGTCACTGCTCTATAGACCTCCAGTGACACACTGACAGGAGACAATGGCTCCTGCAGTGCATCACTAAGGTTACCTTAGTTCAGGGTCTTACTTTATGGCATTGCTGCATGGGAACTTTCTCACACAGCAGTGCCACAAGTGAGACTAGGGACTATTTTTTACAGTGGCGGAGGAATACAGTGCGGAAGGATACCTTCCATCATTGTATTCTCGGAGCCCCTGGAGAGTGGTCGCATGAGCTGATGCTGCTGCTCTCCATGGGAGATCGTCGTGGGACACTCATTTTAATTGGATTTCTGCGGATCAGGGAGTATAGTGTTTATTATTTTAATATTTTTTACAGGTGACACTGGCTTCTGGGATCAAAGTGATAAGTGCTATATGTACTGTGTCTTGATGTATGTATGTAGTATGTTGTATGTATGTTGTATGTAGTATGTATGTAGTATGTTGTATGTATGTAGTATGTTGTATGTATGTAGTATGTTGTATGTAATATGTAGTATGTTGTATGTATGTAGCATGTTGCATGTTGTATGTATGTTGCATGTTGTATGTATGTAGTATGTTGCATGAATGTAGTATGTTGCATGTATGTAGTATGTTGCATGTTGTATGTATGCTGCATGTTGTATGTATGTTGCATGTTGTATGTATGTAGTGTGTTGTATGCATGTAATATGTTGCATGTTGTATGTATGTAATATGTTGCATGTATGCAGTATGTTGCATGTATGTAGTATGTTGCATGTTGTATGTATGTTGCATGTTGTATGTATGTTGCATGTTGTATGTATGTAGTATGTTGTATGTATGTATTATGTTGTATGTATGTATGTATTACATATTATGTATGTAATATGTTGCATGCACAGTATGTAGTATGTTGTGTGTAGGTAGCATGTTGCACGTATGTAGCATGTTGCATGTATGTAATATGTTGCATGTGTGTAGTATGTTGCATGCTGTATGTATGCTGCATGCTGTATGTATGTTGCATGTTGTATGTATGTAGTATGTTGTATGTATGTAATATGTTGCATGTTGTATGTATGTAATATGTTGCATGTGTGCAGTATGTTGCATGTATGTAATATGTTGCATGTTGTATTTATGTTGCATGTTGTATGTATGTTGCATGTTGTATGTTGTATGTATGTAGTATGTAGTATGTTGTATGTAGTATGTTGTATGTACAGTATGTAGTATGTTGTTTGTATGTAGCATGTTGCATGTATGTAGCACGGTGCATGTATGTAGTATGTTGCATGTATGTAGTATGTTGCATGTATGTAGTATGTTGCATGTTGTATGTATGTTGCATGTTGTATGTATGTTGCATGTATGTAGTGTGTTGCATGTATGTAGTATGTTGCATGTTGTATGTATGTAGCATGTTGTATGTATGTAGTATGTTGTATGTATGTAGTATGTTGCATGCTGTATGCATGTTGTATGCATGTATGTAGTATGTTGCATGTTGTATGTATGTATCATGTTGTATGTATGTAGTATGTTGTATGTATGTTGCATGCATGTAGTATGTTGTATGTATGTAGTATGCATGTTGTATGTATGTAGTATGCATGTTGTATGTTTGTGTTTTTTATACATTCAACACATTAGCTGGATGAAGGGACTACTACTGTCCCATCATTGGCTAATGTGTCACTCACTGTCACTCTAGCAGGCATAGCCCGATGGGTCTTGTAGTCCCATTGGACGATGCCTGCACACAGAGACACACACACCAATGACCCCACCGCACAGCCCCGCAGACCCCCCTGCCCAGCCCGCACATCCCAGAACCGCCAGGAGATCCCAGCGCCAGCCACAGACCCACCGCGCAGACCCTCCCTGCCGCACGTAGATCCCGGCACCGGCCGCACATTCCAGTACAGCCAGCAGAGCAGACCACCCCGCCCCAGCACAACCCCACCCCACCCCAGCACAGCCCCACAGTTTGACCCCAGCACTCTCGATGAGTGACCGCTGTCTGTGAAGGTTGGTTCACGCCGGCTGCTGATGTCACGTCAATTTCCAGAGCGCCGCTCACAGGCGAAAATGGCAACATAAGTATTTGCAAAATTCATTAGGGGCCCTGGGGGGATACATTGGGGGGGTATTTGAAAGTAGTGGACAAGCCCTTTAAAGGAATTTTGCTAGCTTCTTAAATACGTGACCAGTAAACTTGATGAGTAAAGTGCCACACAAATAAAAGCTGAGAATTTGTGCTTAAAGACACTAGGGCAAAGTTGCATGAAGGTGTTTATAATTCTAAATAGAAAAGTTGACTTATATTAGACACATATATACAGAGGGGATTTAGTACAACTAAAGCAAAAGAAGTGTGATCAGATTAGGTTGCTGACTTCATTTTCCAAAGAACCTCTGGAAATCTTGAGCTGGAATCTGATTGGATGTTATGGTCAACCTTTCCACCTTTCTTTTACACTTATTTTGTTAAATCTTCAATGATTTATCTCAGGGGAGAAGATAGGACAAGTGGAACTTATCTTACTATATTTGTTAGTGCCACCAGAAAAAATGTGTTGATAGTAGTATTTTTGTTATCTCATACATACCCATTCCGTTTATTGCTGCATGTGTATTTGACTTGAATTTGTGTTTTTTTTTAGTTTACCATAATTGCTTCACTTCTATGCCATGCTTAGTAAAATAGGTAACCTTCCAAGTCTTGCTACTAAAACATGGGCTTACAGTGTATACTGTATATCAAAGTCTGCAAATTAGATTTATTCCAATGCAATCCACAATATATAACGTTTCGGTCTGAAACTTAGACCTTCATTAGACTAGGATTGAAAAACAAAACAAAATGAACATTAAACAATAAACAATATACGCCCATATGCCTAGAACTAGACAGAAACAATAATCTATATGCATACAACATCTGAGAGAAATTCACGAAAAAAATGGCGTACATGAGAGAAATATAACTAGCATACAGAATAACGTAACATTACAACATAAGTTGCACATAGAGTCATATCATTCTAATACATGAGAAGAGCACTTCAGGGTTCCTTGAGATATGGTAAAAGTACATGCTGATATACAGTAACAAAAACAGCCGTAGTGAACACTGGAATGGGAGTAACATAGAAAATATAACATCGTGTAAGCAATGCGTTTGATGTCTCAATAAATCCTATAACAGGATGTGCAAAATACCTCAGGGTTCCATGGAGAAAAAAATAAAAATAAAATTAAAATTAAAATAAAAATAAAAAAGCCAAAAAATTAAAACATACAGCCGGGTTCAGTGAAAATAAAAATAAAAATAAAAATGGCAAAATGTACAGAAAAAATAGAAATGTAATAATAAGTCCAAGAGATACGGCTAAAACTCAGCCAGGTAAGGAGCCGGAAATCCATAGCGGCATATCGGCATAGAAGCCACTCAAAGAAAAAGTCCAAAGTAGCCAGGAGGACTGAGAGAAACAGCTTAACTGGTGCTTACCGGATTGCTGCAGCGTGGAAGGAATCAGGTGAAGTCAGCGCATAGAAAAGGATAAACTTCCTGTGAGAAATGGCGCTGTGTAGGGCCCGACAGAGAGGACTTAAATACAGCGGCAAGTGGGTAAGCGCCAGAAATACCAGTGAGCTGCACGTCTGAAAAAGCGGAAGTGACGTAGACGGATCAGACTGTGCATGCGCAGTCTGATCCGTCTACGTCACTTCCGCTTTTTCAGATGTGCAGCTCACTGGTATTTCCGGCGCTTACCCACTTGCCGCTGTATTTAAGTCCTCTCTGTCGGGCCCTACACAGCGCCATTTCTCACAGGAAGTTTATCCTTTTCTATGCGCTGACTTCACCTGATTCCTTCCACGCTGCAGCAATCCGGTAAGCACCAGTTAAGCTGTTTCTCTCAGTCCTCCTGGCTACTTTGGACTTTTTCTTTGAGCGGCTTCTATGCCGATATGGCGCTATGGATTTCCGGCTCCTTACCTGGCTGAGTTTTAGCCGTATCTCTTGGACTTATTATTACACTTCTATTTTTTCTGTACATTTTGCCATTTTTATTTTTATTTTCACTGAACCCGGCTGTATGTTTTTGTTTTTTGGCTTTTTTATTTTTATTTTTATTTTTATTTTATTTTTATTTTTTTCTCCATGGAACCCTGAGGTATTTTGCACATCCTGTTATAGGATTTATTGAGACATCAAACGCATTGCTTATACGATGTTATATTTTCTATGTTACTCCCATTCCAGTGTTCACTACGGCTGTTTTTGTTACTGTATATCAGCATGTACTTTTACCATATCTCAAGGAACCCTGAAGTGCTCTTCTCATGTATTAGAATGATATGACTCTATGTGCAACTTATGTTGTAATGTTACATTATTCTGTATGCTAGTTATATTTCTCTCATGTACGCCATTTTTTTCGTGAATTTCTCTCAGATGTTGTATGCATATAGATTATTGTTTCTGTCTAGTTCTAGGCATATGGGCGTATATTGTTTATTGTTTAATGTTCATTTTGTTTTGTTTTTCAATCCTAGTCTGATGAAGGTCTAAGTTTCAGACCGAAACGTTATATATTGTGGATTGCATTGGAATAAATCTAATTTGCAGACTTTCATGAGTGCCGGAATTTTTTGAACTGTACTTATTAAGGGTGTGGTATCCCTTTCCGAGCACCTTCCAGTTACAGAGTGACGTGCTTTATATATTTTTATACAGTGTATATATAACTTGGACATGCATTATAAAGCAGATAAAAGGAAATCATATTTAACACTTTTTAATCCCATCACTCCGAAGCTTGTTTTCACCTTCCTGGACAGCCCATTTCTTTCAATTCTGACCAGTGTCAATTTATAAGGTATTAACTCTGGAATACTTCAATGGATACTAGTGATTCTGAAGATGTTTTCTCAAGACATATTGTATTTTATTATTATTATTATTATTATTATTATACATTTTTATAGCGCCATTTATTCCATGGCGCTTTACATGTGAAAAGGGGGCAAATATAGACAAATATAATAAGCATGAGCAAAAAAACAAGGCACTAACAGGTACAGAAGGAGGGAGGACCCTGCCATGAGGGTTCACAATCTGCAGGGGATGGGTGAGGATACACTAGGAGAGGGTAGAGCTGGTCGTTTGGTGGTTCAGTAGGTTAAGGATCACTGCAGGCTGTAGGCTTGTCGGAAGAGGTGAGTCTTCACTTTCATTTTGAAGGTTTCTATGGTAGGCAAGAGTCTAATGTGTTGGGGTAGAGAGTTCCAGAGTTTCATGTACTTCATGAAAGTTGTAAGATTTGTTCTACACACTATGCGTTCATTTGTGAAAATATCAGGAATTTGGCAAAAATGTTGGAAATTTTACAATTTTCAAACTGTTTAAACTGTTTATTTCTATGTCGTTAAACCAGAGAGTTGTGTCACACAAAATAGTTAATAAATAACATTTCCCACATGTCTACTTTACATCTCTAAACGTTTTGAAACATAATATTTTTTTGTTAAGAAGTTAGAAGGATTGAAAGTTGATCAGCAATTTTTCATTTTTCCACAAAATTTACAAAACCATTTTTTTTAAGATCACATCATATTTTAACCCCTTTCTGCCATTAGACGTACTATTGCGTCCATGTGGGGTGGGCTTTTCTTCCCAAGGACGCAATAGTACGTCATATGCGATCGGCAGCGCTCACGGGGGGAGCGCCGCCGATCGCGGCCGGGTGTCAGCTGTTTATCGCAGCTGACATCCGGCACTATGTGCCAGGAGCGGTCACGGACCGCCCCCGGCACATTAACCCCCGGCACACCGCGATCAAAGATGATCGCGATGTGCCGGCGGTACAGGGAAGCACCGCGCAGGGAGGGGGCTCCCTGCGGGCTTCCCTGAGCCCCCCGCAGCAACGCGATGTGATCGCGTTGCTGCGAGGGTCTCACCTCCCTCCCTGCTCCCTCCAGCCCCGGATCCAAGATGGCCGCGGATCCGGGTCCTGCAGGGAGGGAGGTGGCTTCACAGAGCCTGCTCAGAGCAGGCACTGTGAAGCAGCCTGCACTGCTATCAGATCAGTGATCTGACAGAGTGCTGTGCAAACTGTCAGATCACTGATCTGTGATGTCCCCCCCTGGGACAAAGTAAAAAAGTAAAAAAAAAAAATTTCAAATGTGTAAAAAAAAATTAAAAAAAATATTCCAAAATAATGAAAAAAAAATAAAAATATTATTCCCATAAATACATTTCTTTATCTAAATAAAAAAAAAAAAACAATAAAAGTACACATATTTAGTATCGCCGCGTCCGTAACGGCCCGACCTATAAAACTGGCCCACTAGTTAACCCCTTCAGTAAACACCGTAAGAAAAAAAAAAAAAAAACGAGGCAAAAAACAACGCTTTATTATCATACCGCCGAACAAAAAGTGGAATAACACGCGATCAAAAAGACAGATATAACTAACCATGGTACCGCTGAAAACGTCATCTTGTCCCGCAAAAAACGAGCCGCCATACAGCATCATCAGCAAAAAAATAAAAAAGTTATAGCCCTGAGAATAAAGCGATGCAAAAATAATTATTTTTTCTATAAAATAGTTTTTATCGTATAAAAGCGCCAAAACATAAAAAAATGATATAAATGAGGTGTCGCTGTAATCGTACTGACCCGAAGAATAAAACTGCTTCATCAATTTTACCAAACGCGGAACGGTATAAACGCCTCCCCCAAAAGAAATTCATGAATAGCTGGTTTTTGGTCATTCTGCCTCACAAAAATCGGAATAAAAAGCGATCAAAAAATGTCACGTGCCCGAAAATGTTACCAATAAAAACATCAACTCGTCCCGCAAAAACCAAGACCTCACATGACTCTGTGGACCAGAATATAGAAAAATTATAGCTCTCAAAATGTGGTAACGCAAAAAATATTTTTTGCAATAAAAAGCGTCTTTCAGTGTGTGACGGCTGCCAATCATAAAAATCCGCTAAAAAACCCGCTATAAAAGTAAATCAAACCCCCCTTCATCACCCCCTTAGTTAGGGAAAAATTAAAAAAATGTATTTATTTCCATTTTCCCATTAGGGCTAGGGTTAGAGTTAGGGCTAGGGTTAGGGCTAGGGCTAGGGTTAGGGCTAGGGTTAGGGCTAGGGTTAGGGTTAGGGCTAGGGCTAGGGTTAGGGTTAGGGCTAGGGTTAGGGCTAGGGTTAGGGCTAGGGTTAGGGCTAGGGTTAGGGCTAGGGTTAGGGCTAGGGTTAGGATTAGGGTTAGGGCTAGGGTTAGGGCTAGGGCTACAGTTTGGGTTGGGGCTAAAGTTACAGTTAGGGTTTAGATTACATTTACGGTTGGGAATAGGGTTGGGATTAGGGTTAGGGGTGTGTCAGGGTTAGAGGTGTTGTTAGGGTTACTGTTGGGATTAGGGTTAGGGATGTGTTTGGATTAGGGTTTCAGTTATAATTGGGGGGTTTCCACTGTTTAGGCACATCAGGGGCTCTCCAAACGCGACATGGCGTCCGATCTCAATTCCAGCCAATTCTGCGTTGAAAAAGTAAAACAGTGCTTCTTCCCTTCCGAGCTCTCCCGTGTGCCCAAACAGGGGTTTACCCCAACATATGGGGTATCAGCGTACTCAGGACAAATAGGACAACAACTTTTGGGGTCCAATTTCTCCTGCTACCCTTGGGAAAATACAAAACTCGGGGCTAAAACATATTTTTTGTGGGGAAAAAAAAGATTTTTTATTTTCACGGCTCTGCGTTATAAACTGTAGTGAAACACTTGGGGGTTCAAAGTTCTCACAACACATCTAGATTAGTTCCCTGGGGGGTCTAGTTTCCAATATGGGGTCACTTGTGGGGGGTTTCTACTGTTTAGGTACATTAGGGGTTCTGCAAACGCAATGTGACGTCTGCAGACCATTCCATCTAAGTCTGCATTCCAAATGGCGCTCCTTCCCTTCCGAGCTCTGCCATGCGCCCAAACAGTGGTTCCCCCCCACATATGGGGTATCAGCGCACTCAGGACAAATTGGACAACAAATTGTGGGGTCGAATTTCTCCTTTTACCCTCGGGAAAATACAAAACTGGGGGCTAAAAAATAATTTTTGTGGGAAAAAAATTTTTTTTTATTTTTACGGCTCTCCATTATAAACTTCTGTGAAGCCCTTGGTGGGTCAAAGCGCTCAGCACACATCTAGATAAGTTCCTAAGGGGGTCTACTTTCCAAAATGGTGTCACTTGTGGGGGGTTTCTACTGTTTAGGTACATTAGGGGCTCTGCAAACGCAATGTGACACCTGCAGACCATTCCATCTAAGTCTGCATTCAAATGGCACTCCTTCCCTTCTGAGCCCTCCCATGTGCCCAAACAGTGGTTCCCCCCACATATGGTGTATCATCGCACTCAGGACAAATTGGGCAACAAATTTTGGGGTCCAATTTCTCCTGTTACCCTCAGGAAAATACAAAACTGGGGGCTAAAAAAATAATTTTTGTGGGAAAAAAATTTTGTTTTATTTTTACGGCTCTGCATTATAAACTTCTGTGAAGCACTTGGTGGGTCAAAGTGCTCACCACACCTCTAGATAAGTTCCTTAGGGGGTCTACTTTCCAAAATGGTGTCATTTGTGGGGGGTTTCAATGTTTAGGCACATCAGTGGCTCTTCAAACGCAACATGGCGTCCCATCTCAATTCCTGTCAATTTAGCTTTGAAAAGTCAAACGGCGCTCCTTCCCTTCCGAGCTCTCCCATCCACCCAAACAGTGGTTTACCCCCACATATGGGGTATCCGCGTACTCAGGACAAATTGTACAACAACTTTTGGGGTCCAATTTCTTCTCTTACCCTTGGGAAAATAAAAAATTGGGGGCAAAAAGATAATTTTTGTGAAAAAATATGATTTTTTATTTTTACGGTTCTACATTATAAACTTCTGTGAAGCACTTGGTGGGTCAAAGTGCTCACCACACCTCTAGATAAGTTCCTTAGGGGGTCTACTTTCCAAAATGGTGTCACTTGTGGGGGGTTTCAATGTTTAGGCACATCAGTGGCTCTTCAAACGCAACATGACGTCCCATCTCAATTCCTGTCAATTTTGCATTGAAAAGTCAAACGGCGCTCCTTCCCTTCCGAGCTCTCCCATCCGCCCAAACAGTGGTTTACCCCCACATATGGGCTATCAGCGTACTCAGGACAAATTGTACAACAACTTTTGGGGTCCAATTTCTTCTCTTACCCTTGGGAAAATAAAAAATTGGGGGCGAAAAGATAATTTTTGTGAAAAAATATGATTTTTTATTTTTACGGTTCTACATTATAAACTTCTGTGAAGCACTTGTTGGGTCAAAGTGCTCACCACACCTCTAGATAAGTTCCTTAGGGGGTCTACTTTCCAAAATGGTGTCACTTGTGGGGGGTTTCAATGTTTAGCCACATCAGGGGCTCTCCAAACGAAACATGGCGTCCCATCTCAATTCCAGTCAATTTTGCATTGAAAAGTCAAATGGCGCTCCTTCGCTTCCGAGCTCTGCCATGCGCCCAAACAGTGGTTTACCCCCACATGTGGGGTATTGGCATACTCAGGACAAATTGTACAACAATGTTTGGGGTCCATTTTCTCCTGTTACCCTTGGTAAAATAAAACAAATTGGAGCTGAATTACATTTTTTGTGAAAAAAAGTTAAATGTTCATTTTTATTTAAACATTCAAAAAATTCCTGTGAAGCACCAGAAGGGTTAATAAACTTCTTGAATATGGTTTTGAGCACCTTGAGGGGTGTAGTTTTTAGAATGGTGTCACACTTGGGTATTTTCTATCATATAGACCCCTCAAAATGACTTCAAATGAGATGTGGTCCCTAAAATAAAATGGTGTTGTAGAAATGAGAAATTGCTGGTCAACTTTTAACCCTTATAACTCCCTAACAAAAAAAAATTTTGGTTCCAAAATTGTGCTGATGTAAAGTAGACATGTGGGAAATGTTACTTATTAAGTATTTTGTGTGACATATCTCTGTGATTTAATTGCATAAAAATTCAAAGTTGGAAAATTGCGAAATTTTCATAATTTTCGCCAAATTTCCGTTTTTTTCACAAATAAACGCAGGTACTATCAAATAATTTTTACCATTGTCATGAAGTACAATATGTCACGAGAAAACAATGTCAGAATCACCAGGATCCATTGAAGCGTTCCAGAGTTATAACCTCATAAAGGGACAGTGGTCAGAATTGTAAAAATTGGCCCGGTCATTAACGTGCAAACCACCCTTGGGGGTAAAGGGGTTAAGTTAATTTGAGGGTCCTATATGACAGAAAATACCTAAAAATGACACAATTCTAAAAACTCAAAACCACAACCACAACACACAAGAAGTTTATAAACCCTTCAAGTGCTTCACAGGAATTCACGTCATTTCACAAAAATTTTACTTTAGTCTCACTTTTTTTATTTTCACAAGATTAACGGAAGAGGATGAACCACAAAATTTGTTATGCAATTTCTCCTGCATACACCGATACCCAATATGTTGGTATAAAACTGCTGTTTAAGTGCACGGCAGGGCTCAGAAGAGAAGGAGCGCCAATTGATTCTTGGAACACAAAATTGTTTGGAATCAATAGAGGACACCATGTTGCGTTTGCATAGCCCTAATGTGCCTAAACAGAGGAAACCTCAACAAGTGACCTCATTTTGGAAACTACACTCCTCAAGGAACTTATATAGAGGAGGGGCGAGCAGGTGCTTCCCAGAATGTTATATAGTGAAAATGAAAAATACATTTTTCCCACAAAAAATGTTGCTTTAGACCCCAATTTTTCATTTTCGCGAGAGTAACAGGAGAATATGGATCTATGGATCTTACAATGTATTGTGCAATTTGACTTGAGTACACAGATGCCCCATGTGTCGTAAAAAACTACTGTTTGGTGCACAATAGGGATCGGAAGGAAAGGAGCACCAATTGAATTCTGGAGCGCAATTATGGCTGAAATGGATTGTGAATGCCAAAACAGCTGAAACCCCCTCAAGTTACCCCATTTTGGAAGCTTCACATCTTGTGGAATTCATGTGTCATGAGCAGTTTTAACACTCAAGGGATTCACAGAATTGTATTACATTGGGTTAAGTTAATAAAAAAATATTTTTTTTCCACTAAAATGTTACTTTGGCTCCAAGTTTTCAATTTTTAAGACAGATAATAGGAGAAAGTGGACCACAAAATATGTTACGCAATTCCTCCTGAGTGTGCCAATACCTCATATGTGGCCAAAAACCACTTTTGAGGCACAGTGTAAAGCTCCTAAGGGAAGTAGCATTATATTATAGTGCACACTTTGCTGGAATAACTTGAGGGTGTAATGTTACATTGGCAAAACCCCTGAAGTGCAAGAACATCAGAATAATAATAATAATCGTTATTTTTACAGTCATGGCTAAAAGTATTGACACCCCTGCAATTCTGTCAGATAATACTCATTTTCTTCCGGAAAATGATTGCAAACACAAATTATTTGGTATTATTATCTTCATTTAATTTGTCTTAAATAAAAAAACACAAAAAGAATTGTCCTAAAGCCAAATTGGATATAATTCCACACCAAACGGTGGACAAGGGGGTGGACAAAAAAGGGGGTGGACAAAAGTATTGGCACTGTTCAAAAAATCTTGTGATGCTTCTCTAATTTGTGAAATTAACAGCACCTGTAACTTACCTGTGGCACCTAACAGGTGTTGGCAATAACTAAATCCTTGTGTGTACCACATTGAGCATGGAGAAAAGAAAGAAGACCAAATAACTGTCTGAGGACTTGAGAAACCAAATTGTGAGGAAGCATGAGCAATCTCAAGGCTACAAGTCCATCTCCAAAGACCTGAATGTTCCTGTGTCTACCGTGCGCAGTGTCATCAAGAAGTTTAAAGCCCATGGCACCGTGGCTAACCTCCCTAGATGTGGACGGAAAAGAAAAATTGACAAGAAATTTCAACGCAAGATTGTGCGGATGTTGGATAAAGAACCTTGACTAACATCTAAACAAGTTCAAGCTGCCCAGCAGTCCGAGGGTACAACAGTGTCAACCCGTACTATCCGTCGGCGTCTGAATGAAAAGGGACTGTATGGTTGGAGACCCAGGAAGACCCCACTTCTTACCCTGAGACATAAAAAAGGCAGGCAGGAGTTTTTCAAAACTTACCTGAAAAAGCCTAAAACGTTTTGGAAGAATGTTCTCTGGTCAGATGAGACAAAAGTAGAGCTTTTTGGGCAAAGGCATCAACATAGAGTTTACAGGAGAAAAAAAGAGGCATTCAAAGAAAAGAACACGGTCCCTACAGTCAAACATGGCGGCGGTTCCTTGATGTTTTGGGGTTGCTTTGCTGCCTCTGGCACTGGACTGCTTGACCGTGTGCATGGCATTATGAAGTCTGAAGACTACCAACTAATTTTGCAGCATAATGTAAGGTCCAGTGTGAGAAAGCTGGGTCTCCCTCAGAGGTCATGGGTCTTCCAGCAGGACAATGACCCAAAACACACTTCAAAAAGCACTAGAAAATGGTTTGAGAGAAAGCACTGGAGACTTCTAAGGTGGCCAGCAATGAGTCCAGACCAGAATCCCATGGAACACCTGTGGAGAGATCTAAAAATGGCAGTTTGGAGAAGGCACCCTTCAAATATCAGGGACCTGGAGCAGTTTTCCAAAGAAGAATGGTCTAAAATTCCAGCAGAGCATTGTAACAAACTCATTGATGGTTACCGGAAGCGGTTGGTTGCAGTTATTTTGGCTAAAGGTTGTGCAACCAAGTATTAGGCTGAGGGTGCCAATACTTTTGTCTGGTTCATTTTGGGAGTTTTGTGTAAAATGATCAATGTTTTGCTTTTTGCTTCATTCTCTTTTGTGTTTTTTCATTTAAGACAAATTAAATGAAGATAATAATACCAAATAATTTGAGTTTGCAATCATTTGAGGAAGAAAATGAGTATTATCTGACAGAATTGCAGGGGTGTCAATATTTTTGGCCATGAGTGTATATAGAGCTAACATATTCCGCAGCACTTTACAGTTTGCACACATTATCATCGCTGTCTGCTATGGGGCTCACAATCTAGAATCCCTATCAGTATGTTTTTGGAATGTGGGAGGAAACCGGAGTACCCGGAGGAAACCCACGCAAACACGGGGAGAACTTACAAACTCCTTTCAGATGTTGTCCTTGGTAGGATTTGAACCCAAGACTCTAGCACTGCAAGGCTGCAGTGCTATCCACTGAGCCACCATAAATGACCTAGTGGGTGCAGTGATAACATTGTCACCATGGTTGTATAACAGAACCTCACATCATTGGGCGATGAAGAAAAAATAATTACATTTTTACTACAAAAAAATTGTTTAAGACCCAGACTTTATATTGTCATGTGGTAAAATGGGTTAAAATGCCACTAAAATGTGTTACACAACTTTTGCTGAATGTGGCAATACTCAATGTTTGGCTGTACTGCCCTGCCTATCCACACAGCGAGGCTCAGGAGGTATGGAATTCTTTTTGACCCTTGGCCAGAAACAAGCAACAGTGAATGTTGATGAGTAAAAATTGTAGATCTGCCAGTGAAGTGCCCAGAACATTGTAGTACCTGTACATTCTTCCCAGCTCATGTTTCCGGAGACATCCACCAGTAAATTTGGCGGGCTCTTGTCATTACAGAAATGCCAAAAATGTGAACACTAACTGTGGTTTAGGCACACTGTGGGGTTCAGAAGTGAAGTGGACATTTGAATTTCGGAGCACAGAATTCGTTTGATTTCTTTTGGAGAGCGAAGAGCCATAGTGCTTTTCCTGAGCCTTTGTACCACCAGTAACGCGGAAGTCCCCTATAGTTCCATTGACAGATGACAGACCTAAGTGGAGACGTTATTTTACTTTTTAATCTTATCATCTTTTCCTGCCCTGATCGCAGATCTAATACTCTGCAGCATTTCAGGGCATCAGATCAGTGTCTCGCAAGCAGGGATGAGGCATGTCACCTCCTGCTCTTGAGCAGGAGCTTACAGGCCATCACCCCTGGTGACCCTGTGACCATCTTTCAGCCTGCAGTCATGTAGACAATCTGAACAACTTGATCACAATTGTGTTGTGTTGATGGGAGCATAGAGATAGCTCCCTCCCTCTACGATGCCCATCTATGTTACTGTCACTATTGACAGCGACATCAAAATGCCTGCGATCAGTGCTAGAACTGACCATGAGTGTTGCTGCAGGGTGTCAGCTCTCATATAGTGCAAAGCTTGATCCTGCGGGATCATCACGCAGTATCTTTATGGCAGTTGGCAGGAACGCAGCTCCCGCAGCACTGTACATATTTGGCACATGTCAGGAAAGGGTTAAACAAAATAATCAAGATGTGATACACAGTGTGCTGCTGTAAATTTTCTACCCACAGTTATGACCCTTCTTCCCTTCTTCGGTATACACACTCCATTCTCGTCAGTTCTGCATTCTATCCACTTTTATTGTCATGTTGCCAAAAACTTTTGAAAAGCAGCGATGACTCATCGGTATCAGGAGAATGTGGCATCATTCTGGAAAATGTTTCAAATTTTTGGGAAGTTTGCGAGATCTCCCGTTTTTCCAAGAGGTTTCAGGAGAGTTGGCAAATATGAAACTGTACAGTATTTAGGCTAATTCTAATCTTTATTCTTTTATTTTCTCTGTAAAATAATTAATTGAAAAATGTAGCATTGACAAGACCACTTTATAAAAGTATTAATTATTTTGACAAGAAGAGTTTGGTTTAATTACATATTATACCAGAACCAGAAATGATATTGACTCTTCATCCACTAACTGGCTGGATAATTTATCAATGAATCCAAGCATGACCATGTTTAAATGTCAATAGTACTTTGTGACTAATGGAAATAAATCTTGAGATGAATGTACAAGCAGAATCATAAAAGCCATGGAGATAGCGATATGCTGCATGAAAACAGAAAGCAGATTGCTTTATGCTAAGCACTTTTAAACTAAACTTTTAAACAACAGAGATAATTGGCTTTATTGGCTACAATTAGTATCTTCAAGAGACTAAGGGTACCGTCACACAGTGCAATTGTACCCCTTAGGAGCTCCATTCACACTGAAAGATTATCGAGAACAAGAGTTCCTAGGGACGCGCCTTAAACTATAGTCTTGCAGTCTAAACAGGCTGCCAATCATCTGGTGAATGGTTAAAACGCTCCTTCATCTGATGTAATGATCTTTTTGGTCTACAAAAGGATTACCATTATCAGTAGCACATCATTCTATGTTAGCAGGACTTAAGAATTCAAGACAAACGGCGCTAAATTACCTATTACAGATCATTCAGTGAGCAACTGAAGTGAGGTGTGCCTGTGTAATGAGGCTACTAACCTAAGTGCATTTACAACTGACAGCTAGTGACACTAAAACTGCCAATCAGCTACTTGTTGTTTTATAGCCTATTTATATATAGAGTAGTGTTATTCAAAAAGTATGGTGCAAAATTATATCCATTACTTATTTATGTACTGCAGGATATTTGCTGATTGGTTTTAGCCTAAAGGTACCTTCACACTGAACGATATCGCTAGCGATCCGTGACGTTGCAGCGTCCTGGCTAGCGATATCGTTGAGGTTGACACGCAGCAGCGATCAGGATCCTGCTGTGCCATCGTTGGTCGGCGCAGAAAGTCCAGAACTTTATTTTGTCGCTGGATTCCCGCAGACATCGCTGAATCGGTGTGTGTGACGCCGATTCAGCGATGTCTTCACTGTAATGTAAGTATGTAGTGTTTGTTTTCTTACATTTACAACGGTAACCAGGGTAAACATCGGGTTACTAAGCGTGGCCCTGCACTTAGTAACCCGATGTTTACCCTGGTTACCAGTGAAGACATCGCTGAATCGGCGTCACACACGCCGATCCAGCGATGTCCACGGGAGATCCAGCGACAAAATAAAGTGCTGGACTTTCCCCAGCAACCAACGATCTCCCAGCAGGGGCCTGATCGTTGGTCTCTGTCACGCATAACGATTTCATTAACGATATCGTAGCTACGTCACAAAAAGCAACGATATCGTTAACGATATCGTTATGTGTGATGGTACCTTTAGTGAATCAACCTGAGACAACTTATCAATGAAACAATGGAGTTCTTATCTGAGGATATGTTAATACACCCCTGAATGGAAGAGAACTGCTGCCTACCCTTCTGCCATGTCACAAATGGAAATCTCTTTGAACATTTGTATTGTATGGATAGTGTATCTTTCCATGTTAATAAATCTGTAAGCTGAGGATATTACTTTGAACCATCTTTTCTTGCATCACTATATATATATATATATATATATATATATATATATATATATATTCTTATCAATTGCTTGTTTGCTATGTTTTTGAAATGTGAGGCCGTGATGTATGTAGTAGGACACCATATGTGAATAATATCATAATGTAATAACATGCAGGTACTGAGTATGTCACCACGGAACAGACAGACCAACAGTTGAGGGGTTTATTAACAGGAATCAGGTTCTCCTCTCAGGGAGGACGCAGTGGGAAATAACTAGCAATAAAACAGTGCAAAAATATGGGAGTCAAACGATGTAACCGGAGTAAGCAAGATTTCTTGAGAAAAGAACACTTATTAGTCTGATGAGGACTTGCTTGAAGGGTCGTCTTCTCCAATGCAGTTGTCGTCCCTCTGTTGTCTGTGGGCTGAGTAGTCTCTAACAGCCTGCTGCCTGGGGTTTCGGGAGTTAATGTGGTATGCACAGGCTCTGAGTCTTTAGCTTTTACAGCACAGCCAGGAATCAGGGGCTCTGCCCTGTTAAGTCTCTGTACCAGGAATCACAGTCTTTGTACTTATACCGAGGAGACCAGGGGATAGAAGTCTCTTCTCTTTCTCCTGGAAACTACGGGGTTAAGCCTCTGCAGCCTGTTCTCCCCATGCAGCTGGAAGCAGGAAGTCAGACAGCCACTCTGCTGCAAGTCTCTGGATATCAGGCCGACAGTCTCTCTCTCTACAGCACGAACACACATACACTGAGCAGTTTCCTTAGTCACACTCAGTGGTCCTTGCTTGTCACTGCGATCACCAGGGCTGCACACAAGTCACTGTCTCTGCGCTGTCAGGGGAAGAGTCTTCTCAGATTATGGAGGCTTCCAAGTCCCCACTCTCACTCCAGCCTTAGTGCCCTCACGGGGAGCACTCTGTCACGGGGAGCGCGGCACTGCAGCCTGCTTCCTCTCTGGCACGCTGTCCCCTCTGTCTGGCGCGCTATGCTCTCCCGCACTTTTCTGACCACACCCCCATCTCTTCCTCCCTGCCCCAGCCGTCACATGGTCCCTTCTGTCCAGGGCAGAAAGTCTTCCCCCGGACAACCCAGCTGTCTGACTAAGTGGTTCCAGGTAAGGAGAAGGAAAAGCAACCTCCTTACATTTGATCTTACCAAGTCTAGAAAAGCCCTGAAAAATAGAAAGTGAAATGATCTTACAATCCTCATTTTGGGTTATGCAAGTGGCCTTATGAAAATTAACCAACCAGTCAGAGGCAACGGTATATGGCTCATGTGCCAGCTCTGTTTGGCTGCCTAAGCTACCGTATATACTCGAGTATAAGCTGAGATTTTCAGCCCAAATTTTTGGGCTGAAAGTGCCCCTCTCGGCTTATACTCGAGTCACGGTAGCGGTGGGGTCGGCGGGTGAGGGGGTGAGGGCGCTGAGGCATACTTACCTAGTCCCAGCGATCCTCGCGCTGTCCCTGCCGTCCCACGGGCTTCTGTGCTGCAGCTTCTTCCCCTCTTCAGCGGTCACGTGGGACCGCTCATTAGAAAAATGAATAGGCGGCTCCACCTCCCATAGGGGTGGAGCCGCCTATTCATTTCTCTAATCAGCGGTGCCGGTGACCGCTGATAGAGAAAGAATCTGCGGCACCAAAGACAGCTGTGACAGGCAGAGGGAGCCGGACGTCGGGACCAGGTAAGTATGTAATATTCACCTGTCCACGTTCCAGCCGCCGGGCGCTGCTCCATCTTCCCTGCGTCGCTCCGCTCTGAATGTTCAGGTCAGAGGGCGCGATGACGCATATAGTGTGCGCGGCGCCCTCTGCCTGATCAGTCAGAGCGGGGAGATGCCGGGACCGGACGCTGGGAGCTGCAAGCAAGAGAGGTGAGTATGGCATTTTTTTTTTTTTTTATTGCAGCAGCAGCGGCCATGGTACAGATTTATGTGGAGCATCTATGGGGAATATGAACAGTGCAGAGCATCTATGGGGGCACAGCCAAGGGGGAATATGAACGCTGCAGAGCATCTATGGGGGCACAGCCAAGGGGGAATATGAACGCTGCAGAGCATCTATGGGGGCACAGCCAAGGGGGAATATGAACGCTGCAGAGCACTATATGGGGCACAGCCAAGGGGGAATATGGACAGTGCAGAGCACTGTATGGGGCACAGCCGAGGGGGAATATGAACAGTGCAGAGCACTGTATGGGGCACAGCCAAGGGGGAATATGAACAGTGCAGAGCACTATATGGCACAGCCAAGGGGGAATATGAACGGTGCAGAGCACTATATGGCACAGCTATGGGGAAATAATGATCTATTTTTGTTTTTGAAATTCACCGGTAAATGCTGCATTTCCACCCTAGGCTTATACTCAAGTCAATAGGTTTTCCCAGTTTTTTGTGGCAAAATTAGGGGGGTCGGCTTATACTCGGGTCGGCTTATACTCGAGTATATATGGTACTTAACATATTATTTGTGTTACATGCTGTATAATGATGGAATGGTATACATTGCAAGACAATAATGAATATCTGAATCAATTTATCCTTTTAGTACATCTTATTGGAAAAGAGGGCATGGATGGATGGATGAATTAATTTGCATACCACCTATTTTTTTATTTATTTAAGAACAGGACCTTATTAATATTGACATTGGGGAATATTATGTCATGCTTTCCACATATACTGACACGACAAAATATCTAGCAACCTAATAACTCACAAATTGCCATCACTTTGAGTTCTGGTTATAGAGTCTAAAGTTTGTTTACTAGAAAATATTTATTGCTTTTAATTTTTCCTGGATTTAAGTGAAACTTTCCTGCATTCTGTAGCCTAAGAACAAAAAAATCAAAACGATAAAATGTGAAAAAAGAAATAAGGCATTGTGATCATACATCTTGGCTTATTAAAGCGTAAATATAGTTATTTGTTACGAGTTCATAGGTGTACAAAACGTTATATTAGTTTGTGTAAAGATCTCATATTTAGGCTGAAAGATTTGGACAAAAATATTTTTTTTCTTTTCTGTATTATGTTTTTAAACTTTAAGAAAGCTTAAGTTTCAGAAATGTATTTTAAACATTGATGATACAATTTAACTCCAGATAAAATCAATGTATCACAATGCAGAATTGCAGGGTCCTTGTCTTATGAGCTATAATATCAAAGATGCCTATACTAAATATGGTGTTCTGTGTAATGTCAGCTGTGGTTAGTGCTACACATAGAATTTTTTGGCTTTTTTTGACCACTGTAGTCAATTGTATATTGATTAACACATGTATAGCACATGCAACCATTGTGTGCTGATTCTTTAGCAAGATGTCAAAAAGAGAGACAAACTGAAGAAATTCACACACGTGACCTTAAAATGGCTGTCAATTACTTCTTTAAAAAAATCATCTCTTCACAGTCTAAAATGAGGAAAAATAATGTATCCCCAGTTGCTCGTTTTGTACTGTTGCTCAGGTACCTCTCTGGTCTTCTACCTTCTCAACTCAGACACGGACCTCTGTTCAGTAAGTGTCTGTCACTTGTCCGTATAGTTAACCTCTTTTAAAAAAAGATTTTTGTGTAATCATTGCAGCAATCATAGAATAAAATTGCTGTCTTTTAAATTAAACAGATATTGCATTTAAGGTTGGGTTCACACTTGCGAGAAACTCGCATGAGTCTCGCACCTCAATACCTGGCACTGCCGTTGGCACTCAGACCGGAGCGTTCAGCTACATAGAAATACATGCAGCTGCACACTCCGGTCCCGAGTGCCAGCAGCAGTTCCGGTTATTGAGGTGCGAGTCTCAGGCGAGTTTCTTGCAAGTGTGACCCCGGCCTAATGCAGATTTCATGTGTGTGTCTTTATTTAAGATTGGGATCACACATGCAAGAAACTCAGACATGTCTCGCTTCTTAAGCATGCGGCTGCATACAAATACATGCAGATGCACGCTCTGCTCCCGCGTGTCGGCGGCAGTGTCGGGTGTTACGATGCGAGACTCGTCCGAGTTTCTCGCATGTGTGATCCCGGCCTAGCTCTTTATGTACCATTTTATTATGTTTATTACTAAACATCAGGCTTGGTATTATCTATCTATCTTATCTATCTATCTTATCTATCAATCATATCTATCTATCATAGCTATCTATCTATCGTAGCTATCTATATATCGTAGCTATCTATATATCGTAGCTATCTATCGTATCTATCATATGTATCGTATATATCATATCTATATATCTATCTATTATCTGTCTATTGATATAGCTATCTAGCTATCAATAGATATATCTATATATAGATATATTGATAGATAGATAATATATATACAGTATATATCACTAGATAGATAGATATGGTTTAGATAGATATATAGATATGGCATAGATAGATAATAGATAGATAATAAATAGATAGATAGATAGATAGATAGATAGATAGATAGATAGATAGATAAGATAGATGTGATAGATATGGGATAGATAATAGATAGATAGATAAGGCTACGTTCACACTAGCGTTATGCTAGTGTGCGTCGGGTTAGCGTTGGGCGACGCAGCGGCGACGCACGCGTCATGCGCCCCTATATTTAACATGGGGGACGCATGCGTTTGTTTGTTGCGTTGTGCGACGCATGCATCTTTTTTGCCGCAAGCGTCGGACCAAGAAAACGCAACAAGTTGCATTTTTCTTGCGTCCGATTTTGCGGCAAAAAACGACTCATGCGTCGCAAAACGCAGCGTTTTTGCGTGCGTTTTGCCGTGTTTTTGCGTGCATTGTGCGTTGCATCGCCGATGCAGCGGCACACAACGCTAGTGTGAACATAGCCTAATAGATATGGGATAGATAGATAGATAGATAGATAGATAGATAGATACATCTATAGATAGATAATAGATAGATGATAGATATCTATCCTATCTATCTATCATTTATCTATCTATTATCTATCTATAGATATATCTATTTATCTATCATCTATTATCTATCTATCATCTATCTATTATCTATCTATAGATATATCTATCTATTTATCTATCATCTATCTATTATCTATCTATCTATCTATTATCTATCTATAGATGTATCTATCTATCTATCTATCGTATATATCTATTATCTATCTATCTATCTATCTCCTATCTATCTTTTATCTATTTATCGTATCGATCTATTATCTAGCTATCTATTGATGTATCTTTCTATCTGTGTGTAAACAATATTCTTCAATGGAGTATGTAAAAGAAGAGGTTGGACAAGAAATTACATCACAATTCTTTTTTATTTTTTGTATATCTTTATTTAGCTTACAAAAGCACACACAAATCCGCATGAAAAACGCGGATGTACGCAGCGTCCAACCTGCAGCGTTTACTGACCGTGGGGACGTATCCCAATATATCTGCAAACAGGAAATTACTTTTTTTCCTTCCCAGAAGCCAACTTTCAATTAGCTTTATTTAAAGTGACAAAAAAAAGCGTGCAATGAAAAAATGCATCAAAAACGCATGTAAAAAAAAGCATGAAAAATGCAGGTGACCTGCCAGTGACCTCAGGTGCAAATTTTACCTGCGTCAAATCCTGAGCAGATCCTGACGCAATCCTGACTGTGGAAACATACCCTAAAGCTACAACTTTACAAACACTTGCCTTAAATTGACAAGAAGTATGTTCTTGATGTTTCTTCACGGTCCGTTTTTCAAAACTTTTCATTTATTATGTACAACTGTTTTCCCCTTTGTTTTATGTATTTGACAGCAAGGAATGTCAGCCATTACTGCTCTGAAACATTGCTTAACTTACAGAAGCTGTGTCTAACTTAATAAAGGACTTTATTGTTAAGGTACCTTCACACTCGCAGTTTGGTCGCTGGAGAGCTGTCACACAGACAGCTCTCCAGCGACCAACGATGCCGGTAACCAGGGTAAACATCGGGTTACTAAGCGCAGGGCCACGCTTAGTAACTTGATGTTTACCCTGGTTACCAGCGTAAAAGTAAAAAAAAACAAACACTACATACTTACCTTCCGCTGTCTGTCCTCGGCGCTCTGCTTTCCTGCACTGGCTGTGAGCACAGCGGCCGGAAAGCAGAGCAGTGACGTCACCGCTGTGCTTTCCGGCTGGCCGGCGCTCACAGCCAGTGCAGAGAAGCAGAGCGCCGAGGACAGACAGCGGAAGGTAAGTATGTAGTGTTTGTTTTTTTTAACTTTTACGCTGGTAACCAGGGTAAACATCGGGTTACTAAGCGCGGCCCTGCGCTTAGTAACCCTATGTTTACCCTGGTTACCAGTGAAGACATCGCTGAATCGGCGTCACACACGCCGATTCAGCGATGTCTGCAGGGAGTCCAGCGACGAAATAAAGTTCTGGACTTTCTGCAGTGACCAACGACATCACAGCAGGATCCTGTGATCAAACTGAACGATATCGCTATCCAGGACGCTGCAACGTCACAGATCGCTAGCGATATCGTTCAGTGTGACGGTACCTTAAGTCTAAAGTCTGCATTATCTGGTTAGATTGTCTTCTGTGCTATTCCAGGCTCGAGGCTAGACAACCATTTCAAGAAAAGTGTCCATATTAAGGCCTCCATACCTGTACCTGCAGCAGTTCTGTTCTGCTACACTAGACTTAGATCACCATAGAACACTCAACATAGCTGAATAGCAAAATGTGCTTGTTTCTTTTTCTATAATACAAGTGTGATTTATTTAACAATTTTTTTTCTTTCTAGGAAGCGGTGGTCAGTGTCTGGATACAGTTCAGTGATGGCTTAGTGACACCTCTTGACATCTATGATCCCAAAGATTTCACAATATCTGCAACATCATTGGATGAGTCCATTGTGTCCACTCACCAAATAAATCCAGTAAAGTGGCCAACTGTAATAGCAGAAAGTGAAGGACAAGGTCCTTTGGTAAAAATAGACTTTATGATCTCTGAGGCTTGTCAAAAATCAAAGAGAAAAAGCATCCTTGCGGTGGGAAATGGTTATATAAAAGTGAAATTTGGGCAAAGTGATGCCATTTCTCCAGGTGAGACTGAATATGATGAGGAAGAAATAGAAAACCACACTAGTGACCGAAGGCAGAAAGTTTCAGACCCGGATCGTTATGGTAGTGATGGAAGGTATGATGGTTCTCTTCTCGAACGTGATAAAAGTGCCATAAGAAAAGGAAGCACAACTGCTAGATCTGTGATAAATGGCAGAATGGATGGCAATAAACTTTCTGAAGACAGTCCTTTGCAAAATATCCCAATAGATTTTACCAATTTTCCTGGCCAGGTGGATTTACCAAAAAGTAATGGTGAGATTGAAGATAATGACCTCCTAAATGCATCTAGAGGATTGAGTGACCTTGAGATAGGAATGTATGCTTTACTTGGTGTTTTTTGCCTTGCCATATTGGTCTTCCTTATTAATTGTGCAACATTTGCCCTTAAATACAGGCACAAACAGCTGCCAATAGAAGGTCAAGCTAACATGACTCATTCTCACGACTGGGTTTGGCTTGGTAATGAAACAGAGTTGTTAGAGAGCACACCAGATGTATCTCCGCAGCAAGATGAACATACTACTATCATAGACAGAGGAATCACCTTAGAAGAGAGTCATCATCTCTTTAATGGCAACTCCCAGAAGAACTTGCAGGGCCAAACTCATCAGCCAATGGAAGAAACAGAAAAAGCAATGAAAAACAAAAAAAATGATCCTCTACATTCCCCAACTTCAAAAAGAAAGAAGGTGAAATTCACCACATTCACCACTATTCCAGCTGATGACAGTTGCCCAACAGTCAACTCATTGTTGACAGCCAATGAGGATGATATTAAGTGGGTATGTCAAGATATGGATTTGGGAGAATCTAAGGACCTAAGAAACTATATGCAGAAGCTAAAAGATAAAATTTGACTTTGAGTATGGGGAATAAATGCCACTTATTTTGATGCTTTTGGTTTTTTAGGTCATGATATGATGAAAAAGTTGTAGAAAAAACTAAGTATGACAAAATAGATGCCAAAATGAGTGATGTTTTCCAAGGAACTCTGTATTAGGACTATCTGTACAGATTTTAAGACCTGAACAACTCAGCAAACGAATGTGACGCAGTGAGACACTTTTGTGAATAAAATTAAAATTTCAAATAAAGTGGACATACCAAAAACGACTTTTAAAAAAAAAAATGTAAAACTTGGCAAAAAAAAAAAGCAATTTTATATTTCTAAGAAAAAGTAACTACAGGATGGGAAGTAAAATGATATTTTCAGAAATCCAGGAAAAATTAAGTCTACTGCTTGTTCCATTTTATGTATATATGTATAATATTTGAGGAATGAAAAAAGTCCAAATTTTGTTGTTTTTTTTATTTCAAACATTTACATCATATAGTAATTATTACTAATCGAACTACCCAGCAGATTTCGATTTTTACTATAGTCTTCCCCTAAACAAACATTAAGTCCACTTATTAGACCAGTGAATGGTGTCTTATTGGAGTGGATTTAGCCAAAATAGGAAAAAAAAAATATTGTCATGCATTGTACTATGTTAAGTGTTATAATGTGAAATTCTGATTACATTTTGTGCAAACTCTAATTTCCAACACCAGCACAAGCTTTAGTTCTTCTAATGTATTTTGTTTATAACAGATTAGGTTTTAAAGGAAGAAAAAAATGTTTTTATATTAATTCTTTTGACATTAATGAGCTTATGTGTGACATTTGACCCAAGGGAAATTTGCCGCAGACTCTGCTGGAAATGCATCTGTGTATTGGATTATTACTTCATTTTTTTTTGTGCATCTTGTTTTAAAATCGACATAGAGACCCGCAAAGTTACTTTTCTGGAATGTTATCATGATTTTTATCATTGGTGGTTAAGGGCTCACGCACACGACATTACTGTGTGCACAATCTCCTGAAGTTCTATGGGCATTTTTACCATACAGCTCCAGAATATGGTCTTGTGCATGAGGCCTTAGACTGCTAAGTGTAACTGGCTTGTGCATTCATATCTATTGACTATAATGTTTATTTCAGCATATACAACATTGATCGTAGACCAGGATTTTAAAATCTTTTCATTTCATGTAAATGCAATTATACAAAATCAGGTGACATTTTCGATATCAGTTCAATGCAATATCTCATTCACAGACATAAAATCTTATACTTTCTACAAATCAATAAAGGCAGAGTTGTAGAAATACAAGACATTAAAGAAGCAGTCCCACTAAGTTTTGTATTTATTAAATGTGTGTATATGCATATAATGTAGTGTTAATATACTCACCTGCTGCTGCGGGGTCCAGGGTCTTCTCTCCTTCTCGGTGACGTCACAGCAGTTGCGACTCGCCGGCTCACTCTACGCTTTATGAGTGAGCCAGAAGTCTCTTTTACAATGAAGGCCTATGGTTCCTTGTTCTGACTCTCAGTAGGCTTACATTGCACAAGTCACTTCCGGGTCTCACACAGAGCGCATTTTGCCCCATAGAATCTGCAAAGTGGTGACATCACTCAAAAGAGGAGAAGAACAGCGCTGTACACCTGAAAGTGCAGTGCCAGGTACACTCACTACACTACATGCACACAGAAAAATATTTAGGATTGAGAGTCCTCAGTGGTTGATACCTTTTTAATGGCTAACTGAAAAGATGGTAACAAATTGCAAGCTTTCCAAACTACGCAGGTCCCTTCATCAGGCATGGACTAATAGAAATTCTGAAGAATCACATATTTATGCACAACACAGCACAGAAAAATGCCATAGATAAGAGAGATGATGTGAAGTAGAACTACAATTATGTGAGTGATAAACAGTTATGTCCATAAATATTAGAACAGTTCATAGATAAGGAGTGAATGTTTTATTGTCCTCTGATTGGGGTCTCGTTCTATTTAATGATGACCCCACACGGTCTGAGGAGCAAATTCCTTAATTGATGTAAAAAGACATAAATCCATGCAACACATTCATTCCTGACACTGAGTACCGTATATACTCGAGTATAAGCCGACCCGAGTATAAGCCGACCCCCATAATTTTGCCACAAAAAACTGGGAAAACTTAATGACTCGAGTATAAGCCTAGGGTGGAAAATGCAGTAGCTACCGGTAAATGTCAAAAATAAAAATAGATACCAATAAAAGTAAAATTAATTGAGACATCAGTAGGTTAAGTGTTTTTGAATATCCATATTGAATCAGGAGCCCCATATAATGCTCCATACAGTTCATGATGGGCCCCATAAGATGCTCCATACAAAATACACCCCATATAATGCTCCATACAGTTTATGATGGCCCCATAAGATGCTCCATATTAAAATATGCTCCATATAATGCTGCACAAATGTTGATTATGACTCCATAAGATGCTCCATAGAGACATTTGCCCTATACAATGCTGCACAAATGCTGATTATGGCCCCATAAGATGTTCCATAGAGATATTTGCCCCATATTATTGCCCCATATAATGCTGCACTTGGCCCCATAAGCTGCTCCATAGAGATATTTGCCCCCACATAACGCTGCACATGGCCGCACAAGATGCTCCATAGAAATATTTGCCCCCATATAACACTGCACATGGCCCCATAAGATGCTCCATAGGGATATTTGCCCCATATGCTGTTGCTGTAATTTAAAAAAAAAATGACATACTCACCTCTCGTTGCTCAGGCCCCCGCCACTTGCTATATACACCTGTCCTCCGTTCCACCGCCGAGCACCGCTGTGTCTTCCCCATCCTCTGCACTGACTGTTCAGGCAGAGGGCGGCATGCACACTAATCGCGGTGCCGACGGTGGAATGAGGAACAGGTGAATATAGCGCACTGCCCCCACCATACTCACCTGCTCCCGGCGCGGTCCCTGCAGGTCCCTGGTTCTCCGGGTGCAGGCAGCTTCTTCCTGTATTGAGCGGTCACATGGTACCACTCATTACAGTAATGAATATGCGGCTGTACCCCTATGGGAGTGGAGTGGGGTCCACATTCATTACTGTAATGAGCGGTACCATGTGACCGCTCAATACAGGAAGAAGCTGTCAGGGCCCGGAGAATGAGGGACGTCTAATGACCGCGCCAGGAGCAGGTGAGTATTATTAGACAGCTGCCGATCCCCCTCCCCTGCCAACCCCTGGGAATGACTCGAGTATAAGCCGAGAGGGGCAATTTCAGCCTAAAAAATGGGCTGAAATTCTCGGCTTATACTCGAGTATATACGGTATCTTTCCTGTATCTACATGCACATACACACACATTTATAAAGGTATTCCCTTCCTTAAGATCCTATCCCAATATATAATAGGTGTAATAATAATAATAATAGCAAATATCTCTAATTAGAAATGTAGTAAATTCTTCTGATTCGCTATGTCACTTTTTCCATGTGCAGAGCATTACCTTAGGTACCCATGGTTATGATCACTAACAACCAACTGCCACTATATGAATGGTCGTAAGTAACCATGGATAACTAAACTACTGCAATGCCCTGCACATTGGGTAAGCGACAGCAAATCAGAAGAACTATACTACATTTATAATTGGATTTATTTGCTAATGTTATTATTAGGATGGGATCTTAGAGATGCAAATACCCCTAATGAATAAAAAACGTACTGGGAGTGCTTCTTTAGGCTAATATAGTGTACATATGCCTTATGGAGATGAGATAAAGGGTTCTTGTCTGCTGGTGCTAACATATAGATATTATCAACTGCTGCACAAAAATTGTGAAGCATCTTTACAGTGATTTCAATATCTAGCGGGAATGGTGTTCCACAATGTTAATATTAAAATAAACTAGAACTCAAAACATGCCTTTTCTGTAACACTCCACAGACTGGCCATCCTTTAGTTAAAGAGAACTTTTTGTTGCTCGTGCTCAAATTTTGTAATCTGGGTTAGGGCCCTGCACGGTCTTGTACAGCTACAGACCCCATTGTACTATAGGGTGTGAAGACATGCTGTCAGATTGTACCAGCAAAAGTATCATTGCCCTCCGGTCCATGGTATGAACACATTGTTACCTGGCTAAAATTGGGGAATTGACAGTTACTAGAGAACATTGAATGAAACAGTAGATGAGAAATCAGAACTAATGGCATCTAACATAGATGGGAATAAAACCATGACATGCATACAAAGTATTGTAGACTGGAAGAATGTAATATTTATTTATATATATACATATAATTATACGAATTGTGGTTAAATACATCATGTCATTAAACTTGCCTTGTTTCCTCTTGTTTGACTTGTTTGCTAATAGTGTCATTTGTACATTCAGCTCAGATCATCAGTTTCTTATCAGTTTGTGCTGCCCCGATGAAGGTGTGCATGTAAAAAATTGCTAAAGTAAATGTAATATCAGGCGTGCAAGTGTATGAATCGCAGTGTTCTGCATCTTTATATGTAAGAGACAAGAAAATAAAGCATCACTATTCTACTTCTCAAGAAATGCTGGAACATAGTTCAAAAATTGCTCATCACAATCATAATACCAGCTTGTTGGACTTAAAATCTACCAAGTGGCTGCAATTTCAGATGTCTTGATTTGTGTCATAGTTGGATGCAAAAACTGATTGTGTTTACAGTCAGTGCTATTATAGACACTGAGGGTGAATTTATCTCTGAGTTACTCAAAAAACTTCGCAGTCCTCTTATATTGCCAAGTAAGGTGTTTCTGTGGCCTTTGTGGACCTTTGAAGAGTTAAATTACAGCACAGCTTCAGCCAGGTCAAACTTTCTATGTCTGCCCACTTCTCTTATCCACGCTGACATATTTTTACACTCCTTTGCACTGTTTGAATTGGTGCTTAGGCTGTTATCTTAGGTCCCTATTAACTAACATGTTTCACCTACCAACACACAAAAAGTTAGTAAATCCCAGTATATGTTATTCACTATTCCTCCAAATTGACATTATCTCACACTTTTTTGCATGTGGAAATGATTCTAGTAAACAGCCAGAAAGTGAATGAAAATCCCAACAGAATAGATTACTCATTTTCAGTTTTAGATTAGTATTTTTAATATGCAAATTAAGTGAGGATTAATAAAAGGACATGTTAAACTACTTAAGTTTTTTTTTTTTAATTTAGCTTGGTAAAGGAAACCCTGAATGAGCTGCAGTGTATCTGTCCATACAACGACAGTAGAATATAGGTTGCCTTTATGGAAGATTGGGCAGAAAAAATGCCTTTACTTACACACAAAAATTGTAAGGCTCATTTTGAGTTTGCAAAAAGACATGTAAGAGACTCCTCAAATGTATGGGGGAAGGTGCTGTGGTCAGATAAGACCAAAATTGAACTTTTTGGCCACCAAGGTAAATACTATGTCTTGCGCCAAAATAACGTACCTCATCACCCCAAGAACACCATCACCACAGTGAAACATGGTGGTGGCAGCATCTTGCTGTGGAGACGCTTTCCAGCAGCAGAGAGAGGGAAAGTGGACCGAGTTGAGGGGAAGATGAATGATGCGAAATTCAGGGATATTCTTGAGCAAAACCTGTTTAGTCTCTCAGTAGTTTGAGAGTGGGTTCACCTTCCAACAAGACAATGACCCAAAGCATACTGCTAAAGCAACACTCGTGTGGTTTCAGAGGAAACATGTAAATGTTTTTGAGTGGCTTAATCAAAGCTCAGACCTTAATCTAATTGAGAATTTGCAGTCAGATTTGAAGATTGCTGCCCACCAGAGGAAACCATCTAACTTGAAGGAGCTGGAGCAATTTTGCCATGAGGAATGGCCAAAAATCCCAGTGGAAAGATGTGAAAGCTCATAGAGCCTTATCCAAAGGACTTGCAGCTGTAATTGCCGCAAAAGGAGGCTGTACAGAGTACTGACTTTAGGGGGGTAAATAGTTATGCACACTGAAGTTTTCAGTTATTTTGTCCTATTTGCTGTTTGCTTCACATTAAAAATAAAATCAAATGTTCACAGTTAAACAAAGAGAAGATAGAGCCCATGCTTGTCAATAAAAAACATATTTTATTGAAACAATTCATTGTAAATATAATATAAACAGAAAACACATAAATAATGGGCAAGATAAAGGGTGAAACAGTGACAATAGAAACAGAATAAAAGGAGCCAGAGGTGCTATTTTTATTGTAATAACCAAGGGTTGATGCATGCAGAGCAGCGTTTATGATAACCATCCTAATAACAGTTAAGGTAGTAACATACATGGCAAATAAGTGCATATGTATCTACAGATGTTCAGTGCAGCGCTATATGGATAATGGATGTCCAATAGTCTATGTTATAGCTGAATAGGGTATAACAGCACATCCATTTTAGTTTGTTGACTTCACAAGCAGAGAGGGAAAAACTACGCAAATAGATTAAATAATCAAGTACTGTTACTTGATCTCATCACCATTTTTCCCCTTATCTGTGATGCTGGACTGAAGGACACTTGTTAAATCTAAAAATAGGTTACATGCTTCTGTATAAAGAGACTGAGCAACAGCAAGACAGGGAGGGACAGTGAGAGATTCTGCCAAGACATCCATACATCCAAAGGACCAGAGACAGGACAGCAGCCATTTTACATCATGGCTCCATCACGAGATACATGGATCTATCATTCCACAGGAAACAACCTAGGGCTTTTTGGCCCCGGTTGGAAGAATACAGATCTGCTCCATTGACCATCGCTAAACCATGGATACATTTAGAGAAGACAGGTTGTGATCTTCGGATCAACTTGCCTTGTACCTTGTATGGATTCAATGGTCTGTCATCTTCCTACACTCGTCGTTACCTCCTCTGTGTGTGTGTGTGCCACAGGTGGAGTAACCGACCCTGCAAGATGAAGCCAAGTTGTGATCCTTGGATCTACTGGCCTTGTATGGACTGAATGGACTGTCATCTTCCTACGCTTGTCGTTACCTCCTCTCTGTGTGCGTGCCACAGGTGGGGTAGTGTCTCCTTGCTTAATTATCTAACAGATCCACTATTGTACTCAGTTTGTGTGCACTTTCTTCATATATATGCATAGTTTACAAAAATGTTGATCTGGAGATTTCTTTATATATAAATGTCCACAGATATAGGCATGTTCTTTACATGAACTGATGCAAACCCTCAAAAAAAGTTAAAATTACGGTTGAGCGACTTTTGGTTTCTTAGGGTCGAGTCGGGTTTTGCGAAACCCGAGTATCTCAAAAGTCGAGTCGAGTGAAATCGGCCGATTATCGCAAAAAGCCGGGGATCGACCGAAACACGAAACCCAAAGCAAGTCAATGGGTAAGCATAGTCGGCAGTGAGTGGAGGACAGGAAAACACTTACAGTGCCCATTTTAATGGCAAAAACATCCATTCTTGTTACTGAAGCTTGTCAATCTTAACCTTATAATAATAGTTAGGCATTGGAAATTGGGGGTCATTTGGCTAAAGTTGTGGGGGGTTGGGATGGTTCAAGTATTTAGTGGGCCCAGGAAATTTGGACCACGTCACGGCAGTGGAGCAGGGAGAGGTAAGTATTTCAACTTTGCAAGTGCTGTGATCCTGAGCAAGCAGGGGGGCCCCACTCAAAGTACGGCGGTGTGTTTGCATGGTGGGGGCGCCTCCCACCGGCAGCGACACTTTTGCGTACTATGAGGGGCCCTGTGCCAGGGACATTGCCAACGTGTATTCCCCCCCACCTGATGAAGGAACCTGCACTTTCATCTGCACCTTCCTCTTTGTCCCGTGTAAGGTGGTATGGTATGCGGGAAGGGGAACCTGACTTTCAGCAGGGTCACATTCTGGCTGTGTAGCGTGTACGGGGAATGTAGCGTTCTGGGTCAATGCACCAGCAGACTCATCTATCACTGGCTGGGCAATGGGCAGGATGAAGAGGAAACACAGATATAGGCCCAAATAATAAAGTGGGCTAAATGCAGTTCAAAATTGGTAACAGGACTAACCAGGGGGCATTGCTTTGTTCAGTGGAGTACAACTGTAATGAGAGGCTGACACAGTGAGTAGGCCCAAATCAGTAAGTAGGCTAAATGCAGTTCAAAATTGTTAACAGAAGTAAACAGGCGGCACTGGTTTGTTCAGTGGAGGAGAACATCAAGGAGCGGCAGACACCGTTAGTAGGGCCAACAAAACAAGTAGGCCAAATGCAGTGTTATATTAAAAACAATTTAACGAGAGCCTGAAGATAGAAGCTAGGGAAAGGAAACCTGGAGAACACCTTGGAGCGGCAGACACCGTCTCTACAACCCAGACCCAACTTGTAGGCCTAATGCAGTATTGTTTCAACAACTACTTAACAAGAGCTTGAAGATAGAAGCTAGGGAGAGGCACCCTGGAGAACACCTTGGAGCGGCAGACACGTCTCTAGAACCCAGACCCAACTTGTAGGCCTAATGCAGTGTTGTTTCAACAACAACTTAACAAGAGCTTGAAGATAGAAGCTAGGGAGAGGCAACCTGGAGAACACCTTGGAGCGGCAGACACCGTCCCTACAACCCAGACCCAAATTGTAGGCCTAATGCAGTGTTGTTTCAACAACTACTTAACAAGAGCTTGAAGATAGAAGCTAGGGAGAGGCAACCTGGAGAACAAAGCAAAAAAAAAGGGAAGAAGCCAGCACTGCTTATGGTCAGAACGCAATAACTGAAGTGCAATTGCACATAAATTCTAACTGTATTTCAAATATGAGACATTTAGCAAACAATTGATCAATTCTTTGAGCTACCCCGCCACTTCACGGCATTCTCATAATGGGGCAGTCCTAATCTACGTATTTTATTTATGTTGTGCCATTATGGCCTCCTGAATGTATAAAGAGTAAAAAAAAAAGGACCACATTACATGCGAACTGTACCTGGAGCATTTTCAGAATCCTGGAGAACACCTTGGAGCGGCAGACACCGTCCCTACAACCCAGACCCAACTTGTAGGCCTAATGCAGTGTTGTTTCAACCACTACTTAAAGGGCCACTGTCACCCCCCTCCAGCCGTTATAAACTAAAAGAGCCACCTTGTGCAGCAGTAATGCTGCATTCTAACAAGGTGGCTCTTTTAGTTTTAGGTTCAAGTATACCCCAAATAAAGCGTTTTTATACTTAGCCACAATTCCTGTCTCTAGCCAGGGAGGCGGGTCCTCACTCCCCAGCTCTAACCGCTCCTCTGCCGTCACTCCAATCTTCCTGCGCTTTCGGCGCCGCCCCCTCAGCGCTGTGTACGTTGCAAAACCGGCGCCTGCACAGTGTACTGCTGTGCTGCGCAGACTCAGTAAGCTCTGGCCGTCTGACATCCCAGCGAGGCTTGCAGACTGCGCCTGCACTGGCATTGCGGCCAGACACCTTTGGAATCCCCGCCCCGCACTGTGCATAATGCATAACAATAATTTAAGGGCACAAGAGAAACAGAGGGTACGCCTTATGTTTTAGCCTGCTCTGTTCTCTCATTATTATTATTATTATTATTATTAGTATTATTTATTTATATAGCACTATTAATTCCATGGTGCTGTGCATGAGAAAGGGGTTGCATACAGGGTTATAGATATCGTTTACAGTAAACAGGTTTACAGTGACAGACTGGTACAGAGGGGAGATATTGTCTGTATGAAGCAATATATTTACTGTAAGAATCATTTTGTATAATGAATTGCTTTTCTTACTGAAATAATAGAACAACTGTCAGCTGGGCCTGTGGTATGCTAGCTGAGTCATAATATAAAAATATTTCTTAGTCCTCCTCTTGCATAACGTGTCATAGTTTATTTTTACATGATTACACTAATTTGCACAATTTTCACAGAATGGATGCAAGTTAATGAGCTGCCCTTAATTTTTAACTATGTCTCATTGTGTGTCGAGTTCCTGCCTCTGCACAGGTGGAATCTCGAACCATCTCCGCTGCAGTCTCCCATTCTTCCCCAACCGCAGTGGAGCCTGCTCAACAGAGCCGTCAGTCCCAGAGTCTGGCTCAAGCTGATACTGGGCGACTGGTTACTCCTGCCTTTCCAGGCTCTGCCTTTGTAGCCAGCACTGATTAGCAGCGAGCAGGTCTTTCTGGGACTAAGTCCTGCTTTTCCCATACTGAGCATGCCCACGGGACAACCTCCCATTGGAGGTCGGGGGTCACATGCTCGGGTCCTGCTGCGGCTCCAATTGGACCATCTGGAAGATCCAGTTGCACTGCTGCTATAAAAGGTTTGCATGGCCGCTCAGTCATGCGCTAGTGTATACTTGATAACGTGTATGTGTAGATGTGTGACTGTCACTCCTTAATCATCCACCTCCTAGTGTTGCTGACTGCTCGCAAATAGTGGATGCTATCTAGCGCCCGACAGTGCTACCTGCACACCTAGCACACGATACAGCGTCTGATTGCAGTGACCGCCAGTGCAGCACCGTGCGCTAATAGAGCGCTTTCCTGGCCCAAATCTGGGTGGTTAGTGGCGTCCGCCAGAGCGGCACTGCACGCACTCTTGTGCAATAAATTATTATTTCAGTTAAACTCTGACACCCCAGTAGCGGTATAGAGGAACTCTTTCCCTGAGTCTTGGGACAGAATTCTGTGACTCCTTGCTTGCGCTCTTTGTGCGTTACCGCGGCCCTGTGAAGCAACGGGGTTCGCTTCCTTCATACCGGGTGAAGCTAACCCGTGTGTGTATCCACATTATACGCTATATAGTCCGTCATTACTCAGCAGCAGGTTCCATCTCTGCACTGTGGACCCCCGGGCTACGAACGCACCTTATACCATCTTTCTAATTATTTGGTGCGTTCTGCTAGCCCTAACATTGTGTACAGGGAGAAAGACAATATACTGACTGTCAATTTATCTCCACACGTCATTTTTTTCCCAAATTTTTCCAAATCTATTCCAATGCATACAGTGCCAAGAAGACTGACTGGCACTTCCAAGCTAATGTGATCAGGTGCCAGCTAGGAGCAGCTGCCTCCATACACAGTAAACCAAAAAAGTTGCACTCTGTAGTGCTAAAGCATGTCAATGTGAAATATATGAAATATGAATAGCAATACTGCTTCTGGATACTAGTTGATGAGATGAGACACTTAGTACATAATTTGGCTAACTCATGTATGCCCAGCAACCCACAAGGTGGCCTCAAAAACTGATGGGTCCTAACGTGTCTAATGTGATTGCCTCTCTAAGACTGAAGTCTGAATTCTTGGGTAGATGTAAATACTAGTGATGAGCAAATGTGCTCGCCACTACTCGTTACTCGCCTGAGTATCGCTATGCTTATATATTTATACATGGTTATTAGATCGCCCCTCAGTCGTCTTTTTTCTAGACTAAATAATCCTAATTTCGCTAATCTATCTGGGTATTGTAGTTCTCCCAAAATTAATAAAGGGGATGGGAGAACTACAATACCCAGATAGATTAGCGAAATTAGGATTATTTAGTCTAGAAAAAAGACGACTGAGGGGCGATCTAATAACCATGTATAAGTATATAAGGGGACAATACAAATATCTCGCTGAGGATCTGTTTATACCAAGGAAGGTGACGGGCACAAGGGGGCATTCTTTGCGTCTGGAGGAGAGAAGGTTTTTCCACCAACATAGAAGAGGATTCTTTACTGTTAGGGCAGTGAGAATCTGGAATTTCTTGCCTGAGGAGGTGGTGATGGCGAACTCAGTCGAGGGGTTCAAGAGAGGCCTGGATGTCTTCCTGGAGCAGAACAATATTGTATCATACAATTAGGTTCTGTAGAAGGACGTAGATCTGGGGATTTATTATGATGGAATATAGGCTGAACTGGATGGACAAATGTCTTTTTTCGGCCTTACTAACTATGTTACTATGTTACTATGTTACTATATGCTCGGCGTACTCGGCAAGCAGCGAGCATTTCCAGTATTATTCGGCGGTAACTGCAGTCTTCACCCAGCAGTTTTGGCAGACTTTGGAGCCCCAATCATGGTGCAGGGATTGTCAGCCAGGCCATGAAATGCCGCCGCCATCTTTGTTGTGGTCGTGCAGTGATTGGCTGGGCCGTACAGCATCATCCCGAGTATAAGAGACCTTGCGCCGCCCTGCTCGCCGCATTCTGTTTCTGTTTCAGTGAGAGTAGGGTGAGCTGATGCCAAGAAAGGGTCAGAATCGTGGTTTTAGAGGTAGTGTAGGTTTGCAACTCTTACATCCACAACTCCTCAGAAACTAAAAGTCCCTTTTAGGGCTAATTCGTGGGTCCCGATATTGCAGCGCTAGGTAGGCAGGGCACAGCATATCCACATCAGTGCCAAGCCTGCAGGCACTGTATGTACGTCCATTGGTCCCACTGCATCCTTCCCAAAGTTCCATAACTGCCTGCCGCTGCAGCTTATTTACTGTCTATACACCTTTTTTTATTATTCCTCCCCCCCCCCAAAAAAAAAAAATACAGTCTGTTCTGTCAGACTGAGGCCTGTTGAAAAGTTATAGTTTGTCAGGCATACATAGCATAGTTGTGTGTGCTACCCTTGTGCCCCTTTCTTTTTTTTGGATGTTTTAAATTCACCGAAAAAAGCCATATATATCTGCGTGCTCCAAGTTTGGTCATTGGAGGCCGGTGTACTTATTTTTTGGCTGTGTGATACTCAAATACTATACAGCACTATTTCGCATAAAAAAATTCAAAGGCCACAGATTTGCCAGTGTGGTATTTCCTTTACAGCTGTCATATATGTCTGTGCTCCAAGTTTGGGCATTGGAGGCCGGTGCACTTATTTTTTGGCTGTGTGATACTCAATTTCTATACAGCGCTATTTAGCATTAAAAAAATTGAAAGGCCACATATTTGCCAGTGTGGTATTTCCGTTACAGCCGTCATATATCTCTGTGCTCCATGTTTGGGTATTGGAGACTGGTGTACCTATTTTTTGGCTATGTGATACTCAAATTCTATACAGCGCTATTTTGCATAAAAAATATTCAAAAGCCACAGATTTGCCAGTGTGGTATTTCCGTTACAGCCGTCATATATCTCTGTGCTCCAAGTTTGGGCATTGGAGGCCGGTGTCCTTATTTTTTGGCTGTGTGATACTCAAATTCTATACAGCACTATTTTGCATAAATTAACTTAAAAAAAAAATATTGAATACAGTCTGTTAGGTCAGGCTGAGGCCTGCCTGGTGATTGGGTTTGAAAAATCGTTGATTTGCAGGCATACTGATCACATATGATTTCGCTACTAATAAAGACATTTGTGTTGAGCATTTGAAATAGTGCAGTAGTCCATTTAAAATTGTTAAGGCAAGGGGCAAGGGACGGGGAAGTGAGCGTGATGCTGATAGTGCATCCAGAGGATGAGGCCGTGGGCAAGGTGAAAGTGGGCAACAAAAAAAGACCCACATCTTCTCGCTCGACCTTCCTGTCCCAGTTTCTAGGGGACTGCAGCACAACATTATTGAAGCCAGAGCAGTGTGAAACAGTTGTTGGTTGGATAGCGGATAATGCTTCCAGTCACTTATTCACCACCATCACCTTGTCTTCCCCACGGTCACGTCTGAGTAGCCGTGAGTGTGGCCAGGATATTCCTCACCCTGATCCTCCTTCCTCCCACCATGCCGAGTGCCCTGAGACAATTGATCCCACACTTGGACAGTCTGAAGAGCTGTTCAGTTTTCCATTTCAAGATTCAGAAATCTCTGCCGGTCAACTTGAAGTGGGGAAAGAAGAGATCGCATGTGGAGCTTCCCAAAGCCCTGGTCACACGAAGGTGATGGTCGGAAAGTGTCACAAGAGGTGGACGATGATAAGACACAATTGCCAGAAAGTTAGGAGGAGGAGCACGGTGCGGATGTGGAAGACGAGGTGGTGGATGACATAGTGACCCAACCTGGCAAGAAGACATGCATAGTGAGGACAGCAGCACAAATGGGGAAGGAGGCATATCCCCCCAACAGGTAGGAAGAAGGAAGAAGCAGCAGTGCGGAGTCCACAGACAGAAGGTGTGCAACCGTTCCCCGTAACACCAACTTGAGTGAAGTTGCCATTCCACCTGTGAGATCTTCCTGAGTCTGGCTATTTTTTAAAGACTCTGCCAATAACCCCAAACAGGCCATTTGCAGCACGTGCCATGCCGCATCAGCAGGGGTAGCAAAATAACCAGCATGACCATCAACCGCATGATCAGGCACATGCAAGCAAAGCACCCAACTTTGTGGGCATAACCCCAGACTCCAGGACCACTACCTTCTGGTCACACCACTGCTTCTTCCATTGTTTTGCGTAGAAGCAAAACCCCAGTACACCGTGCATGTGAAGATGCCTCTAGCCCTGCACCTGTTGTGGCCCACAGTCAAGCAGCACCATCAGCAAGCCCGTCCACATCCTTGTCCCAGCACAGGGTTCAGTTTTCTATAACCCAGTCTTTGGAACGCAAGCGGAAATACCCAGCCAACGCCCCACAGGCCATAGTCCTCAATTCTAATATTTCTCTTCTGCTTGTGCTAGAAATGCTGCCTTTTAGGCTTGTTGAGATGGAAGCTTTCCGCAACCTGATGGCGGCAGCTGTCCCAAGGTACTCGGTCCCCAGTCACTACTATTTTTCCCTGTGTGCCGTACCGGCATTACACCAGCATGTGTCACACATTTCCTGTGCTCTCAACAATGCTGTTACCGGGAAAGTCCACCTAACCACGGACACGTGGACAAGTGCTTGTTAACAGGGGCGGTACACCTCAAATGATGGCACACTGGGTTAACATAGTGGAAGCCGGGACCCAGTCGAACCTTGGGATGGAACACATCCTCCCCACGCTGGGGATTGCTGGCCCTACGCCAATCAGGGTTGCCCCCACAGTCTACAGCACCTGTACCTCCTCCTCCTCCTCTTCATCCTCCATGTCTAAAATCAACACTTCAGTCAGAAGCTGGAAGCGCTGCAGCACTGCCTCAGCCAAGCGGCAACAAGCCGTGCTGAAGCTAATCTGCATAGGTGACGAACCGCACAATGCAGAAGAGTTGTGGACAGCGCTGAAAGAGCAGTCAGATGTTTAGATGACAATGGCCATAACCTGGTGGCGGCTCTAAGGCAAGGTGAGCTCACACACATACCTTGCTTGGCCCATGTGCTTAACCTCGTGGTTCAACGTTTCCTGAAAAGCTACCTGGAGCTGCCGGATCTGCTAGTGAAAGTACGCCGTCTGTCTGCCCATTTTAGAAAGTCAGCTACAGCTTCAGCCGCCCTTGGCGTGCTTCAGCAGCGTTTCAGCTTCCCGCTCACTGACTGTTGTATGATGTCCCCACGCGCTGGAACTCTACGCTGCATATGTTGGAAAGGATTTCTGAGCAGAATAGGGCCGTTGTTGACTACCAACATCAACAAGGCTGTCGAATTTTAGGTCAGACTCCACACATAAGACCTCAGGAGTGGACATGAATGTCAGACATATGCAAAATCCTCCAAAACTTTGATGACTGCACCAAGATGGTGAGCGTCGATGATGCAATAATTAGCATCACAATCCCGCTTCCCAGCCTTCTGGAAAAAACTCGGCTCACAATCAAAGAGGATGCATTGCAGGCAGAGCACGAGGACATGGAGCAAGGAAGCATACAGGGGGATAACACTCAGCCCAGCCTCATGTCTTCTCAACGTGGATTGGTAGGCAATGAGGAGGAAGAGGAGCAAGAACAGGAGCTACTTTCATGCGCTATAGACGGTACTACAAACACATCTGTATTAGCTTCTGTTCAGTGGGGATGGCCTGAGGACAGGGATGAGGAGGAGGAGGATGAGGAGGAGGACAGCAGGGTCAGTTGTCCTGTTGGTGAGGACACGGAAGTATTGCCTGTTAGAAGTCTGGCACGCATGGCTGACATTATGTTGCGCTGCATTTCACGTGACCCTCGGATTATCAAAATTTTGGGTGACACTCATTACTGGTTGGTGACACTTCTAGACCCACGCTATAAGGAGAACTTTCAATCTCTTCTGCCTGAGGCAGAGAGGTGTACTAAAATGTTGCAGTACCACAGGGCCCTTGTAGTGGAATTACTTAGAAAATTCCCATGTGAGAATGCTGGCAGCAGACATCAGAGTTTGTTGTACAACCAAGGACTCCAAGCGAGAGAGACAGAAGTACAATCCAGCACAGGCAGGGGAACAATGGCCAAGTTCTGGGACAGTTTTCTCAGACCCTCCCATCGTGGTGGCACAGAGGCAAGGGGTGCTGTCACAAGAAGTGCAATGTTTGGGAAGATGGTGAGGGAGTACCTTGCAGATCATACAAACGTCCTCCGTGATTCCTCTGTGCCTTTTAATTATTGGGTATCCAAGCTGGACACGTGGCATGAACTGGCTCTCTACGCCTTGGAGGTCCTGGCCTGCCCTGCTGCTAGCGTTCTGTCAGAGAGGGTTTTTAGTGCCGCTGGTGGAATTATAACAAATAAGCGCATCCGACTGAAAATACTGACAGGCTGACTGTATATAAAAATGAACAAGGCCTGGATTAGGAAAGACTTCTGTACGCCACTAAGTGAAAACAGCGAAACATAACCTCAAATACATTCTCTCTTTTGGGGAGGTTTATTCTCATGCACCACTTGACAACCACACATGGGTATACACTTCTATATCTGGTCTGTTTGTTCTTATCCTCCTCCTTATCCTCATCCTCCTCATCCAGAACCACTATATCACCAGGGTGAATATGGTCTGTACGGTGCATTTTGGCCAAGGGTGCTGTGATGGCACTCTTATTTTTTACAAAAAGGACAACACACTGGGGAATTGGGCATGACTTTACATTGGGCCAACTTCTTAACTCGGTCTCCTGCAATCTGTCCTGTACCTGCCAGTAGATCACCAGGGTGAACGTGCTCTGTACGGTGCATGTTGGCCAAGGGGGCTGTGATGGCACTCTTATTTTTTTTAAAAAGGACAACACATTGGGAAATTGGGCATGATATTACATTGGGCCTTTTTCTTAACTCGGTCTCCTGAAATCTGTCCTGTACCTGCCAGTAGATCACCAGGGTGAACGTGCTCTGTACTGTTATAGGCCAGTGAATTTTGGGCAAGGGGGCTGTGATGGCACTCTTTTATTTTTTTAAAAATGGACCCCACATTGGGGAATTGGGCATGACATTCCATTGGACCAACTTCTTAACTCGGTCTCCTGCAATCTAAAATGCACCAGCCACTAGATCACAGGTTGAACGTGCTCAGTACTGTTATAGGCCGTTGAAGTTTGTGCTAGGGGCATGCGATGGCACTAGTGTATTTTTAAAAAAGGTAACCCAAATGGGGAATTGTTTGGCAGATCATGCACTGCATTACAAGTCTTAGAGATCCACACCATTACATTGGCCCTAACTCTGTCTCCTGCAATGTCTCTTCCTTACCTCCGACGACATGACCTGGGTGAACATGCTTTGTACTGTTATAGGCCAGTGAAGTTTGGGCAAGGAGGGCTGTGATGGCAATAATATATTTTTAAAAAAGGTACTCCCCATTGGTGAAATCACATCCTTGATGGCAAACACTTAACATTTGTGTACCTTAAAGAGCTCACTTGAAAAGTTCCTTTTTGTGTTGCCTAGTTGCTCAAATTGGACACAATACACTTCATATAAATTTGACAAAGCAATGCTGTTAGTTTGGCACAGTAGTTTATTAAAAATATAGCCTTATCCACTATATTAGTTTCTCTCCTTGAGGGCCATAACTTTGGCTGCTGGAAATGCACAAATGGCGAATATACAAATGGCAATTTGTAAACAAGATTGAAATACTGTACACCGAATGCATTCAGACAATCACATAGCTGCATGTCTTGTAAAACATTTACAGATGTGACAGACAATGCTCATAGTGACACAATCTTGATAAATGTTTGTTTATTCACTTCACAAACAGTTCTAAGCCTCTATATGTTTGCTGTTTGTCATTGTAAAACATTAAGGTTTACTGAAACTCTGCCTGTGGTGGTTTGACCTAAATCCTTTTGGCTTTTATTTTCTAGGGGTTCATGGCCCCTCATCTGATGAGTCCATGATATCTCAGTTTCATCCAACCGTGAAAAGTGGCCACTTGAAGGTCTGGGTGAAACTAGAGTTACTACATAGTGTAAATCACTATATAAGACCAGAAAAACATGACTAAGACAGATGCCAAAACTGGGGCACTTGTACATGTACAGTGTGCTGATACCTGCATAATTCGGGATGCCCATGCAGTGTAGGTAATCTCCCAGGAGTTCTGTGTCTTGGTGCTGCTTCTCGGATATTCCAGACGGATGATATTTAGCCTATTGGTGATGATCTAAGTAGACTGTATGAAGTTAGTCTTCATATATACGTAATCAGTATATTTATGTAATCCTTATATGTACTTATTAACCTTTGTATGTTATTGTTAACATATACAATAATGTACACACTCACACTATTCAGTCTTAATATTCCTTGAATTTTGTAGTTTGGAATGAAATTGCTTGGTATTGCAAGGATTAGCCTTTTTTAAAGCTGTATCTGAACCTTAGTGTTAAAAACATGGCAAACACAATTGCCAAATTCTCCTGTAAATAATTCTGCAAAGAGGGAACCATCATACCATTAAAAAAATACTAGTGAATTTTCATGGGCCCATTCAGTATGTGGGTTCTAAGGCATAATGGGGTGCATATGACTGACTATGCAGCAGGGCTGGCCTTGCTGCCAATGTGTAAAACAAAGGAGTACGGAGCACAAAATGCATATTGTGAAGTGGATTTTCATGAGCCCATTCAGTATGTGGGTTCCAAGGCCTAATGGGGTGCATATGACTATGCAGCAGGGCTGGCCTTGCCACCAATGTGTAAAACCAAGGAGTACGGGAGTACAAAATGCATATTGTGAAGTGGATTTTCATGGGCACATCCACTATGTGGGTTCCAAGGCCTAATGGGGTGCATATGACTGACTATGCAGTAGGGCTGGCCTTGCTGCCAATGTGTAAAACAAAGGAGTATGGGAGTACAAAATGCATATTGTGAAGTGGATTTTCATGGGCACATCCACTATGTGGGTTCCAAGGCCTAATGGGGTGCATATGACTGACTATGCAGCAGGGCTGGCCTTGCTGCCAATGTGTAAAACAAAGGAGTATGGGAGTACAAAATGCATATTGTGAAGTGGATTTTCATGGGCCCATCAAGTATGTGGGTTCCAAGGCATAAAGAGGTGCATATGACTGACTATGCAGCAGGGCTGGCCTTGCTGCCAATGTGTAAAACAAAGGAGTATGGGAGTACAAAATGCATATTGTGAAGTGGATTTTCATTGGCCCATCCAGTATGTGGGTTCCAAGGCGTAATGAGATGCATATGACTGTCTATGCAGCAGGGCTCGCCTTCCTGCCAATGTGTAAAACAAAGGAGTGCGGGAGTACAAAATGCATAATGTGAAGTCGATTTTCATGGGCACATCCACTATGTGGGTTCCAAGACCTAATGGGGTGCATATGACTATGCAGCAGGGCTGGCCTTGCGGCCAATGTGTAAAACCAAGGAGTACGGGAGTACAAAATGCATATTGTGAAGTGGATTTTCATGGGCACATCCACTATGTGGGTTCAAAGGCTTATTGGGGTGCATATGAATTGGTAGCTGGGCAGGCCTTGAATTCAATGCAACACATTTTCAGGAGTCCCCCCTGGACATCTTATGACAGGGGTATTGTGGTGCATCGTAATTCTTGGCAGCCCATCTGCTCACAGCATAGGCTACAACAGCTTAGGAGACCCACTGTTTCACAATGGCTCTTTAAAGGGACTCTGTCACCTGAATTTGGCGGGACTGGTTTTGGGTCATATGGGCGGAGTTTTGGGGTGTTTGATTCACCCTTTCCTTACCCGCTGGCTGCATGCTGGCTGCAATATTGGATTGAAGTTCATTCTTTGTCCTCCATAGTACACGCCTGCGCAAAGCAATCTTGCCTTGTGCAGGCATGTACTACAGAGGACAGAGAATGAACTTCAATCCAATATTGCAGCCAGCATGCAGCCAGCGGGTAAGGAAAGGGTGAATCAAACACCCCAAAACTCCACCCATATGACCCAAAACCAGTCCCGCCAAATTCAGGTGACAGGTTCCCTTTAAGAAGATTAATGATGCCTGATGCACCAGTAAAAATAGGCCCTGTGACTTTAAGAGTCCCTCCTTCGTAAATGAAACAAGATATGTCTGCTTCTGTGTCACACACCACATGGCCAGCTAAGGGTGTGAAATGTTACAATGACATTTCCCAGTGAATGCATTTCTAGTGGTTGAAAGCAATGTTAAAGTAAAAAAAACCTTCAAAAACGCAGCGTCTGAACTAAAGGTACGGTTACACTAAACGACTTACCAACGATCACGACCAGCGATACGACCTGTCCGTGATCGTTGGTAAGTCGTTGTGTGGTCGCTGGGGAGCTGTCACACAGACAGCTCTCCAGCGACCAACGATCAGGGGAACGACTTCGGCATCGTTGAAACTGTCTTCAACGATGCCGAAATCCCCGGGTAACCAGGGTAAGCATCGGGTTACTAAGTGCAGGGCCGCGCTTAGTAACCCGATATTTATCCTGGTTACCATTGTAAAAGTTAAAAAAAAAACTCTACATACTCACATTCCGATGTCTGTCACGTCCCCCGCCATCAGCTTCCCGCACTGACTGTGTCAGCGCCGGCCATAAAGCAGAGCACAGCAGTGACGTCACCGCTGTGCTCTGCTTTACGGCCGGCGCTGACAGTCAGTGCAGGGAAGCTGACGGCAGGGGACGTGACAGACATCGGAATGTGAGTATGTACTGTTTTTTTTTTAACTCTTACAATTGTAACCAGGGTAAATATCGGGTTACTAAGCGCGGCCCTGCGCTTAGTAACCCAATATTTACCCTGGTTACAAGTGAACACATCGCTGGATCGGCGTCACACACGCCGATCCAGTGATGACAGCGGGTGATCAGCGACCAAAAAAAAGGTCCTTAAGCCTAAGTAGGAGAGGAAATTTTCGGTCTAGGGTTAAATATTTGGCCTTACAGGCGAGCCATTAACCTGCAAAGGATGTACCTTGACATATTTCCCAGCAAAACCCGTTTTGGTTTCGTTTTAGGGTATGTGTCCACGTTCAGGATTACATCAGGATTTGGTCAGGATTTTATGCAGGTAAAATCCTGAACAAATCTGCACCTGTGGTCACTGGCAGGTCACCTGCGTTGTCCTTGCGTATTTTCTGCAATTTAAGGACATGCTGCGTTCTTAAAAGACGCGCCGCATGTGCGTTTTCACGGGTATGCCGCATGCGTCTTTTACTGCATAGTGGAGACAGGATTTCATTAAATCCCCTCCACTATGCTGTAACATCTCGACGCTTCGTTTTTGACGCTGCGGCTCAATGCTGCATCAAAAACGCAGCGTTTCCTGAACGTGGAAACATACCCTTAATGTGTCTTTTGTGGCACCGGGAAAAATAGCATGAATCTCGGAAAAAAATGATTAAAGCTGTGAACAAGGAGTCAGGAAAGCTTCCAGGGGCGATCCCAATGAGGTTCCTGTTTCATTTGAGCAGTGTTTCCTTCATTTTCAGACATTTTTAGACCTTAAAAGGACCCCCGGGGGATCACGGTAAAAATACTCGGGTTCCCATAGACTTACATTGGGCTCGTTGTTCTTGCCCAGTACCTGAGTATTCCAATTTACTCGACCTGAGCAACGAGCACCCGAGCATTTTAGTGCTCGCCCATCACTAGTGAATACCTCTCTTCCAAGTTTGATTTTATAGGTAGGTCAGACCCTGCTTTTTTAGTTTATTCCAGTGCACACTGTGCAAACACATTACTGTCAGTTTCTCCATAATACATTCATACGCTACGTAGAACGACAAAGGGCACATTAAACACACGCGATACAAGCAGTTGACAGGGACTCAGATAAGTCTCCTTTCCTCTGCTTGTATTACAGGAGGCTTCGCAATCCACTAAACTTGATGTTTTCCTCTTCGGCTGTTTACTGCCTTTCTCTGGTGATGGATTTCACAGACTTACACAATTACAGTTAACCACTTGCTGTACACTATTGAAGCATTCACCTACACTTATGTGAGACTTCTACGCCAACATAAACCTAATATATATGAAAAAAAGTTTACTTGCGGACACATTATAATAATACTCATAATTTCTTATGATAGAAATGGTTATCCAATGATTGCACTTGAATGAATAAGACTTTAATTAGCAACATGTGCCAAATATGTAGTCAATCCTCACAGAAGGTACCCAGCCAATAATACAAATTGCCCTTTTACATGGTGCACAAATGAAACACGCTGTTAACCGCCAAAGGCTAAACAGTCTTCTGTGATACTAAAATCCTATACAAATAATGTGAGGAAGATTTATTTTGGCAGGATTTCAAACCATATTGTGTGTTCTGCTTTACAGAAAACAGATGGAAGGATAATTCAACCTGCTAAATTATTCACAACCATTTCATAAAATGAAAAATAAGGGAGAAACAATAAAACTGCATCCCACCCTACTGGCCTTGTTTGTTTCAGGATATAATCAAACCTTTCTTTGCACTGGGACCGTCACTTCCTACCAACCAGTCGATTCAATAAGCGAAGTCTAAAGTAAAAAAAATCCAAAAGTATTTCTCCTTATAGAATTATTCCAGAAAGAATCACCTGTACACAGGATAGATGATGACTTCTAGATAGGAAGGGGTCTAAGCACTTCTTTTTCCCTTTTAAGTAACATGGCAGTCTAGAATACATACTGGCACTCTATTCATTCTCTATGGGATTGCCAGAGACATCTGAGTGTAGCACTGTGCCATTTCTGGTGTTCTCTATGGGCTTGCCAGAGACATCTGGGTGTAGCACTCTGCCATTTCTGGCAGTTCCGTAGACAACGAATAGAGTGTCAGTGCGCTTGTTTGAGTGTCGCACTATTCAAACATCCTCATCCATTAAGTCCCCCATTCACATTATTAGTGAGGATCTGAGCTCTCAGGTGAAAACGCCTCTTTACTGGAATACTCATGCAATGCTACAAATAGGACAATGTCCTTTCCAATATGATAGATCAGAGAGCTCCACACAGAAGCCACATCAGATAAATGGAGAATTCTTTCACCCAACAAAAATACAAATAGTAGCATAAAATACAATGAGCATATTTTATTGGTCTACAATTTACAGTATCAAAATAACAGATAACATAAAATATACAAACATTCAAGACAATGGGTTAACAAAACTACCTATACAATGAATTACAGAAGGACTGAAGGAAGTGGTGAAGACAAATTGGGGGCGTACCTGATATCCTGCCGTTCAGAGAAATGAATGACTCAGTCCTAATCATACCAGTGCCAATACAACCACTCGGCAGCAGCAATCACAATCCCATCTGTCAGCTTCTCAATATTGCCACTGTGATGGGCTGCAGTTGTAAAACTGTGAGTCAAGGAGCTGAATACTTAGCTCGGCACCACCATTGTGTTTTCTAGAGCAAGCGATCTTCATAGACGTAACAGATGGTGGCCTTACATAGAACCAGTCTCCTAGTATATATCTATAAATGCCTTTATTCTTCTATTTTGGTAATTTTTCAGGAATTTTTAAGTAGGCTTCAGTAGATCAATGAGCTAGAAAAGCATTAATTCTAGAGCCAAACTGGTGCTCCGTAAACCAGCAATATTTAATTTTGAAAAAGAAAAAAAGAGAATATCTGCGCTGGGATAAGCTTGGTGATAAGCTTCCAGAACGTCCCTTGTTTATCTACAAAAAAGCCCTTAATCTGGGTAACAAGATAGCTCCGACAGTTCCACGTACTCTTTTCCCTACTCACTTACATACAAATACACCTCAAGGTTTTTTTCCATGTTTAAAATGCAAACCATGCATACTGTTAAAAAGTAGGAAACAACAACTATTTGAGAAAGGTACTATCAATTGGAGGATTAGGAATTTTATTTCTTGTAACACCAAGGGGGTTATTTATGCAATTTCTTGTCCTTGTGAAAAGGTATATATAGGCAGAACTAAGAGAGCCCTTCACGCAAGGATTAATGAACATATTAGAAATATAAAGAAAAAATTTGTTGGGCATCCCCTCTCCAAACATTTTCTGACTCATCACGGAGGGTCTATTCATGGAACTAACTTTACTGGCCTTAAAATAGTACAAAGTTGCTGGAGAGGGGGGGATTTCATTAAAGAAATGTCTAGGGTAGAGACGAAAATGATTTTTCTATTGGATACATTAATCCCAAGAGGTCTCAATAGCGAGATCGAGTTGTTTGCGTTCAACTCCTAATATGGCTGTCTGTCCACCGCTAACTATATAAGAGCGCTCTATTTGCCACAGGATCATCCCTAAGGAAGGAGATCGTTTTGTCTCCGAAACGCGTAGGAAGGAATTGGTCCTAAGCTCTCCCTGTAGCCTATCATGTGATTCCCCACGTGATTGTGACGTCACATTAGGTCCTGCGCCAGCAGTACACCTAACGGCTCTGTCTAGTAGCGCGGACACGCCACACTGAATGCAGGCTAGCGCTGCCACCGGCCGGGGCAGTGTCTGCCACTTTGATCCGTACCAGACTATTTTCGATACTCGTTCCACCTGACCTCCTCCGGGCACTGCAAGTATCAAGGGACATCGGAATAAGCCGCTCCACCGCTTCCTGCATATTTGCCATCAGGCACGGACTTCACTTTACTCCATACTGGGATACTCCAACCTACCATACTGCATCTATCCTTATCCTCCTTGGACGACCTTGTCAGGTAGTGACACTATAGTGTTTATTATTTGTTTTTTACATATCTGGCAGTATTAGGTTGCTCTCCCAGTTGCTTATGGTGCTGTTTTTACTTTTATTCTTATTTTAACATGGTTTCAGTCTTTTTGTGAGATCAACGTACGTATTTATCAGTTTTTATGGTCCTCTGTTTTTTTCCCAGCGCAGATATTCTCTTTTTTTCTTTTTTAGATTTATCTATGTTTGCGGGTGGGTGGTTCCGCTAAAATATCTGCTGCAGGTTTTCCTTGAGTGTGAGCGCTACAGGTGCCTTTTTTTGTGTTTTGATTAATATTTAATTTTGTGTGAGCAATTTGTGCTTATTTGCAAGCCATATGCTCTATTACCGTTCATGAAAGTTTTTTTTATAAGAGGAAATAAACTTTAACGCAAACAGGAAAAAATTCTGGAAATCATCCATGAAAGCTATGAATCAGAAAAGTAAAAATTTACTTGTCTTTTATCAACTAAATGTAAAACATTTCACAATACACTTTACTTCCAACACACAGAGGACAAGAATACAGTTTCTGCCAAGCAGAAGAAAATCAATGATGCCCAATATTAGAGGTGTCCAGGATATGCAGACAGAAACCTATGAATTGTCATTTTTTCCATCCTAAAATAACATATGTTCTTGGATTTAACCAGGGCAACATATTCAGACAAATATTGGACAAATATTGGACAAATATGGATTTAACCAGGCAAAGGGATACATGTGCAAAGACATACGATATATAAAAAAGCTACAAGACAAAAAAAAACACCCCTGGTGGTGTATTATTGATAAGATTAAAATTAAAATGAAAAAAAATCTCTCTGCGCTGTATAGTGTGAACATGTGCGGTAATTAGTCCTATAAGATACCATCCAGACTAATCCCCATTGCTCAAATGCCTGCTTGATAAATTTAATTGTTAGTCAGGCATAGCAAATTGCAATGAAATTCATAGCCATAAATTCATAGCCATGAGTCTGACCAGACGTGTCTGACCATCTTAGAAATTGCATTTTTAAATTGCAGTTTTTTAATTGCTATGAATTAGACTAGAATTCCATGGGGCATTTGAGCATTCATCACTGCTGTACTTTCATCATCCTCATCACCACCTGTATCCTCTAATCAAGCTGTTTTGTCTACCCACAGGTATGCTGCTGTCCATCTACTCTGCCTTTCCTGCAATGTGTGTTTATGTGAACTGCATATAATTCCCACCTGGTATGCTGCTGTCCATCTACTCTGCCTTTCCTGCAATGTGTGTTTATGTGAACTGCATATAATTCCCACCTGGTATGCTGCTGTCCATCTACTCTGCCTTTCCTGCAATGTGTGTTTATGTGAACTGCATATAATTCCCACCTGGTATGCTGCTGTCCATCTACTCTGCCTTTCCTGCAATGTGTGTTTATGTGAACTGCATATAATTCCCACCTGGTATGCTGCTGTCCATCTACTCTGCCTTTCCTGCAATGTGTGTTTATGTGAACTGCATATAATTCCCACCTGGTATGCTGCTGTCCATCTACTCTGCCTTTCCTGCAATGTGTGTTTATGTGAACTGCATATAATTCCCACCTGGTATGCTTTGCTTACCCATTGTTTTCTATCCATTAGTATTTCACTTCCCTTGCTTCTTGCTTGCATACCTGAGTGGCCATCTACCCCACCCCCTCTTTATGACCTGGCTTAACTGTGAACATGTGCTCTAGACACACACGCCCACATCCTCCCTCTCAGCTGTGAGCCCTTAGGTGCCCATAAATTCATAGCCATGAGTCTGACCAGACGTGTCTGACCATCTTAGAAATTGCATTTTTAAATTGCAGTTTTTTAATTGCTATAATAATAATAATAATAATAATCTTTATTTTTATATAGCGCTAACATATTCCGCAGCGCTTTACAGTTTTTGCACACATTATCATCACTGTCCCTCATGGGGCTCACAATCTAGATTCCCTATCAGTATGTCTTTGAAATGTGGGAGGAAACCGGAGTGCCCGGAGGAAACCCACGCAAACACGGAGAGAACATACAAACTCTTTGCAGATGTTGTCCTGGGTGGGATTCGAACCCAGGACCCCAGCGCTGCAAGGCTGCTGTGCTAACCACTGCGCCACCGTGCTGCCCAATGAATTAGACTAGAATTCGACTGGAATTGACTGGAAGGTAAAGGAATAGAAAACCACTATAATGTTTCGGTTTCTTTTCACATTCACCCCCATACTACTCTATTTCTTCCTATCTCCTGTAGTCCCTCCACCCAGTAAAGAACTAGTCATTTCTCCCTCCATCCTCCCCAGTCATCTCACCTCCTCCACAGAACTATTCCTCCACATACAATCCTTTCTCGCCAGGCACACACGGCCACATCATGACCTATCCAGCTCACACCTTCTAACGCTCTGTCTGCTGCTCCTCATTGCTGGCGACATATCCCCAAATCCTGGCCCTCCTCATCACATCCCCACATTCATTTCTAATCCCCTGCCACGATCCTCTACACGTCCTCGCAACCACAGTAACCTCATACCCATTCATCCTGCCCCCACTCCCCCAATTTCCCTATCTGGAGCACTATGGAACGCACGCTCTGTCTGCAATAAACTGTCATTTATCCATGACCTCTTTATCAATAACAAACTCTCCTTCCTCGGCATCACTGAAACCTGGCTCACCCCTTCTGACACAGCCTCCCCTGCGGCACTCTCTTACGGTGGCTTCCACCTTTCTCACACACCCCGCCCCAGCAGCAAGCATGGCGGAGGAGTTGGTTTTCTCCTGTCAGATAACTGCTCCTTCACCCCAATCCCACTGCCACCCTCTGTTATCCTCCCTTCCTTTGAGGTGCACTCTGTGCGCATCTACTCCCCCTCCAACCTCCAACTGGCTGTCATCTACCGTCCCCCAGGGCCAGCCACCACCTTCTTCGACCACTTCACCACCTGGCTACTCCACTTCCTCGCCGCTGACATCCCCACTATCATCATGGGCGACTTCAACATCCCCATTGACACTTCCCTCTCAGCTGCCACTAAACTTCTATCTCTCACTTCCTCCTTTGGCCTCACTCAATGGTCTTCTACAGCCACCCACAAAGATGGTCACACACTGGACCTCATTCTCACCCGCCTCTGCTCCCTATCTAACCTCTCAAACTCACCTCTTCCTCTTTCTGACCACAACCTACTTACATTCTCTTCCCTTTCCACTCCTTGTCTACAACCCCCACCCCACAAACTCTCACACCCTCGCAGAAATCTTAAACACCTTGATCTTCACTCACTCTCTGAATCCCTCCTCCCTCTCACAGACATAAGCTCCCTACACAATGCGGATGATGCTGCCGCTCTATATAACACCACAATAGCTGCAGCTTTGGAATCTCTTGCCCCTCTCACACATACCAAAGCTCGCAAAATCAACAGACAACCCTGGCACACCAGCATGACAAAAGAACTGAGGCGAGCTTCCAGAGCTGCTGAGCGCAGATGGAAAAGATCCCACTCCATCGAGCACTTCATCGCATTCAAACAGTCCCTCACTGCTTTCAAAACCATGCTCGCCACAGCAAAACAAACCTACTTCTCATCTCTCATATCCTCCCTGTCTCACAACCCCAAACAGTTATTCAACACCTTCAACTCTCTCCTCCGTCCCCCAGCACCTCCTCCCTCCCCACTCATCTCAGCTGAAGACTTCGCCTCATTTTTCAAGCAGAAAATTGAGAACATCAGAGACAATTTTAGTAAACAACCCCCAGAACCCTTCCTCCCAACTACCCAGCCCTCCACCTCCAAAACCAACTTCTCCACCATTACAGAAGACGGACTCTCCACTCTACTCTCAAGATCGCATCTCACCACCTGTGCACTTGACCCACTCCCATCCCACTTCATCCCAAACCTCACCACAGTCTTCATCCCAACCCTAACCCATCTCTTTAACCTATCACTAACAACTGGCATTTTCCCCTCAAGCTTTAAACATGCCACAATCACACCTATCCTCAAAAAGCCCTCTCTTGACCCATCCTCTGTATCTAGCTATCGCCCTATATCACTTCTCCCCTTTGCCTCAAAACTACTGGAACAACATGTCCATATTGAACTGTCCTCCCATCTATCTTCCTGCTCCTTCTTTGACCGCTTTCAATCAGGCTTCCGGTCACACCACTCCACTGAAACTGCCCTAACTAAGGTCACCAATGACCTATTAACCGCCAAGAGCAAGCGACACTACTCTGTCCTCCTCCTCCTGGACCTGTCCTCTGCCTTTGACACAGTGGACCATTCCCTGCTGCTGCAGACCCTCTCATCCCTTGGCATCACAGAATTGGCCCTATCCTGGATCTCATCATACCTAACTGACCGTACATTCAGCGTCTCCCACTCACACACCACCTCCTCACCTCGCCCCCTATCTGTCGGAGTCCCGCAAGGTTCAGTTCTAGGACCCCTGCTCTTCTCCATCTACACCTTTGGCCTGGGACAGCTCATAGAATCTCACGGCTTTCAGTATCATCTCTATGCTGACGACACACAGATCTACATCTCTGGACCAGATATCACCTCCCTACTAACCAGAATCCCTCAATGTCTGTCTGCTATTTCATCCTTCTTCTCCACTAGATTTCTAAAACTTAACATGGACAAAACAGAATTCATCATCTTTCCCCCATCTCACGCGATCTCCCCAACGAACCTATCCATTACAGTAAACGGCTGCCCACTCTCCCCAGTCCCACAAGCCCGCTGTCTTGGGGTAATCCTTGACACTGATCTCTCCTTTAAACCACATATCCAAACCCTTTCCACTTCCTGCCGCCTCCAACTCAAAAATATTTCACGGATCCGCACATTCCTAAACCAAGAATCTGCAAAAACCCTAGTCCATGCCCTCATCATCTCCCGCCTTGACTACTGTAACCTCCTGCTCTGTGGCCTCCCCTCTAACACTCTTGCACCCCTCCAATCTATTCTAAACTCTGCTGCCCGACTAATCCACCTGTCCCCCCGCTATTCCCCGGCCTCTCCCCTCTGTCAATCCCTGCACTGGCTCCCCATCACCCAGAGACTCCAGTACAAAAGCCTAACCATGACATATAAAGCCATCCACAACCTGTCTCCTCCATACATCTGTGACCTCGTCTCCCGGTACTTTCCTGCACGCAACCTCCGATCCTCACAAGATCTCCTTCTCTACTCCCCTATTATCTCCTCTTCCCACAATCGCATACAAGATTTCTCTCGTGCATCCCCCTTACTCTGGAATGCTCTACCACAACATATCAGACTCTCGCCTACCATCGAAACCTTCAAAAAGAACCTGAAGACCCACCTCTTCCGACAAGCCTACAACCTGCAGTAACCACCGATTGACCAAACCGCTGCACGGCCAGCTCTACCCTCACCTACTGTATCCTCACCCATCCCTTGTAGATTGTGAGCCCTCGCGGGCAGGGTCCTCTCTCCTCCTGTACCAGTTGTGACTTGTATTTTTCAAGATTATTGTACTTGTTTTATTATGTATACCCCTCCTCACATGTAAAGCGCCATGGAATAAATGGCGCTATAATAATAAATAATAATAATAATAATAATAATAATAATAATAATAATAATGAAAAAGGATATATTCAAAACAACAAGCACATATAGAGGAAAAAAGGGGAGAAGCCAGCGCAGCCTAAGGTTAAGACGCAATACATAAAGTGCATATGCACATATTAATTTCTAACTGTATTTTCAAAATGAGACATTTAGCAAACAATTGATCAATTCTTTGAGCCACCCCGCCTCTTCACGGCAATCTCATATTGGGGCAGTCCTACACTACGTTTTTTATATTCGCTGTGCCATAAAGGCCTCCTAAATGAACTAAATGTAAGACCACATTAAAAACATGCTGTACCTGGAGCATATACTGAGTCACCCCCATGGCGCCAGAGTAGGCAAGCGAGGATAAAGGTTGACCAGGTCCTGACAGACATTTCGGATCCAACCTCCACACTGCCTATCCAGAGCCACAGATGAAGAGTGAAACAGGCTGAGGCACAGGTGCATAATTAAACAAAGCCTGAGGCAGGGCAGGGCTGCTGTGTGTGGACAGCAGCCTATCAATCACTGAGACACAGAAAAAATGGCGCACATAACCAGGCGCGGCGCACGGCAACAGTGGTGGTCAGCCACTTACCAATAACAGAGCAAAAAAGGGGAGAAGCCAGCGCAGCCTAAGGTTAAGACGCTGCGCTGGTCAGTCTAACCTTTCTTACAGAAAACGTTTGACCTCTGTCATTGCCAACAAAGGATATATTAGAAAGTATTGAGATTAAATTTTGTTTCTGACCAAATACTTATTTTCCACCATAACATGCAAATAAAATGTTAAAAAAACAGACAATGGGATTTTCTGGATTTTTTTTTCTCAGTTTGTCTCCCATAGTTGAGGTCTACCTATGATGTAAATTACAGACGCCTCTCATCTTTTTAAGTGGTGGAACTTGCACTATTGCTGACTGACTAAATACTTTTTTGCCCCACTGTATGTCATTGAGACACATATATGTATATATATATATTAATATTTCATTCAGCGCTAGATAGCTTAAAAGCCAGTAATTCAATTGCCGGCTTTTGCTATCTCCTTCCTAAACCCGACATGATATGAGACATGGTTTACATACAGTAAACCATCTCATATCCCCATTTTTTTGCATATTCCACACTACTAATGTTAGTAGTGTGTATGTGCAAAATTTGGGCGCTCTAGCTATTAAATTTAAGGGTTAAATGGCGGGAAAAATTGGCGTGGGCTCCCGCACAATTTTCTCCGCCAGAGTAGTAAAGCCAGTGACTGAGGGCAGATATTAATAGCCTGGAGAGGGTCCACGGTTATTGCCCCCCCCCCCCTGGCTAAAAACATCTGCCCCAGCCACCCCAGAAAAAGCACATCTGGAAGATGCGCCTATTCTGGCACTTGGCCACTCTCTTCCCATTCCCGTGTAGCGGTGGGATATGGGGTAATGAAGGGTTAATGTCACCTTGCTATTGTAAGGTGACATTAAGCCAGATTAATAATGGAGAGGCGTCAATTATGACACCTATTCATTATTAATCCAATAGCATGAAATGGTAAAAAAAAACACACACACAATATTGTAAAGTATTTTAATGAAATAAATACACAGGTTGTTGTAATATTTTATTAGACACTCAATCCACCTGAAGACCCTCGACCTGTAACAAATTAAAAATAATAAACCAACAATATCTCATACCTTCCGTCGATATGTCCCACGATGTAAATACATCTGAAGGGGTTAAATAATTTTACAGGCAGGAGCTCTGCTATAATGCAGCTGGGCTCCTGGCTGTAAAACCCCAGCGAATGTAAAGTAGGTCAATGACCTGTAGTTACCTTCATTCGCGGTGATGCGCCCTCTGCTGGATGTCCTCATATGAACTCGAGCCTGGGAACTTTTCTGAAAATTTTCCCACGCTCGAGGGACATCCAGGCTATCCAGGACCTCACACTCTGACCATTCAGGTCCATACACTCTGAACATGTGACCTAAAACCTGGTAAAAATATGTAGCCCCATATGTGGGAAGTGTGTGTGGTTAGTCAGACCCGCCCAGCTCTCCGACTAACCCTGTAAGCCAACTTTATAACAAAACAAACACTTGTCGAACTACAAGTCTCAGAACAACAACATTATGGGCTTAAAGCGCAGAGGACAACCTCTGTCTCTGCATCACATACCAGCCATTCACAATGACACCAGTCACTGTATCACACATCATATAGTCACCCCCTCTCCAATCCCTATGGATTTGTTCTAGCCCCCCAAAAATAGTGTTTGTTGTAGATTGGTTATGTTTAAAGCAAAAGTGCTTGGAAAAGGGGTGTCCTTTACAACCTCATTCAATATTGTAAATGTGTTCTCTTATCCGTACTGATACAGTGCCTTGTGAAAGTATTCGGTTCCCTGGAACTTTTCAACCTTTTCCCAAATATAATCCTGCTTCACACATAAAGATACCAAATGTAAATTTTTGGAGAAGAATAAACAACAAGTGGAATTCAATTGTGAAAGTGAACGAAATGTATTGGTTATTTTAATTTTTTTTACAAATTAATTCAATACTATTCGGCCTCTTTACTTTCAGTGCAGCAAACTCACTCCAGAAGGTCATTGTGGATCTCTGAATGATCTAATGTTGTCCTAAATGCCTAATGATGATAAATATAATCCACCTGTGTGTGATCAAGTCTCCGTATAAATACACCTGCTCTGTGATAGTCTCAGGGTTCTATTTGAAACACAGAGAGCATCATGAAGACAAAGGAACACAACAGGCAGGTCCGTGATACTGTTGTGGAGAAGTTCAAAGCCGGATCTGGATACAAAATGATTTCCAAAACTTTAAACATCCCAAGGAGCAAGTGATCATATTAAAATGGAAGGAGTATCATACCACTGCAAATCTACCAAGACCTGGCCGTCCCTCTAAACTTTCATCTCAAACAAGGAAAAGACTCATCAGAGATGCAGCCAAGAGGCCCATGATCACTCTGGATGAACTGCAGAGGTCTACAGCTGAGGTGGGACAGTCTGTCCATAGGACAATAATCAGTCGTACACTGCAGAAATCTGGCCTTTATGGAAGAGTGGCAAGAAGAAAGCCATTTCTCAGAGATATCCATAAAAAGTGTAATTTAAAGTTTTCAACAAGCCACCTTGGAGACACACCAAACATATGGAAGAAGGTGCTCTGGTCAGATGAAACCAATATCGAACTTTTTGGCAACAATGCCAAACGATATGTTTGGCGTAAAGGCAACACAGCTCATCACCCTGAACACACCATCCCCACTGACAAACATGGTGGTGGCAGCATCAAGGTTTGGGCCTGCTTTTATTCAGCAGGGTCAGGGAAGATTGTTAAAATTGATGGGAAGATGGATGGAGCCAAATACAAGACCATTCTTGAAGAACACCTGTTGGAGTCTGCAAAAGACCTGAGACTGGGATGGAGATTTGTCTTCCAACAAGATAATGATTCCAAACATAAAGCAAAATCTACAATGGAATGGTTCACAAATAAACGTATCCAGTTGTTAGAATGGCCAAGTCAAAGTCCAGACCTCAATTCAATCAAGAATCTGTGGAAAGAGCTGAAAACTGCTGTTCACAAACGATCTACATCAAACCTCACTGAGCTCGAGTTGTTTGCCAAAGAAAAATGGGCCAGAATATCAGTCTCTCAATGTACAAAAATGATATAGACATACCCCAAGTGACTTGCAGCTGCAGGTGGCGTAACAAAGTATTAAGTTAAAGTAGCCGAATAATATTGCACGCATAAATTTTGAGTATTTGAATTTCCACAAAAATTTAAAATAATCAATAAATTTCGTTCAACTTCACAATTGAGTTCCACTTGTTGTTGATTCTTCACCAAAAATTTACATTTGGTATCTTTGTTTGAAACATAATGTTAGGGGTCGAGTTCCCACCTCTGCACAGGGTGAATCTTGGGCCATCTGCGCTGCAGTCTCCCATTCTTCTCCTGCCGCAGTGGAGCCTGCTCAGTGGAGGCATCAGTCCCAGTGTCTTGCTCAGTCTGACACTGTGCAAAGGGTTACTGCTGCCTTTCCAGCTTCTGCCATTGTAGCCAGCACTGGTCAGCAACGAGCAGACGTCTTTGGGACTAAGTCCTACTTTTCCCCTTCTGAGCATGCCCAGGGTAAGATCTCTCATTGATGATCAAGGGTCACATGCTCAGGTACTGCAGCAACTCTCATTGGTCCTCTAGGAAGGTCCTGAAGTTGCTCAAGTTCTGTGGCAGCCTTCCATTGGTCCTTCTGGGAAGGTCCTGTACTTGCTGCAGCTATAAAAGGTTCGCATGACCGCACAGCCATGCGCTAGTATCAATCTATGTTATGTGCTTTGCGCCAGTGTGGTCTTGTGTGTATGTATTTAGGGCCCTGGCTGAAATAAGCCCCTAGAATACCGGCACCTCCGGTAAGGAGTTTTGTGTGTATGTTTTCAGGGTCCCGGCTGAAATAAGCCCTAGAATACCGGCACCTCTGGTGATGAGTTTGTGTGTGCTAGACCACTGACTGCTATCAGCTCAGCAGTTAGCTGTGTACATGGTACCGCTCATTACACTCATTTACAGAGAATATGAATGATAACACCAAAACTTGTTCTCCACTCATGGTTAGTGGTTGGGTGAAACCAATTATTGTGTTTTCTCTTTTTAAAACATAATGACAACCCAAAGCATAAAAATGACCCTGATCAAAAGTTTATATACCCTTATGATGTCTGACTTACTATGTTTTTTATATATTTTAGCTAATAAAATTGTTATTATTGGATTTCATGACTGCTTAGTCGTCCGTTTTTTCTGCTTTGTGCGTTGCAGTTGTCCACACATCCATACATAGGTGGTAGATGAGCAGGCTTAATATTATTTCTCATGCTTTTTTGTGTTACACTCTGAGGAGATCTCACATGCGCAGTTCATGGTAGATAGCCCAGGAATTTACTGGAACTGTAAGCTTTTTGCCAAGAATAGAGGGCAGCTTTAGCATCTGAGGAAATAAGGAACCTCTTCCAAAAGTACCATAAAAGACTTCAAGCTGTCATTGATGTTAGAGGGGGCAATACACAGTATTAATAAATGTGTTATGTAAACTTTTGATTAGGTTCATTTGTATGTTTTGGGTTGTCATTATGATTTATAAAGAGAAAACACAGTAGTTTAACAATAAATGGCTTTACTTAACCACTAACCATGAGTGGAGAAAAATGTTTTGGTGTGATCATTCATATTCTCTGAAAAAAGGACAAGAAAGCCAAAATTCTGCTGGGGTATGTAAACTTTTGAGCAAAACAGAATAATAGCTTAGGTCACTTCCTATGGGGAAGTAGTAGAATTAGTTTCCTATATTGAAAAGGGTTGTCCAGAGTCATATTGCATATTGATGACCTATCCCTATGATAGGTCACCAATGTCAGGTTGTTGGCGGTCCAACACCTGCACCACAACCAATCAGCATTGAACTGAATGGGATCAGATCTGAAAAGAATTAGCAGAGTCGTGTGGTTCCACAGCTGTACACAGTGTACAGCTGCAGATTGCATATCAGTGGGGGTGCCAGTTGAACCCTTACCAATCTGATATTGATGATGAGAATACAATACATGTACTGGACAACCCCTGTAAGATTTAGTATCTAGTGTAAGGACAACACTACCAGAATTACTAATAACCTGCAAAAGTTTTCAAGTAGACACATGAAGGGCGATAAACTGCAGTACTCAGCAGCGGCCACTAAGCAATGTTTGGCGCTGCAGCATTTCAACTCTGTTCATTGCTTGCTCATCCAACCACTGATTGAGCTGATATCAGCTGAATGGTGGGGCTGCTAGGTATCAAGTTCCTACCAATCTCATATTGATGACCAATCCTAACAATGGGTCATCAATATGTCAGTCCTTGACAATCCCTTTACTACAGGATGAGCAATGTATTTAAATTAATTCTATTTGTAAATTGTTGTTCAGAAGTGAATATACTTTGCTCTATTTATTTTATTTATCATATGTACAAAGGTAAATTTACTGTTACATAAAGTATTCTATTAAATTCTATTAGTAAAACTAAAGCTGAAACTGTTTGACAAACAGTAACTTTTCCCTAACACAAGCCCAAGAATCAGAAATGCCAAAGAGCAGTGAACTGTGAGCACTCGGCCTCCTCTGGGAGACAAAGAGACAGGAGCTCTAATTGAAACCGTCAATTTCCTAAGATCCATGTTATGTTCCTACTGATCTAACAAAGTAACCCTCTGCAATCCATCAGCATACTATGGTAGTCCACCGTTCAGCTTTGTTTATATTTCATTCTTATTGCTGTATATATCTATATATATCTATATATATATATATATATATATATACTAGATGGTGGCCCAATTCTAACTCATCGGGTACTCTAGAATATGCATGTCCACGTAGATGATTGCACAGTCCGCATAGTATATTGGCCAACCACGTAGTATATTGCCCAGCCACGTAGTATATTGCCCAGCCACGTAGTATATTGCCCAGCCACATAGTATATTGCCCAGTCACGCAGTATATTGCCCAGTAACGTAGTATATTGCCCAGCCACGTAGTATATTGCCCAGCCACGTAGTATATTGCCCAACCACATAGTATATTGCCCAGCCACGTAGTATATTGCCCAGTCACGTAGTATACAGCACATACACGTAGTGTATTGCCCAGCCATGTAGTATATTGCCCAGCCACGTAGTATATTGCCCAATCACGTAGTATACAGCACAGACACGTAGTATACTGCCCAGTTACATAATATACTGCCCATAAAATACTAACAGCACTGATAGAGTAAATAAGATGAATGCTACTGTCTGCTGAGTTCGCAGCATGTCCGCCGTGCACACCGTGCAGCCTGGAGATGCCACCAGGGGCGGAGCATTCCTGGACACGTGCTCCACACCGGGGGTCCCGGGATAACACGGCCACGCTTCCCTGTGCTGGATGAGAGGAACGCCCCCTGCCAGCGGCTGCTGGCAGTGGAGGCTCCAGTTCAGCACATGTAGTGCTCTTACCGTTACCGGAGCGTGTATTCCTCTGCAGAAGATGGCAGGACTGTGCCCGGTGGTACAGCTGCGGCCAGCGTGACGGCGCCCAGGGCCGAGAGGTACATAGAGCACCCTGTCTGCCCTGGGGACACCCTGCAGGGCATCGCTCTCAAGTACGGGGTGACGGTAAGCAGGGGACGGGCCTGGGAGGCTGAGGGCGGTGTACCAGGCTGGTGGGAGTGTGGAGCCCACCACCTGAGCTGTGTGCGGGCAGGAGACTGGCACTGCCAGAGTCTGCGGGGGGAGTCCCAGCACACACTGCAGGGGGTGTGTGTGTGTGTATGACCGGAGGGGAGTATGCGGGTGGCGGACAGTGACTGCAGAGGAGTAGGGAGGGACTAATCGGACTGTGGCCATCGCTGATTGGTCGCGGCAGCCATGACAGGCAGCTGGCGGAACCAATCAGCGACTTGGATTCCATGACAGACAGAGGCCACAACTAGGGTTGAGCAAAACGGATTGGACAAATTAAAAAATCGCCGACTTTCGTCAAAGTCGGGTTTCATGAAACCCGACCCGATCCTAGTGTGGGACCGGCAATGAGGTTGGCGATCTTTGTGCCTAAGTCGCATTTTGTATGACGCGTTCAGCACCATTTTTCAGCCAATGAAGGAAGACGCAGAGTGTGGGCAGCGTGATGACATAGGTCTCGGTCCCCAACATCTTAGAGAAGGGCATGACAGTGATTGGCTTGCTTTCTGCGGCGTCACAGGGGCTATAAAGGGGCGTGCACGCCGACCGCCATCTTACTTCTGCCGATCGTAGCATAGGGAGAGCAGCAGCTTCATCAGAAGAAGGGATATAGTTAGGGAGGGAAGATTAAGCCCCGAAACTGCTTGTGCTGTAGCGATTTCCACTGTCCAACACCACCATTTGTTTGCAGGGACAGTGGATGCTATATTTTTGTGCATCAGTTCTGTAACTTATTAGGCTGCCTTATAAGGCTCCCTGATAGCTGCATTGCTGTTTGCACGCCGCTGTGCAAACCAACTGCTTTTTTAAAAGCAAAAATCCTATTGCTCCTTTCCGCACAGTTATCTTGTTTATTTGTCCACACTTTTGTGTGCAGCATTTTGCTGCCATACTTGTCCTGAGATTATTGTAGGGAGATTGAAATTGTACTACAGTCCTTGTATTTTTTCATATATCTTCCAGCCACTTTCTGCCACTTACATTGTGTTGTTTTATGCACAGAGGGCCTGAGGTTTTGTTTAGTCTCCCCCCCAAAAAAGTGAAATTCAGATTATCACAAAGTGGATATACTGCAGTCCTCTTAGTTTGTGGTATATCAGCCAGCCCCTTTCTGCCACTTACATTGTGCTGTTTTATGCACAGGGCCTGAGGTTTGGTTTAGTCTCCCCCCCACCAAAAAAAAAGTGAGATTCAAATTATCACAAAGTGGATATACTGCAGCGCTGTTTGTTTGTGGTATATCAGCCAGCCACTTTTTGCCACTTACATTGTGTTGTTTTATGCACAGGGCCTGAGGTTTGGTCCCCCCCCCACACAAAAAAAGTGAGATTCAAATGATCACAAAGTGAATATACTGCAGTCCTGTTAGTTTGTGGTATATCAGCCAGCCACTTTCTGACACTTACATTGTGTTGTTTTATGCACAGGGCCTGAGGTTTGGCTTAGTCTCCCCCCAAAAAAGTGAGATTCAAATTATCACAAAGTGGATATATTTCAGTCCTGTTAGTTTGTGGTATATCAGCCAGCCACTTTCAGCCACTTACATTGTGTTGTTTTTTGCACAGGGCCTGATTTTTTGTTCAGTCTCCCCCAAAAAAAGGGAGATTTAAAATCTCAACACGTTTATATACACCTTCTACCTTGTTTTACAGTACCATATAACGGTTGTTATTTTGGTTAGATTTTCCAAAAAATGAGGAAGTCAGGTGGAAGAGGCCCTGGGCGGTGGTTGTGAGCTGGTACTGATGGTGGTGGTGGTGCATCTGGTGGTAGTGGCAAAAGCACAATAGCACCTAAGGCTGGAGGTGTTGAGCCAGTGTCATCGTCTGGCTACACAAGGCCTCGAAGACTCCCTTATCTGGGAGTAGGAAAACGGCTTTTAAAGCTGGAGCAGCAGGAAAAAGTTTTAGCTTTCCTTGCTGACTCAGCCTCTAGCTCTTTCGCCTCCTCTTCAGAAAGTTCCAAATATAAAAGCAGCGAGTCGTCAGTGGATGTTCCCGGTCAGAAACAAGACGTTTCCTTGTGTCCTTCACCCAAACCAAAAGTGAAGGATGCATCAGGCGACACTACAGGTTACTCCATGGAGCTCTTTACACATACTGTGCCTGGGTTAGAACGGGAAATTGTTAACTGTCCATTACAAGATGAATCGGACATGGAGTGCACGGATGCACAGCCACAGCTAGATTATAATGCTGTTCCATTGAATCAGATTACTACATTGCCCTCGCAGTGTACTGAGACAAAATCTGACCCTGATGAGACTATGGTGCCCCGTCCCGAACGCTATAGCACCTTACAGGGTGACACAGAGGAAGGTGCACATGACATTGAAGAGGAGTTGATAGATGACCCAGTTGTTGACCCAGATTGGCAGCCATTGGGGGAAGAGGGTGCCACTGCCAGTAGCTCTGAAGCGGAGGAGGACGATCCGCAGCAGCCATCTACATTACAACAGCTGTCATCTGGCAGGCCCGTATCAGGCCAAAAACGTTTGTCAAAAACAAAAACAGTTTTAGGACAGCGTGGCCATCCAGTGAAAGTAGCACAGCGTGCAATGCCTGAAAAGGTATTCCATAGTAGGAAGAGTGCAGTGTGGCATTTTTTTAACCAAGATCCGAATGATCAGTCAAAAGTTATCTGTAAGAAATGCTCAAAGACCTTTAGCAGAGGGAAGAATCTTCAAAATTTAAATACAACGTGTATGCTTAGTCATTTAAACAGCATGCACTTGCAAGCCTGGACTAACTACCAAACGTCCCGTACCGTTGGTGCACCTGCTCAGAATGAAGGTAGTCAGCAATGCTACATTGCTTCCCTCACTGTAAGCCCACCGGTTAGGACACCACCAGCAGCAAATGTGGGGGTATCGTCGCAAGGCCAAAGCAGTCCGGGAATCACAATGTTATTGGTAGGAAACACTGTATGTAGGCCAACATCGAGAATACCATCACCAACCCTCTCTCAATCCGCCATGTCCACCACCACCACCACTGCTAGTTCCACCATATGCACCTCTCCAGTCCAGCTGACCCTACAAGAGACTCTCGTTAGGAAAAGAAAGTACTCATCCTCTCATCCGCGTACACAGGGTTTAAACGCCCACATTGCTAGACTAATCTCATTAGAGATGGTGCCTTACCGGTTGGTTGAAAGCAAAGCTTTCAAAGCCCTGATGGCCTACACAGTACCACGCTATGACCTACCCAGTCGACACTTCTTTGCAAGAAAAGCCATCGCAGCCCTCCACCAGCATGTCAAAGACCACATTGTCCATGCACTGAGGCAATGAGTCAGTAGAAAGGTGCACCTCACAACAGATGCATGGTCCAGTAGGCATGGCCAGGGATCTTACATGTCCATCACGGCACACTGGGTTAATGTGGTGGATGCAGGGTCCACAGGGAACAGCCATAGTGGGACAGTTCTGCCTAGCCCACAGTCTAGGAAACAGTTGGCTGTAGGCTTTCGCCACCCCTCCTCCTCCTCCAGAAGTGAAAGCTCGTCCACAGAGCGCAGTTGCACGACCACTCCATCCGCAGCTGCCAGTGTTGCACACGAGATGTCCCATTATCGAACAGCTAGTGGTAAGCGTCAGCAGGCTGTGTTAGAAATGATGTGTTTGGGCGACAACAGACACAGCGTGGAAGTACTGGCCAAGTACTTGCAGCAACAAACTCAATCATGGCTGGGCAGTGTACATCTTGTTCCAACAAGGTGCTACTCCACACTTCACATGGTTCAGAGGCTGTGCAAACAGAGGCGTGCTGTAATTAATTTGTGGGAGGATACACATACACGGGCAGGCAGTTGGATGGCAGATATGGAGTTGTCTGGTGTGCAGTGGTCGAAGCTCCAAGACCTCTGTCAAGTCCTTTAGTGTTTTGAGGAATGCACACAGCTGGTAAGTGCCATCATAAGCATGAGCATCCCACTAATGCGTCTGCTGATGCAAAGTTTGTCGGACATTAAGGAGCTGGCGTCGGCAGCCGAGGAGGAGGGAAGCCTTGATGACAGTCAGCCATTGTCTGCTCAGGGAACTCTCCTGGACGAGGTGGTGGACGAAGAGGAGGAGGAGGAGGATGATGGGGATGAATATTTATGGGAGGAGGATGCTTCACAGGGGGCAATAGAAACTGGTGGCGTTGCAAGGTCAGGTACAGGCTTTTTGCGGGACACAAGTGATGTTGATTTGCAAGAAAGTGCTCCTCAATCCAGCACAAGCAGTGAATTTACACCTGGAACATTGGCCCACATGGCTGAGAATGCCTTGCATATCCTGAAAAGGGACCACCGCATTATCAAAATGATGACCGATGACGATTACTGGTTGGCCTGCCTCCTGGATACACGATATAAAGGAAAATTACAAAATATCATGCCACATGAGAACCTTGAGCAAATATTGGCTACCAAACAAGCAACTCTTGTAGACCGTTTGGTTCAGGCATTCCCAGCACACAGCGGCGGTGATGGTTCTCACAGGAGACATAGAGGGCAACATGGCAGAGGTGTTAGAGGTGTTGGACAGAGGGGTTTATGACCAGGTTGTGGAGTGATTTCGCAATGACTGCTGACACGACAGGAACTGCTGCATCGATTCAAAGTGACAGGAGACAGCATTTGTCCAGTATGGTTACGAACTACTTTTCCTCCCTTATCGATGTTCTCCCTCACAGGTCATTCCCCTTTGATTACTGGGCATCTAAAATAGACACCTGGCCTGAATTGGCAGAATATTCATTACAGGAGCTCACTTGCCCTGCTTCTAGTGTGCTATCAGAAAGAGTCTTCAATGCTGCTGGTTCAATACTGACCGAAAAAAGAACACGTCTGGCTACCCAGAATGTTGATGATCTAACCTTCATTAAAATGACCCAATCATGGATTTCAAATTATTTTGCCCCACCTTCTCCTGCTGACACGTAGCTTGCCTGAAAAATGTCTTGCTTTTGGCCTCCTCTTTCTAACTTCTCCAATTCTGCCATTTGCAGCTGCTGAATGTCCACCATAGGCCATTTTTAAACCTCCCTAAATGGGCTGACTCCCCCCACAGGGCCGTGGTCACCACCTGGCGAAAGCACCCGTGCAAGTGCCGTTTGCCTGGACAGGTGGGTGCGCCCACTCTTGGGCGACGGCACTGGCACAGGGTCCCTCATAGTACAATGAGGTGTCTCTGACGGTGATGGTGCTCAACCAACGTCAGACACACCGTCGTAATATGAGGGGCCCTGTGCCAGTACCGCCGCCCACGAGAATGTTCCCCCCCAGCTCGAACAGTGCTCTACCACTTGCAATACTTACCTCTTCCTGCTCCACCACTGTGTAGTCTGTGCTGTTAAATCCTTCAATGGCACTGCCAATACAAATTTGTTGAAATGATAGATGATAGTTAAAATATACAGGGGCCCTGGCCTCCATTTAGACCAGTTAATACTTTACGCCTACTACCACTGTCTGCTACTCAGCAGAGGTGCCCACCCCAGTACCTAGCTATGCCGCCTGTTTAGTCCTGTTACCAATTTTGAACTGCATTTAGCCTATTTTATTATTTGGGCCTACTAACTGTGTCTGCGCCACTCACTACTGTTGTCCTCCACTGAACAAAGCAATGCCGCCTGTTTAGTCCTGTTACCAATTTTGAACTGCATTTAGCCTACTTTTTTATTGTGGGCCTACAAACTGTGTCTGCGCCACTCATTACAGTTGTCCTCCACTGAACAAAGCAATGCCGCCTGTTTTGTCTTGATATCAATTTTGAACTGCTTTTAGCCTACTTTTTTATTTTTGGCCTACTAACTGTGTCTGCGCCACTCAATACAGTTGTCCTCCACTTAAAAAAGCTATGCCGCCTGTTTAGTCCTGTTACCAATTTTGAACTGCATTTAGCCTACTTTATTATTTGGGCCTATATCTGTGTTTCCTCCTCATCCTGCCCATTGCCCAGCCACTGCTAGATGAGTCTCCTGGTACATTGACCCAGACCACTACACTCCCATTGTACTCTACACAGCCAGAATCTGACCCTTCTGAAAGTCAGGTTCCCCTTCCCGCATACTATACCACCTTACACGGGGACAAAGAGGAAGGTGCAGATGAAAGTGCAGGTTCCTTCATTAGGGCCCCTCATAGTACGCAAAAGTGTCTCTGGCAGTGGGAGGCACCACCCGCCGTTAAACACACTGCCGTACTATGAGGGGCCCTGTGCCAGTGCCAAGTGCCAACGAGTGGGCCCTCCCTGCTTGCTCAGGATCACAGTGTTAGGGTTGGCGGAATGCACCAAATATATTTATTAGGAAAGATTGGTGCGTTCGCCACCCGGGATCCACCGTGCAGGAAAGAACCTGCTGCTAAGTGAATGGCGGCACTATATGGCGATACAATGAGATTTTGCACACGGGTTAACTTCACCCTGTGTGAAGGAAGCGATCCCTGTTAAGTCACAGGGTCGCGGTACCGCACAGAGAGCGCAAGCAAGGAACCATAGAACACTATCCCAGGACACAGGATTAGAGTTAGTGTAGACCTCTTGCGATCGACACCACAATTGGGGTATCAGCGATAACTATTATGCACAGAAGTGCATGCTGTGCCACACTAGCGGACGCCACTAACCACTCAGACTTGGGTAAGGTAAGCGCTCTAATAGCGCACGGCGCTGCGCTGGCGGTAACAGCAGTTAGACGCTGCTTCGTGTGTTAAAGTTGTGAGTTCATGCGGGTGCTAGATTGCAGCCATACACCTTACACGAACAGTCATACACAAGGGATGGGTTTTTTAAGGAACGACTTGCACTCATCAACACACACACGATAACAATTGTATACTAGCGCATGGCCGTGCGGTCATGCGAAGCTTATATAGCTGCAGCACGTTCAGGACCCTTCAAAGAAGGACCAATGGATTTGCAGCAGTACCTGAGCATGTGACCCTGGATCTCCATTGATCTTGCCCTGGGCATGCTCAGTGTGAGCAAAGCAGGATTTAGTCCTAGCACCTTCAGGACCTTCCTGAGCATGTGACCCTAGATCTCCACTGAGAGATTTTGCCCTGGGCATGCTCAGTGTGCAAAGCCGGACTTAGACCCAGAAAAGCCTGCTCGCTGCAGATCAGTGCAGGGTACAGTAGCTGAACCTGGAGAGGCAGTAGTAACCCTTTGCACCGTACCAGTCTCAGTGAGACGCTGGGAGCGACGTCTTTGCTGAGCAGGCTCCACTGCGGCCGATGCAGAATGGGAGACCGCAGCAGACACAGATCGAGATTCCCCCTCTGCAGCAGAGGAAACTCGACTCCTAACACACAGCACTTGCAAAGTTGAAATACTTACCTCTCCCTGCTCCACCGCCATGACGTATTCCGCGTTTCCTGGGCCCACGAAAATCTTGAGCCAGCCCTACCCCCCACAACTTTAGCCAAATGACCCCCTGTTTTCAATGCCTATTATTATAAAGTAAATTAAGATTGACAAGCTTAAGAAATAAGAATTGATGTTTTTGGCATTAAAATGGACACTGTAGGTGTTTTCCTGTCCTCCACTCACTGCCGACTTTGATTCCCCGTTGACTTGCATTGAGTTTCGTGTTTCAGTCGGCCCCCGACTTTTTGCAATAATCAGCCGATTTAACCCGACTTTTAACAAAGTCGGGTTTCGCGAAACCCGACTCGATCCTAAAAAAGTAAAAGTCGCTCAACTCTAGCCGCGACCAATGAATATCCGGGACAGACAGACGGAAGTACCCCTTAGACAATTATATATATAGATATATATACACAGAGTGGGTACGGAAAGTATTCAGAACCCTTTAATTTTTCACTCTTTGTTTCATTGCAGCCTTTTGGTAAATTCAAAAAAGTTCATTTTTTTCTCATTAATGTAAATCTGCACCCCAGGGTGAAATATCACATGGTCATAAGTATTCAGACCCTTTGCTCAGTATTGCGTAGAAGCACCCTTTTGAGCTAGTAAAGCTATGAGACTTCTTGGGAATGATGCAACAAGTTTTTCACATCTGGATTTGGGGATCCTCTGCCATTCTTCCTTGCAGATCCTCTCCAGTTCTGTCAGGATGGATGGTGAACGTTGGTGGACAGCCATTTTCAGGTCTCTCCAGAGATGTTAAATTGGGTTTAGGTCATCGCTCTGGCTCGGCCAGTCAAGAATGGTCACAGAGTTGTTCTGAAGCAACGCTTTTGTTATTTTAGCTGTGTGCTCAGGGTTATTATTTTGGTGGGAGGTGAACCTTCGGCAAGAGCACTCTGGAAGAGGTTTTCATCCAGGATATCTCTGTACTTGGCCGCATTCATGTTTCCTTCAATGACAACCAGTCGTACTGTCCCTGAAGCTGAAAAACACCCCCATAGCTCCATAGCATGATGCTGCCACCACCATGTTTTACTGTTGGGATTGTATCGGGAAGGTGATGAGCAGTGCCTGGTTTTCTCCAAACTTACTGCTTAGAATCATCATCAAAATGGTCTTTCTTCAACTCATTAGAACAGAGAATCTTATTTCTCATAGTCTGGGAGTCCTTCATGTGTTTTTTAGCAAACTCTATGCAGGCTTTCTTGCACTGAGGAGAGGCATCTGTAGGGCCACTCTGCCATAAAGGCCTCACTGGTGAAAGGCTGCAGTGATAGTTGACTTTGTGGAACTTTCTCCCTTCTCCCTACTGCATTTCTGGAGCTCAGCTACAGTGATATTGGGGTTATTTTTTACCTCTCTTACGAAGGCTCTTCTCCCATGATTGCTCAGTTTCGCTGGACGTCCAGGTCTAGGAACACTTCTGGTGGTCCCAAACTTCTTCCATTTAAGGATTATGGAGGCCACTGTGCTCTTAGGAATGTTGAGTACTGCAGAAATTCTGTTATAACCTTGGTCAGATCTGTGCCTTGCCACAATTTTGTCTCTGAGCTCCTTGGCCAGTTCCTTTGACCTCATGATTCTCATTTGGTATGACATGCACTGTGAGCTGTGAGGTCTTGTACAGACAGGTGTCTGCCTTTCCAAATCAATTCCTATCAGTTTAATTAAACACAGCTGGACTCCAATAAAGGAGTAGAATCATCACAAGGAGGATCACATGGAACAGCACAGCATGTGATTTAAATATGAGTGTCTGAGCAAAGGGTCTGAATACTTATGACCATGTGATATTTCAGTTTTTTTTTTTATTAAATTTGCAAAAATATCTACATTTCTGTTTTTTTCAGTCAAGATGGGGTGCAGAGTGTACATTAATGTGAAAAAAATGAACTTTTTTGAATTTTCCAAATGGTTGCAATGAAACAAAGAGTGAAAATTTTAACCCCTCTCTGACCTTCGACGTACTATCCCGTCGAGGTGACTTGGGCCTATTTTACCCTCGACGGGATAGTACGTCACATGCGATAAGCCGTGCTCATGGGTGGCCGATCGCGGCCGGGTGTCAGCTGATTATCACAGCGGACATCCGGCACTATGTCCCAGGAGCGGTCAAGAACCGCTCCCGGCACATTAACTCCCAGAACACTGCTATCAAACATGATCGCAGCATTCTGATGGAATAAGGAAGCATCATGCAGGGAGGGGGCTCCCTGCGTGCTTCCCTGAGACCCTCAGAACAATGTGATGTGATCGCGTTGTTCTGAGCGTCTCCTCCGACCTCCTCCCTGCAGGCCCCGGATCCAAGATGGTCACGGGGGTCCTTCCGGGTCCTGCTAGGAGGTGGCTTGTCTGCGTCTGCTGAGAGCAGGCTCCGGCAAGCCTCCTACACTGCCTGTCAGATCGCTGATCTGACACAGTGCTGTTATGATCTGGTAATTCAGTACCACAATGGACATAGAAGTCAGAGCACATACAGTGACCTGACAATAACCCAAAAACATAGAACGAGCTCTGAGACGTGGGAACTCTGCTGACCGCAATCCCTAATCCTCTCCAACCACACTAGAGGCAGCCGTGCATTGCGCCTAACGCTCCCTATGCAACTCGGCACAGCCTGAGAAACTAGCTAGCTTGAAGATAGAAAATAAGCCTACCTTGCTTCAGAGAAATACCCCAAAGGAAAAGGCAGCCCCCACATATAATGACTGTGAGTTAAGATGAAAAGACAAACGTAGAGATGAAATAGATTTAGCAAAGTGAGGCCCGACTTTCTGAACAGAGCGAGGATAGGAAAGGTAACTTTGCGGTCAACACAAAACCCTACAAACAACCATGCAAAGGGGGCAAAAAGACCCTCCGTACCGAACTAACGGCACGGAGGTACACCCTCTGCGTCCCAGTGCTTCCAGCAAGCAAGAAAAAACAAATAAGCAAGCTGGACAGAAAAAAACAGCAAACAAATAGCAAAAGCGGAACTTAGCTATGCAGAGCAGCAGGCCACAGGAACGATCCAGGAGAAAACAGGTCCAATACTAGAACATTGACTGGAGGCCAGGATCAAAGCACTAGGTGGAGTTAAATAGAGCAGCAGCTAACGACTTCACCACATCACCTGAGGAAGGAAACTCAGAAGCCGCAGTGCCACTCTCCTCCACCAACGGAAGCTCACAGAGAGAATCAGCCGAAGTACCACGTGTGACCACAGGAGGGAGCTCTGCCACAGAATTCACAACAGTACCCCCCCTTGAGGAGCGGTCACCGAACCCTCACCAGAGCCCCCAGGACGACCAGGATGAGCCATATGAAAGGCACGAACAAGATCGGGAGCATGGAAATCAGAGGCAAAGACCCAGGAATTATCTTCCTGAGCATAACCCTTCCACTTAACCAGATACTGGAGTTTCCGTCTTGAAACACGAGAATCCAAAATCCTCTCCACAATATACTCCAACTCCCCCTCCACCAAAACCGAGGCAGGAGGATCAACAGATGGAACCATAGGTGCCACGTATCTCCGCAACAATGACCTATGGAATACGTTATGAATGGAAAAAGAATCTGGAAGGGTCAGAAGAAAAGACACAGGATTAAGAACCTCAGAAATCCTATACGGACCAATGAAATGAGGTTTAAACTTAGGAGAGGAAACCTTCATAGGAATATGACGAGAAGATAACCAAACCAAATCCCCAACACGAAGTCGGGGACCCACACAGCGTCTGCAATTAGCGAAACGTTGAGCCTTCTCCTGGGACAAGGTCAAATTGTCCACTACATGAGTCCAAATCTGCTGCAACCTGTCCACCACAGCATCCACACCAGGACAGTCCGAAGACTCAACCTGCCCTGAAGAGAAACGAGGATGGAACCCAGAGTTGCAGAAAAACGGCGAAACCAAGGTAGCCAAGCTGGCCCGATTATTAAGGGCGAACTCAGCCAAAGGCAAAAAGGACACCCCGTCATCCTGATCAGCAGAAACAAAGCATCTCAGATATGTTTCCAAGGTCTGATTGGTTCGTTCGGTCTGGCCATTAGTCTGAGGATGGAAAGCCGAGGAAAAAGACAAGTCAATGCCCATCCTAGCACAAAAGGCACGCCAAAACCTCGAAACAAACTGGGAACCTCTGTCAGAAATGATATTCTCTGGAATGCCATGTAAACGAACCACATGCTGGAAGAACAATGGCACCAAATCAGAGGAGGAAGGCAATTTAGACAAGGGTACCAAATGGACCATCTTAGAGATGCGATCACAAACCACCCAAATGACTGACATTTTTTGAGAGACGGGAAGATCTGAAATAAAATCCATAGAGATATGTGTCCAAGGCCTCTTCGGGACTGGCAAGGGCAAAAGCAACCCACTGGCACGAGAACAGCAGGGCTTAGCCCGAGCACAAATCCCACAGGACTGCACAAAAGAACGCACATCCCGCGACAGAGATGGCCACCAAAAGGATCTAGCCACTAACTCTCTGGTACCAAAGATTCCAGGATGACCAGCCAACACCGAACAATGAACCTCAGAGATAACTTTATTCGTCCACCTATCAGGGACAAACAGTTTCTCTGCTGGGCAACGATCAGGTTTATTAGCCTGAAATTTTTGCAGCACCCGCCGCAAATCAGGGGAGATGGCAGACACAATTACTCCCTCTTTGAGAATACCCGCCGGCTCAGATAAACCCGGAGAGTCGGGCACCAAACTCCTAGACAGAGCATCCGCCTTCACATTTTTAGAGCCCGGAAGGTACGAAATCACAAAATCAAAACGGGCAAAAAACAGCGACCAACGAGCCTGTCTAGGATTCAACCGCTTGGCAGACTCGAGATAAGTCAAGTTCTTATGATCAGTCAAGACCACCACGCGATGCTTAGCTCCTTCAAGCCAATGACGCCACTCCTCAAATGCCCACTTCATGGCCAGCAACTCTCGATTGCCAACATCATAATTTCGCTCAGCAGGCGAAAACTTCCTGGAAAAGAAGGCGCATGGTTTCATCACCGAGCAATCAGAACTTCTCTGCGACAAAACAGCCCCTGCTTCAATCTCAGAAGCATCAACCTCGACCTGGAATGGAAGCGAAACATCTGGTTGACACAACACAGGGGCAGAAGAAAAACGACGCTTCAACTCTTGAAAAGCTTCCACAGCAGCAGAAGACCAATTGACCAAATTAGCACCCTTCTTGGTCAAATCAGTCAATGGTTTAGCAATACTAGAAAAATTGCAGATGAAGCGACGATAAAAATTAGCAAAGCCCAGGAACTTTTGCAGACTTTTCAGAGATGTCGGCTGAGTCCAATCATGGATGGCTTGGACCTTAACAGGGTCCATCTCGATAGTAGAAGGGGAAAATATGAACCCCAAAAATGAAACCTTCTGAACACCAAAGAGACACTTTGATCCCTTCACAAACAAAGAATTGGCACGCAGGACCTGAAACACCGTTCTGACCTGCTTCACATGAGACTCCCAATCATCCGAGAAGATCAAAATGTCATCCAAGTACACAATCAGGAATTTATCCAGGTACTCTCGGAAGATGTCATGCATAAAGGACTGAAACACTGATGGAGCATTGGCAAGTCCGAATGGCATTACTAGATACTCAAAATGGCCCTCAGGCGTATTAAATGCAGTTTTCCATTCATCGCTTCGCTTAATACGCACAAGATTATACGCACCACGAAGATCTATCTTGGTGAACCAACTAGCCCCCTTAATCCGAGCAAACAAATCAGATAACAACGGCAAGGGGTACTGAAATTTAACCGTGATCTTATTTAAAAGGCGGTAATCTATACAAGGTCTCAGCGAACTATCCTTCTTGGCCACAAAAAAGAACCCTGCTCCTAATGGCGACGAAGACGGGCGAATATGCCCCTTCTCCAAGGACTCCTTCACGTAACTCCGCATAGCGGCGTGCTCAGGCACAGATAAATTAAACAGTTGACCCTTTGGGAATTTACTACCAGGAATCAAATCGATAGCACAATCACAATCCCTATGCGGAGGTAGGGTATCGGACTTGGGCTCATCAAATACATCCCGGTAATCAGACAAGAACTCTGGAACCTCAGAAGGGGTGGATGACGAAATAGACAGAACTGGGACATCACCATGTACCCCCTGACAACCCCAGCTGGACACAAACATGGATTTCCAATCTAATACTGGATTATAGACATGTAGCCATGGCAACCCCAACACGACCACATCATGCAGATTATGCAACACCAGAAAGCGAATAACCTCCTGATGTGCAGGAGCCATGCACATGGTCAGCTGGGTCCAGTACTGAGGCTTATTCTTGGCCAAAGGCGTAGCATCAATTCCTCTCAATGGAATAGGACACTGCAAGGGCTCCAAGAAAAACCCACAACGCCTAGCATACTCCAAGTCCATCAAATTCAGGGCAGCGCCTGAATCCACAAATGCCATGACAGAATAAGATGACAAAGAGCAGATCAAGGTAACGGACAAAAGAAATTTTGACTGTACCATACCAATGGTGGCAGACCTAGCGAACCGCTTAGTGCGCTTAGGACAATCAGAGATAGCATGAGTGGAATCACCACAGTAGAAACACAGCCCATTCAGACGTCTGTGTTCTTGCCGTTCAACTCTGGTCAAAGTCCTATCGCACTGCATAGGCTCAGGTTTATGCTCAGATAATACCGCCAAATGGTGCACAGATTTACGCTCACGCAAGCGTTGACCGATCTGAATGGCCAAAGACATAGACTCATTCAGACCAGCAGGCATAGGAAATCCCACCATGACATCTTTAAGGGCTTCAGAGAGACCCTTTCTGAAAATAGCTGCGAGCGCACCTTCATTCCATTGAGAGAGTACGGACCACTTTCTAAATTTCTGACAATATACCTCTATCTCATCCTGACCCTGACACAGAGGCAGCAAATTTTTCTCTGCCTGATCCACTGAATTAGGTTCATCGTACAGCAATCCGAGCGCCAGGAAAAACGCATCGATATTACTTAATGCAGGATCTCCTGACGCAAGAGAAAATGCCCAGTCCTGAGGGTCGCCACGTAAAAAAGAAATAATGATCCTAACTTGTTGAACTGGGTCACTAGAGAAGCGAGGTTTCAAAGCCAGAAATAGTTTACAATTATTTTTGAAACTCAGAAATTTAGTTCTATCTCCAAAAAACAAATCAGGAATAGGAATTCTTGGTTCTAACATAGAATTCTGAACCACAAAGTCTTGAATATTTTGTACTCTTGCCGTGAGCTGATCCACACATGAAGACAGACCTTTAATGTCCATCGCTACACCTGTGTCCTGAACCACCCAAATGTCTAGGGGAAAAAAAAGGCAAAACACAGTGCAGAGAAAAAAAAATGGTCTCAGAACTTCTTTTTTCCCTCTATTGAGAATCATTAGTACTTTGGGCCTCCAGTACTGTTATGATCTGGTAATTCAGTACCACAATGGACATAGAAGTCAGAGCACATACAGTGACCTGACAATAACCCAAAAACATAGAACGAGCTCTGAGACGTGGGAACTCTGCTGACCGCAATCCCTAATCCTCTCCAACCACACTAGAGGCAGCCGTGGATTGCGCCTAGCGCTCCCTATGCAACTCGGCACAGCCTGAGAAACTAGCTAGCCTGAAGATAGAAAATAAGCCTACCTTGCCTCAGAGAAATACCCCAAAGGAAAAGGCAGCCCCCACATATAATGACTGTGAGTTAAGTTGAAAAGACAAACGTAGAGATGAAATAGATTTAGCAAAGTGAGGCCCGACTTTCTGAACAGAGCGAGGATAGGAAAGGTAACTTTGCGGTCAACACAAAACCCTACAAACAACCACGCAAAGGGGGCAAAAAGACCCTCCGTACCGAACTAACGGCACGGAGGTACACCCTCTGCGTCCCAGAGCTTCCAGCAAGCAAGAAAAAACAAATAAGCAAGCTGGACAGAAAAAAACAGCAAACAAATAGCAAAAGCGGAACTTAGCTATGCAGAGCAGCAGGCCACAGGAACGATCCAGGAGGAAACAGGTCCAATACTAGAACATTGACTGGAGGCCAGGATCAAAGCACTAGGTGGAGTTAAATAGAGCAGCAGCTAACGACTTCACCACATCACCTGAGGAAGGAAACTCAGAAGCCGCAGTACCACTCTCCTCCACCAACGGAAGCTCACAGAGAGAATCAGCCGAAGTACCACTTGTGACCACAGGAGGGAGCTCTGCCACAGAATTCACAACACAGTGCTCTGCAAAGTGTCAGATCAGCGATCTGACAATGTATAGTGATGTCCCACCCTGGGACAAAGTAAAAAAGTAAAAAAGAAAAAAAATTAACATATGTAAAAATATATATTTTTTAATTTCTAAATAAAAAATAAATTATATATATATAGTTCCAATGTGAATACTATTCTGCCCAATGATGACAGAATTATTCTGGGAGTGATACCTTTATTGGCTAACCAGAAAGTAATATGTTTGCAAGCTTTCAGAGCACAGTGGCTCCTTCTTCAGGCAAGATTACAAATAGATTAATAAGAAACAAGCACAATATTTAAGAATACTACAGTAGGACATTTGTTAGGGGATGGGAAGTATGATGAGTCCATAGATAAGCCAAGGAAATCAAATTAGGCATTTTCTTACAAATGGAGAGGCAGTGGGAACAATGTTCTTAGTTATCTGGAGTAGGTCAGGTGGAGGTGTGAATTGTATCCATGTAGTGACTCATAAATCCAGGTGTTAAATTGAGTCCTAGTGTCAACGAATTAAACATATTCATTAGTTTCTATTCCCAAATTTTTCTTTCCCTGTGGTCCGTAAAATTACCTTATAGTATTAAGACTTTTAAATCTGTCATTCTGTGTCCAGGTCCAGAGAAATGTTTTCCCACCGGTGTGTCCATTTCATTCCTGATCGTGTGTCTGTGTAGATTCATCCTATGGATAAAAAAAAAACAATAAAAGTACACATATTTAGTATCGTCGTGTCTGTAACAATCCGACCTTTAAAACTGTCCCACTAGTTAACCCCTTCAGTGAACACCGTAAAAAAAAAAAAAAAACGAAGCAAAAAACAATGCTTTATCATCATACCACCGAACAAAAAGTGTAATAACACGTGATCAAAAAGACAGATATAAATAATCATGGTACTGCTGAAAACGTCATCTTGTCCTGCAAAAAAAAAGCTGCCATACAACACCATTAGTGAAAAAATAAAAAAGTTATTGCTCTCAGAATAAAGCGATGCAAAAACAATTATTTTTTATATAAAATAGTTTTTATTGTATAAAAGCGCCAAAACATAAAAAAAGATATAAATGAGGTATAGCGGTAATCGTACGAACGCAAAGAATAAAACTGCCTTATCAATTTCACCACACGCAGAACAGTATAAACGCCCCACACAAAAGAAATTCATGAATTGCTGTTTTTTGTTCATTATGCCTCCCAAAAATAATAAAAAGCGATCAAAAAATGTCATGTGCCCGAAAACGGTACAAATAAAAATATCAACTCGTCTTGCAAAAGACAAGACCTCACATGACTCTGTGGGCCAAACTATGGAAAAATTATGGCTCTCAAAATGTGGTAATGCAAAAACAATTTTTTGCAATAAAAAGCGTCTTTTAGCGTGTGACAGCTGCTAAGCATAAAAACCCCCTATAAAAATGTGCTATAAATAGTAAATCAAACCCCCCTTTATCACAGCCTTAGTTAGGGAAAATAATAAAATAAAAAAATGCATTTATTTCCATTTTCCCATTAAGGTTAGGGTTAGGGTTGTGGCTAAAGTTAGGGTTGGGGCTAAAGTTAGGCTTGAGGCTAGAGTTGGGGTTAAGGTTTGGATTACGTTTGTGGTTGGGTTAGGGGTGTGTCAGGGTTAGGGATGTGGTTAGGGTTGTGATTAGGGTTAGGGGTGTGTTGGGGTTAGAGGTGTACTGGGGTTGGGATTAGGGTTAGGGGTGTTTTCGGGTTAGGAGTGAGGTTAGGGTCATGGTTAGGTTTGGGATTTGGGTTAGGGGTGTGTTGGGGTTAGGGGTGTGTTAGGGTTAGGGGTGTGGTTAGGGTTGGGATTAGGGTTAGGGGTGTGTTGGGGATATGGTTGGAGTTAGAATTGGGGGGTTCCCACTGTTTAGGCACATCAGGGGCTCTGCAAATGCAACGTGATGCCTGCAGAGCATTCCATCAAAGTCTCCATTCCAAAACTCCACTTCTTCACTTCCGAACCCTGACGTGCTCGCAAACAGTGGTTTACCCCCACATATGGGGTAGCAGCGTACTCAGGACAAATTGGACAACAAATTTTGTTGTCCAATTTCTCCTTTTACCATGGGGAAAATAAACATTTGGGGGCTAAAAAAATAATTTTTGTGGGGAAAAAATGTTTTTTATTTTCATGGCTCTGCCTTGTAAACTTTAGTGAAACACTTGGGGGTTCAAAGTTCTCACAACACATCTACATAAGTTCCTTTGGGGGTCTAGTTTCCAATATGGGGTCACTTGTTGGGGGTTTCTACTGTTTAGGTTCATCAGGGGCTCTGCAAATGCAACGTGACTCCCACAGACCATTCCATCAAAGTCTGCATTCCAAAACGCCTCTTCTTCCCTTCCGAGCCCCGATGTGTGCTAAAACAGTAGTTTTCTCCCACATATGGGGTATCTGCGTACTCAGGAAAAATTGCACAACAACTTTTGTTGTCCAATTTCTCCTGTTACCCTTGGGAAAATACAAAACTGGGGGCTAAAAAATCGTTTTTGTGGAAAAAAAGATTTTTCATTTTCACGGCTCTGCGTTATAAACTTTACTGAAACACTTGGGAGTTTAAATTTCTCACAACACAGCTACATAAGTTCCTTTGGGGGTCGTTTCCATTATGGGGTCATTTGTGGGGGTTTCTACTGTTTAGGTACATCAAGGGCTCTGCAAATGCAACGTGATGCCAGCAAGCCATTCCATCAAAGTCTGTATTCTAAAATGATGCTCCTTCTCTTCCGAGCTCTGCCATGCGCCCAAACAGTGGTTTACCCCCAATAATCGGGTATCAGCGCACTCAGGACACATTGCACAACACCTTTTGGAGTCCAGTTTCTCCTGATACCCTTGGGAAAATAAAAAAATGGGGGCAAAAAGATCATTTTTGTGAAAAAAATATGATTTTTTAATTTTCATGGCTCTGCATTTTAAACTTCTGTGAAGCACTTGGGGGTTTAAAGTGCTCACCACACATCTAGATAACTTCCTTAGGTGGTCTAATTTCCAAAATGGGGTCACTTGTGGGGGGTTTCCACAGTTTAGGCACATCAGGGGCTCTCCAAAAACGACATGGCGTCTGATCTAAATTCCAGCCAATCCTGCTTTGAAAAAGTCAAGCAGTGCTCCTTCCCTTCCAAGCTCTGTCATGTGCCCAAACAGTTGTTTACCCCCACATGTGGGGTATCGGCTTACTCAGGACAAATTGCACAATAAATTTTGTGGTCCACTTTCTCCTGATACCCTTAGGAAAATAAAAAATTGGGGGCGAAAAGATCATTTTTGTGAAAAAATATGATTTTTTAATTTTTACGGCTCTACATTATAAACTTCTGTGAAGCATTTGGGGGTTCAAAGTGCTCTCTACACATCTAGTTAAGTTTCTTTGGGGGTCTAGTTACCACAATGTTGTCACTTCTGGGGCATTTCCACTTTTTAGGCACATCAGAGGCTTTCCAAACGCGACATGGAGTCCTATCTCAATTCCAGCCAATTTTGCTTTGACAAGTCAAATGGCGCTCCTTCTCTTCCGAGCTCTGCCATGCACCCAAACAGTGGTGTACCCCCACATATGGAGTATCAGTGTACTTAGGACAAATTGTATAACAACTTTTGGGGTCCAATTTCGCCTATTACCCTTGGTAAAATAAAATAAATTGGATCTGAAGTAATTTTTTTATGAAAAAAGTTAAATGTTCATTTTTCTTAAACATTCCAAAAAATTCCTGTGAAGCACCTGAAGGGGGTAATAAACTTCTTAAATGTGGTTTTGAGCACCTTTAGGGGTGCAGTTTTTAGAATGGTGTCACTTTTTGGTATTTTCTATCATATATACCCCTCAAAGTGACTCAAAATGTGATGTGGTCCCTAAAAAAAATGGTGTTGTAAAAATCAGAAATCGCTGGTCAAATTTTAACCCTTATAACTCCCTAACAAAAAAAAATGTGGTTCCAAAATTGTGCTATTGTAAAGTAGACATGTGGGAAATGTTACTTATTAGGTATTTTGTGTAACATATCCCTGTGATTTAAGGGCATGAAAATTCAAAGTTGAGAAATTGCGAAATTTTCTAAATTTTCGCCAAATTTCTGTTTTTGTTTTACAAATAAACGCAAGTAATATCAACTAGATTTTACCACTATCATGAAGTATTATATGTCTCAAGAAAATATTGTCAGAATCACTGGGATCCATTGAAGCGTTCCAGAGTTATAACCTCATAAATGGACAGTGGTCAGAATTGTTAAAATTGGCCCTGTCATTAAAGGGAACCTGTCACCCCCAAAATCGACAATGAGCTAAGCACACCGGCATCAGCGGCTTATCTACAGCATTCTGTAATGTTGTAGATAACCCCGATGTATCCTGAAAGATGAGAAAAAGAGGTTAGATTACCGTATATACTCAAGTATAAGCCGACCCGAGTATAAGTCGACCCCCTAATTTTGCCACAAAAAACTGGGAAAACTTATTGACTCGAGTATAAGCCTAGGGTGGAAAATGCAGCAGCTACCGGTGAATTTCAAAAATAAAAATAGATCATTATTGCCCCATAGCTGTGCCATATAGTACTCTGCACCATTCATATTTCCCCATAGCTGTGCCATATAGTGCTCTGCACCGTTCATATTGTCCCATAGCTGTGCCATATAGTGCTCTGCACCGTTCATTATTGCCCCATAGCTGTGCCATATAGTGCTCTGCACCGTTCATTATTGCCCCATAGCTGCCATATAGTGCTCTGCGCCGTTCATTATTGCCCCATAGTTGCCATATAGTACTCTGCACCATTCATTATTGCCCCATAGCTGTGCCATATAGTGCTCTGCACCGTTCATTATTGCCCCATGGCTGCCATATAGTACTCTGCACCGTTCATTATTGCCCCATAGCTGTGCCATATAGTGCTCTGCGCCGTTCATTATTGCCCCATAGCTGTGCCATATAGTGTTCTGCACTGTTCATTATTGCCCCATAGCTGTGCCATATAGTGCTCTGCACCGTTCATTATTGCCCCATAGCTGTGCCATATAGTGCTCTGCGCCGTTCATTATTGCCCCATAGCTGTGCCATATAGTGCTCAGCGCCGTTCATTATTGCCCCATAGCTGCCAAATAGTACTCTGCACCGTTCATTATTGTCCCATAGCTGTGCCATATAGTGCTCTGCACCGTTCATTATTGCCCCATAGCTGTGCCATATAGTGTTCTGCACCGTTCATTATTGCCCCATAGCTGTGCCATATAGTGCTCTGCACCGTTCATTGTTGCCCCATAGCTGTGCCATATAGTGCTCTGCGCCATTCATTATTGCCCCATAGCTGTGCCATAGAAAGCTCTGCCATTGCTGCTGCAATAAAAAAAAAATGCCATACTCACCTCGCTGCTTGCAGCTCCCAGCATCTCGTCCCGGTGTCTCTCCGCACTGACTGATCAGGCAGAGGGCGGCGCGAACACTATATGCGTCATCGCGCCCTCTAACCTGAACAGTCAGAGCAAGAGGACGCGAAGACAGAGCGGCGCCCGGCGTGTGGAACGTGGACAGGTAAATATTACATACTTACCTGCTCCCGGCGTGACCGCTGAACAGGGGAAGAGCTGCAGCACCGAAGACCGTGTGACGGGCAGAGGGAGCGTCAGGACCGCTGGGACTAGGGGAGTATGCCTCAGCGCCCTCTCCCCCTCACCCGCCGCCCCTGCCGCCCACCGTGACTCGAGTATAAGCCGAGAGGGGCACTTTCAGCCCAAAATTTTGGGCTGAAAATCTCGGCTTATACTCGAGTATATACGGTATACTCACCCAGGGGCAAAGTACTGCAGTGAGCAGGTGCCGGGTCTCTCTGACCTTTTCCGGCGCCTGCGCACTGCAGTACTTTTCTCTGCCCTCAACAGGGCAGACAAAGTACACCTGCACCGGAGCCACAGCGTGAAGACAAGAAGAGGACGTCATCGTAAGAAGATGGGAGACCCCGGACCGGACCGCGACGTCAACTGCAGCGGGACCGACCCTGGGTGAGTACAATCTAACCTCTTTTTCTTATCTTTCAGGATACATCGGGGGCTTGTCTACAGTATTCCAGAATGCTGTAGATAAGCCCCTGATGCCGGTGGGTTTATCTCATTGTCGATTTTGGGGGTGACAGGTTCCCTTTAACGTGCAAACCACCCTTGGGGGTAAAGGGGTTAAGGGGGTCGGTATACTTTTTGCACCCATTGTATATATATATTTATATATATATATATATATATAATATATTTACTGCATATATATATATATATATATATATATATACACAGTATAAATACAGTTGTGCTCAAAAGTTTGCATACCTCAACAGAATTTTTGCTTTCTTGGCCTTTTTTTCTGAGAATATGAATGATAACACCAAAACTTCTTCTCCACTCATGATTAGTGGTTGAGTGAAACCATTTATTGTCAAACTACTGCATTTTCTCTTTTTAAATCATAATGACAACACAAAACTTACAAATTACTCTGATCAAAAGTTCGTATACCCCATTTCTTAACTTCTTGTATTGCCCCTCTAACATCAATGACAGCTTTTGTGGAAGTTGTGAGTGAGGTTGTTTATTTTCTCAGATGGTAAAGCTGTCCACTCTTCTTGGCAAAAAGCCTCCAGTTCCTGTAAATTCCTGGGCTGTCTAGCATGAACTGCGCGCTTGAGATCTCCCCAGAGTGGCTCAATGATATTGAGGTCAGGAGACTGAGATGGCCACTCTAGAACCTTCACTTTCTTCTGCTGTAGCCAATTGTTGTCATGTTGGAACATCCAAGTACATCCCATGCGCAGCATCTGGGCTGATGATTGCAAATTTGCCTCCAGTATTTGCTGATAACGTGCTGCATTCATTTTTTCTTCTACTTTGACCAAGTTTCCTGTGCCTTTGTAGTTCACACATCCACACAACATCAGAAATCCACCTCTGTGCTTTACAATAGGAATGGTGTTCCTTTCATCATAGGCCTTGTTGACCTCTCTCCAAATGTAACGTTTATAGTTGTGGCCAAAAAGTTAAATTTTGGTCTGATCACTCCAAATTACCTTGTTCCAGAAGTTTTGAGGCTTGTCTCTGTGCTGTTTTGCGTATTGTAGGCAGCTTTACCATCTGAGAAAATAAAGAACCTCATCTACAAATACCACAAAATACTTTAAGCTGTCATGGATGTTAAAGGGTGCAATACATTGTATTAAGAAATGGGGTATGTGAACTTTTCGTCAGGGTCATTTGTATGTTTTGGGTTGTCGTTATGATTTAAAAACACAGTAGTTTGACAATAAATGGCTTCACCCAACCACTAACCATGAGTGGAGAAAAAGTTTTGGTGTTATCATTCATATTCTCTGAATAAAGCAAAAATGTAAACTTTTGAACACAACTGTACATTGTATGAACATCACTTTCCTCAGCTGTTCCCTTTTTTCTAGTGCAGTGGTAGACATTCATATAAAATAATCTGCTCATTTTCTAATATTCTTTACGTTTAATGATGAATATTTCCTCACTTTATTTCATAGACCCCCTTATTTTCTGAGTGACTATTTATTCTGCTTCTAGTTCACCCACCACTGTGGCTATAAATTGACTAAATCAGCTTGAATTTGTATTGAATTTATGAAATTGAACATATTTAAAACTATTGTTTCCATTTTCCATCCTTTTTTCACTTTAGAGAGCTATACATAGCATTGACAACTAAGGTCCATTTTATAAGATTTTGTAAATGTCACGTACCAGTGAATGTCAGTTAATGAGACCTTTGGAGACATCTACTTCAAATCATCCTCAATGAATTAACATTGTTTTAGAGTACTTTTGTGGAAAATATAAATCTTTCATATAACTGTGGAAAATCTTATTGCTTTAAATTATTAAAATGAACGTCCATCTTTTTAAAAATTGTGCTTTTGTACGATTTTCTAGTTAAAAATATGCCAACTATTTATTTTTTCCCTTACATAAAGCCAATACTAGCATAACTATCAGGGCCATGAACAGGTTTTTATCAAAAGGAGTTGTGCATGAACATGTACAATCATGCATGTGTAAACAATACAGCATATATGGACAAGCAGACAGTCGGTCGCCCTATAAAGAAATCAAATTAACATGAATAGTGGTACCGAAGTGCACACAGAAAGAATGCTGCTATAAAATAAAAATATAGAGATGAAAGGATCTCCCAAGTCAAATTTGGCACATCACCCAGATTTTACAAGGAAATTTCATGCAAAGTGAATGTTTCTTAGTATAGCATTATAAATATAGTGTGGAAAAATATAATTAATACCTCTCCAGTCACCTGTCTCACTGCCCCCAAAGTCTACCATCTGGCGTTCTGCATCTCTTCTTTCCTCCTTCCCCTGTCATGTAACTCCTCTTTGGCCACTTTACTGCAGGCCAGGCCTGGACTTCTGAATCAGCTAAGCCTCATTCATCACATAGTAGCCTTGTGACATCACAACATACTCTGCGACAGCACAGTGCCCAGGAACATCAGAGGCTTAGTCGTGTTGGAAGTCCTGGTTTAGAGTGAAGAGTCCAAAGAAGATCCGCATGACCTGGGGAGGGAGAAAAGAGATGAGGAGAACCAGATGACAAAATGCACAGTTGGCAGGACAGGTGAGTGGTAATTATTCTATTTTTTTTTCAAACTGTTTGGCTGGACCTGTGCGGTTCAGCAGTGTGAATTAACCCCTTAGTGACAGAGTAAATTTGGTACTTAATGACCGAGCCAATTTTTACAATTCTGACCACTGTCACTTTATGAGGTTATAACTCTGGAACGCTTCAACGGATCCCGCTGATTCTGAGACTGTATTTTCGTGACATATTGTACTTCATGTTAGTGGTAACATTTCTTCAATATTACTTGCGATTATTTATGAAAAAAACAGAAATATGGAGAAAAATTTTTAAATTTTGCAATTTTCAAACTTTGTATTTTTATGCCCTTAAATCAGAGAGATATGTCATGAAAAATAGTTAATAAATAACATTTCCCACATGTCTACTTTACATCAGCACAATTTTGGAAACAAAATTTTTTTTTGTTAGGGAGTTATAAGGGTTAAAAGTTGACCAGCAATTTCTCATTTTTACAACACCATTTTGTTTAGGGACCACATCACATTTGAAGTCATTTTGAGGGGTCTATATGATAGAAAATAATGAAGTGTGACACCATTCTAAAAACTATACCCCTCAAGGTTCTCAAAACCACATTCAAGAAGTTTATTAACCATTTACGTGCTTCACAGGAACTGAAACAATGTGGAAGGAAAAAATGAACATTTAACTTTTTTTTGCAAACATTTTAATTCAGAACCATTTCTTTTATTTTCACATGTGTAAAAACAGAAATGTAACCATAAATTTTGTTATGCAATTTCTCCTGAATACGCCAATGCCCCATATGTGGGGGTAAACCACTGTTTGGGCGCACCGCAGAACTTGGAAGTGAAGGAGCGCCGTTTTTCAATGTAGAATTGTCTGAAATTGAGATCGGACACCATGTCGCGTTTGGAGAGCCCCTGATGTGCCTAAACAGTAGAAATCCCCCACAAGTGACCCCATTTTGGAAACTAGACCCCCCATGGAACTTATCTAGATGTGTGGTGAGAACTTTGAATGCCCAAGTGCTTCACAGAAGTTTAGAATGCAGAGTCGTGAAAATAAAAAATATTTTTTTTCCACAAAAAAGATATTGTAGCCAAGTTTTTATTTTCACAAGGGTAACAAGAGAAATTGGACCCCAAAAGTTGTTGTCCAATTTGTCCTGAGTATGCCGGTACCCCATATGTGGGGGTAAACCACTGTTTGGGCGCACGGCAGAGCTCGGAAGGAAGGAGCGCCATTTTGGAATGCAGACTTTGATAGAATGGTCTGCGAGCGTTATGTTGCGTTTGCAGACCCCCTGATGTACCTAACCAGTAGAAACCCTCCACAAGTGACCCCATTTTGGAAACTAGAACCCCCAGTGAACTTATCTAGATGTGTGGTGAGAACTTTGAATGCCCAAGTGCTTCACAGAAGTTTAGAATGCAGAGTCGTGAAAATAAAAAATATTTTTTTTCTACAAAAAAGATATTGTAGCCCCCAAGTTTTTATTTTCACAAGGGTAACAAGAGAAATTGGACCCCAAAAGTTGTCCAATTTATCCTGAGTATGCTGATACCCCATATGTGGGGGTAAACCACTGTTTGGGCGCACGGCAGAGCTCGGAAGGAAGGAGCGCCGTTTTGGAATGCAGACTTTGATAGAATGGTCTGCGGGCGTTATGTTGCGTTTGCAGAGCCCCTGATGTACCTAACCAGTAGAAACCCTCCACAAGTGACCCCATTTTGGAAACTAGACCCCCCAAGGAACTTATCTAGATGTGTGGTGAGAACTTTGAATGCCCAAGTGCTTCACAGAAGTTTAGAATGCAGAGTCGTGAAAATAAAAAATATTTTTTTTCCACAAAAAAGATATTGTAGCCAAGTTTTTATTTTCACAAGGGTAACAAGAGAAATTGGACCCCAAAAGTTGTTGTCCAATTTGTCCTGAGTATGCCGGTACCCCATATGTGGGGGTAAACCACTGTTTGGGCGCACGGCAGAGCTCGGAAGGAAGGAGCGCCATTTTGGAATGCAGACTTTGATAGAATGGTCTGCGAGCGTTATGTTGCGTTTGCAGACCCCCTGATGTACCTAACCAGTAGAAACCCTCCACAAGTGACCCCATTTTGGAAACTAGAACCCCCAGTGAACTTATCTAGATGTGTGGTGAGAACTTTGAATGCCCAAGTGCTTCACAGAAGTTTAGAATGCAGAGTCGTGAAAATAAAAAATATTTTTTTTCTACAAAAAAGATATTGTAGCCCCCAAGTTTTTATTTTCACAAGGGTAACAAGAGAAATTGGACCCCAAAAGTTGTCCAATTTATCCTGAGTATGCTGATACCCCATATGTGGGGGTAAACCACTGTTTGGGCGCACGGCAGAGCTCGGAAGGAAGGAGCGCCGTTTTGGAATGCAGACTTTGATAGAATGGTCTGCGGGCGTTATGTTGCGTTTGCAGAGCCCCTGATGTACCTAACCAGTAGAAACCCTCCACAAGTGACCCCATTTTGGAAACTAGACCCCCCAAGGAACTTATCTAGATGTGTGGTGAGAACTTTGAATGCCCAAGTACTTCACAGAAGTTTAGAATGCAGAGTCGTGAAAATAAAAAAATATTTTTTTTTTCACAAAAAAGATATTATAGCCCCCAAGTTTTTATTTTCACAAGGGTAACAGGAAAAATTGGACCACTAACTTTGTTGATCAATTTATCCTGAGCATGCTGATGCCCCATATGTGGGGGTAAACCACTGTTTGGGCGCACGACAGAGCTCGGAAGGGAAGGAGCGCCGTTTTGGAATGCAGACTTAGATAGAATGGCCTGTGGGCGTTATGTTGCGTTTGCAGAGCCCCTGATGTACCTAAACAGTAGTAACCCCCCACAAGTGACCCCGTTTTGGAAACTAGACCCCCCAAGGAACTTATCTAGATGTGTGGTGAGAACTTTGAATGCCCAAGTACTTCACAGAAGTTTAGAATGCAGAGTCGTGAAAATAAAAAAATATTTTTTTTTTCACAAAAAAGATATTGTAGCCCCCAAGTTTTTATTTTCACAAGGGTAACAGGAAAAATTGGACCACTAACTTTGTTGATCAATTTATCCTGAGCACGCTGATGCCCCATATGTGGGGGTAAACCACTGTTTGGGCGCACGGCAGAGCTCGGAAGGGAAGGAGCGCCGTTTTGGAATGCAGACTTAGATAGAATGGCCTGTGGGCGTTATGTTGCGTTTGCAGAGCCCCTGATGTACCTAAACAGTAGTAACCCCCCACAAGTGACCCCGTTTTGGAAACTAGACCCCCCAAGGAACTTATCTAGATGTGTGGTGAGAACTTTGAATGCCCAAGTGCTTCACAGAAGTTTAGAATGCAGAGTCATAAAAATAAAAAATATTTTTTTTTCCACAAAAAAGATTTTGTAGCCCCCAAGTTTTTATTTTCACAAGGGTAGCAGGAGAAATTGGACCCCAGAAGTTGTTGTCCAATTTATCCCGAGTACGCTGATGCCCCATATGTTGGGGTAACCCACTGTTTGGGCGCACGGCAGAGCTCAGAAGGGAGGGAGCACCATTTGACTTTTTGAGCGCAAAATTGGCTGTCGTGTTTGGAGACCCCCTGATGTACCTTAACAGTGGAAACCCCCCAATTCTAGCTCCAACCCTAACTCCAACACATCCCTAACCCTAATCCCAACCTGATCCATAATCCTAATCACTAACCCTAACGAAAATCACAACCCTTACCCCAAAACAACCCTAATGTCAACCCTAACCATAACCCTAATCAAAACCCTAAATCCAACACACCCCTAATCCTAATCTCAACCCTAACCTCAAACCTAACCCTAATCCCAATACACCCCTAATCACAACCCTAACCTTAACCCTAATCCCAAACCTAACCCTAATCCCAAGCGTAACCCTAATGCCAACCCTAACCCTAATACCAACCCTAATCCAAACCCTAACCCTAATCCCAACTCTAACCCTAACCTTAGCCCCAACCCTAGCCCTAACTTTTGCCCCAACCCTAACCCTAGCCCTAAGGCTACTTTCACACTTGCGTCATTTGGCATCCGTCGCAATCCGTCGTTTTGGACAAGAAACGGATCCTGTAAATGTGCCCGCAGGATGCGTTTTTTGCCCATAGACTTGTATTGCCGACGGATCGTGACGGATGGCCACACGTCGCGTCCGTCGTGCACTGGATCAGTGTTTTGGCGGACCAACAGCACAAAAAAACGTTCAATGTAACGTTTTTTTGTACGACGCATCCGCCATTTCTGACCGCGCATGCGTGGCCATAACTCCGCCCCCTCCTCCCCAGGACATAGATTGGGCAGCGGATGCGTTGAAAAACTAAATCCGCTGCCCCCGTTGTGCACAATTTTCACATGCGTCCATATGTCGGGCCGATGCATTGCATTGTGAAAGAAGCCTAACCCTAAATTTAGCGCCATCCCTAACCCTAAATTTAGCCCCAACCCTAACCCTAAATTTAGCCCCAACCCTAACCCTAAATTTAGCCCTAACCCTAGCCCTAACCCTAACCCTAGCCCTAACCCTAGCCCTAACCCTAGCCCTAACCCTAACCCTAGCCCTAGCCCTAACCCAAGCCCTAACCTTAGCCCTAACCCTAGCCCTAACCCTAGCCCTAACCCTAGCCCTAGCCCTAACCCTAACCCTAGCCCTAATTTTAACCCCAACTGCTCTTCTCCTGCCAGCCGGCAGATGGAGACAGATGGCGGGCGCACTACGCATGCGCCCGCCATTTTCTTTTCCCCACAAGATGCCGGCGGCCAGGAGGAGCAGCAGGAGGACCCAGGGACACAGTATGATAGGGTCCCCGAATCCCCCTATTTCTCTGTCCTCTGATGTGCGATCACATCAGAGGACAGAGAATTACACTTTTCTTTTTTTTTGCGGTCGCCGGTAAACAGTTAATTACCGGCGATCGCAAAACAGGCGTCGGTAAAACCGACCCCGATCATGCTTTTTGGGGTCTCGGCTACCCCCGGTAGCCGAGACCCCAAAGATTCTCCCGGGGCCGGCCGTCGGGCACACTGCGCATGCGCCCGCCATTTTGAAGATGGCGGCGTCCATTGGGAGCCACGAGGAGCACCGCGGGAGACAGGTGAGTATCGGGGGGCGATCGGGGACCCCTTTTCTCTGTCCTCCGATGTGCGATCACATCGGAGGACAGAGAAATTAAAAAGAAATCGCGTTTTTTTTTTTGCGATCGCCGGTAAACGGTTAATTACCGGCGATCGCAAAAGCGGGGTCGGTAAAAAAAACCCCGAATCATGTTCTCTGGGGACTCGGCTAACCCCGGTAGCCGAGACCCCGGAGAAAATCCAAATCTGGGGGGCGCTATTTACTTTTTCCACACCGACGTTAATTAAGTGCGCTGTGGTTTAAGTACCCTTAGCGGCCGCCGTTAAAAGGCGTATCGGCGGTCGCTAAGGGGTTAAAGAAAAAAACCCTCAGTATTCTGTAAAAGTGGAATTTTTGTAAAATTCAAGGAGAATTCAATTCCACTGGAATAAATTTGCTCATACATCCCTAGGTACTTCCTAATACTATACCATATTTACAAATAATAGTGGTATACCATTCACATAAAAAATGCCATTATATGTTATACTCATAGAGCTATCATACTGTATTTGGTGCATGTGAGGATCTGATGTTTTGGGTTATAAAAATCACTTAGGCAGGTTAACAGTGCAAGTATTTTTATTCCATACATCCATGGTTGTACAACAAATCCATGTAGATGGCAAAAATATTCAAGCTACTTACCAGGTAGCAGTGTTTTTCAGGAGCCCATGACAGCACTAACGAGAGAGGGGATCCGCCCTTCAGGCACAGGAAACCTACAGAGATAAAAGGGCGGCACCTCTCTCCCGCATCAGCTGGATTACAGAGCATGAGAGGACCTCCTTGGTTAGTAGCACATAAATAATTAACACATTTCACCTTGTGACTAAACTTAGAAAATTTATATAAATAAGTGGTGATAAGACATATCAGTAGAAGGGGAGGGAATATAGGAGTGTTGTCATGGGCTCCCGAAAAACACCGCTACCTGGTAAGTAGCTTGAGTATTTATTCAGTCGCCATGACAGCACTAACGAGAGAATTACAGAGAAAAGAGTATCAGGGAGGGACTACTGCTTCCAGCTCCCTTCTACCAAACGTGAGATTGTTGGACCCACCAAGATCTAATCTATAATATTTAAGGAAAGTAAATGGAGATGACCACCACCATTAAATTTGTGAACACACGAGGGGCAGCTGCAACACCAAAGGGGAGTGCCTTGTATTGTAAGTGTTTAACCGTCCCACCTAGTAAAATTGCTACTCTTAAATATCGCTGGTGGTCTGCGTGTATGGGGACATGATAATAGGCGTCTTTAAGATCTAAGATGACCATAAAACACTTGTCAAACAATAGCTTTATTGCTGTTTTGACCGACTCCATTTTAAATGATTGGACCCATAAAAACTTATTCAGGCCCTTAAGGTTGATAATGGTGCGAAACGAATTGTTCTGCGCTGTCCGTTCTGAGCAGAATATACATGTGTAGTGCACACCTAGTGATCTCTCTGGATGCGCTCTACATTTTAGTATAGACTGTGCACCAAAAATAATCAATATAAAGCCATTTTTATGGTGCGCAGATCTCAATACATACACCCGGCAGAGCGCGTGTACGACCCCATTGAAATAATTTAGGAAATAAATAAATTGATATGCAATAGTAGATGCAATAAATAGACCCAACTGAGGTTATAACTCCTTTATTTCACTGAAAATATGGCCTCACAGCTGTAAAAAATGATGCCGGTCACTATGACCCGAACACGACAAGTGTACAAATCGGCATGTAGCAAAAAGTAAACACACACACACAAAAACAATCATAGATAGGTCCCCCCAAATGAAGAAAAGTCAAGTAACCTCTAGTTTTAGAAACTTATAGAAAAATATCTACAGGGCCTCACAAATTCTCTACGGGTCACTATGACCCGAACAGAACAGCATCAAGGTGTTCCTAAACTAACACATATTCTAGCCCTATTGAGGGTTTAATGTCAGTAGAGAAATTAGTTCTTCGTTACAGCAATCTAAACCTTTGCTTTCTTTGATTTTCCTATGAAACTTCAATTAACTAAATATAACTGTTCCATGCTGAGAAATATTGCAAAGTGACCAGTATTGTCTACCCTCACCACTGGGGTCATTTTAATAGAGATACATTTCCACCCACAACATTGTATACTACAATGGAGCAAAATAGGCAAAATAGAAACGGAGCACTCACACAGTTTTAATAGGTATTTTTGTCTGATAGAACATTAAGAGAAAACTGTTCCACACACATCAGTAAGAAATGTAATTTATCTCCTGCTGACCACAACTGTTGTTGAAAACCATTTTTATCGAAGGCAGTCTAAATGGTTATCGCAGTGGGAAAACTGGCAGACTGTGAAATATTCTAAAGTTATTCATATCAGGTCATGGATTAGGATTTGCATATATAGATTGCCATCACTTGAGAGCAAAGCTAAGGAGAGGTAATCTTAGCAGCCATCTTCAGTATATTTTGTGAGTGATAAATACCATATTACGTATATCTGAGAGGGGAGAGAGAGAAAAAATAAAGATATCGCAATGCCACGTATTTGTATTTTTGCAAAACCTCTAAATCCTTTATTATTTGCCTGGGCTTAAAAACTGAACACTAGAGGACAGTGCTAGTTCTCTATACTATTCTTCAGCCCAGCTATGAAGACCAACCGGCTAAACTATATAGAATACAAATTATCAAGTGATTGGTCTTTTTCATCAAAATAAATATTGTTTCGTAAATTAAAGTACGGTAGTTCAACATAGAAAATAAATTTTTCACATACAATGATTTAATAGTGGAGTCCTGAGTTCACCTACAGTGCATCTAGTAGGACATGTCCACTTGAAATGTGTCCCATATAGATAATTAGGTAGAAGTAGAACATAGCACCTAAGATGAGAGATCACCAAAAGATCTACAGTTTTAAATTGAACCTGACACCAGAATCTTGCACATTACGCTGACCCCAGTGTCTTGTTGTCAAGGAGTTTTTTTAATTTTGATTTTGTTCAGATGTTGTGCTACAAAATTCATATTTAAAAAGCACGTCCTTATATAAAAATAAAATCCATCATCATCATCAATCCAAGTCATCAGAGCGTTACAGTATCTCTTGTGAGTCCCAGAATATTCCTGTAGAAACTGGTGATATGAGAGGCGACATCGCCGAAATCAGTCACATGCTCTGTTGCTGGACGTGATCAGAACGCCTTAGATATGAGAAGCAAGAGTCTGGAGGGTGCAAGCGTCGGGGCAAAGGATTTCTATACATGTAAGAACATTTGAAATTTCAATTTATTACACAATATATAGACTAAAAAAAATCTTTATTATAGACATTACATTGACAACAGGACACTGAGGTCAGAGCAATATGCAAAATTCTGATGTTGGGTTCTCTCTAAAATAAAGATGTTCAAGAATATGCGAAGCTTGTTGTACCAATGTAGCAGCTGGCGAGTTGATGGTTGTGGTGTGCTATGGTAGTCTAGTGTGCGGCAGTCATTATGTTGGGCTTAGCAAGCTCTTACGAAAACTTTGATCTACACTCATGATAATAATATGACTTGTGATCTATGAGATGCACAATTCCTGTGAGATTAGGTTGGAACATATCCTCGCTTTACGTTACATAATGATTCCTGATAAGTTGCTCTGTGAACGCAAAGTATCAATAAAAATGAAAATCACGTTTTGTTAGACAGTTTCTGTCTCCTTCACCACATAATGGTAATGACACCACCATGAGCTTGTATATTTATGGTGGAGTCATGAAGAACAGCAAAGCAGTTGATGTAATACGTGTTCAGCTTAACAAAGTACTAATCCCCTCCATTTTGCTGGTTTGCTAACTCAGGGTTTTTGGCTTAGTTAAAGGGGCACTGTCACCTGAATTTGGAGGGAACAATCTTCAGCCATGGAGGCGGGGTTTTGGGGTTTTTGATTCACCCTTTCCTTACCCGCTGGCTGCATGCTGGCTGCAATATTGGATTGAAGTTCATTCTCTGTCCTCCGTAGTACATGCCTGCATAAGGTGCAATCTTGCCTTGCGCAGGCGTGTACTATGGAGGACAAAGAATGAACCTCAATCCAATATTGCAGCCAGCATGCAGCCAGCGGGTAAGGAAAGGGTGAATCAAAAACCCAAAAACCCCGCCTCCATGGCTGAAGATTGTTCCCTCCAAATTCAGGTGACAGTGTCCCCTTAAAGAAACCTGAATGATGTTATCTGGTCACTCATTGCAGACAATATTTGGTGGGTTTCTGCTGCAGAAAGCTGCCTCCTGACCATAGATTGGTTTCATTTGAAGTTAGCAAGGAGGGACAATGGAAGACTTCTTAGGGCTCATTCAGACAAGTGTTTAATCGCTCCTTTTGTTGTTTGTTTATATCACAGAGAACACACTGACCCATCGCAGTCCATGTGCCACTGCACTTTGGCGAATTTCTTCACAGATTAATGGTGTGCATGTAGAAAAATTGTTTGTGCACTATTCTGGTCCATTTTCACAAACCCATGCATAGAGCTGGTCACACCCGCATTGTGTGAACGAGACTGGCCCATGTTTCAATATGGTAATCTGAACAAGACCTTATGCACTTTCCAAATCTAGCAAATTACCATTTTCCCCCCCTTTTTTACACTTGGAACATGTAATGGTATCATAGATGGAGTAGTTATTATTGTCAGTACTGACTGTATTTTTATTTAACATCACAGGTAGTATTTTTTTTACGCAGTATTGCATTAACGTGATGTTGGCAGGATAATCACCCGCACAGTGAAATTACTATGTAAGTTACTTCTCCTTGCCAGTTTGATATGTGTACATTGCACTGAATTGTCAAGCTGCTGAGCATGTAGTAAAGACCCTACTGAAATATTCAGCAGAAGAAAATGTGAGAGGAACATGCAGCAGAAATGGAATTATTAATATTTATTGAAACTTACTTTACTTCTTCATTCTTTCTGTCAGAGGTTAATAAACGGAATTTCTAGAGAATAACACTTGGAAAGTTAAGTGAAGCTTAGCTTTAATGTCATTATTAACATGTCCTTACAGCTGTGTCCTTTCCCAGTCACCACATAACAGTATCTTCATGTTCCACTGGAATTCTTGGCGTGTCGGTAAGTGGAGGAATATTTTTATAACCATTGGGCTCTGTTGACCTCTACCTCCCCTCATGGTTTTCATTATGAAAGGAAACCATTGCACAGTACTGGATCCAGCGTGCAACGGACACTAATACTGCATATCAAACCACACTGACTCAAAATGGAGCCCATCGAGATCATCACTGATGTCGAGGGGAAAAATAACACTGCATTTGATCAAAAAGGGCATAAATTGCAAAGGTTCTGAATGAAGCAAACTAGTGGGCAGGTCAGTGAGGGATCAGTGACCTGTCAGCAGTCTGCATTATGAATACCTAATCAGAGCACCACATGAAGACCCTCCACAGGCCGCCCCCCAGTACGGGCATATCATTAACTCAAAACTGAAAACAACGATTAAAAAAGAACCACAAGACGGATGAGTCCCAATAAGAGTATAGGAAATCCAAAAATCAGGCAGAGAAACGGGTATATAGCCCACAGGAAAGCGCCCGTTTCTCTGCGCGATTATATTATATTATATTAGGGCAGCATGGTGGCTCAGTGGAGTCCTGGGTTCCAATCCCACCAAGGACAACATCTGCAAGGAGTCTGTATGTTCTCCCCGTGTTTGCGTGGGTTTCCCCCGGCTTCTCCGGTTTCCTTCTACATTCTAAAGACATACTGATAGGGAATTTAGATTGTGAGCTCCATTGGGGACAGCGATGATAATGTGAGTGAAAACTGTAAAGCGCTGCGGAATATGTTAGCGCTATATAAAAATAAAGATTATTATTAATCTTTTATGAATTAGGAGTGGTATTCTATTCTGTGTACCTTCCAGTAACGGAGTGATGTGTATCTCATCCTTATTGTAATCAGTATAACGGCCCCGACGTGACATTGTCTGTAGGTTACTGTGCACAATCCTGCTGACAGGTTCCCTTTAAACATCACAGAGCGAACAAGAGGCTTTTTTTGTGGCAATGTGGGCATCCCCATAATGTCCTATTGTTATCACATCTTACAGATAATCATACCTAGTACCGTATAAAAACATTTTTATGTGTACCTGATGAAGAGAGCAGTTCATTCTAGAAAGACGTTTTAATAAAAACATTAAATGCAGTGACAGCACCTTTTGGATCATCATTCTTTTTTTTTAATTTTTCGTTTGGTGCTGTAGAGTGTAAGCTCTTATGATCAGGGTCCTCTCTATTGCTTATATTGAATGCAATCTTATGATGAGTGGGGTCTTTTCCCATCTGTAGAGTGTAAGGTCTTATGATCAGTAGGGTCCTCTCTTAATCTCTCTCCTGTGGCGTGTAAGCTTTTATGGTCAGAGGGGTCTCTTTAGCTCTCTCCCATCTTAGCTCTCTCCCAGGGTTGAGCTGGGCCTGAAATCATGGGTTCAGATGCCCCCCAGGCCGCTCCTTCAGCAGCTGTATAGGGCCGGCAGCCTGCTGTGTGATGTAAGTATAGCAGACATGGCCATGCACTGCGAACTGCTTTGTGTCTATTGTACAGTGATGCGGCTGGGCGGGAACACTGACACATTTACAGGTGCAGTGCCGAATCACAGTTCAGCAGACACGGCCCTGGATGAACAAGGGAGGGGGCACTCGATGACGGGGACACTGGCACGATATAGGGTCAGTGAGTAGGCTCCCCTCAAATAATCACCTCTCCTTGTTCCCCAAATCCCTGCAGCTCGAAAGTCTTCAGTGTCTTCTGATTCTGACGTCTCAGGGCAGAGGCTGCGATGACATCACTACAGAGAGACCGGACCAGCGATGAATGATGGGAGAGGCGAGTATTTGATTATTTTTTTTTAATGTATGGAGCACTGTATAAGGGCCCATTATACTGTATGGAACAATGTATTGGGCCCATTATATACTGTATGGAGAAATATATAGGGACATTACACTGTATGGAGCAAGACATGAGGCCATTATGCTGTATGTAGCAATATATGAGCCATTGTATACTGTATGGAACATCATATGGTCACATTATATACTGTATAGAGCATTGTGTGAGACCCATTATACTGTATGGAGCAATATATGAGCCCATTACATACTGTTTGGAGCAATATATGAGGGCCATTATATACTATATGAAACAATATATGGGGCCCATTATATACTGTATGGAGCAATATATGAGCCATTATATACTGTATGGAATATTATATGGTCCCATTATATACTGTATAGAGCATTGTATGGGGCCCATTATACTGTATAATAATGGACTGATACCTTAGATAGCAGACTATATAGGAGCTCATACGGTATATAGGAAGCAATGTGGGGCCTCATACTGTCTATAGGAGGCATACTTATACTCATACTGTATTTCTCTACTCCCCTCTTATCTCCTCTTCCCACAATTGCATACAAGATTTCTCCCGTGCATCTCCCTTACTCCGGAAAGCTCTCCCCCAACATATCAGACTCTCACCTACCATGGAAACCTTCAAAAAGAACCTGAAGACCTACCTCTTCTGACAAGTCTACAAACTGCAGTAAACCCTGATCTACGAAACTGCTGCCTGACCAGCTCTACCTCACCTACTGTATCCCCACCCTTACCTTGTAGATTGTGAGCCCTTGTGGGCAGGGTTCTCTCTCCTCCAGTACTAGTCGTGACTTGTATTGTTTAATATTATTGTCCTTATTTTTTATTATGTATTCTCCTTTTCACATGTGAAGCGCAAAGGAATAAATGGCACTATAATAAATAATAATAATAATAATATATGGGCTCATACTGTATAAAGAAGGCTATACGGAGGCTCATACTGTATATAGGAGGCTATGTGGGGGTTCATACTCTATACAGGAGGATATATGGGGGCTCATACTGTAGGGAGCTATGTGTGGGCTCACACTGTATATATGGAGCTATGTGCGAGCTCATACTGTATATAGGAGGCTATATGGGGGCCCATACTGTAAGTAGGGGACCGTGTAGAGACTCATACTGTATGTAGGGGGCTATATGTGGGATCATGTTGTATGTAGGGGCTATGTGGGGCATATTGCCTGGGCCTGTGAGCTGTTATCTTCATTGCAGTAATGCTTATAGTCACCTCTTCTTGTCTTAATTGAAGGAATTCCCTGTTAAATCCCTGAATGACTAAATGAGTGGTGAAACATGTTGGAAGAAGATGCCATTAAGCTAAGTACACAACTATTCAGGCATATACGGTATATATACATATATATACCTGCTGGGTTTTTGTTTTAAAATGGACTACAGGATGGTAGTGTGGCAGTCCGTTTCCTTCTGGCCTGTTTTTCCATGTGTCCGAAGGCTACAGGTTCTTTGGTTAAAACCCCTGCAGTAAAGGGTTTGGGTGTGTCAGAGTCACTGTCAGTCTGGTGTTTGCTAGAGTGCAGAGCATCAGCGCTGCAGAGCTCTACCTGTGTGAGGCAACACAGGCAAGTGGAGCCAAACAGCCAGGAGAGCTGAGATGCCTGGCACCCACAGCGTACATAGCGGTGCAGTCGCCCACGGCAACTGGTCTTGAAGGTGGACTGGGGTGTTTATCGGCTGCAAACTTGAAGATATGGTTCCCAGCTGCGATCTGGAGGATATCGTGTACTGTGTAATGCTGTGAGTAGGACATTAATGCTGTGAAGTAAATGCATTAAAGAGACTTTTGTTCGGCAGCAGCAAAAGGTGCTGCAGTTGCAGTGGCAGCAACTGGAGCATCAGTGGTGTAAAGAGGAGACCCCTAAGGTGAGGGGCGATCAGCAGTGTAAAGAGGAGACCCCTAAGGTGAGGGCACTGAGGGGCAATCAGCAGTGTCAAGAAGAGACCCCTAAGGTAAGGGGCGATCAGAGGGTGTACCAGTGGTTCATTGCAGAGACATGCTGCCAGGTCTCAGGCATAAGACTTATTGCAGTTGGTGGAGGAATGGCTCCAGGCTGAGACTTTGACCCTGACCCAGATGGAAGAGAGGGTGGTGGTCGACCGGCTGGTGTGGGCTGAGCCAGCCCCATGCAGCGCTGGGTGGGGCAAGGGGACCTGGGCACTCTGGACCAGTTGATAAGTTGGATTGAGTGGTATACAGCCACTCAGGACTGTGTACAGGAGCATGGGAAAAGTCCACAAATGACAGTTGGGGCTAACCAGGATTGAGTCTGAGATGAGGGGGTAACCCGAAGTGACGGTGACAAAAGTTCTGCTTCCCCTAAAGTGGCTCCAAGGTATAGTCAGGCTGAAGCAATTAACTGTTGGTGATGCCGAGGGCCCATGTAGCTGTCAACTGCCCCTTATTGCCTTATTGTCTGAGCCCATGGACTGCAGGTATGCTCACGATGTGTCTATGTATGCCCAGCCAGTCTGTTCTTCTGACAGCGAGCCCCAGCTATGCCAGGTACTCATGAACTGGTACCAAACAGAGGCTCTCCTGGATATGGGGAGCAGAGTGACTTTGGTCCATGGGTCACTTGCTACAACCCCTAAGGACGGAAAGTGGAGATGATGGGTATCCATGGGGAAATCCGGGAGTTCTCGACCGTGGAGGTTAATTTTTCTACATCATGTGGGGACATTAAACATGAGGTGGGAGTGGTGAAGACCCTTCCATATGGGACTGTGTTGGGAAGAGACTTGCCCCTGTTCTGGTCCCTGTGGGAGACCAGGGTCAACCCTCCCAAGGTAAATGTTCTTCCGTGTGTAGAACCCAAGGATCCCAAGTCAGGGATACCTGCCATAGGAGTCGCCAACCTAGGGACAGAGTGTAACCCCGATAGGTTTTCCCTAGAGGTATTGGCAGGAGAGGCTGAGGATGTTGTTCCGGGCGCAGAACCCGAAGATCCCAAGTCAGGGATACCTGTCATAGGGGTCGCCAACCTAGGGACAGAGTGTAACCCCGATAGGTTTTCCCTAGAGGTATTGGCAGGAGAGGCTGAGGATGTTGTTCCGGGCGCAGAACCCAAAGATCCCAAGTCAGGGATACCTGTCATAGGGGTCGCCAACCTAGGGACGGAGTGTAACCTCAATAGGTTCCCCCTAGAGGTTGTGGCAGGAGAGGTCGAGGAGACCCCATTGAACCCCAAACTGGAAATGTCCCTTGGTAAGTTCTGGACACTCTAGTTCCAGGGACCCACGCGGAAAAGCGTTAATAGAAATAAAGTCTGTCTAGGTAAAATGGATAGAGCTCTTACTAGACAGCAGTAGGGATGAGCGACCTTTACTTTTATAGGATCGGGACTTTTTCAAAAGTCGGGTCGAGTGAAATCGGCCGATCCTATAAAAAAGTCGGGGTCGGGGTCGTCCGAAACTCGAAACCCAATGCAGTGCATTGGGTTTCCATGGTTCCCAGGGTCTGAAGGAGCGGAAACTCTCCTTCAGGCCCTGCGATCCATATTTTATACCTAATAGGAATATACTCACCCTCGGAAGCGCCCTGCTTCCTTCCGACAGCCTTCCTTCCTAAGAATCAGCGCTTGAAGGACCTTCGGTGACCTTCTGATTGGTCGCGCGAGCGGTCACTTGGGCGGCCGCGCGGCCAATCACAAGCCGCGACGTCACCGCGACGTCACCGCCAGGTCCTGGAAGGCTGATTCTAAGGAAGGAAGACTGCCGGTTAGTACCAGGGCGCGTCAGAGGGTAAGTATTGCGATATTTTTTATTTTAATTCTTTATTTTACACTTTAATCTGAATTCCGATACCAATTCCCGATATCTTAAACATATCGGGAATCGGTATCGGAATTCCGATTCCAGATTCAAAAGATCGCCGACTTCATGGCCGACCCCACACTGGGGTCGGGTCGGGTTTCATGAAACCCGACCTTGCCAAAAGTCGGCGACTTTTGAAAAATCTCGACCCGTTTCGCTCAACCCTAGACAGCAGCATTAGGAGGCTCGGGTTTGGATGCTTCATGGTACGGATGTATGCCCGGAGTTGCTGGGGCAGACCTCGGTGATCCAGCATGACCTAGACACTGAGGCACGGGTAAGGGTATGGAGGAAACTGTACCAAATGCCCGAAGGCAGTTAGTTAGGTTACGGTATGAGCTGCAGGGTTAGGGTACCCAAAAAAAACAGGTTCGAGGCCACCTGAAACTGGCCAAAGTCTTCTGTCAGTCAGGAAATGCGTGTCGTCTGCAACGGAGTATGGGGAGATGGTTGGTCGGGTAACAAAGTATGGAGGAGAAACGCAAAGGGGAGGGATGTCTGGGTTGACCGATGGTTCAGGTCCCTACTTTGGCTTATCAGTACAGTGTTGGACAGAGGTATCACAGAGACATGCAGAAACCCTGTCACGCGCCCATGTGGGGTGACAAGTGTTCAACCCCACAGGTTTGAACAGAGGCGGGGGTATGTGAGGCAGTGACCGGTGTCATATTTGAGGGTCGCTGTATGTTCCCCCCAGGATGCGCACGGAGGCCTATTGAGGCTAAGGGAGTGCTTTGCACTCACAAGCGTAGCTGTGATTGCAATGCAAAATAAAAAGTGACTGGTAGTCTTGGACAAGCTATTTGTCCAGGGCAGAGCTGAGAAAACCTGCTGGGTTTTTGTTTTGAAACGGACTACAGGATGGTAGTGTGGCAGTCCGTTTCCTTCCAGGCCTGGTTTTCCATGTGGTCGAAGGCTACAAGTTCTTTGGTTAAAAGCCCTGCAGTAAAGGGTTTGGGTGTGTCAGGGTCAGAGTCAGTATCAGTCTGGTGTTTGCTAGAGTGCAGAGCAATCGGCTCTGCAGAGCTCTACCAGTGTGAGGCAACACAGGCAAGTGGAGCCAAAAAGCCAGGGGAGCTGAGATGCCTGACACCCACAGCATATGCAGCGGTGCAGCCACCCACGGCAACAGGTCTTGGAGGTGGACTGGTGTGTTTATCGGCTGCAAACTTGAGGATATGGTTCCCGGCTGCGATCCGGAGGATATCGTGTGCTGTGTAATGCTGTGAGCAGGACATCAATGCTGTGAAGCAAATGCATTAAAGAGACTTTTGTTTGGAACTTTGCTGGGTCACTGCCTCATCACTGCATAGTGTGCTACCGATGCACTACTATATATATATATATTGCAAGATTGCTCTTACTGAGTGTATTGGGGCACTCGTTTAGTACGGGATTAACGTAGTCAGGCACGATTTTCCAAACAAAACAGTTTATGCGGTTAATTAAAGTGTCATAAACCGGGTTACTCACAGATCATGATATACTTTACATAAAACACAACAAGCACCAACTGGTGATATTAACTTGCAGCTTTATCTTAGACACTTCATATACGGCTTTGTCTCACAGACACTAAACATGCTGGACCTCTCACTTCGCCCAGTTACCATGGGTGTCCGTACGCCGTACAGTTCACCAAAGTCCCAAGTCACATACAGCGCACATGACACTGGGTCGCGACCTCTAAACACGCCAAACCTCACTCCGTTCAGTTACCGTGGAAGACTACACAGTTCATAGAACATCACAAGCACCAACAGTCTGTATAGGTACCTGACGGGAGCTCCTGCTCCACCTGCTGACTCCTTGTCAGTCCACTCTTCTGGGAAAGCTGCCTCACAGGGATCACCACCTTGCCTGGGCGACACACCTTAGTCAGTCCAGACCTACCAAAGGACGGTAGAGTCCCCAACACAGACCATCCAGAACCATAGTCTTTCTATGCGCTATTCAGGGATCCGGTCCTAGTTCCAGGACCTCCCAACACACCAGCATGTGCTCTTCAGGACTCCTACTCCCAGGAAATCCAACACATATTGTGCTCTTCAGGAAGCCTACTCCCAGGTCTTCCAACACAGTTTGTTCAGTGTGCGATTCAGGGATCCGGTCCTAGACCCAGGACCTCCCAACACACAAGCATTTGACCTGTCCAGGTGCTATTCAGGACCTCTGTCCAACACCCCAGGCCACCAGGTCTGAAGCCCCACCATGTGCTCTTCGGGACTCCTACTCCCAGGAAATCCAACACAGGCTTCCAAGACCTTGTACTTGGACCCTTTAGGTCCAAACACTGGAACCAGACAGGAACATGTGACCCACACCCTGGTCACATTATATACCTTTTAACCACTCCCCTGGGTAGGAGTGGGTATGTGTGGCTAGTTTGTCCCGCCCATCTCACATAACTAGCCTAGTAAGTCTCCCTTACAACTACACCAACTCTTGAGGGACTACAGGTCCCAGAACAACAACATTACATCAGACTTACCACGCAAACTCCCTCTGCGACACATATCGGCCACTCACAATTCTGCCAGACACTGTTTCACCACCATTATAACAACATCGCGAGGAGCGGGAAAGGCCTGTTCTGGATCCAAGGGGCCGATGGAAGGTGAGTATACTACGTATACTACGTGGCTGTGCAATATACTACATGGCTGTGCAATATACTATGTGGTTGTGCTATATACTATGTGGCTGTGCTATATACTACGTCGCTGTGTTATACACTACATGGGCTGTTATATACTACCTGGGCTGTGCTATATACTACATGGGCTGTGCTATATACTATGTGGGCTGTGTTATTCACTACGTGGGCTGTTATATACTACGTGGGTTGTGTTATACACTACGTGGGCTGTGTTATACACTACGTGGGCTGTGTTATATACTGCGTGCGTGGGCTGTTATATACTACGTGAGCTGTGTTATATGCTATGTGGGCTGCTATACACTCCGTGGGCTTTGCTATATACTCCGTAAGCTGTGTTATATACTATGTGGCTGTGCTATATACTCCGTGAACTGTGCTATATACTCCGTGGGCTGTGCTATATACTATGTGGCTGTGCTATATACTACGTGGCTGTGCAATATACTACGTGGCTGTGCTATGTACTACGTGGCTGTGCTATTTACTACGTGGGCTGTTATATACTACGTGGCCGGCTGCGAACAATCAGCGACAGGCGCAGTCTGGCCGCAAATTGGTGCGGGATTTGAACCACGCTTCGCTAATTGTGTATTCAATGTATTATTCTAAAATCTTCATAAATAAACTACATACATATTCTAGAATACCCGATGCATTAGAATTGGGCTACCATCTAGTACTGTATATAGAAGGATGTCAGCATACTTAATTCTGCTCAATATTTAGTAACAATAAAAATAATTATAACTAATATGTTAATATTGAGCAGAATTAATTTCAGCCTATTTGTGCAGAGAATATAACAGTCACGGTCTCTTATTTGGCCCTTGGGAAAATTAATCTCCCCCCTATTCTGTATAGCACTTTGTTATGTATAGTGCTGTACATAAGGAAAAAATTTGCACCAGAGCACCTATTTGTTACTCACATGACCTATCAAAAGGGACCTTGTGACATGTCACGTCGTACATAGGGTACCCGGGGGGAGGGCCACACCTTCTGCCTGGGGCCTTAGCTATCTTAATCCTTCCTGTCTATAAGCGCTGGTTCACATATGTCTTTGGGACTTCCATTTGTCTTTTGATGTTTAGGAAAAGACAAGTGAAATGACTCCTTCTTGCAACGTGATGTAACTATATTCTCATAAGGCCTCCTTTGCATGTCCGTATTTATGGTACATGTTGTATCTGTTTTTTTCACAGATACCACATGCAACCATTATAACCTATGGGGCTGTTCACAGGTCCATCTGTTTACAGGGACCGTGTGTCCATGTGAACCACATGGAGACAGGGCTGGTGTCAGCACCCGGCGCACCCGGGCAAGTGCCAGGGCCCTGGCGAGACGGGGGGCCCATTCACGGTATGGTACACTGAGGCTCCGCAGGGCCCCTGCAGGCAGGGCCGGCACTAGGGGCAGGCAGCTGCCTAGGGCCCCTGCACCCCCAGGGGCCCTCAGCTAGTGACACATCACGTAGCCGCTATGGGACTCCTGTGAGGCAGGGGGGCCCAAATCCCCCAGCGCTGACTCCCCCGCCACCGCTACATTGAACTATACCGACATCTGCCGGTACAGTTCAAAGCAATGATGGAGGAGAGAACGTCAGTTAACGCTCTCTCTCCCATCATTCCCCGCTCTGCCTCTGACACTGCGGCTGCGCGATGATGTCATCGCACACTCACTGGGTGCCAGGCAGTGCAGCCGCTGAGACAGGAGCAGGGAGCAGCGCAGCCCGGGCATGAGGAGAGGTGAGGAGTGGGGTTGAGCGACTTTTACTTTTATAGGATCGGGTCGGGTTTCACGAAACCCGACTTTTTCAAAAGTCGGGTCGAGTGAATTCGGCCGATCCTATAAAAAAGTCGGGGTCGGGGTCGGCCGAAACTCGAAACCCAATGCACTGTTTTCAATGGTTCCCAGGGTCTGAAGGAGAGGAAACTCTCCTTCAGGCCCAGCGATCCATATTTAAGTGTAAAATAAAGAATTAAAATAAAAAATATCGCTATACTCACCCTCGGACGTGCCCTGGTACTAACCGGGAACCTTCTTTCCTTCCAAGCGCTGATTCTTAGGAATGAAGGCTGCCAGAAAGAAGCAGGGCACGTCCGAGGGTGAGTATATTCCTATTAGGTATATACTCACCCTCGGACGCGCCCTGCTTCTTTCCGGCAGCCTTCCTTCCTAAGAATCAGCGCTTGCAGGACCTTGCGGTGACGTCGCGGCTTGTGATTGGTCGCGCGAGCGGTCACATGGGCGGTCGCATGACTAATCACAAGCCGCGACGTCACCGCAAGGTCCTGCAAGCGCTGATTCGAAGGAAGAAAGGCTGCCGGTTAGTACCAGGGCGCGTCAGAGGGTAAATATAGCGATATTTTTTATTTTAATTCTTTATTTTACACTTAAATATGGATTCCGATACCGATTTCTGATATTGCAAACATATCGGAACTTGGGATCGGAATTCCGATACCAGATTCAGAAGATCGCTGACTTCATGGCCGACCCCACACAGGGGTCGGGTCGGGTTTCATGAAACCCGACTTTGCCAAAAGTCGGCGACTTCTGAAAATGACAGACCCGTTTCGCTCAACCCTAGTGAGGAGTGTGTTGTTTTTTCAATATAACAGTGAGTACTGGACTGTGGGGCCATTCTTGGGGGGGGCATGTGGGCTGTGCTATATACTACATGGCTGTGCTATATGCTACGTAGCTGTGCTATATACATCGGCTGTGTTATATGCTACATGGACTGTGTTATATACTATGCGGGCTGTGTTATATACTACGTTGCTGTGTTATGTACTACGTGGCTGTGCTATATACTACATGGCTGTGCTATATGCTACGTGGCTGTGCTATATACTGCATGGGCTGTGTTATATACTACGTGGGCTGTGTTATATGCTACATGGCTGTGTTATATACTACGTGGCTGTGCTATATACTGTGTGGCTGTGCTATATACTATGTGGCTGTGCTATATGCTACCCATTTTGCACTTTTACAAATGTTCTATATTAATATTTTCTAATGTTTACTTTAAAAAGTTTTCCATAAACAAGATTGTCATATTTAATGTCTGACAACAAAGGATATTCAGCTCACCCATAAATGTCCAAAGACTGTGGTAGTAGCGTCCGAGCAGGGAAAGAGACGTCTCCGCTGTAACATGAATGAATCACCAAAAAAAGCAGGATTTCCAGCTCCAGGACGTGAATATAAAAGCAATAATTCTTTATTCCATGACTAAAATAGCAAAGGCTGACAAATAACCGGATAAAGCATTCCACAACAGTCCCAACTGAATGCGTTTCAAACACTAAGTTTGAAACGCGTTCAGTTGGGACTGTTGTGGAATGCTTTCTCCAGTTATTTGTTGGGGGGAATAAAGTTAACTCTCTCCTCGCAGCACTTGCGCATCTTTTTCAATCATAATTTTTCCTTCCACTCTACTTTCCATTAATATGCTTGGATACGGCACTCTGTGAACAGCCAGGTTCTTTAGAAATGACCTTCTGTGACTTATCCTCCTTGTGGATTGTGTCAATGACTGCCTTCTGGACAACTGACTAAGAGACATTTTTAACCCTTTCAAGCCGCAGCCTTTTTTTGTTTTTGCGTTTTCGTTTTTCGCTCCCCTCCTTCCCAGAGCCATATTTTTTGCAGGATGAGTGGTACTTTTGAATGACACCATTGGTTTTACCATGTCTTGTACTAGAAAACATATATAGCAAGAAAGTCTAGCACTCAACTTCAGTAACCGTAGAAACGATTTATTAGTAGCACTAGAAACGTTTCAGTCCCTTGGGACTTTCATCAGTCACGTGCCTATGGAGGCCGTTAGGGCCAAGGTGATGGAGCAGAGAAAAATATAACTATATATTGTGCTTAGGCAGGATACACTTGCGGTGTACGCCGTGTCTGGAGGCGGTTCTTTTCCCCTCTGTCCAGCATTCTCAGCTTGCGGGTATTCTACCCATTAGGTGGCCATTCCCCACCGTATCAGCCTTGCTCTCCAGCTCTCACTATCTCCCCCATTAGCGCTAGTAGGGGTATCCTGCCTAGGCGCAATATATAGGTATATTTTTCTCTGCTCCATCACCTTGGCCCTAACGGCCTCCATAGGCACGTGACTGATGAAAGTCCCAAGGGACTGAAACGTTTCTAGTGCTACTAATAAATCGTTTCTACGGTTACTGAAGTTGAGTGCTAGACTTTCTTGCTATATATACTGATGGTTTGGGAACCTAAGTCTTAGCACCAGTTTGTAGCTGTGCACACGGTGTTTTCTTTCACTTGTACTAGAAAACGGGAAAAAATTCAGTGTGGTGAAATTGCAAAAAAAAGTGCAATCCAACACTTGTTGTTTTTTTTTTTTTTTTGCTAGGTTCACTAAATGCTAAAACTGACCTGCTATTATGATTCTCCAGGTCATTACAAGTTCATAGACACCAAACATATCTAGGTTGTTTTTTATCTAAGTGGTGAGTAAAAATTGCGCCATTTTCCAATACTCGTAGCGTCTCCATTTTTATGGATCTCGGGTCAGGTGAGGGCTTTTTTTTTCGTGCCAAGCTGACGATTTAAAGGATACCACGTTTGTGCAGACACGTTCTTTTGATTGCCCGTTATTGCATTTTAATGCACTGTCACTGCAACCAAAAAAATTTAATTCTGGCGTTTTGAATTTTTTTCTCGCTGCGCTGTTTAGCGATCAGGTTAATGCTTTTTTTTAATTGATAGATTGGGCGATTCTGAACGCAGCGATACCAAATATGTGTAGGTTTGATTTTTTTTTTTTATTGCTTTATTTTGGATCGGGCGAAAGGGGGGTGATTCAAGCTTTTTTATTTTTTTATTTTTTTCATATTTTATTAAACTTTTTTTTTACTTTTGCTTTGCTTCAATAACCTCCATGGGAGGCTAGAAGCTGGCACAACTGGATCGGCTCTGCTACATAGCAGCGATCATCAGATCGCTACTATGTTGCTGAATTGCAGGCTTGCTATGAGCAGGGTGGTGCTCACAGCAAGCCGGCATTAGCAACCACAGAGGTCTCAAGGACCTCTATGGCTACCATCCTGATGTATCGCTGACCCCTGATCATGTGACGGGGGACGGCGATGCGAGCATTTCCGGAAGCACAGGTAAAATGCGTTTGACAGCGGCATTTAACTGGTTAATAGTGATTTCACCCGCCGCTATTGCGCGCACATGTCAGCTGTACAAAACAGCTGACATGTCACGACTAGGGTTGAGCGAAACGGGTCGGCCATTTTCAGAAGTCGCCGACTTTTGGCAAAGTCGGGTTTCATGAAACCCGACCCGACCCCTGTGTGGGGTCGGCCATGAAGTCGGCGATCTTCTGAATCTGGTATCGGAATTCCGATCCCAAGTTCCGATATGTTTGCAATATCGGAAATCGGTATCGGAATCCATATTTAAAGGGACTCTGTCACCTGAATTTGGCGGGACTGGTTTTGGGTCATATGGGCGGAGTTTTTGGGTGTTTGATTCACCCTTTCTTTACCCGCTGGCTGCATGCTGGCTGCAATATTGGATTGAAGTTCATTCTCTGTCCTCCATAGTACACGCCTGTGCAAGGCAATCTTGCCTTGTGCAGGCGTGTACTATGGAGGACAGAGAATGAACTTCAATCCAATATTGCAGCCAGCATGCAGCCAGCGGGTAAGGAAAGGGTGAATCAAACACCCGAAAACTCCGCCCATATGACCCAAAACCAGTCCCGCCAAATTCAGGTGACAGGTTCCCTTTAAGTGTAAAATAAAGAATTAAAATAAAAAATATCGCTATACTTACCCTCTGACGCGCCCTGGTACTAACCGGCAGCCTTTCTTCCTTCGAATCAGCGCTTGCAGGACCTTGCGGTGACGTCGCGGCTTGCGATTGGTCGCGCGACCGCCCATGTGACCGCTCGCGCGACCAATCACAAGCCGCGACGTCACCGCAAGGTCCTGCAAGCGCTGATTCTTAGGAAGGAAGGCTGCCGGAAAGAAGCAGGGCGCGTCCGAGGGTGAGTTTATACCTAATAGGAATATACTCACCCTCGGACGTGCCCTGCTTCTTTCCGGCAGCCTTACTTCCTAAGAATCAGCGCTTGCAGGACCTTGCGGTGACGTCGCGGCTTGTGATTGGTCGCGCGAGTGGTCACATGGGCGGTCGCGCGACCAATCGCAAGCCGCGACGTCACCGCAAGGTCCTGCAAGCGCTGATTCGAAGGAAGGAAGGTTCCCGGTTAGTACCAGGGCGCGTCCGAGGGTGAGTAAAGCGATATTTTTTATTTTAATTCTTTATTTTACACTTAAATATGGATCGCAGGGCCTGAAGGAGAGTTTCCTCTCCTTCAGACCCTGGGAACCATTGGAAACCCAATGCACTGCATTGGGTTTCGAGTTTCGGCCGACCCCGACCCCGACTTTTTTATAGGATCGGCCGATTTCACTCGACCCAACTATTGAAAAAGTCGGGTTTCTTGAAACCCGACCCGATCCTATAAAAGTAAAAGTCGCTCAACCCTAGTCACGACTTTGATGTGGGCTCACCGCTGGAGCCCACATCAAAGGGGGAGGCACGACATGTGCCGTGCTAGTATGGGGCATGTCATGAGGGGGTTAAACGCTTAGTATTTTTACCATATTCTTTACAATTTCTTGTAGATAAGATACAAATGCAGCAAGTGGTCCTCCATTGCATCTCTCTGTTGAAATGACATGCAATTTAAATGGTTTAATTGTCATTAAAGTTTAAGAAATAATTTTTTAAAGACTACATACACCGCTCTTTTTTTCTTTGGATGGTATTTATAGGGGACGGTAGGATCCTGCTGTAATTAAAAATGTCTGAGGCTGGGGGGTGTCGTGGTCAGTCAGAGAGCTAATGTTTACAAATATCAAAAGACTGACCGAAAATTCCGAAACAGAAATCAGGAGTGTACAGGAGCCTACCAAGAGTAGCCATCTTCATATAAAACAAATAAAGTAGCACTATAGAATGCAAGCATGAAATATATGAAATTTGAGTTGCATTACTGCTCTGGTAACAAGGCTTTAAAGTCTATTTTCCTGAAGATTGACCCTACATCTGCAGATGAAGAGTATTTCTCAAGGTGATAAATTAACTTTAAAGAGGTGTCTAGAATATTTGTAGAACTTCATTGACTATTATCATTGTGTAATATACTGTTAGGATTCGTCTGTTTTCATTCTCTCTGTGTTCGTCACATCACTGCTCTATCTGCACTTTTTATGGAGACAAGCACTTTCTCTTCTGCTTCTCTCATTATTTCAGTTGAGTTTTTCAGAAACGAAAGAGGTTGGCATGTGATTGCCTCTATGCAAACTACATATGAAGCAGTGATGGGACAAGAACAGAGAGTATGTAAACAGCTATATCCTTAAACAGAATAGAAAATATTTTCAAGGATGAAAATAAAGTTTCCAAAAGTTTTTTTTTTTTTTTAAATGGTGTTCAAAAGGGCCTCACTAGAAAACTTTTGTATAAGTAGTGAGCTGGGTTATGGTACTCTATCTATGTAGTAAGCTTGTTTTTGGTCCCTCATCTATGCAGTAAGCTTGGTTATGTTTTTATATCTACAGTCATGGCCAAAAGTATTGACACCCCTGCAATTCTGTCAGATAATGCTCAGTTTCTTCCTGAAAATGATTGCAAACACAAATTCTTGGTATTATTATCTTCATTTAATTTGTCTTAAATGAAAAAAACAAAAGAGAATGAAGCAAAAAGCAAAACATTGATCACTTCACACAAAACTCCAAAAATGGGCCAGACAAAAGTATTGGCACCCTCAGCCTAATACTTGGTTGCACAACCTTTAGCCAAAATAACTGCGACCAACCGCTTCCGGTAACCATCAATGAGTTTCTTACAATGCTCTGCTGGAATTTTAGACCATTCTTCTTTGGCAAACTGCTCCAGGTCCCTGATATTTGAAGGGTGCCTTCTCCAAACTGCCATTTTTAGATCTCTCCACAGGTGTTCTATGGGATTCAGGTCTGGACTCATTGCTGGCCACCTTAGAAGTCTCCAGTGCTTTCTCTCAAACCATTTTCTAGTGCTTTTTGAAGTGTGTTTTGGGTCATTGTCCTGCTGGAAGACCCATGACCTCTGAGGGAGACCCAGCTTTCTCACACTGGGCCCTACATTATGCTGCAAAATTTGTTGGTAGTCTTCAGACTTCATAATGCCATGCACACAGTCAAGCAGTCCAGTGCTAGAGGCAGCAAAGCAACCCCAAAACATCAGGGAACCTCTGCCATGTTTGACTGTAGGGACCATGTTCTTTTCTTTGAATGCCTCTCTTTTTCTCCTGTAAACTCTATGTTGATGCCTTTGCCCAAAAAGCTCTACTTTTGTCTCATCTGACCAGAGAACATTCTTCCAAAACGTTTTAGGCTTTTTCAGGTAAGTTTTGGCAAACTCCAGCCTGGCTTTTTTATGTCTCGGGGTAAGAAGTGGGGTCTTCTTGGGTCTCCTACCATACAGTCCCTTTTCATTCAGATGCTGACGGATAGTACGGGTTGACACTGTTGTACCCTCGGACTGCAGGGCAGCTTGAACTTGTTTGGATGTTAGTCGAGGTTCTTTATCCAACATCCGCACAATCTTGCATTGAAATCTCTTGTCAATTTTTCTTTTCCGTCCACATCTAGGGAGGTTAGCCACAGTGCCATGGGCTTTAAACTTCTTGATAACACTGCGCACGGTAGACACAGGAACATTCAGGTCTTTGGAGATGGACTTGTAGCCTTGAGATTGCTCATGCTTCCTCACAATTTGGTTTCTCAAGTCCTCAGACAGTTCTTTTGGTCTTCTTTCTTTTCTCCATGCTCAATGTGGTACATACAAGGACACAGGACAGAGGTTGAGTCAACTTTAATCCATGTCAACTGGCTGCAAGTGTGATTTAGTTATTGCCAACACCTGTTAGGTGCCACAGGTAAGTTACAGGTGCTGTTAATTACACGAATTAGAGAAGCATGACATGATTTTTCAAACAGTGCCAATACATTTGTCCACCCCCTTTTTATGTTTGGTGTGGAATTATATCTAATTTGGCTTTAGGACAATTCTTTTTGTGTTTTTTCATTTAAGACAAATTAAATGAAGATAAAAATACCAAATAATTTGTGTTTGCAATCATTTTCAGGAAGAAAATGAGTATTATCTGACAGAATTGCATGGGTGTCAATACTTGTTGCCATGACTGTATATAGTAAGATCAGTTATGGTACCATATGTAAGCAGTAAGCTTGATTCTGGTACCATATCTATGCAATAAGCTTGATTCTGTTACTGCATCTATGTAGTAATCTGGATTTTGGTACCATATGTATGCAGTAATCTTGGTTTTGTTCCAATATCTATGTAAGAGGCTTGGTTCTGTTGCTGTATCCTTGTAGTGGACTTAGTAAGCATTTTTCTGTTCCCATATCTCTGTAGCTCTTTTCTGTTTCCTTCTCTCTGTAGTAAGTTTGATTCTGATCCCATATCTCTGTAGAAAGCTCAGTTCTCCTCCAATATCTCTGTTGAAAATTTGGTTCTGCTCCCTTATCTTTGTAGTAAGCTTGGTTCTGCTTCCATATTTCTGTAGTAATCTCTGTTCAGCTTCCATATCTCTGTAGTAAGCTGGGTTCTGCTCCTATATCTCTGTAGTAGGCTCAGTTATGCTCCCTTATCTTTGTAGTAAGCTTGGTTTTGCTCCAAAATCTCTGTAGTAAGCTTGGTTTTACTCCCATATCTCTGTACTAAGCTGTGTTGTGCTTCTTTATCTTTGTAGTAAGCTCTCTGCTCCGTTATTTATGTAGTAAGATCCTTTCCTTTCCCATATTTATGTGGTAAGATTGGTTCCATTCTCGTGTCTATGTAATCAATTAGTTCAGTTGCTATGTCTATGTAATCAGCTTTCTTCTATTGCAGTATCTATGTAAGCAGCAAGCTCGGTTTTGCTCATGTATGTGTGCAGAAAGCTCCATTCTGTTCCCATATCTGTGTACTAGCCTGTTACCTCTGCTGCTTTAATGCAGCGGCCAGAGATAAGCAGGGCATAGGTGAGCCACCACAACTTGAGAGCCATGCCCCCCTGGCTGAAATGTGTCAGCCAGCCTCTGCTCTGTCTTCTTTTCCACATGTATTTTGTAAGCAATTTCAAGCTTTCCAGCATTGAGATTCACTCTAATTTATTTGCTGCAAAGTGAAATTCTTTGGAAAATTCAGCAAAGCTGGCAAATTGGAATTTCAAAAGATCCACTCATCTCTAGTAAAGACCTCCTTAAATTGGACAACTTACATATGCTCTAAAGTACCTGCTGAATAGCCGTCAACCATCTGTTCAAGCAGCCAGAAGAAAAAAAGTGTAAACTGTATGATAAGTCATTAATCTTTTTTAACTGAACAGCAGCTTCCTTGGCACCCTATATATTCAGTTCTGTACAACATAATAGATAAACTGAAAGGAGCTTTTCCAAGGAGTATGTCAGCCTATTGTTTTGCAAAATGAAGACAATTTCATGTGTTAGATTGCTAAGATTTTTTTACAGGAATCAACTACTGACATGAAAGATAAGAGGACAAAATGCTTGTAAGTAGGGTTGAGCGAAACGGATCGTTCATTTTCAAAAGTCGCCGACTTTTGGCACAGTCGGGTTTCACGAAACCCGATCCGACCCCTTTGTGGGGTCGGCCATGCGGTACGCGACTTTTGCGCCAAAGTCACATTTCAATGACGCTAAAAGCGCCATTTCTCAGCCAATGAAGGTGGACGCAGAGTGTGGGCAGCGTGATGACATAGGTCCTGGTCCCCACCATCTTAGAGAAGGGCATTGCAGTGATTGGTTTGCTGTCTGTGGCATCACAGGGGCTATAAAGAGGTGTTCCCGCCGACTGCCATCTTACTGCTGCTGATCTGAGCATAGGGAGAGGTTGCTGCCGCTTCGTCAGAAGCAGGGATAGCGTTAGGCAGGGTCCATTAACCACCAAACCGCTTGTGCTGTAGCGATTTCCACTGTCCAACACCACCTTTTGTTTGCAGGGACAGTGGAAGCTACATTTTTTTTTCCTCAGCGCTGTAGCTCATTGGGCTGCCCTAGAAGGCTCCCTGATAGCTGCATTGCTGTGTGTACGCCGCTGTGCAAACCAACTGCTTTTTTCAAAGCACAAATCCTGTTGTTCCTTTCTTTCTGCACAGCTATCTTTTTTGTTTGTCCACACTTTTGATGTAATTTGTGCAGCAGTCCACTCCTTCTTATTGCTGCCTGCCATACCTGGCTGAGATTACTGCAGGGAGATAGTAATTGTAGGACAGTCCCTTTATTTTATTTTTTTTTTTAATTCTCCCTGAAAAAAAAAGTTGTGGGAGATTAAGATTGGCATTTCTGCTAGAGTGCCAGTCCTGTGCGTGCCATCTCTCTTAAATAGTGGGCCATAGAAAGCCTTTTATTTATTTTTTTAATTTGGTATCTAAATTCTCCCTGAAAAAATAAAAAAAACGTGGGAGATTAATATTTGCCTTTCTGCTTGTCTGCCAGTCCTGAGTGTGCCATCACTCTTAAATAGTGGGCCATAGAAAGCCTAGTTTTTTTTTTTTAAATTTGGTATCTAAATTCTCCCTGAAAAAAAAACCTGTGGGAGATTAATATTTGCCTTTCTGCTTGTCTGCCAGTCCTGAGTGTGCCATCTCTCTTAAATAGTGGGCCATAGAAAGCCTAGTTTTTTTTTTTTAAATTTGGTATCTAAATTCTCCCTGAAAAAAAAAACAGTGGGAGATTAATATTGGCCTTTCTGCTTGTCTGCCAGTCCTGAGTGTGCCATCTCTCTTAAATAGTGGGCCATAGAAAGCCTAGTTTGTTTTTTTTTTTTAAATCTGGTATCTAAATTCTCCCTGAAAAAAAAAACCTGTGGGAGATTAATATTTGCCTTTCTGCTTGTCTGCCAGTCCTGAGTGTGCCATCTCTCTTAAATAGTGGGCCATAGAAAGCCTAGTTTTTTTTTTTAAATTTGGTATCTAAATTCTCCCTGAAAAAAAAAACAGTGGGAGATTAATATTGGCCTTTCTGCTTGTCTGCCAGTCCTGAGTGTGCCATCTCTCTTAAATAGTGGGCCATAGAAAGCCTAGTTTTGTTTTTTTTTTTAAATTTGGTATCTAAATTCTCCCTGAAAAAATAAAAAAAACGTGGGAGATTAATATTGGCCTTTCTGCTTGTCTGCCAGTCCTGATTGTGCCATCTCTCTTAAATAGTGGGCCATAGAAAGCCTAGGTTTTTTTTTAAATTTGGTATCTAAATTCTCCCTGAAAAAATAAAAAAAACGTGGGAGATTAATATTGGCCTTTCTGCTTGTCTGCCAGTCCTGAGTGTGCCATCTCTCTTAAATAGTGGGCCATAGAAAGTCTAGTGTTTTTTTTTTTTAAATTTGGTATCAAAATTCTCCCTGAAAAAAAAAAACTGTGGGAGATTAATATTGGCCTTTCTGCTTGTCTGCCAGTCCTGAGTGTGCCATCTCTCTTAAATAGTGGGCCATAGAAAGCCTAGTTGTTTTGTTAAAAAAATCTAAATTCTCCCTGAAAAAATAAAAAAAAGTGGGAGATTAATATTTAACTTTCTGCTTGTCTGCCAGTCCTGAGTGTGCCATCTCTCTTAAATAGTGGGCCATAGAAAGCCTAGTGTTGTTTTTTTTTCAAATTTGGTATCTAAATTCTCCCTGAAAAAAAAAAACTGTGGGAGATTAATATTGGCCTTTCTGCTTGTCTGCCAGTCCTGAGTGTGCCATCTCTCTTAAATAGTGGGCCATAGAAAGCCTAGTGTTGTTTTTTTTTTTAAATTTGGTATCTAAATTCTCCCTGAAAAAAAAAAAACCTGTGGGAGATTAATATTGGCCTTTCTGCTTGTCTGCCAGTCCTGAGTGTGCCATCTCTCTTAAATAGTGGGCCATAGAAAGCCTAGTTTTTTTTTTAAATTTGGTATCTAAATTCTCCCTGAAAAAAAAAAACAGTGGGAGATTAATATTGGCCTTTCTGCTTGTCTGCCAGTCCTGAGTGTGCCATCTCTCTTAAATAGTGGGCCATAGAAAGCCTAGTTGTTTTTTTTTTTAAATTTGGTATCTAAATTCTCCCTGGAAAAAAAAAACCTGTTGGAGATTAATATTGGCCTTTCTGCTTGTCTGCCAGTCCTGAGTGTGCCATCTCTCTTAAATAGTGGGCCATAGAAAGCCTAGTTTTTTTTTTTTAAATTTGGTATCTAAATTCTCCCTGAAAAATAAAAACCTGTGGGAGATTAATATTGGCCTTTCTGCTTGTCTGCCAGTCCTGAGTGTGCCATCTCTCTTAAATAGTGGGCCATAGAAAGCCTAGTTTTTTTTTTTAAATTTGGTATCTAAATTCTCCCTGAAAAAAAAAACTGTGGGAGATTAATATTGGCCTTTCTGCTTGTCTGCCAGTCCTGAGTGTGCCATCTCTCTTAAATAGTGGGCCATAGAAAGCCTATTTTTTTTGTTAAAAAAATTTGGTATCTAAATTCTCCCTGAAAAAATAAAAAAAAACGTGGGAGATTAATATTTAACTTTCTGCTTGTTTGCCAGTCCTGAGTGTGCCATCTCTCTTAAATAGTGGGCCATAGAAAGCCTAGTGTTTTTTTTTTTTAAATTTGGTATCTAAATTCTCCCTGAAAAAAAAAAACTGTGGTAGATTAATATTTGCCTTTCTGCTTTTCTGCCAGTCCTGAGTGTGCCGTCTCTCTTAAATAGTGTGCCATAGAAAGCCTAGTTTGTTTTTTTTTAAATTTGGTATCTAAATTCTCCCTGAAAAAAAAAAACAGTGGGAGATTAATATTGGCCTTTCTGCTTGTCTGCCAGTCCTGAGTGTGCCATCTCTCTTAAATAGTGGGCCATAGAAAGCCTAGTTTTTTTGTTAAAAAAATTTGGTATCTAAATTCTCCCTGAAAAAAAAAAACAGTGGGATATTAATATTGGCCTTTGTGCTTGAGTGACAGTCCTGCATGTGTGGCATCTCTCTCATTTTGTGCCACAGAAAACAGAGTGTGTAACATCATGCCTGATTTTCCTTGCGGTCTCACCCACCTATAAAGGGATATCTAAATCATACAGAAGTTAGAGTTCACCTTGTAAGTTGTTTGACAGCAACAAATACCGTTAGTTTGGTGACGTTTTTAAAACAATGAGGAAGTCTTGATGAAGAGGTCGTGGCCGTGGGGTTCATTGCCAGCTGGTAATGATGGTAGTGGTAGTGGAGCATCGGGTGGTCGTGGGAAAAACAATATAGCACCTAAGTCTCGAGCTGTGGAGCCAGGTTCGTCGTCTGGCTACACAAGGCCTCGAACACTCCCTTTTCTGGGAGTAGGAAAACCGCTTTTAAAGCCGGAGCAGCAAGAGCAAGTTTTGGCTTACCTTGCTGACTCAGCCTCTAGCTCTTTTGCCTCCTCTTCTGAAACTGGTAAATGTAAAAGCAGCGCGTCGTTAGTGGATGTTCACGGTCAGGGACAAGTCGCTTCCTTGTCCTCTTCAGCAAAAACAGCAACAGAGAAGGATGCAGCAGGCGACACAATGGGTTACTCCATGGAGCTCTTTACACATACCGTCCCTGGCTTAGAAAGTGAAACAGTTAACAGGCCATGCCCATTACAAGTTGAATCTGACATGGAGTGCACTGATGCACAGCCACAGCCAGACTACTATGCTTGTCCTTTGACTCAGACCACAACATTGCCCTCGCAGGGTACTGATCCAGAATCAGACCCTGATGAGACTATGTTGCCCCGTCACGAACGCTATACCACCGACTTACACGGTGACACAAACGAAGTTGCACACGAGCTAGAAGAGGAGGTTATAGATGACCCAGTTGTTGACACCAATTGGCAGCCATTGGGGGAACAGGGTGCAGGCGGCAGTAGTTCTGAAGCGGAGGAGGAGGGGCCGCAGCAGGCATCAACATCACAACAGGTTCCATCTGCCGGGCCCGTAGATGGCCCAAAACGTGTGGCAAAGCCAAAACCTGTTGGAGGACAGCGTAGCCATCCGGTTAAAGCTCAGTCTGCAATGCCTGAAAAGGGATCCGATGCTAGAAAGAGTGCAGTCTGGCATTTTTTTAAACAACATCCAATTGATCAGCGCAAAGTCATCTGTCAAAAATGTTCAACTATCTTAAGCAGAGGTCAGAATCTGAAAAGTCTAAATACAAGTTGCATGCATAGACATTTAACCACCATGCATTTGCAAGCATGGACTAACTACTAAACGTCCCTTAAGGTTGTAGCACCCTCGGCCAATGAAGCTAGTCAGCAACGCTACATCCTTTCCGTCAGTGTAAGGCCACCATTTTCCGCACCACCTGCAGTATCTGTGTAGGTTTCTTTGCCAGGCCAAAGCAGTCAGGGTCAGGGAATCACCAGTTTCGTAGTAGGAAACACTACATCTAGGGCACCGGCGGCAACAATACCGTCTCCAACCGTCTCTCAGTCTGCCATGTCCACCGGCTAGTTCCACGATCTCCAGCTCTCCAGTCCAGCTCACCCTACATGAGACTCTGGTTAGAAAAAGGAAGTACTTAGCCTCGCATCCGCGTACACAGGGTTTGAACGCCCACATAGCTAGACTAATCTCGTTAGAGATTATGCCCTACCGGTTAGTTGAAAGCGAAGCTTTCAAAGCCCTGATGGACTACGCTGTACCACGCTACGAGCTACCCAGTCGACACTTCTTTTCGCGAAAAGCCATCCCAGCCCTCCACCAGCATGTTAAAGAGCGCATCGTCCATGCACTCAGGCAATCTGTGAGTACAAATGTGCACCTGACAACAGATGCATGGACCAGTAGGCATGGCCAGGGATGTTACGTGTCCATCACGGCACACTGGGTGAATGTGGTGGATGCAGGGTCCACAGGGGACAGCAATTTTGGGACAGTTCTGCCTAGCCCACGGTCTAGGAAACAGTTGGCTGTAGCCGTTCGCACCCCCTCCTCCTCCTCCTCGTCCTCCTGCAGAAGCGAGAGCTCGTCCACAGACCGCAGTTGCCCAACCACTCCATCCGCAGCTGCCACAGTTGCACACCAGTTGTCCCATTATGGGGCAGCTACTGGCAAGCGTCAGCAGGCTGTATTGGCTATGAAGTGTTTGGGTGACAACAAGCACACCGCGGAAGTTCTGTCCGAGTTCTTGCAGAAAGAAATGCAGTCGTGGCTGGGCACTGTAGATCTTGAGGCACGCAAGGTAGTGAGTGATAACGGAAGGAATTTCATGGCTGCCATCTCCCTTTCCCAACTGAAACACATTCCTTGCCTGGCTCACACCTTAAACCTGGTGGTGCAGTGCTTCCTGAAAAGTTATCCGGGGTTATCCGACCTGCTCCTCAAAGTGCGCGGACTTTGCTCGCATATCCGCCGTTCGCCCGTACACTCCAGCCGTATGCAGACCTATCAGCGGTCTTTGAACCTTCCCCAGCATCGCCTAATCATAGACGTTGCAACAAGGTGGAACTCAACACTGCACATGCTTCAGAGACTGTGCGAACAGAGGCGTGCTGTTATGTATTTGTGGGAGGATACACATACACGGGCAGGCAGTAGGATGGCAGACATGGAGTTGTCAGGTGTGCAGTGGTCGAAGATACAAGACATGTGTCAAGTCCTTCAGTGTTTTGAGGAATGCACATGGCTGGTTAGTGCAGACAACGCCATAAGCATGAGCATCCCCCTAAATGTGTCTGCTGATGCAAAGTTTGACGCACCTAAAGGAGCAGGCGTCTGCAGCAGAGGAAGAGGAAAGCCTTGATGACAGTCAGCCATTGTCTGGTCAGGGCAGTGTACAGGACGAGGTAGCGGGCGAACAAGAGGAGGAGGACGAGGAGGATGATGGGGATGAGTATTTTTTTAATGAGGAAGCTTTTCCGGGGCCACGGGAAATTGGTGGCGTGGCAAGGCCGGGTTCTGTTTTTTTGAGGGACACAAGTGACGTAGATTTGCCTGAAACAACCGCCCCTCAACCCAGCACAACCGCAGATTTGACAACTGGAACTTTGGCCCACATGGCGGATTATGCCTTACATATCCTCAAAAGGGACACACGCATTACTAAAATGATGAACGATGACGATTACTGTTTGGCCTGCCTCCTTGATCCTCGCTATAAAGGCAAATTGCAAAATATTATGCCACATGAGAACTTGGAACTAATATTAGCAACCAAACAATCAACTCTTGTTGACCGTTTGCTTCAGGCATTCCCAGCACACAGCGCCCGTGATCGTTCTCACACGAGCTGCAGGGGCCAGCAAACCAGAGGTGTTAGAGGTGCAGAAATCAGAAGTGGCGTTGGACAGAGGGGTTTTCTGACCAGGTTGTGGAGTGATTTTGCTATGACCGCAGACAGGACAGGTACTGCAGCATCAATTCAAAGTGACAGGAGACAACATTTGTCCAGTATGGTTACTAACTATTTTTCATCCATTATCGATGTTCTCCCTCAACCGTCATTCCCATTTGATTACTGGGCATCCAAATTAGACACCTGGCCAGAATTGGCAGAATATGCATTGCAGGAGCTTGCTTGCCCGGCAGCTAGTGTCCTATCAGAAAGAGTATTCAGTGCTGCAGGTTCAATATTAACTGAAAAAAGGACTCGTCTGGCTACGCAAAATGTTGATGATCTAACATTCATTAAAATGAACCACAACTGGATTTCGAATTCTTTTGCCCCACCTTGCCCGACTGACACCTAGCTTTCCTATGAAAAGGTCTTGCTTGTGGACTACTCTGACTGACTTTTCCAATCGCGTAATTTGCAGCAGCTGATTGTCCAGCATACGACATGTTTACACCTCCCTAAATGGCCAAAATCCCCCCCACGGGGCCGTGGTCTCGCCACTTGGCGCAAGCACCCATGAGAGTGCCGTTTGTCTGAAGAGGTGGGTGTGCCCGCTTTTGGTCGACGACACTGCCACTGGGTCCCTCATAGTACAATGAAGTGTCTCTGGTGGTGGTGGTGCGCACCCAACGTCAGACACACTTTTGTAACATGAGGGGCCCTGGGCCTGTACCGCCGGCCACAAGAGAGTTCCCCCCCCAGCTCAAACATTGCTCTACCACTTGCACAATTATCTCTCACAGTTCCACCGATGTTTAGTCTATGCGCTGACATCATTCAATGCCTGGCACTGACAATACCAATGTGTTGACATGTATGATGGTACTTAACATAGTCAGGGGCAGTGTCCTATATTTACACCAGTAAATAATTAGCGCCAAATTACTAGGTCTAAAACTCAGTAGAGGAGCCCACCCCTGTACCTAAGTATTCCACCCTTTTGTGTTTTGGTTTTGTTGTAATGCGAGACATTAACATCTATTTATTTTTTTGGAGTACTAACTGGCAGACACTCATTACAATCGGCCTCCGCTGACAAAACCAATGCTGCCTGCGTACCCCTGCAAGAGAATTGCAAGTGCCTACAGCCAAATTTTGTTATGTTAGGCCTACTACGCCTGTCTGCGGTCCCTCCTTCCACTAGTCCTCCAGTGACCTGTCTACTGCTGGCCGTGTACCCCTGGAACCAATTTAAAAGTGCCTACAGCCAAATTTTGTTATGTTTAGGCCTACTACGCCTGTCTGCGGCCCCTCCTTCCACTAGTCCTCCAGTGACCTGTCTACTGCTGCCCGTGTACCCCTGGAACCAATTTAAAAGTGCCTACAGCCAAATTTTGTTATGTTAGGCCTACTACGCCTGTCTGCGGTCCCTCCTTCCACTAGTCCTCCAGTGACCTGTCTACTGCTGCCCGTGTACCCCTGGAACCAATTTAAAAGTGCCTACAGCCAAATTTTGTTATGTTAGGCCTACTACGCCTGTCTGCGGTCCCTCCTTCCACTAGTCCTCCACTGACCAGACCACTGCTGCCCGTGTGCCCCTGGAACCTATTTGAAATTGCATAGAGCATCCTTTTTTTAATAGTAGGCATACAAACTCTGTCTGTGGTCCATAATTGAAATTGTCCTCCACTGAACAGACCAATGCTGCCTGTGTACCCCTGTAACCTTTTTTAAACTGCATTGAGCCAAATGTTGTGTTTAAGGCCTACTACCTGTGTCTGTCTGCACCACTCAATACAGCTGTCCTCCTTTTAAAAAAGCTGAGCGTCAATAGTCTGGTTTTCAGTCTATAGGAATTAGAAAAGTAGAAAACTGCATTGGGGCTACTACTACTACTTCGGTAGGGCCTACTAACGGTGTCTGCCGCTCCAAGGTGTTCCCCAGGTTTCCTCTCCATAGCTTAGAGCTTCTAGCTCTCGTTTAGTAGTTGTTGAAAACAACACTGCATTCGGCCTACAAGTTGGGTCTGGGGTGTAGAGACGGTGTGTTCCACTCCAAGGTGTTCCCCAGGTTGCCTCTCCATTGCTTCAATCTTAAAGCTCTTGTTTAGTAGTTGTTGAAAACAACACTGCATTCGGCCTACAAGTTGGGTCTGGGGTGTAGAGAATGTGTCTTCCGCTCCAAGGTGTTCTCCAGGTTTCCTCTCCATTGCTTCAATCTTAAAGCTCTTGTTTAGTAGTTGTTGAAAACAACACTGCATTCGGCCTACAAGTTGGGTCTGGGGTGTAGAGACGGTGTGTTCCGCTCCAAGGTGTTCCCCAGGTTGCCTCTCCATTACTTCAATCTTAAAGCTCTTGTTTAGTAGTTGTTGAAAACAACACTGCATTCGGCCTACAAGTTGGGTCTGGGGTGTAGAGACGGTGTGTTCCGCTCCAAGGTGTTCCCCAGGTTGCCTCTCCATTGCTTCAATCTTAAAGCTCTTGTTTAGTAGTTGTTGAAAACAACACTGCATTCGGCCTACAAGTTGGGTCTGGGGTGTAGAGACGGTGTCTTCCACGCCAAGGTGTTCCCCAGGTTTCCTCTCCATTGCTTCGGTCTTCTGGCTCTCGTTTAGTAGTTGTTGAAAACAACACTGCATTCGGCCTACAAGTTGGCTCTGGGGTGTAGAGACGGTGTGTTCCGCTCCAAGGTGTTCCCTGGATGCGTCTCCATTGCTTCAATCTTAAAGCTCTTGTTTAGTAGTTGTTGAAAACAAACACTGCATTCGGCCTACAAGTTGGGTCTGGGGTGTAGAGACAGTGTCTTCCACTCCAAGGTGTTCCCCAGGTTTCCTCTCCATTGCTTCGATCTTAAAGCTCTTGTTTATTGGTTGTTGAAAACAACACTGCATTCGGCCTACAAGTTGGGTCTGGGGTGTAGAGACGGTGTCTTCAGCTCCAAGGTGTTCCCCAGGTTGCCTCTCCATTGCTTCGATCTTCTGGCTCTCGTTTAGTAGTTGTTGAAAACAACACTGCATTAGGCCTACTAGTTGGGTTGGGGCCTTCTGTCTGTGTCTTTCGCTCATTGCTGTTCTCCTACAGTGAACAACGCTGTGCCACCGGTTTACTACTGTTGCCAATTTTGAACTGCATTTAGAATACTTACTGATTTGGGCCTACTCTCTGTGTCAGCCTCTCATTCCAGTTGTCCTCCACTGAACAAAACAATGCCCCCTGGTTAGTCCTGTTACCAATTTTGAACTGCATTTAGCCCACTTTATTCTTTGGGCCCATATCTGTTTCCCCCTCATCCTGCCCATTGCCCAGCCAGTGATAGATGAGTCTGCTGGTACATTAACCCATAATGCAACATTCCCCGTGCACGCTACACTGCAAGATTGTGACCCTGCTGAAAGTCAGGTCCCCCTTCCCGCATACCATACCACCTTACACGGGGACAAAGAGGAAGGTGCAGATGAAGGTGCAGGTTCCTTCATCAGGTGGGGGGAGGAATACTCGTTGGCGACGTCACTGGCACAGGGCCCCTCATAGTACGCAAAGGTGTTGCTGCCGGTGGGAGGCGCCCCCGCCGTTCAAACACTTCGCTGTACTTTGAGGGGCCCTGTGCCAGTGCCAATGCCAACGAGTGGGCCCCCCCTGCTTGCTCAGGATCACAGCACTTGCAAAGTTGAAATACTTACCTCTCCTTGCTCCACTGCCGTGACGTGGTCCAGATTTACGGGGCACACTAATTACTTGAACCAGCCCTACCCCCCACAACTTTAGCCAAATGACCCCCAATTTCAAATGCCTTACAATTATTATAAGCTAAATTAAGATTGACAAGCTTCAGTAACAAGAATGGATGTTTTTGCCATTAAAATGGGCTCTGTACATGTTTTCCTGGCCTCTACTCACTGCCGACTATGCTCCCCCATTGACTTGCATTGGGTTTCGTGTTTCGGTCGATCCCCGACTTTTCGCGATAATCGGCCGATTCCACTCGACTCGACTTTTGAGATAGTCGGGTTTCGCGAAACCCGACTCAACTCCAAAAAGGTCAAGGTCGCTCAACCCTACTTGTAAGGTCATGTTCCCTCTTAGGGTAAATACTTTGTTTTTTTTCTGCTGACTTTTTTTGTGTTGAAAATTAGAAAAGTGGATGTGATTTCAAGAAAACACCTGTCCACAGTGCGTCTCAGGACGCTGTTGAACTGTGCGTTTTTTAGTGTGTTTTATTTTCTATAAGTTTCTATGGGGAAACTGAAAAAATGCATGTAAAAACACGTGAAAAATGCATGTAAAAATGAATGCAAAAAATGCAGTTGTGTTTTTAAGCGCAAATTTTCTGTACTAAAAATGCATTAAAGAAACGCTGCTTGAAATCTGCAACAAAACCCCATCAAATTAAGAAGAAAATGCATACAAAACGCAATAAAAAATTAAAAAATGAGAGATTTTTATTGGACTTTATGGTGTGGACACCTGCAGAAAATATGTAGATAAAAATCAGCAGAGAAAAAGCAGAATTTCCGCCACGTGTGAACATGGTCTAATTGGCATTAACACAAAGGAAAAAAGAAAAAGTGGATGGCCCAAACATCCAAAAAGGAAAGGCACATAAGAAAGAAAGTGGAGTAGCCATAAACCACCAATAGCATTAAAATAAGAATATTCATTTGAAAAAAAAAAAACATTAAAAGAAGTAACAAGTATTATAACAATATATCAAAAATAAGGAGGACTGACATACAGAGATCCACCAAGTCAATAATCAGTATATGATATATACAAAACTTGTGCATCCAGTCACCATATGGAATTAAAGCCCAAATGACTCACAATGAAACAAGAAGTTGGTATACAGTTTATAATGCTTACCCATAGTGAGGGGAGGAGAGGAGACTCAGTGGAGCAATGCCCTGACGCGCGTTTTGCTTGCACCTTTATCAAAGGAAAATGTCAACACTCTCCACCCTTCACTATGGGTAAGCATTACAAAATGTGAACCAACTTCTTGCTTCATTCTTGTTACTTCTTTTATTGAATTTTTTCAAATAAATATTCATGTTTTAATGCTTTTTGGTGGTTTCTGGCTACTCCATTTTCTTTCTTATGTGCATGTCTTTCAGAGTACTCCACTGCCTGATGTCATAGTATTATTACTCCATGGGGGGACACTAGACTCTAGTACCTTACCCTTTAATGAATATGTGATTTTGGAATATCCCTTTACTATCCTAAATGAAAAAGTACATCCCTTTTATTCAGGGTCTGCAGTTTCATAAGTTGACAACTTACACTTCTAGAATTGGAAGCTTCCTAAAAATGGATCAGTCAGGTTTCTTCATATGTCTTTTGTAGCTCCATTCCTCAGCATTCTGCAGTGTGTTTTTCCTCCATTATTACTCCTGGAAATGTATAAAATGACAACTGGCTGTTAGTATTCGCACTGAGAAGTGTCTCAGCACAGGATTACATGGTAGACCCTTTGGTCTCCTCTAGAAAATGTGTATCATGTAAAGCCATGTGGAGACACTACATTCTAGCAATTGGCTATGAATATAGCATAAATGCCCAAACAAAACTTGGATTTCATCTGTAAGTCTGTCATTTGTTCTTTTTTTTTCCTACAGTGAAAGAAAACGAGTGGAAAAGAACAGTGGAATGAATATATGGTAATAATCTCCGCAATCAGTCATATGTATCAGAACACAGCTGCTCCGATATGGATGGGTGGGCTATGCCATTATTTTTGAGATTAGCAAAACGGAGAAATGTACTGCATAAATATTAGTTTTCATATAAACAAAAGTAGCATCAATTTTTTTTTTAGAAATTATTATATGAAGCTATCGGGACAAGAAACTAAACACCAGAGAGTCCGGCTCTTGAAAACTTTAACCCCTCACAACATGCGCCGTATATATACTGCTCTCTGATTGGGTGTGGGTGTCTGCTCTCAGATAGAGCTGAAACCCTACAGCAACGCCCATGATCAGTTTTAGCACCGATCTCGGGAGCTTAAAGGGAACCTGTCACCTGAATTTGGCGGGACCGGTTTTTGGTCATATGGGCGGAGTTTTCAGGTGTTTGATTCATCCTTTCCTTACCTGCTGGCTGCATGCTGGCGGGTAAGGAAAGGCTTGCGCAGGGCATGTACTACGGAGGACAGAGAATGAACTTCAATCCAATATTGCGACCAGCATGCAGCCAGCGGGTAAGGAAAGGTGACAGGTTCCCTTTAACCCCTCTGATGCCACTGACAGTAATGACAGCGACATCGAGGAGCATCGCGCAGGGAGGGGGCTCCTTGTGTGCTTCCATTAGAACAACGCGATGTGATTGCGTTGTTCTGATGGTCTCCATGGAGACCCTCGGCCCCAAGATGGCTGCGTGGTCCTTCAGGGTCCTTTACTAACATGCCTCCTTTACTGCCTGTCAGATGCTGGTCTGATGCTCTGCAGTACAGAAGCATTGCAGAGTATCAGATCAGTGATATAGTACTGTACAATGATGTCCCATACTGAGACAATGTAAAAAAGTTAAAAGAAAGTTATTAAAAAGTGTAAAAATATTTTGAAAA